>NC_141090.1:22535902-23135902 GCF_041138505.1 Cibotium barometz
ATTACCATATCAACTTCTTGGGACGAAAAGGTTATTGTGCAAGTCTCTTCAAAAGTGTATGTTGTTTAGCCTAGGATTGTCATGATTAGGGATTGGTGTTTAGCAAAGACTCATAGAATTCTCCTCGAGTATGTTTTTCAGGGTTGGGAGTCTAACAGAGGTAAGCTGTAGAGACAAAGACTGATTGCTGTTTGCGTCCCCTCACATCCTAATAATAAACACTTATGAAATACTTTGCTGAGCTGCCGCATGAGCTTCCTCATTCTTCTTCCTCTCAACATGCTTGAGAGACCACGCTTCAAGCCTGTTTAATAGTCTTTTTATTTGTTAAGACAATTTTTTCAAGGCTACATTTTTGCTTTGCTAGTGAGAATAAGATCACCCACATAGAGGATAATCGAGGTGACCATACCGTGTTCCCGAAAGAGATACAAGTTCGGATCTACAACTGATCTCTAGAAACCCTTTCTAAGAAAGAAAGGATCAATCTTTTGGTTCCAAGCCTGGGAGCCTGTTTAAGAATAAGATCACCCACATAGAGGATAATCGAGGTGACCATACCGTGTTCCCGAAAGAGATACAAGTTCGGATCTACAACTGATCTCTAGAAACCCTTTCTAAGAAAGAAAGGATCAATCTTCTGGTTCCAAGCCTGGGAGCCTGTTTAAGACCATACAAGGCCTTCTGTAACCTGTAAACCATACGTCTTGATCTCGGAACCTCAAATCCTGGAGGTTTCTCAACATACATCTCCTCCTGCAAGTCACCATTTAGGAATGCAGATTTTACATTCATCTCATACACCGGCCACTGCTGAGAAGAGGCAAGGGCAAGAACTGTCCGAATTGTGGTCATCCTAGCGGTCGGTGCAAAAGTGTCCTCATAATCGATGCCAAGCCGCTGAGCATAGCATGTAGCCACGAGTTCTGGCCTTGTGCTTGTCCACCGACCCATCAGACGTATACATGCCTGCTGCCAACATCTGGCAAGCCTTCCACCGCCCTGCACCCTCATGGGTTGAATCACCAACTGTGGAATGAAACTCCATAGGTAGTAGACCTTCAAACACATCATTTTCAGCTTGATTTGCATCATAACTAGCCATGGATATTTCTGCTTTTTCATCAAAAATCACATCCCGACTAGTGAATATCTTCTTGGACAGTGGGTCATATAACTGGTAGCCCTTGCTTTCACGGCTATACCCAACAAAAATTCATTTTGTGGCTTTATCATCCAACTTCCTCCTCAACTCTTTGGGTATGTGTGCATATGCAAGACACCCAAAAGTACGAAAGTGTGATACCGAAGGCTTGCGGCCATGCCAAGCCTCAAAAGGAGTAATGGAAACCAATGCCTTTGTGGGACATCGATTCAAAATATGACAAGCACACATAACAACTTCCACCCCAAAGACATGTGGTAGCTTCTTTGCCTTTAACATACATCTGGCCATCTCCATGAGTGACTGATTCTTCCTCTCTGCAACCCCATTTTGCTGTGGAGTATAAGGAGTAGTATACTGATGCTTGATACCTCTACTCTCAAGAAAGGAATTCAACATGTGTGACACATATTCCCCCCCTCGTTCGATCAGAACGGAGGGTCTTAACCTTGCATCTTGACTCTGTTTCAGCAAGTGCTACAAAGGCCAAAAATGCATCATATACCTGTGATTTCCGTGTCAACGGATAGACCCAGCATATACGAGAGAAGTCATCAATAAATGTAGCAAAATAGAAGCAACCTCCTAATGACTTCGTCTGCATGGGACCACAAAGATCACTGTGTATAAGCTGCAACTTTGCAGTTGCTCGTAGAGCCTGATCACGTGGAAAGGAAAACCGATGCATTTTTCCCAAAATACATCCTTCACATATGTGATCTGGAGGCTTCTCCATAAGAGGTAGGTCTGTCAACATGTTATGTCGCTGCATAAGCATAAGACTACCAAAATTTATATGCCCCATGCGAGCATGCCATAACTCCGCATCAACGATAGCTGGAGTAAGAGTGAATGCATGATAAGCGGACTGATCCACTGGCTGAAATGAATCCAACTGATAGAGTCCATGACATAATGTACCAGTAACCATCAAGGTCAAAGCATTAGCTTTATCTCTGACCATGCATTTGTCATCATCAAAGTTGACTTGCATACCACACTGTGCTAAAGAAGAAATGGACAACAGATTCTTCTTTATCCCTGGTACATATAAGGCATCTGTAAGGCGAAGAATAAAGCCATCAATGCCTGTGAGCTGAATCTCCCCAATGCCACGAACTGGATACGAAGCATTATTGGCACACTGAACGGTCTTGCCAACAGGGACAGTGTCACCAATTGGCCGACCATTTGGTCCATCTCCAGTTTTTGTGTCTCGTTCACTTGAGGCCAGGCAAGTGTCTCATGTGAAGAGGCCAGTATTTTGCTGACATGGACGGGAGCCAGACTGGTGCCACCCGTGTGTTAGCAGGATGGTGTCGTATGGACGGGAGCCAGATTGGTGCCACCCCTGTTTGTGCGTGGTCCTGGAACACCAGTTGGGCGCTCTCTGCGGAGTCCAGTGAAAGCACACGACCGTAGAGATTGGACCACACTAGTGGTCGTTCTGCTTCGAATATCTACTTCGAGCATATTTGTTTGGTACTGTATTCATTTGTACATGGACATCATCTGGTTCTTGGAACCCATGGAGCATTGTATTTGTTAAAAACTCCCAATAAATATATCATATATTGAGGGGGGGGGTCGGCCCGTTCCGGCCCCAGTGCTGGTGTCCATTTATCTCATTTCATTTCATTTCAATTTCAAGTTGTTATTAAGTTGTCCATTTCAAATTGTGGTATTAAGTTGTGCTATTACGCGTGTGGGTGTCCAACGGAGTCTTTCCCACTTGACGGGTTTCATTAATATCACTCATTGGTGGATCACTGAAAAGATCACCAAGGATGCCATTTGCACCTGGAAGGAATTTAAGGACCGATTCTATGCTCAGTGTTTGCCACCAAATGCGGAGCAAACTCTTGCCCAAAAGTGGGACAGGCTGGAGCAAAGAGATAATGAAAGCATGCAACAATATGTCAACAAGTTTTGGAAAGTGTTGCTGGAAGTAACTCCCTTTATGCAAATCACTGAGGATGAAAGAAAAAGGAAGTTTCGCTCTGGACTGCAACCAGCATATCGTTCGGACATTGAATTGCACCTGAAACATACTTTGCAACAGCTCACAGCTTCTGCTCTTGCTACAGAGCAATTGGTGCTCAAGATTAAACAGGATCAAGGAGGTTCAAAGGGGAAAGACAAGGCTGTCCCAAATCTGCAAAAGGGTGGACAGCCACCTAAAAAGAACTTCCGGGAGACCCACAAGGGTGGTAATGTAACGCGCGGAAGCTCTGGGTAATCTTCTTTCAGCCCTAAACACTCTTGGAAACCTTCTGATGCAAAAACGCACCATCTGATGCAAAAACGCAGGTAGAGAGAGAGTAGAGAGAGAGAGAGAGAAGTGCTGGAAATTCAGTATATACTATGGTACAAAAAGGTACATATCTTGCAGCCCTTGGCTGCCTTCATAAAAAGGTGGTTAACCCTAAATTCTGTCCCCTATGGGACCTCTAATGATCCAATCCCCTAGTGGGAGAGAATGACTAAATCTATGAGCGCTTGGGCTATTTATAGCCCTTGAAATCTATGGGGAACTGGCCGACTGCTGGTCGGCCAGTCATAACTTTATTATTATCCTTTTAACGCAGCCCGACTGGAGTTAATGCATGTGTTTTACAGTCGCCTTGTCTTCTGGTACAGCCGACCACTCCAGTGTGCAGCCGACCACCTTGTGTGCAGCCAGCCATCTTCTTCCTGCAACCGACAGCCATCTGGTCTATAGTTTTGCTCTCCACGCCTGTCTCCAGTCTTCACTGCCAAAGGTGATCTGTGCTCTATCATTGTGGTTCTACCTATCTTCTACTGGTTCATGGTCTTTATCTGTTTGCCTCTTCTGGATCTAGCCCAGAGAATGTCCATGGCATCTGTGATGCACATGACAGGTAAAGCTGAAAATACCACATCTAAAGATCAGGGCCCAAGGAAGAACAAATTCGGCTTAACCCCGGAGCAAAGAGAGCAATATGCCAAGGATGGAAAATGCTTTTCTTGTGGTAGCAAAGACCACATGTTTCGACAATGCCCAGATCGTAAACCAAAGCACAAGGACAAGCAGAACAAGGCTAATGTACATGCAGTTCTTGATGTGCAAGGAAATACAAGTCATGATGCAAAAGAGCGAATGGTATGCTAAGCTTGGGGGCAAATCAAGGATCAGGACGCATTATTCATCTTCGATGACTGTGCAACCGATAACTTCATCTCTATGCAAACGGCAGCTGCATTGGGTATTGAGGTTGAGAATATGGGACCTCAGATTGAAGCCGAAGCTACATTTATTGGTAAAGAGGTGCAGGTTACCCCATTGATAGGGAAGTTGTGCATCCATATCCAGGGCTACCTTGATAATAAACATTACCTAGTTGCTCAACTAAATGGATGTGATGTATTGTTGGGCAAGCCGTGGCACCATAGGGTTGAGCCCCGCAAAGACTACAAGTCCAATATGATTTCTTTTATGCATAAAGGCCGCATGCATTTTATTGATGCTAGCAAAGAAGGGGATTCCATCCCACTTGTATCACACATCCAAATTAATAAAGCAATGAAAAAGAGTCTTTCTGCGTACTTGGTTTTTGCTCGTGATAGCCTTGTGCCAAATCATCAAAATGTGGATGCTATGACTAATGAAAGGCTTGCATTCAATGACTGTTTTGCTGATACTTTGCCAGGAGAATTACCTCCCCAAAGGCCCGAAGATCACCCCATAGATCTTGTGCCAGGTAGTTCTCCACCCAACAAACCCGCATACCGAGTGAGTGCGGCACAACAAGAAGAAATCATGAAGCAAGTAAATGAGCTTTTAGAGAAAGGTTTGGTTCAGCCCAGTTCCTCACCTTACTGCTCCCCTGTGCTTCTTGTTCAAAAGAAGGACGGATCATTCCGTATGTGTGTGGACTATAGCGCTTTGAACAAGCTTACCATCAAGAACAGATTCCCAATTTCACGAATTGATGATATTTTGGATAAGCTTGATGGCTCAGCTTGTTTTAGCAGACTTGATTTGAAGAGTGGTTATCACCAGATACGAGTGGTGCCACAAGATGTCCATAAAACTGCATTCAGGACAACCTTCGGATTATATGAATTTTTGGTAATGCCTTTTGGTCTCACCAATGCTCCTGCTACGTTTAATCGTATGATGGATAGGATTTTCCGACCCCATCGCAAATTCACAGGAGTATTCTTTGATGATATCTTGGTTTTCTCCAAGAATGAGCAGGAACATAGAACTCATTTGGTCACAGTGTTCGAAGAGTTGCGGAAGCATAAACTTTTCATTAATGCCAAGAAAAGTGAGTTCTTCCTTTCAGAGATTCATTATCTGGGTCATATTGTATCCAAAGATGGAGTTACAATGGATCCTGCAAAGATAGAGACCATTCGGAATTGGCCCGAATTGCAAAACGTACATCAAGTACGTAGTTTTCTGGGATTATGTTCGTATTACAGGCGTTTCATAAGGCATTTCGCTATGATTGCCACTCCTCTACATGATCTCACAAAGAAGAAAATCACTTTCAAATGGACTTCAAAAGAACAGGATGCTTTCTTGCAGCTCAAGCATGCTATCATATGTGGTCCAGTATTGATTGTTCCTGACTTGCACAAGTCATTCGTAGTTGAATGTGATGCTTGTGGTGATTGCATAGGAGCTGTCCTAAATCAAGAAGGGCATGCAGTTGCATACGAGAGCCGTCGTTTTCATGATGCCGAGCTTCATATGGATATCTATGAGAAAGAGCTCTTGGCTGTAATTCATGCCTTAAAGAAACGGAAACGTTATCTTCTTGGGGCTGAATTTGTAGTCAAGACAGATCATCAAAGCTTGAGATATTTTCTATCTCAAACAAAGCTTTCAAAGAAGCAGATGAGAATGGTAAACTTTCTTTCCATGTTTCATTTTCAGATTGTGCATACTCCAGGAAAGAAAAATGTAGTGGCCGATGCATTATCCAGGAGGCCTTATGTAGCTGCAGTCTCAGTGGCCTCTCATGGAGACTTATCTGCTATGCGAGATTTGTACCATTTGGATGCTGATTTTTACTATATATGGACTGATTTGATGGCTGGTCATTCACATGCCTCTTATGTTATCAACGAGGGTTATCTTATGAAGGATAATTGCCTATGTGTGGTGAAGGATTTGCGTTCAAAGAATATGGACGTATGTCACGCTCCACCTTATGCTGGTCATAGAGGTATTATGCCCACTACACGCATGATTCAGAGATATTTCTTTTGGCCAAGCATGCGTAAAGACATTGCGGCTTATGTACGTGCATGTATTACTTACCAAAAGGTGAAATTTGACAGGCAAAAACCTCCAGGTTTGCTTCAGCCATTGCCTATTCCCTCGCAACCTTGGGAAAGTATTACTATGGATTTTATTATGGATTTGCCTAGATCCCAACATGGGAATGATGCTATTTGGACCATTGTGGACAAATTTAGCAAGCAAGCTCATTTCTTGCTCCCGTCAAGAAAACCATTAAAGCTGATCATATGGTAAAGCTTTTTCTTGCTAATATTTTCAAGCATCATGGTATGCCTAAATCCATTGTTGGGGATAGAGATCCCAGGAGTACGAGCCTCTTTTGGAGAGCTTTATTTGATAACATGGATACTAAACTTGAGTTTTCATCAGCTTATCATCCCCAAACGGATGGCCAAAGTGAAGCTGCAAATTCAGCCGTGTTGGATTTGTTGAAATGTTATGTGGCAGATCAAAAGACTGCATGGGAGAAGTATCTTCCACTTGTTGAGTTTGCCTACAACAATACAATCCATGCCTCCACGGGAAAGGCTCCCTTTGAGATTATTTATGGCAGAGTGGTATTGCCACCCATCCTTCGTACAAAGGATGAGATTTTTGCAGCTGATGAATATGTTCGTGACTTGGATGTAGCCTTTGGTCAGGTACGGACAGCCATTGCAAGATCACAAGATAAGCATAAAATGGCTGCTGACGAGCATAGAAGCAACATGAAACTCAAAGAAGGTGATTGGGTTTTGTTGAAATTTGAGAAGGCTAGGCTTCGGAAGAGGCCAGGACGAGAAGGATCATATCCTAAGCTTTCTCCTCGCTATTATGGACCCTTCAAGGTGATTCAAAAAATCAATGAAGTGTCATACAGGCTTGCTTTGCCTAGTCACTGGAAGATTCACAATGCATTTCATGTGAGTCTATTTCGGAAATATGTGGGCCCAGATCCTGACGAGCCTGTCTCACAGAAGATCCGCCAGAGATTGATGAGCTTGAGGAGATCCTCCAACCAGAACAGATTGTTTTTCAGAAGGAGCGAAAGCTACCTGCAGGGAAGCTTTCCAGGAGATACCTTGTAAAGTTTAAGAATTATTTGCCTATTGATGCCAAGTGGGTAAATGAGGACTATTTTATTGATTACCCACAGTTGTTGCAGGCATATCTTGAGGCTTTTCAGTTGAGGACAACTCTTTAGAAGCCCCGGGGGATGTCACCAATTGGCCGACCATTTGGTCCATCTCCAGTTTTTGTGTCTCGTTCACTTGAGGCCAGGCAGGTGTCTCACGTGAAGAGGCCAGTATTTTGCTGACATGGACGGGAGCCAGACTGGTGCCACCCGTGTGTTAGCAGGATGGTGTCGTATGGACGGGAGCCAGATTGGTGCCACCCGTGTATGACTTGGACTGTGTTCGACCCATAGGATTGTCACGCCATGGAAGAGCCAGTATTTGTGCCGTGTCTTACCTATGCGACTGTCACTCCATAGGGAGGCTCGTGCCTGGAACTGTGTCTTACCTATGGGACTGTCACTCCATAGGAAGACCAGGTTTTTATGTTTTACGTCGTGCCAGTTTTGTGCCGACAGATATGTTGTACTTGTTCCATGAACGGGAGATATGTCCATGATACTATTTGCACATGCACTCATATTTTGCTTGTCTGAAACTGTTTTCGCATGACTTGTATTTTTGTGTTTGCCTGCTTGACGTGTCACTTACTGAGCGGGGACACCTGCCAGTGAGTCGTGAAGTCTGCTCTGTCTTCTGACGAGTTTTGGTGCATGTGAACAGGTGGTAAGTATATTGCACATGTTAGTTTAATACTTTAATTTCTAACCCTTTGGTTTATAAGGTTTTATATTCACACTCACTTAAAAGTGGGCACCCCCTTTAGGCACCCACTTAGGGGCCAAGGTGGGGAACCACACTTTAGTTGTGTGTGTGTGGGGGTGGGTGCATGGACACCTACCCACACCCCCATAGAACTGGCCACCCACATGCAATCGTGGGGGGGGCCAGCCAAATCACTATTTGTTTACTCCCTCTCCAACCTTAATAAAAGAAGCTCCACGACCACCCTTGGGGATACGATTTTGTGCGCCTCCATCACCCTTAGCATTGCTGCGCTCCATCGCTTTGCTGATGGCTGAGCCATTTCAAAGGCGGCTGTGCTCTGCATACAGCCGGCGCATACTCTTGAGTGGTGCTATCTCCTCCATCGCTGCTGGCGGCTGCACATGCTACAGGTGGCTGCGCTAATCCTCCTAAGTCGGCTGCCATCTCCCACTGAATTGCAGCGCATACTTCCCCAGGCGGCCATGGAATTGCTGCGCATGCTTTTTTCCAGGCGGCTACTGAACAGGCTGCCCTATCCACTGTGCTACAGACGGCACAAGGCTGCAGCCAGGCGCCTCTCCATCCTCATAGGCGACTGTGCACTCAGCAGGAGTTTTGCGCCTGTATACCAGCCTGCTGTCCACACTTATAGACGGCTGTGTGCCACCCTCCAGCAAGCGGCTGGCGCTCCATCATCAACAAGACTACTGTGCGCCCACCTCCACTAGGCGGCAGACTTCTCCAGCAGACGGCAAGGAGCTACTTCTCCTAAGGCGGCTGCTCCATTTCCTTCTTTGCAAGAGGTTGCACTTCTTGTCCATTGGCGGCTACAAGAGGACTTTACCCCTCCTAGGTGGCTACACCTTCTACACGGACACAACCGGGTATTGGTCTTCCATCCACCATCCACAAGTAAGTGAATTTTCAGATTTAAATAAAGTATTTTTGTGATAAATCTGCTAAGGGGCTCTCTCCACGGCGGCAACACCCCGGGTAGTCCAAGCTATTGGAGAACCTCGGTCCAAAGGTGCTGAGATCGGGAGAGCCAGGCGTTAGTACGGGAGCGCCTATTTGTGCGTGGTCCTGGAACACCAGTTGGGCGCTCTCCGCGGAGTCCAGTGAAAGCACAGGACCGTAGAGATAGGACCACGCTAGTGGTCGTTCTGCTTCGAATATCTACTTCGAGCATATTTGTTTGGTACTGTATTCATTTGTACATGGACTTCATCTGGTTCCTGGAACCCATGGAGCATTGTATTTGTTAAATACTCCCAATAAATGTATCATATATTGAGGGGGGGTCGGCCCGTTCCCGGCCCAGTGCTGGTGTCCATTTATCTCATTTCATTTCATTTCAATTTCAAGTTGTTATTACGTTGTCCATTTCAAATTGTGGTATTAAGTTGTGCTATTACGCGTGTGGGTGTCCAACGGAGTCTTTCCCACTTGACGGGATCGGTTTCAAGCAGGGCATACATTACAAAACAAATCCCTGCGAGATGTAATATGCTTTGAAGCACCACTATCAAAATACCAAGTACATGCATGCTCAGTCACACTGAGTCATAGTCACAGGGGACGGCGGGGACGGCGCCTAGGAACGCGGGGACGCCGACACGGGACGGCGCAGGGACGGGGACGGACGGGGACGGACGGACGTCCCCTGACTGGCGTTTCAAACCGGGGACGGCGCAGGGGACGGCGCAGGGACGGGGGACGGCTGTTGGGGACGGCCTGTGCGGGGACGGCAGATAGCCGTTGCGCCTGCGTCCGTTTCTGGCCGTTGCGCCTACCTGCCGCGTGCCTGCCACTGTAGCCGTTTATGGCTGTTGGGCTTGGGCTCTACTAGCCGTTTATGGCTGTTGGGCCTTGGCCCTCTCTCTCTCTTGCCTATCTATATAAGAGCCCACCTCTACAAGGCTACAAGCTGCCACACACAAGTTCATTGCTCATTGCTCAAGCTTCTTGAATCTTCTCAAGTTCTCTCGAGTCTCTTCCAACTTCCAAGTTCCAAGCTCTAGGGCCTAGGCTCTCACCTCTCCCTCAAGCCTCTTGAGTCTTGACTCTTCCAACTTCCAAGCCTCTAGGCTCCCTCTCTCTCTCTCTCTCTCTCTCTCTCTCTCTCTCTCTCTCTCTCTCTCTCTCTCTCTCCTCAAGGCTCAAGAGTCAAGCGGCAAGCCATCTTCAACCATGGCATCCTCCTCACGTGCCGGGGCTTCTCGTAGAAGGACAACGGGATGGACATGGTGGGAGGAGGTAAACTACACCACATCCGTTCATGGAGGCGGTTCTCGGCCATGGGTATGCAAGCTTTGCCCGTACCGGCGAACGGGTGGCGCCGACAAAGTGCGAGCCCACCTCTTGCATGAGAGTGGGCATGAGGTGAGGTTTTGCACGAATGTCACGCCCGAGAAGAGACGGGAACTTCTTGACAAGCTTAGCGTCTACGAAGCGGTCGAAGCGACAAGAAGGACACCACGAGTGGCCGTGGATCCCGCGACGATGGGGAGAGGAACTCAAGCCTCTACCATGGAGTCATGTGGTGGATCGGGATCATGCACACCATCACCTTCGCCATCAAGTCGGAATGTTACTCCATCCACGACACCGGCACCCTCCATCTCCACGGCCTCTCAATCATTACGTGGCCCACGGCGACAATCTACACTTGGGGAGAATTGTGGAACCCCAAGTTGAAGGAGGAGGTGGATATGGCGGTGGCCCGCTTCTTCTTCCACGACCACATTGCCTTTCAAGCGGCTAGGTAAGTGCAATCGATCATTGCCAATTCATCATTCATGTTTTCATCATCCTAGTCTCCTTCTCATTAGTAAATTACTTTCTTGAATAGGTCGGAATACTTCAAGGTAATGGTTAAGAAGATTGGGGAGTATGGCTCAACCTATACGCCCCGAGAGCTTGCGCACTACGTTGCTCGACAAGGAGAAGCGCATTGTAGAGCAAGCGGCCGACAACACAAAGCGGCAATGGGAGAGGAACGGAGTCTCCCTCATTGTGGATGGATGGAGTGACACCCGCAAGAGGAGTATTCACGGCATGGTTGCATATTCCCGTGGAGAGATGTACTTCATCTCATCTCATGATGCATCCGGCACTGGGAAGAGCGCGGATGTGCTTGCGGCGGAGTGGGCTACCACCATGGAGATCGTTGGCCCCGAGCATGTAGTGGGCTTTGTTGCGGATGGGGAGCCTTCCAATAGGGCGGCGGGAGCTATTCTCCAAGGTATGTATGGACATGTCACGGTGTCCTTTTGTATGGCTCATTGCCTAAACAACCTCCTCAAGGACATCGGGGCATTACCATGGATCAGCCCGCTCATTGAGAAGGCCAACACCATGGTCTCCTTTGTCCTCAACCACCAAAGACTTCGGCATGAGTTCAACAAGAGGTCCTGTCTCTCTCTTCTCAAATATTCCGACACCCGGTTCGCCTACAACTTTCTCATGTTGGGCCGGTTGAAGGATTGTAGTGGTGCTTTGAGGGGGCTTTTCCTTAGCGACGAGTTTGTCGCCATGCAAGAGTCCCATACAAACACTGGCCAAGAGTGTAGGCTACGGGCGGATGACGCCTCTTGGTGGGAGCGTGTGAAGACCACAGATGCTATGGTGAGGCCCATAGTCCACCTGTTGAGGATTGTAGACGCTATGCAGCCATGCATAGGCAAGGTCTACGAAGCCATGGATCGCATGATAGAGAAGTTGAAAGACTTCGTGCCTGACGAAGACAGATACGAGGAGATCCATGCCTTGTGTCTAGGAAGGTGGAATTCCTACTACTCTCCATTGCATGCAGCAGCTTATGTGGTGGACCTAGAATTCCAAGGCAACAAGCAGGAGAGCGACCGAGAGGTGAGCGCTGGATGGAGGATCATCTTGGATCGTCTTGTGCCTGATGCATCGGTTAGGCGCAAGATCAGGGACCAGCTTTCGATGTACAGGTCGTTTCATGGCTCCTATGGCTGTCATGATGCACAGGTTGACCGCTCCAAAGTTGGTGCTGCTCTATGGTGGGAGGACTTTGGTTCAGATGGACCGGAGCTGCAGCAGCTTGCCATCCGCATACTTAGCCAGGCCGTCAGCTCCTCTTGCTTGGAGCAACTTTGGAGTACCTACAGCCACATTGCCTCTAGGAAGAGGAACCGACTCGGGGTAGAGCGTGCCAATGACCTTGTCTTCGTCAGCGCGAACTTGCGAATGCTTTGCAAGAGCATGACCAAGAAGGCAGATTCCTTCACCGAGTGGGAGATGAGTCAACAAGAAGAGCAACGGGAGGATGAGGTGCAGGAGCAGCATGCCAGTGAGGATGAGACTGAGGATGAGCTTGATGCTTCTTTGGCAGCCGCACAAGCTACCCATGACCATGAGGCGAGCACTTCACGTGGATGATCATTCATGGATCATGATTCATGGGCCTTACTACTTAGCTCTAGCCTCTAGCCTCTAGTCTTCAGCACTTTTTTGTCATTGACTCATTTGAGTCCGTCCTTGTATTTTGCCTCCTTAAGGCTCCTGAGTCCTGACTCTTGAGTCATGACTCATTTTGTATCTACTTAATTATTAATATGACTCAAAATCTTAGCATTTTAGTGTAAATTTGTGCTCATTTTGATGTGCTTCCAAAGTAGAATAAGTGCAGAGTAGAAAATTTAAAAAAAAAGTATTTTTTGAGTGCCGTTCCCTCCCCCGTCCCCGTTCCCTACTTATGGCCGTCCCCCGTCCAGTCCCCGTCCCCGTCCCCCGTCACCGTCCCCCGTCCCTTGTGACTATGCACTGAGTGCCTGTGAAGACCAAGAGGCATCATAACTGTATGTGTAGAAACAGTAATCCCTGTCTTCAACAAAGGAAGCAGTCTCCGGAGGAGCTTTAGAGGTATCTTTTATAGACAACCCAGACTCCTCCTCCTCTTTGGCAATCCTCTTCCTACACTCTGTGATGTAGTGACCTGGCTTCTTACAGTAATGGCATTTGCCCTTCTTCTTGGGCTGTCCATCACCTTTCTTGGTATCCTAAGATGAACCACCATCACCTGAATTCTGATTTGAACTCTTTGGCTGAAACTTGCCTTCCTCATGCTAAGGTTCAAAGAGGTATGAAAAGCCAAGTAGGATCTTGGCAAAGAGTTTAAGATGGTGGATACAAGCTGTGTCTCAGGAATAATCTCATCCACATTGATGAGTTGCTCTCTAAAATCCTGCAGCTTGTTCAAGTGGCTAGACATATCATCTCCTTCATGCATCTTCTGGTTTTCCAGCTCTCTTTTCAAAAATGAGATCCGTGCCTCATTACGAGCAGCATACATCTGCTCCAAAGTCACCCATGCATTCCGTGAAGAGCCAGCTGAACGAATATGAGGTGTAATAGACCTCTGTACTGACAATGCAATAAGTGATAAGGCTTGTGCATCTTTGGCATCCCATGTCTTCTGGGCATTTGTTCTTTGAACAAGCTGTGGCTGAACCGGTGCCTGTGCCTGTTGTCCTCTTCCACGAGCACCCCCTTGGGGAGGAGTCTCTGGAGCCAATGGACCTGGACGTGGTTCATCACCACTAACAAAATCCCAAAGACCTTTTGCCACGAGCACATTTCTCAGCATGAAACTCCACAAGGAGTAATTCATGCCATCCAGCTTGTCTTCCTTAGACAAGTACGTGAACACATCACTCTGCTGTTGATTTGCCATTATGCCAGTGCACAATGTTGTACCTGTGTATCAAAAAACCCAAAAACAACAACCCTGAAAGCAACTGTACTCCACTGAATACAACTGACCCAAATATGCTTGCACTCTCAATCCTCTAAATGTGCAAAACAATGCACCACTGACTGAGTAGAGCAACAAAAGTGGCTCACACAGTGCCAAAATGCCCAAAAATGCCCAAAATTTCTGCACCCAAAGCCTTGCAAAAGCCTGTAGAGGTTTCTTTGCAAGAAAACCTCCCTGTATCTGCCAGAAAAACTTTCACAGAAAAAACGCCCAAATTTCAAAACATGTAAAGCTTTTAAACTTTACCCATGTGATTTTGCAAGTATTGGTCGGCTGTAGGCTGTACGGAACAACTGTCTAGAGCAGTGTACGGAGGAGAAGCGGCGACTATATTGCTGCAGGTATACGCAGCAGGTGCTGGTCGACTGCTGTCTGCTGTACGGAACAGCCGGCGCCTGTATGGACAGACAGCAGGCCTGTACTGACTGTACGGCTGTCTGTGCAGGACTGTACGTGGGCTGGACGGCTGTCTGTGCAGGACTATACCACAAATGAGTGGCGAGCTGTACGGGCAGCTGATGGCGAGCTGTACGGACAGCTAATGGCGAGGGCCTGTACGGACAGGGCAGGCGAACCTGCTCTAATACCAAAATGCAGGGAAGAGTGGTTAGGGTTAGGGTTTTGGAAGATACACCAACAGGAAGCGTGTGTGAGAGAGAGAGAGAGGAACACGTTTGCTCATATGATGATGATAATAAAAGGAGTACAATAGCCACATATAAAAGATGTGACCTAAAGTGTGTTCACATGGTCCGGCCATAAACTGTGCCAGGTGGACCAAACCACTTATAAACCACTATAAGTGAAACTAAGCTAAATTGGGGGAAAAAACCTCCACTAACTGAAGTAAAAAGTGCCCCAGTAACCTACTGATGATCACTAGCACTCCCCTGGGTGCATACACAGCATAAAACCCAACAAGTTTTGTATCACCCCAGTGAGATAGCTATGTTTATGTTTTCTTTCTATTTTATTTTCCATTCCATGATGAGATATGCCATGGACATTATTGTATCACTTTGGTCTCATAGGCCCATTGGGTCTTTAGTAGACGCTTAATATCTCTCTCTCTCTCTCTCTCTCTCTCTCTCTCTCTCCAAAAGAGGATGGTGAGACTTTATGTAGACAGATGGGCCTCACTGACACACCTTTTGTAGATGCTTGGTGAGCCGGGAAGGACTTGACGAGGGAGAGGCCTCTCCTCCTCAAGTTCAAAGATACGGAGTCCCGTTTGGCTTTCTTGCAGAAGAGGGCCACCCTCCGAACCCCCCATCGTATCGCCCACACCCACACCCCCTGTCACCACCTTCGCCCGGATTCATTTCCATCATGATCATGACCACATCTATGAGGACCACCTCTCCCGCCACATTTCAGCTCTCGACTTATCCCTCCCTATCTCCACCATCACATCCCAACTTTCCTCCATCATCCATGACTCCGCCCACGCCAGCTTCCCCTATACCACATGCTCCACAGCAAGTTTGCCAGTGGGATCCCAACCCCAGAATGGATGGTATGATGAAGAGTGCAAAACCACCAAGCTTCGCCTCTTATGCAAGAGGGAACATGGGCTGATTTCAGCACATAAGATGCAACACATCTTCCGTACATTCACTCGCCAAAAGAAACGGGCATTTCTCACCAGAACGAGAACAAGAGTTATACCAGCTCTTTTTGAGCGAGGACAGCTCAAAAGCTTGGCACATTCTGGAAGAAAAAAGAGCACCTACACCTATCACAGATCCTAACCTTTGGGAAGCCTATGCACAACAGCTGTATGATGTGCCAAACCAGCCTATACCACAAATGTCACACATCCCTAGGCCTACATCATCTTCTCTCTTTGATTCCCCCAATGTCACTAGGGCTCTTAAAAAGCTGCATAATGAGAGAGCAAAAGATCATGAGGATCTACGCGCAGAACATTTCGCCCACAGGCACCACGTATCGGCTCCCATTCTTGCCAGTCTTTTTAACAGAGCACTCTATGAAGGCTTCCCACCCCCCTAGACCACCAACACTATGTCAGAATGCGCAGCGGAAGACTAAGGCACGTAGGAGACACATCACCATCGAGCACCACGAACACCCCCAACGGGCACTACAGCATCCCTCCACCGGGCTCCCATCTCCCGGTGAGTTGCCTCCCAAAACACCGGCGGGAGGAGATAATTATGACAAGGTGCCACTCTAGCCTTATATATGGCTCTTCAACTTCCCATGCTTCCACTAATGGGATAATCCAAGGCACCTTCTAGCCATAAGATCACAAGCTCAAAATCGCCAACCTTCCAACACCCTCCCTCGATTCGAGCTCCGCAAGCCACCGAGGCGCGAGGGGGCCGCCCAGGACCACACACGCCCCGGCTCTGATACCATGTCAAAATACACAGCGGAGATGATGACCAGATCTGGGAACACGAGCAAAACGCAATGCAGAAAATAACAGCACAAGAGAGAAATGAAATGATATATTAACGTCCTCAAAAGGCCAAAATGACCTATGAGACCAAAAAGGTTACAACAATTGGTGGATCTGATACAATGTCTATGCAAGAAAAGCTAAAACAACTAAACAACTAACTGAAACTGAAACAACAACTATGAGGAAAAGTAAGGTACTAGGAGCTCCTAATGGATAACATCTTGGAAGGAAAACTCCAGCAACAAAGGTAAGCATCATATACATCACTATCCAAAGATGTCTCTCATCGGTCGATGGCGGATATCCTCAATGTCCTCCATGGTGAGTACTCTGACTGGACATCTCCCATACCGTGCTAGTATGGTCCTGATCCTCTGTTGTAGTCTCCGCCGGTGTCGGGATGGGCCTCTCATCTTGGGGCGCCTGGACCGCCCTAGCTCTATAGCCCGATCAATCAGTGTACCTCTGGTGCGGCTATACTCTGGGGCTAGCTGCAATGCCTGCTGGCCTGACTGCTCAATCTCTGGTCGAAAGAAGTCTGTAATCTGCCTCTGTAGGCGTCTCTCGCTCTCTAATCCCCTCCCTCTCAAGAGACCCTCTCTGTGTCTACGCAGCTCCAGCAAGTATAATCCGAGGCATCTCTGATCTTGGTATCTCATGACTCTCGAAAGTGGTCCGAAACCCTCTCTGAACAAGCAGTGAAAACGGCCTCGTATCTCATAATATACTGGACAGTGACATATGTAATGTAACTCTGTCTCTGGCTCCATCTGGCATAACTGACAAATCCTGGCCTCAGCTGGTACTCCTCTGAATCTGCCAGTCTCAATCTCTAGCTGGTGTGAGGATGTGCGCATCTGACCAATAGCACACCGTACCCCATGAGAAAGATGAGTATCCATGTAGCTCGATCTAATCACAAACCCATCCTCCGTGAGCTGGAGAAGATGATCTCTATAGAAAGCCATCTTCATACCAAGCTCGTGTGTCGGCTGTATCCATGTCCTCCTAGTGTCCAGCTGGGTCAAGTCCTGCCTCATAAGTCTGGTAATCTCTGGCCGTGTGAGAGGGAGGGAGGGTGCATCCAGGGAGTACTGAAATGGAGGTAGCCTGTCCATACTAAAGCCATGCAGTTGGAACCAAGCTGTCATCTGTGCATACCAACATGATCCGTCTCCCTGTGATGCTAACTGTCGTGAAGACTCCAGGGCTAAGCGAGCATATCTGTCTCTAGGGAGAGCCCAAGTGCTATGTATAAAGGAGACTGATCGAGTGAGTGCCTCTACTAGGGGCAGCCATCTCTGCACGGATAATATCATGTGGTACTGAGGCCTTGGCCCTAATCATCCGGGAAATCATAGAAACCAAGGGCCTCTCCATACATCTCCATCCATCAGTGCTACCAGCTCAACTGTGGTGATCCACTGAGGGTCCCCATATCTCCACTCCATACAGCATGGCCGAAGTGACCAAAGTGTCAAAGAGCCAGAGCTTTGTTCGAGGTTCCTGAAACTGAACCTACGAACACATCCTCTCTAGTCTCCCCAATGCTGCATAAGCTCTAGTCAATCTAGTCTCCGTCTGTTCTCCTCAAGGAAAATAGTGGGCCACTAAAAACCACACAAAGGTAAGTATATGCATCTGTATACTCCATTGTCTCCTGACCATATGTAAAGGTGGGTACTGACCTCCTAACCCACTGTGATGTGGTGTTAAACACCATCACTTTGGTTTTACCAAGGTTAACTGACAATCCACTGTCCTGCGCAAACGTGTGCAATGCATCCAAATGACGTTGCATCCATCCCCTCTGGAGAATCTGAGATCAGAACAATATCATCAGCATACAATAACAGCGGAATCCATGTCCTTGCTAGCTGTGTTCCTCTGTCACCCTCCCGCTCTACATAGTCCGAAACCTCATCCACATACATCCCAAATAAGGTGGGAGAAATGGGGCAGCCCTGTTTCACCCCAATAGTGGAGTGAACCATCTCAGATATACCCTGAGTAGTACGTACTTGCCCCACAACTGTCCTGTATAAAGCCATGATTCCCAAGTGACGGAACATACAACACCTAGGAGAAATGCTTCCCCCTCTGTCATTGGGAACTATCTCCAACCTGCCCTCACTGCGAACTGGGATAGTAGATGTATCCCCAGTAAGAATGTAACCAGAATACCTGCAGAGATCCTGTAAATCTGTACGGGAAGGAGTCATGTGCCTAGAAGCACCACTGTCTAGAATCCACTCCCGAGTATCCGTTGCAGAGAATCCTCCAACCTCCTCCCTGCCTGAAGAGAATGAAACATCGGTGTCCATCACCTCCAGGTGCACAAAAGCCAGAGTCTTCATGATTGCTGCTGAGGAATCTTCACCCTTCGCGGTCTTCCGCTTGGGACACTGCCTCCAATAGTGCCCTTTCTTGCCACAATCATTACAGGTCCTCTCTGCCTTTAGTTTCTCGTGGTCAGTAACGGACTTCTTCTCAGAAGACTTCTCCAATGAAGCCTTCCCTTTGCCCGTGTTACGGCCTTTCGACCGTTGGCCAGTTAAGGCCTCCAAACCTCCACCCTGAGGAGGGTTCGTGAATCGTTCCTCCTGGTCCAAGACCATGGGCACAAGCTCCTCCCACACGTGATGGTGCTGAGCCTGCCCCACTGGTAATCAAAGACGAGTAAAATGCTGAGTACTGAGAGGGCAAATGCGACAGCAACGTTATGGCCATGTCCTCTGATGATATCTCCTTCCCAGCCTGAAGAACTTCCTGCTGAAGAGCCTACAGCTTGTTAATATGCTCCCGCATCGTCAACAACTTTGCAGGGCTCATAACCCGCATCTGTACTTCCAAGGAAATCCTCTTCATGGGCGATACCCTGTTGTAAAGAGAAGCCAAATGCTGCCATATACCTCTGGCCAACGTCATATGCTTTACATGATTGATTACCTGCTGTGGTGTGCAGTTAAGGAAGATAAACGAACGGACCCTGGCGTTGACACGAACCCACATCTGTGCCTGTGCCTCCCAGTCCTTTCGGATCGACGGTTTAACACCCCTTCCTCTACTTCCGGCCGTGGAACCCCAACAACAACGAAATCAATGAGGTCGTCGGACTCCACAACATATTCCATCATAACCTTCCATATGCCGTAGTTGTTCCCGTCCAACTGACGGTCCACCGAGAACGTGGGGAGTGTAGGGATCTTCACATGCCTCTTGGCCATCTCTAACAGATCTGCCATTGCGGGAATGTACTCTGAAAAAAGGGTGGGTGGGTGGGAACAAAGAAGAACTTACACCTGCAAGTAGCTGTCCAGCTAATCAGCCCGCCGTCCTCTTGCTTCTCCTCTTCCCGAACAGTCCACTAATCAACAACACAACAGTCCCCCTCTTGCTCACACAAATCCCAAGAACTATGCAGAACCTGTATCCAAAGTCTGCCCTTACGGTGATGGAACTACTGCTCACACACCCCATGAGTCATCCAACCACCTGCCATCAACGAAAGCTCTTTGGTGTTAACAAAGGCACCCCCCAGCTGACAAGCTCCCAACCAACCGGTCACCGTCTCGAAGAAATCAACCATCACAGCACCCCGATGCACCAACTGCAATGAAAAACTGCTCCAGCATCCCAAGAAATCTCAGAGGCATCTACCTGCATCCTCTACGTGAGAAAACTCCGAGGCCATGCATCACATCTCCAAACTGTCGCTACAACCTCTCGCCAACCTTTGGAACCTAAAAACCTGAACCTGCATCTGGAAACTGTGCAAGTACCTGTCTGCCATGGAATGACATTACCCATATCAATCTCTGGTAAACCTGTACTCTCAAGAAACTCTTCTAGACCCTACGGGATGGGCTGCCTTTGTGGCATGAAGTAGGGTGGGTGGGACATGGGCCACGAGGTACCTGCCTGTACCCTCTCCAGAGCATCCCCACAGGACCCCACCTCCTCCATCCCCGTCTAGGACAACAGCCGCCTCTGAGTGCACGCACCCTCCAAATACGCTGCAAGGCTGAGCACCCCTACCAAATCAAGTCCAAACCCCCAACAAAAACGAAGCCTGAGCAACCGCCCTTCTGCACGCGAACAGTAGCTCCAAAAACGCAGATCTTCTCCTTCTCCATCCTCCAGCAGAAAACGCCAAGATTAGCTCCAGAAAAACGCCAAAACTTGGAGCTCTGATACCATGTCAGAATGCGCAATGGAAGACTAACGCGCGTAGGAAACGCATCACCATTGAGCACCATGAACACCCCCAACGGGCACTGCAGCATCCCTCCACCGAGCTCCCATCTCTCGATGAGCTGCCTCCCAAAACACCGGCCGGAGGAGATGATTATGACAAGGTGCCACTCTAGCCTTATATATGGCTCTTCAACTTCCCATGCTAACACTTATGGGATAATCCAAGGCACCTTCTAGCCATAAGATCACAAGCTCGAAATCGCCAACCTTCCAACACACTAATGTCCCCATCCACAAAGCAGGAGATCCCACGGACCTAGGTAACTACAAGACTATCATGATTGGTCACACAATGGCCAAAATCTATGGGGCAGTACTAGAGGACATGATAAGCTCTATGGCAGAGAGGATGGGAAACAAAGCATCAGGCCGGGCAAGCTTTAGGAGAAACTTCTCCACGCTGGACCATATCTTTGCTTTACGGGCTATCATAGAGAAGGCGATGTCCTCAAAGAGACATGTGTATTGCTGCTTTGTGGATTTCCGCAAAGCCTTTGACTCCATCCCTCGATCTTGTCTGATAAGACGCTTGCAAGAGCTCCAATTCTCACGTGAGATGATATGGGGTGTGATGGCACTATATGAGGCAGTGCACCCGGTGGGACCTCGGTAGATATATGTAGCACTATTGGGGTTAAGCAGGGCTCCCCACTCTCACCTACACTCTTTGGCCTACACATTGATGAGATCGCAGTATTTGTGGATAGTTTCGGAGGTAGAGGTTCACCATTGGCTCAAACAGTAGTGCCCATATTGCTATATGCTAATGACATTGTCTTGATCTCAGATTCAGCCGAGGGTTTACAGAAACACTTGGACAGATTTTGCAGGGGGAGAGACCTTACGGTCAATTTGTGGGTCAATTTGTGCAAAACCAAGGTTATGGTCTTCAACACATCTTATGCAGTCGCCTCACGATTCTTTCATATACAAAGCTGCCTGAGTGGAGATTGTGCAGAAGTATGTGTATCTAAGAGTCACTTTTACAAGCCCTTTGTTTTGCATGACCACAGCTACCACTGACCGACCTGCAAGGGAGCACGCCTCCCTAGCCCATATGGAGAGAGAGTGTTTCCAGGCACATTTCCAAGAACCCCGCACTAAGTGCTGGCTCTTTGATACTCTAGTACGACCAGCGGCGGCTATGTATGGTGCAGCCCTTTGGGGGCCAAGCCTGAAGGATCACTGGAGGAGCATAGAGAGGCTACAAGTGATGTTGTCAGACATGATCAGGAGTAAGCCATCTGTACCACATGACATTCTACATGCAGAGTTTGGGGTGGCCCCACTGGTTACAGATGCCCTTTTTCAAACTGTCACTTATATTCAGCATGTATACACGCTTGACAGAGATCGCCTCCCACGACTAGCACTAGAGTCCTCTATGCAATTATACGGCGAGCGGGAGAGGGAGCGATTGAGACGAGCTGGACTGCCCTCCTCCTCAACGACATGGCCACCACCATTACCGACACATGCATGGTACTCTGAGGTAGTCGAGTGGTTTCATGCACATGGCATACAGATGGACCATCTCCCCCTGTTTCAGTATAGCCTGGATTCCCCATACCTTGATCTCTCACGTCAGGAGATCAACCGGATTATCCGGTTAGATCTACTCGGGCTACACATACACCAGACATGGGTGTCTCCGTCAAAGATTGGTAAGAAGTGTGAGTTCTACAGAGATCACTTCTTGAGACTCTCCGAGGATGGATTCTTTGAGATCCCGGGATACATATAGATACACATGTCACATGCGATGCGTATCACGATCAGCCAACGCAAGGTATCCTCCCACCACCTCAGAGTAGAGACTGGTAGAGCTAAGGATATCCCACATGAGGAGAGGACATGCACAATATGCATCATAGGAGCAGTAGAGGATGAGGCCCATTATATGCTCAGTTGCCCGGCTTACTATGAGATACGGGGGAGATTCCATTGCCTCTTCCGAGCGGGATTCAGACCACTCACGGGTGATACAGTTTGAGGATCAGAGGTGCTTGGGCATGTACTTGATGGAGCTCAGACGACACAGGGATGTAGTGTTTGTCAGAATATGCAGCGGAAATGATAACCAAACTTGGGTAGACAAGAGCAAGTAGACTGCAGAAAATAAACAGCACAAGAAACACAGAGAGATAGGTGTGTAAACTCTTCTCTATACACAAGATCCCGAGAAAACTGAATGAGGAAGTGGTGGGGGCAAGGGGCCTATATATACATCCCTGGAAGAGCAGTCGGCCAGCATATGAAGTGCCCACGACTGCTGAAAATGGTCCCACGACTGCATAAATGCAGTCCGCCAACAGATGAATGCCCACGACTGAGAAACTCCAATCGGCCAGCAGCCCAGTAGCCCATGACTAATAAACATGCAGTCGGCCAGCACTGGAGTGCTCCTGGCATCCTGTGGCAACCCTCCCACCACTAGGAAAAATGGAAAAAAATAGGGAAAAATACGGGGAGTGTGGAAAAATGATAAAACACCTTATACAGGGCGGGCACACCCACAACAGAGGCCCTGGTGTATGAATATAGACAGGAGATGACTTCTAACACCCCCTCTCAGCTCCTGGCTGTGAAACCAACCCAAGGGAGCTGGAGTGCCGCCTGAGCGTAGCCTGAGGTAGAAACTTCGTGAAGAGGTCCGCCGGATTGTCCTCCGTCGAACAATAAAGTAGCAAGATGTCACCAGCCAAGATCTTCTCACGTACAAAGTGATACTGTATCTCTATATGCTTGGTCCGGGCATGGAAAACCGGGTTCCGAGCAATAGCTATACAACTCTGGTTATCGCACTGGATGACTGTGGGCTCCCTCTGTGGAAACCCAATCTCGCCTAGCAGCCTCCGCAGCCATACAACCTCACAAGCAGCACCACAAGCAGCCCGATACTCTACCTCTGTCGAAGAAAGGGCAATAGTTGGCTGCCTCTTGCTGCTCCAAGAAACTGCTCCTGAGCCGAGGGTAAATCGTGTCTGAATCTCCTCCCCAATCTGAGTCACTCCAACCTTGGAGCTTGACTCCATTCCCTCCTGTGTAAAAGAGTCCCAGATCCTTCGTACTCTGCAGATACCGCAAGATCCGCACTCCTGCGTAAAGAGCTCAACAGCCCCACGGAGAAGCTCAAGTCCAATCTGGTGTTCAGCAACCAGATCAATGAACCAACCAAATTCCGGTACTACGAGGCATCAACTGGCTCACAAGGATCTGTAACGGTTAACTTTGTGTTCGGGTCCATCGGCGAAGTAATAGGCGTGCAGTTCTCCATCCCAAAGGCCTCAAGCAACTCATGAACATACCGCTGCTGAGAGACGAAAAACCCCCTCTGGGTCTGCCAGATCTCCAATCCCAAGAAGAAGTGGAGTAAGCCTAAGTCGGTCATCTCAAACTCCTTTGACAAGGCAGCCTTCGTCACTCCAATGTGCTCCACATGACCGCCGGTGAGAATGAGATCATCCACATAAAGGATGATAAGCGTGACCATGCCGTGTTCCCGAAAGAGATACAGGTTCGTATCTGCAACCGATCTCTGAAATCCAGTCCGAATAAAGAAGGAATCAATCTTCTGATTCCAAGCCCTGGGAGCCTGCTTAAGACCATACAAGGCCTTACGTAACCTGTAAACCATCCCCTCCGATCCTGGAACAATAAAGCCGGGAGACTGCTCAACGTACACCTCCTCCTGCAGGTCACCATTAAGGAACGCAGATTTTACATCCATTTGATACACGGGCCACCTCTGAGAAGAAGCAAGGGCTAGAACGGTCCGAATCGTGGTCATCCGCGCTGTCGGTGCAAAGGTATCCTCGTAGTCGATGCCTGGCCGCTGAGCATAACCTTTAGCCACAAGCCTGGCTTTGTGTTTGTCCACCGACCCATCAGACGCGTATTTGGTCTTAAAGACCCATTTGACACCAATGACAGACCGCTTCGACGGCCTCGGAACCAACTCCCAAGTGTTGTTCTTCTCGATGGCATCAAGTTCCACCTGCATGGCTTTCCTCCAAGTATCCTGTGAAAGGGCTTCCTTTACGGAACTGGGCTCTTTGTCCCACATGATACGAGACATCAAAGCATAGTTCACCTGAAGAAGCTCCGCCGTGTTGCTTTTATCTCGGACTCGATGTGATCTTCGAGGGCCGTCCTCTGTGGTCCACTCGGAGGGTAGCTCCGTGACACCTGACTCCCGAAGGGTGTCTAACAACCACCTAGGTACTCGAACAGATCGTGGAGCCTCCTGTGGTCGCGGGGGCTCAACTCCAGCTGCGGGCTCAACCTTCTTTGATGATTGAGGTGGATCAACTCGAGTGATAGACTGGGAATCATCATCAGACTCCTCTGGATCTCCAAGAAGTGGCGGCTCCTCGACAGTGGATGCTGGAACATGCTCGTCAAAGACCACATCCCGACTGACAACAATCTCGTTCCTCTCTGGATCATACAACCTGTATCCCTTGGAAAGAGAGTTATACCCCACAAAGACCAGCTTGCGGGACTTGGAGTCAAGCTTCCCCCTCTGCTTCTTCGGAATATGTACATACGCGTCACTCCCAAAGACACGGAAGTGCGAGACATCGGGTTTCCTGCCAAAATATGCCTCAAATGGAGTCATATGGGGTACAGAAGTCGTCGGAGAGCGGTTAATGGTATGGACAGCCGTTGCCACAGCCTCACCCCAAAGTGGACGAGGAAGATCACGATGCTCCAGCATGGTCCTCGCCATCTCCACCACAATCCTGTTCTTTCGTTCAACAACTCCATTCTCCGAAGGCGATCCGGCATTGGCCAATTCCCTTTTGATGCCATGATCTGCACAAAACCTGAAAAATACAATCGAGGAGAATTCACCTCCTTTATCAGCCCTGAGAGTCTTAACCTGATATCCAGACTCTTTCTCCACCATCACGTGCCAATCCTTGAACCGAGCAAAAGCCTGGTCCTTCTGGGAAAGAAAGTAGACCCACGTGAATCTGGTACAATCATCAACAAGCAGCATGAAGTAGAGAGATCCTCCCAAGGATGGTATCTGCTGTGGTCCACACAAGTCAGTGTGAATCAACTCCAATGGTTTCGAAGCCCGCCTGGAAGCCTGCTTCGGAAAGGATTCCCTATGCTGCTTACCACATATGCAAGAACTGCAGCGTCCTTGCCTACTACCAACATCTGGCAAGCCAACCACCATCTGGTCCCGGAAGGCGCGCCGCAAAGCATCCACATTTAAGTGGCCAAAACGAAAGTGCCACAAATCTCCGACCTGAGAGCCTGTCACAATGAGGAGAGTGCAGAGAGCTTGTAGATGCCATTCTCCACACCGCCTTCCCAAACAACTTTGCCTGTCTCACGGTCCCTTAGAGCAACTAAATGCTCCTCAAATTCCACCCGAAAGCCAGTCTTGCATACCTCATGCACTGACAGAAGATGAAAACCCAGAGCAGGGACATAAAGAACACGGGAAGCATGCTTGCCCCCCTTGCCGTCGGGAATAATCTCCATCCGGCCCTCACTATGTATCAGAATAGTGGAGTTATCGCCAATAAAGATACGACCTGACTGCCGTTTCAGATCCAGAAAGAAGTCACGGGATGGAGTCATGTGCCTGGAAGCACCACTGTCGAGAATCCATTCCCGGGTATCCTTCGTGGTGAAGCCAACTGCCTCCTCGCTCGAAGATGATGAAGCATCGGAGTCCACCATCTCTAAGTGCACAAATGCCGGAGTCTTCGCAGCTGAGGCTGAGGAATCAGCACTCTTCCCTGTCCGCTTAGGGCACTTCCTCCAGTAGTGGCCTTTCTCGCCACAATCATTACAAGATCTTTCGGCCTTCAGCTTCTCTCGTTCTGGATCAGGCTTCTTCTCAGAAGACTTCTCCGGTGAAGCCTTCCCTTTGCCCTTGTTGGTATTCCGGCCTTTCGACCGTTGGCCAGTTAAGGCCTCCGAACCTCCGCCGTGAGGAGGATTCGTGAAACGTTCCTCCTGGTCCAAGACCATTGGCACAAGCTCCTTCCAAGCAATGGTGCTGAGCCTGCCACTCGTGATCAACGAGGAATAGAAAGTAGAATACTGACCAGGCAAGTGGGAAAGCAAAGTGATGGCCATATCTTCAGATGATATCTCTTTCCCAGCTTGTAGGACTTCCTGCTGAAGGGCCTGCAGCTTGTTAATGTGTTCCCGCATCGTCGAAGACTTTGCAGGGTTCATAACCCGCATCTGCACTTCCAAGGAGATCCGTTTTATAGGTGACACCCTGTTATACAAAGAAGCCAAGTGCTCCCATATGCCTCTCGCCAGCGTCATGTGCTTCACATGATTGATCACTTGTGGTGTGCAATTGAGGAAAATAAACGACCGGACCCTGGCGTTGACACGATCCCACATGTGTGCCTGTGCCTCTCGGTCCTTCCTCGTCGATAATAACTCCCCTTCCTCAGCTTCCGGCCGTGGCACCCCGATGATAATAAAATCAGCAAGGTCATATGACTCCAGAACCGACTCCATCATGACCTTCCAGATGCCGTAATTGGACCCGTCCAACTGACGATCCACTGGGAACGTGGGGAGAGTTGGAATCTTCACGTGCTTCTCAGCCATCTCTAGTAAATCTGCCATCGCGGAGAGTAACCTGAAAAGGGTGGGTGTGTGGGGAAAAAAAATCTGAAAACCTACAAGTGGCTATCCAGCACCTTTGCCCGCCTTCCTCTTGCACCTTCTCTTCCCGTTCAGCCCAAAACAGTCCACCAATCTCAGCAGCCTAACGCTCC
Organism: Cibotium barometz; assembly: GCF_041138505.1. Taxonomy (NCBI): domain Eukaryota; kingdom Viridiplantae; phylum Streptophyta; class Polypodiopsida; order Cyatheales; family Cibotiaceae; genus Cibotium; species Cibotium barometz. Next base: position 22,563,406 of record NC_141090.1, read on the forward strand.
CCCTCTTGCTCAGAAAAACACCCAAGATCTGTCTAGAGCCTATGGCTCTGATACCATGTCAGAATATGCAGCGAAAATGATAACCAAACTTGGGTAGACAAGAGCAAGTAGACTGCAAAAAATAAACAGCACAAGAAACACAGAGAGATAGGTGTGTAAACTCTTCTCTATACACAAGATCCCGAGAAAACTGAATGAGGAAGTGGTGGGGGCAAGGGGCCTATATATACATCCCTGGAAGAGCAGTCGGCCAGCATATGAAGTGCCCACGACTGCTGAAAATGGTCCCACGACTGCATAAATGCAGTCGGCCAGCAGATGAATGCCCACGACTGAGAAACTCTAGTCGGCCAGCAGCCCAATAGCCCACGACTAATAAACATGCAGTTGGCCAGCACTGGAGTGCTCCTGGCATCCTCTGGCAACCCTCCCACCACTAGGAAAAATGGGAAAAAATAGGGAAAAATATGGGGAGTGTGGAAAAATGATAAAACACCTTATACAGGGCGGGCACACCCACAACAGAGGCCCTGGTGTATGAATATAGACAGGAGATAACTTCTAACAGTGTTGAGGCAACATGCTAAGGAGAGACAGCCCCGGCTCCAACAGGACACCTCACTACTGCCCACAACAGTTCCTCTACTACAACATCAAAGCCCACCACCCGTACCCACGCTCTAGCTCCACGCCCTAGAGGAGTTCTTAGTGAGAGAGCTCGATCCATTCTGCGAGCCAGACGTCCCCGACCCAAAGCATCACGACCCTCTACCACATAGAGACGGATTCGTGAGGTTCTCCGCCCACCACATGTCCCACGCCCCAGAGGAGTTCTTAGTGAGAGAGCTCGATCCATTCTGCGAGCCAGACATCCCCGACCCAAAGCATCACGACCCTCTACCACATAGAGACGGATGCTCCCTACTGATGTATTGTAGGGCTAGATACTTACCTTCAGTTCTTTCTTTTCTTTTCCATACAGTGTATCAGATGTCACATGGTTGTAACTTTGGTCTCATAGGTCACTTTGGCCTTTTGAGGACGTTAATATAACATTTCATTTCATTTCATTTCTCTCTCTCTCAAAGTTGGCCATACGGCTACTAACTACACGTGTCTGGGTGCGCTGGCCGTACAGCTTATTGCAGGTGTTCCTTGCGTTGGCCATACACAGCAGTTGCCAGCAGGCAATCGATTATTGGCCGTACACTGTTGTTTCTATCTCCTCAGGGCTGGTCGGCTGCTACAATTCACTCTGTTTTGATGCAAACTATTTTGGACAGCTTTTAGTGTTGTTTTTATCTTGGCTCTAGACAGAGATCTGAACAAGAGAGTTTTTGCTAATGCTTTGTGGAAAATCCAGTGCAAGTCTGCACCTGCACCTTGGTTTCTTGTAAAAGCTTCTATCTGAATAAAGAAGTTCCTAGGGGGGGCAGCAGGCTCAGTGCAGTGTCGTTATTTTATTGTGGTTTCTTCTAATGTATCTCAAAGCTCTGTTTGGAAGGCTTCCAATAAGCATAGAAGGCAATTTGATGTCAAAGAGAATGATTGGGTATTGCTGAAATTCGAGAAAGCAAGACTTGCAAAGAGACGTTGCAAAGAGGGTGCATACCCTAAGCTTGCAACCAGGTACTACGGGCCTTTTCAAGTGATCTACAAGATCAATGAAGTGGCTTTCAGGTTGGCATTGCCTAGTCATTAGCACATACAAAAAAATTGTTTTTCACGTGAGTCTCCTTCGCAGTATGTAGGGTCAAAGCCTTGTGAACCGGTCATTGAGGATGTGGATGAGCTTGAGGAGATTTTGCAACCAAAACAGATTGTGTATCACAGGGAACGCAAGCTTGCTCTGTAGGCAAAGTTGTCAAGCATTACCTTGTGAAGTTCAAGAACTATCTTCCCATTGATGCGACATGGGTAGATGAAGAGTTCTTTAGAGATTGCCCGCACTTGCCTCAGACGTATTTGGATGCTTTTTACTTGTGGACAACTCTTTAAAAGCCGAGGGGGGTGTCACCATTTGGCCATCCAATTGGTCCACCCGTGCTTTCTCATCATGTATGTACATTGGACTGGCATCCATGGCAGTTGCATATGCCGAGGATTGATACCACTCATGTGATACTATGGACTTGGCTTTCCGTTGGAACTTGTGCCTGTGTGTACATGCCCGGAAATGCCTGGAGGATTGATGTTCCATTGGGTCTAGACCCTGGCCCAATGGAATGGTTATGTGGCATGTGACAAGTGGTAAGTATTGATCAAAACCTAGCCTTAGAAACTAGCACTCATTTATAAGTGAGTGTGTACACTTTATTTTGGGGCGACCAAAACTCACTTATAAATTATGACCAGCCCTGTGTTCGCATACACTAATGTCCCGAGGTGGACAAAACTCAATGCCCTCCGCCTAGACCTTATACCCTTTGCTCAGAGAGTAACCAACCATGTGTACATCCCAATTTCCACCACAAGTCACTTGTCCTCTCTGCCTGACACCCAGGGTGGACATCTCATCATCTCTTTTCTCTCCCTCTCTAGATATAGGCGCCTCCCTTCATGAGGCCTTTTGGCAGTATTTTCTGCAGTTTCTCCTTTCCAACTCCATATCCAAGCTTGCTGGTGTGTTTTCCAAGCTTCCAGGAGTGTTTCCAAGTGGTATTCACTCTCTTACACACTCCCAATGATTGAAATTCAGCAAAACAGTCCTTTCTTTTGCTGTAATTTTTGGTCTTTTGGGTGAAAACCCTATTTTCTGTTGAAAATTATTTCATAACATATTTTTTGCCTATTTTTAGACATTATTTCAGATTTTTTTATGCATTATTGGCCAGTCCTCTGATTTGCTACTGGCCGACCAGCTCCTCTCCCACCTATATAAAGGTGGCTAGGCTTAGCATCATTATCATCTCTCTTTTTAGCTTTTGCAGTGATAGGCAGCATCTACGGGACCTCCCTCATGCTGCTCCACGTGATGTAATACCTTTTCTCGTGATATTCAGCAGTGATCTTCTTTTCTCCTTTATGCTTGCTGTCCATATACAGTGTTGTACAGTTCTTGTAGCATTTCTTTGTGGGTATCACAGCATAGTATCCATTCTTTCATTTTCAGCATTCCTTTCTCAAGTTGAACCATAGGAGAAGCTTCCCTAGGGTTCCCTTCATCCTCTTGAAGACTTCCATCGCGACAGATTGAAGATTTATATACCTAGATGAATCTAGGAACATGTCCAAATTCACCTTTTAGGAACGTGCATGTTATATACTCATGGTAGTCAACCCACAAGACTATATAACTATCAACTCCATTATGCATAGTATGGACTAGATACTACAACATCCCCACTAACGTCATCAATGCCCAATAGTGGGTGTAGAACTATGTATCAAGATATGCTCTCACACACACACACACATAAGATTTCAACAATGCAGACGCTTCCATCACGAAGACTTCCACTGTCACGTGCATCCCGCACTTGGATGCCATGTAGACATATCTGTACAGAAGGTGCAAGACCTGGGGTGGAAAACTAGTCCCATGTGAGCCCAAGCCGGGACAAGTCAGCCAGGGTTCCACTCCAGTCGTTCGAGGTCAGGTGTGCATTGTCCTGCATATGCATCCAAAGTCAGGTGTGCATTGTCCTGCACATGAAATAGTGCCAATCCACATTGTGAGTCTCCCTCTGGAATGATGTCAGTGCTTCTGTGTATCTGGTATGATACTGGATGCCAGACCTCTGTGTAGACATGTAGGTTTGCATGTAGAATAGGGGCCAGCCCATAGGGCTACCCCAGAGCCAAGCCTAAGGCTCATGTAGTGGGCAAGGGGAGGTTTAGAGCCACCCCAAGGGGCCAAGAGGGCTCCATGTTGTGCCCACTTGCTCTAGTTTGGGCTGGAAGGGCTGTAGACCAGCCCTAGGGCCTCTGGACAGGCAGCTTACACAGGCTGCCCAGCAGCCAAAGGCCATGCGCATAGGTGGCCAGCCCTCCATAGGTGTGATGCGCAGGTTTTTTCAGCATTAAATATTATTTAATGCAGTCGTGAGGCTTTTAAAACAGCCGCCTGGATTTATGCCAGCAGACCAGCACCCTGAAGGGGTATAAATACTCATAGCATAAATTCAGTCCATTCATCTCATATTTCGCCAAGTTCTGAAGCCAATCAAAGGGCCAGGACAGCCAAGGCGAAGCTAATGCAAAGGGGTGAAGGATTGAAGGTCAAGGGCAGAGGATTCTCCTCAGCCAAGAAGGTTCAGGTTTAGTCATTTTATTTTCAGATTTGCATCATTCTAATAAAAGCAAGTACATCATTCGTGGTGGGGGCCCTACAGAGGGTATTCGGGACCCAATACTGTGTCCTCTTCTCCCTCTCTCTCTCTCTCTATTTTTCTGCACATCTACATTCAGTTTTGTGCGTTAATTTCATCGTGACAAGTGAGCTGATTTCTGAGCATTGGAGTTACCGATCTCCCCCGAAGCTTCCGCGTGTTACAGTGGTATCAAAGCCTACTTCAAGAATCAAGTGTAAAGATTCAGCAAGAAACCAGAAATTTTTTCTCGCTCGTGTGGTTGGTTTTCAGACTCCGGTGGACCACCCCTTTCGGAGTTACTCCTGTCCCTCGAAGGACGGTTGGTTTTCAGCCTCCGGAAGTCTCCCGCACACATAGTGGTCAGATTGCACTCCGGAAAGGAGGTGCATTTTCCTGCCATGGCGAGCTTCGACGACGAGAGAGACCAAGAACCTTTGTACCAAAGTGCGCCAGGTAGCCCAGCTAGGGCATCTCCAACAGATGATGCGAGCAATCGCAAACCAGAGTACCAAGTTGGAAGAGCAGAAGGCACAGATACTGGCTCTAGAAGAGCGCACCCGTTCTCCAGCACCGCGTTTTCCGTCTCCTCCTCTCTCTCCTTCTGTATATCCCAGATTCCAAATCCTCTACACAGGGACCCTCTCGAAGGGTCACGACCGCAGCCGAGTTCGATGCTTGAGTTACAGATGCGTGCATTGGAGATCCGACAACGTGACGACGAAGCCATGCAACGCGTGGAACATAGCGATACCTTTCAGCTTTGGACGCAAGACTGACAGCAGCGGCTTCCTCAAATCATTTTCCCGAGAAAATGAATTTCAATAAGTATAATGGTAAACTCAACCCCACAACTGTTTATTCATGGTTGCATCAATTTGAAGCTTACTTTGCCATAGTTAGAAAGAATGATACTAACAGAGTGATCTTAGCCAGTTGGTACTTGGAGGATGAGGCCATTCCTTGGTGAACCCAGTGGGCTCATGCCCACACCAGATTAGGTATGGCAGCTTATGTTTGGGAAGAGTTTGTCCGCGACCTTAAATAACGGTTTCTACCGCCCCATTACCTTGAGTGACTTGAAGACAAGTTCAAGGGAGCGCGTCAGAACGCGCAACCAATCCTTCAGTTTACCAATAGAATTTCGAACTTATGTTTGCAATTAGGCTTATCTGATATGGACAAGAAAGGGCAATTTCTGTATGGCCTTGACACGCAAATCCAGTGGGAGGTGCATATGTTGAGGCCAGCCACCTTTGAAGACGCACTCTCGCTTGCACAGAGCGCTGAAATGAAGCACAAAGGTGGCAAGCCCAAGACTTCCCAGCCGGCTAATCCCAAGGCTACCACCTCGGGGAGAAAAGGCCAGAACCATACGGGGTCTTCCCCAGGACAGAACACGGGAGCCTCTGGCTCCAAGAACTCGACCAATGCGTCCAAGCTTGCTCCAGACCAAAAAGCAGAGGTAGGCAGGATTGGTGGCAAGTTGAGTGCTAAAGAGATTGCTCAGTACAAGAAGGGTAGGTGTTTCTCTTGTCATACAGAAGGACACACTTCTCGGGAGTGTCCTAAGAAGACAACCGCTCCAAAGACTGCCGCCTCAGCCTCCACAGCTTCCGTGGTGAGCCCAGCTCCCACACAGACCCCAATGGCTGCCTCTAGTTCTTCAAATCCCAATGCTTCAGTTGGAGCAATCATTAGCCGGGAGCTCGAAGATAAGCAGAAGGGCGCCCATGACCAAGAGTATGAGCGAACGAATTGCTCAAGACCTTTGGCTACATAGGTGGCCAGATAGTCATTGTCTTATTTACAGCGGTAGCATGGAGGACGTGGTCACAGAACAGGCCGCTCGGCGTGCCCGTTTCGTCCCGACTTCGGTGGACAAGCAAGTTGAGGGTTTTAGCACAGGCATGACAACGAGCGTCAAGTATGAAGCTCTGGGTGCTACATTAGTTATTCAGGACAGAGTTTATGCGTGATTTTGTGGTTGCCCCTCTTGTGGGAGCAGACATAATATTGGGCATTCAGTGGTTTCTCAAGTTCCTTCCTGATGTCAAGTGGGACAAGCACACTTTCTAGATTAGTCGGAATGTGTCAAACGCCCCAGTGACCATTAAGTGTGAGCCAGGAATTCCAAACTTTCCGCTCATAAGCCACTTGCAGGCTAAATGAGCAATCAGGAAAGACGCACATTGTGCGATGATATACATCCAGACTGCCCAGACAATGGCCGGTGCTTCCAAGAAGTATTTGGCTCTCCATAAAAAGTTCCAAAAGATTTTTCTTCGGGACAATCTCCCTTCCCAGCTCTCCCCGTCTAGACCGGAGAACCACAAGATCAATCTCCTCCCAGGCTCAGAACCCCCGAACAAGTTTTCCTATCGCCTTTCCAAGGCAATGGAATCAGAGTTAGACCGCCAACTCCGAGAATTGTTGCAATCTGGCTTCATCTGTCCCAGCGTGTCGCCATTTGCAACACCGATCCTATTTGTCAAGAAGAAAGATGGGTCTTCTCATTTGTGTGTCAATTATCGTGCACTCAATAAGCTGACTATCAAGAGTAGATTCCCGATGCCTCGAATAGATTATATTCTCGAGAGGCTGAATGGGGCTAAGGTGTTCTCGAAACTCGATTTGAAGAGTGGATACCACCAGGTGAGGATTGTTGAGGGGGACATCTCCAACACAGCCTTCCGTACAGAACAGGCCCACTATGAATTTGTGGTCATGTCTTTTGTCTTGACGAACGCCCCAACCACATTCAACCGCATGATGATGCGGGTGTTCCGGGAATTAATTGGAAAGTGTGTGTTCATATTTCTGGACGACATACTAGTATTTTCAGCTACGGTTCAGTAGCATGACATTGATGTGGAGAAAGTCCTGAAGTTGCTGGAAAGCAACGAGCTCTAACGTCAATGAGAAGAAGTCGGAATTTTATTTGTTCGAGGTTCATTACCTTGGATATATAATTAGTGCAGAAGGCATTCGACTTGATCCGGCCAAGGTGGCTGAGATTGTCAATTGGGAAGTACCACAGATTGCATATGACATCAGATCCTATGTGGGAATATGCCAGGCATACTCCACCCACATAGACAAGTTTTCTGACCTCTCGGCGGATCTCACGAATCTACTAAAAGGTGTCAAGACAAGAAGGCAACGGATTCGAATGACTCCACGAGCATTGGAGGCATTCAAGAACCTCAAGGAGGCTTTATCAGAAGCGCCTTGTTTAGCACTTGCCTCGTGCGACGAGCCATTTCAGGTGATCACCGATGCGAGTAACATCACAATTAGAGGTGTATTACAACAGAATGGTTATCCAGTAGCTTACATGCCTCGTAAGTTACTGCCCGCGGAAAAGAATTACTCAATCTACGATTGTGAACTCCTCACAGTTATGCATGCCTTGAAACATTGGAAAAATTTTCTTTATGGCCGTGACTTTGAGGTTAGCACTGACCATCAAGCATTCGCTGGATTCAAACAATGCCAAGTACACAATGGAGTGACCAACAACACCGCTGGAGCCAGATATTCCAGCAATTTGGTGGTATGATTGAGTACCTTCCAGGAAAGGCCAATCCAGCGGTTGATGCTTTGAGCAGGAAGAGACAAGTGACTTTGATTCAGACCACTAGACTCGACCTTGTTGGTACGAGACTAGACGTGAAGCACACTTACGCGGATTCCGAGGAATTCGGTACACAGTGGGAACAGGCATTGGATGCCACAGGACCATGCCACTTTTTTATACGCAATGGTTGGCTTTTTTACAAAGGCCGACTGTGTGTCATGAAGTCGTTCAGGGCAGCTCTTCTCCATGACGCCATTACTGGTGGTCATAGGGGCATGAATTTAACTTTGGAGAAGTTGGAACGGCAATATTATTGGCCAAAGATGAGGTGAGATGTGTTTTCATATGTACAACACTGTGATATTTGTCAAAAGGTGAAAGCTCCTCGTGGAAAGAAGATAGGGTTGTTACAGCCCTTGCCGATCCCCGAGAGACCTTTCCAAGATATTTCGATGGATTTTGTCATGAATCTATCTCCCAGTCCGGGTAAGCGTAATACTCAGTGCTTAACTATAGTTGATAGATTTAGCAAATTTGTTATGCTTATTCCATGCAAGGCCAATGCGACCACCGAAGATGTTGCCCAGTTGTTCATTCGCCATTGGTATCTGATTGGCGGGATTCCTAGCAGGACCATACTGTCAAACCGAGATGCCAAGTTTACTAGTCATTTTTGGAGAGCATTGTTTGATAACTTTGATACTAAAATGAATTTTTTAGTGCATTTCACCCACACACGGACGGCCAGACAGAAATCTACAACTAGTTGGCCTTTGATGTGCTAAAGTGTTATATCCACGATCAGGAAGGTAAGTGGGAATCATATTTGCCTTTAGTTCAAGCTATTTTGAATGATTCTTTTTCTTCAACTATTGGCACGACTTCATATGAGGCAGCGTTTGGAAGACCATTCCAGTCACTATTGACCAGAACCTCGTCTTCAATACCTGAAGCGAACAGATTGACGGAGTCTTACCAGGAGATTTTAGAGTCGGTAAAAGACAGGTTGGCTAAAGCGCAAGAGGCCTACACTCGACAGGCCAATAAAGACCGAAGGGATATGAAGTTTTCGGAAGGTGATTGGGTTTATCTTCGGATTATGAAGCAAAGGTTGAAATAGGTGGGCAAGCGATGCCCAAAGTTGTCATTCAGGAGCTTTGGACCTTTTCCCATCCAGAGAAAGATTAACAAGGTTTCAATGAAGTTGAAGCTACCTACGAGTTGGACTATGCACAATGTGTTCCACGTCAGTTGGTTAAAACCATATGCAGGTCTGATCCCTTCAGAAGTTAAAGACAAGGCGGAACCAGATATCACTGATGAAGCTGAAGTTATGGTTCCAGAATAGATCCTTTTGCATCGCTTCAAGCATAGCTCAGGCCAAAGACAAAGACAATTCCTCACAAAGTTTCAGGACCAAGGGACCCACAAAGCGGTATGGCTTGACAAAGAGTTTTTCGACGACTATCCGGCGTTATTGACGGATTATTTGGAGGCTATGCAGCTTCCGTCTAGTTAGGCAGAAGGAGATGTCACGTGTATCCCGCACTTGGATGCCACGTAGACATCTGTACACAGAAGGTGCAGGACCTGGGATGGAAAACTGGTCCCATGTGAGCCCAGTCCGGGACAAGTCAGCCAGGGTTCCACTCCAGTCGTCCGAGGTCAGGTGTGCATTGTCTTGCACATGAAACAGTGCAAGTCCGCATTGTGAGTCTCCCTATGGAATGATGTCAGTGGTTCTGTGTATCTGGTATGATACTGGATGCCAGACCTCTGTGTAGAGTCTAGACATGTAGGTTTGCATGTAGAATAGGGGCCAGCCCATAGGGCTACCCCAGAGCCAAGCCTAAGGCTCGTGTCATGGGCATGGGGAGGTTTTGAGCCACCCCAAGGGGCCAAGAGGGCCCCATGTTGTGCCCACTTGCTCTAGTTTGGGTTAGAAGGGCTGTAGAGACCAACCCTAGGGTCTCTGGACACGCAGCCGACAGGGCATCCAGCCCTTAGAGGCCTGTCGGCCAGGTGTGGGGCAGCCCACACAGGCTGCCCAGCAGCCAAAGGCCATGCGCATAGGTGGCCAGCCCTCCATAGGTGTGATGCGCAAGTTTTTTTCAGCATTAAATATAATTTAATGCAGTCGTGAGGCTTTTAAAACAACCGCCTGGATTTATACCAACCGACCAGCACCCTGAAGGGGTATAAATACCCATAGCATAAATTCAGTCCATTCATCTCATATTTCACCAGGTGCTGAAGCCAATCAAAGGGCTAGGACAGCCAAGGAGAAGCTAACGCAAAGGGGTGAAGGATTGAAGGTCAAGGGCAGAGGATTCTCCTCAGCCAAGAAGGTTCAGGTTCAATCTTTTTATTTTCAGATTTGCATCATTCTAATAAAAGCAAATACACCATTCGTGGTGGGGGCCCTACAGAGGATATTCGGGACCCAATACTATGTCCTCTTCTCCCTCTCTCTCTCTCTCTATTTTTCTGCACATCTACATTCAGTTTTGTGCGTTAATTTCGTCACGACAAGTGTGTTGATTTATGAGCATTGGAGTTACCAATCTCCCCCGAAGCTTCCGCTGGTTACATTTGTTGTCATCGATTCTACTTGCAATTGGTAAGCTTTAATGTTTAATTATGGAAGCAAGCAGCAAGTGGGAGTAGGACTCCATGCTCACATACCTTGTGTAGTGTTCTCTTGTCCTACGTGCTCTCTTGCAAACTGTTACTACCATGTGTTGGTGGAACAATAGAGAGCAGATGGTAGGGAACATGGGCACTTGAGAGGGTGGTGTGAGTTTTTTTATCTTCACCGACAACCGTATTGTTTGCAATTCCAAAGGGTATTCCAGCTCTTAAGATGCTCATGGCTTCTACCAACCACAAATAACTATAGGAAAGGAGCAAGGGAGCAACCCTATCTTACTGACCTAGACATTTAAAAAGTCTCACTTCTACTCCCCTGTATACATCAGGCAGTGTGAGAAGTACCATGTAACAAAGAAACCCTTTTGATCCATGTTCCAAGACTACAAAATGCCTACCCTAAGAGTGCATTCCAAGAAATCCATCTTACTCAATCATATGCCTTCTCAAAATCCACACACAATGGCTACTAGCTAATTGCTGTCCTCATCCCATTCCACTGCCTCCAAAAAAAGATAAGACATTACCCAAAAATACTCCTGCCCTGAAAAGAAACCAGTATAGATATCATGTAACCGATCCTGCAAGAAAGGCTGGAACCTCAAGGTAATCGACCTCCATGTGGTTACCAGAGTTCTATATTGTCCTTTGAGGATACCGCCATCTCAAAGTATAGAAGGCATCTCTCATGTATCACAAATCTGCTCCAAAATCCTTGTGTTATCTAGTCCAAAAGAAGACCAGAAGGCAAAACATAAGAGAGGTAAGGCCATCATCCCCTCGACACTTGCCCTTTGGCAAGTCAGGAATAGCTTTTGGTGGTTGGCTTTGGCATTCTCCTTCGTGCAAGAGCACACTGGACTACTGGTGAGGATGGTGATATGAAGGCCAGCTTTCTCAGCCTCTATGCACGTACATTCAGGAGGGTAGGAGCAACAAATCAGCCAGCAAATGCATGAGTTACTTGCAGTGACTTTAATATGGTTGAGCAACCCACAGGTAAGAGGAAGAGAGGGGGGTGTATACCCTGTAGAGAGATCACCTTTGGATGAGCTCTAGAGACACCACATAAACTTTTAATTCTCTTGGTCCAACTAGAGGACTGTGAGTGGAATTCATGCCAGGATCAACAGGATCTATGTTGATGAGTGGTCCCTTGATAGAGGAGGCACAATTTGTACTGCTCTAGGTACTACCACCTCAGACCATCCGGCAGTGGTTCTCTATCTGCTTTCCTCTGGGTGGTGTGGTTCCACCCCCACGTGTGAGTCTCGGAGCATAACTTTACTGATGAGCCTGCTTTGTGCAACACGTCAGACATTTGGGCTTCTTGATTCTGGCAGGGGGAACTTCTCTCCATGGCAAAGTCCTGCAGGGTGGGTTGTGGGGGTGGACTAACACCAAATCCTACTCTGCAAATCTATAGGTCTGCTTTTGGGTCTTGGCAGCGGAAACCCAACCCTCTGGAAAGGAAATACAATTTTCATGCTTCTTTTACATTCTCTTCTCTTGAAGGGCATAGTGAGTCATCTGACACTTAGCTTTTCAGCAAATTCTTTACTTTCACCTATATTCAAAAAAGCGCATACTCCAGGCAAGATGGAGGGGGAGACAGCAGGCCGCTGTCTACTGTTTACTCTCCCCCTACTCTATTTTCCATTCAGCTGAATTGACCAATTTCGACATCTTTTTTCACCCCTGGTGAGCTACTCAAAGAACGAGAAATTTGGCCGATTTTCAGGCCACTACTCTAAATGATTCTTTTTCTTCAGCAACTGGCAAAACCCCATAAAAGCATCTCTCTGAGTGGATGGATACACAAGACTAAGTGATGGAGACCTTTGAAGAAGCCAGTAAAGGTCAGCTGTAGGATGGGACATATTCAGACCTTTCACTTTCGTATCTAAGATTTTCCTCTTGTCAAGCTTGCTTGTACACAAAAAAGTAGTGCCCATCCCCTCACTTCTATGTAAGTCGGATGGGTCAGCAGAGGCTGAATCTGAATCTGAAACTGAAACCTACAATCAGCAGGCCATGTTTCCGGAGTAGGGAAAGGCCATGGGGAGGCCTTTCCCAGGAGGAAGATGGGGAGCCAGCACTAGCTGGCAAACCATCTTCCCATGGGAAAGGCAGACGAGTGACCTTTCCCGTCCATCATGGCTGCCGGGAGAAGAGGCAGCAGCAGGGGATGGATGCGTCAGCAGCCAGAAAAGGATTGGAGATCACACGGTTTTTTTGACACACCAGCATTCTGCAGAATGGATTCTGCCTGCTGAGTTAGTGGAAATCAGGTGAGCATTCTGAAAAATAAAGCCTGTTGATTGTACAGCAAGGAATGCTCTCCCTCGACACACATCAGCATTCTGTGGAATGGATTCTGCCTGCTGAGTTTGCAGAAATCAGGTGAGCATTCTGCAAAATAAAGCCTGTTGATTGTATGGCAAGGATGTGCTCTCCCTTGACCGGCGGCCATGACGGAATTGAAATCTCCTGCACTTGCTCATCAACTCATAAAATCGACTTGTCGAAATCTGCTGCACTTGCCTGTCGCTATTGAATGGAGAATGCTGACTGGTATTAATCTGCTCGAGCTGCCTGTCATTTACCCATCAAGAATCGTTTCTGCAATTGCTGACTAGGCATCATACAATTGGACAACGCTCTGACTCCCCCCTTACCCGTTCCTTGAAGACCGGGAAAGGATGTCAGGCGGCTCCCGGCTGCCCCCATCGCCTCTTCTCCTCCAGCGAAAGGACGCTTGACTTCCTTCCCCTTGGGAGCAATTATACACACATACATGGTCATGTAAAGCTCTAGAGGCCTGATCAGAGTTAAAACATTTATTTAAATCAAAAAGAATCTGTACTGTCTAAGCACCTGTTCAGCCTCGGAAACCTTAGACCTTGCAGAGACAGAAGGCGGAGAAGCTCCAGCACCCAACATCAAGCTTTGGAAAACAACGGAGCCCAAGAAGCTCCTGCGGGGGCTGATGAAGCGGTAGTGCGAAGGAGAGCAAGACAACCCAAATTCTGTGGAGCCCTTCCTCCTGCTGCTGCTGCTGCTGCTGTTACTGTTGTAGAAAGTGAGGCCAGAAGGTGCAAGGCGATGGCACAGATGGACAAATTGGCAGACGGTAGAGAGTGCCATATGGCGCCCTCTTCAGCCCACTTGAAATCAAAATTAAACATAAAGATTCCAACTGTTGGCAACTTTCTATCCTCAATCAGAAAATGCCAAGCGAGGAAAGAGCCACGTCTTCAAAGTTGGCACGTCACCTTTCTGTGTGTGAGAGAGAGAGGGGTACGAACGTCGGTAGAATGTAACACAAGGGCATATACAACCAACAGTGGGACTTGAACAGTGGGCATATACGACCAATAGTGTGTGTGTGTGTGCGCGTGAGAGAGAGAGAGAGAGAGAGAGAGAGAGAGAGGAGTCCTTTAATGTGAGCCAAAGGATATATGGAGGATCAAAGTGCAAGGAATGGGACTAGAAGTTCATATCTCTCAATTAGGTGCATGATGGGACTAGAACTTCAAATCTCTCACTCAGGAGTGTGATGCGTAAATTGCAAGCCAAAAACAATGTTGGATAGAACATCGAATGTGTGTAGTGCCCCAAAAACTTAAAGCCTTCAGAGTCGTTAACCCTAACAAGAAAAAAATGATTTAATATCACTATGAAGAGGAAGATTGTGCTGCACAGTTGCTCAGCTAACGTTGAGCTCACTTACTGTAGGAAAGTAAGCCTTGGGCTACACCTATTGTTCTATCTTTTTGCCCAAGACAAAGATTACTAGTACATGAACTGTTATCCGCATGAAGAATTCAATTGATATGCTCGTTTCGCTGATGCTACTACTATCCACCGATTGCACACATGAGTGTATCAATGCTTAGAGAAGGAGGTTGAAGCTCAGCACAAAGTGGTGTAATTGTTTTTTTATGGTTGAAACTAGCTCTAGCAAAGAGTTCTAGAAGAGAATTTGCACACTCCATTGATTTGTCCAATTAATGAAGGATAGGATAGGATATTACTCTCTCTCTCTCTCTCTCCCCCTTCATTTTAAATAAGTAAATAGTTCTCTATCATTTAAAAGATCTATTTACTACTTAGTCATATCCTATATCATTTAAAAGATCTATTTACTATTTAGTCTTATCCTATATCAACACCATTGCCTTGAACCCACTTTAGGAGGCTTTGATGCCATGTGCAAATTCAAACAAGCAAGGGAGGATCAAAGAAAATGATTAAATTCACGATAGGAAATCAAGGATAATTAAAGCTTAATCAAAAAGAAATTATTAAGATAACGAACTTAAGAGACTCATCAATCTAAAAGTTATCAATCTTAAGAGACTTATCAATCAAGGATAATTAAAGCTTAATTCATTATCTTATTAATTAAAAAGAAATTAATAAGATAATGAACTTAAGAGACTCATCAAACTATTCATAAAAGTTATTGATGATTCAAGAGTTCTAACTACATTCGTGGTATAGCTCCATCCATGATATAGCTCCAAAGAGAAGCATCTAGATCCTCAACCATCTACTTGGTTCTCCATCAAATCCCTAGATTTAGTCAGTCAATCCATGTGTCTCAGAATATCACCATTCCTACACATCTTGTGTCAATTAGTGTCTACCTTTAGTGTCTACCTTCCCACCTTTTAAATTTAGGAAATTCAATCCAATTACCTTGATGATTAAGGTCCTTTAGATATTATACAAAGAACTTCCATTTTCCGAGCGAAAACCCACAAGCGAACGAGCGGTGTGTTGGTGGCTAGGGTCAAAGACCTAGTTTAGGCTAGTTACGCACCAAATCACATATCTTATATTATTCCAATGAATATAATTATATTATAGTAATTGCATCGGAGTGGAGTCAAATTTTGAAACCCCATATGTATTTCAAGGCAAAAACCAATAACACAACCATCCCTTTAGTTGCATTACAAGTAGAGAGGCACCAAAAAGTTGGACTTGGGTATGGAAGAAGAGCACTCACATGTGGCACTTTTGGCTATTGGTACTTTGGTTTTAGGTATAGAAGGAGAGCACTTAATGTGTTATAGATCATTCTCTTCCGCTTCGATTTCAATTATGTGGGCTCTTAGCTTCCATTCATCTAGTCAAACAAGTATCTCCAAAGTTGTGAATTTCCTTACAAAAGAGAACTTATCCGGGAACTTAGACTTCTGATGTCAAGGAGGTTGTGAGGTCTGTTATATCCCATGCGTGTGATATTTGTACTTGGTTCACTTCACTCAGAGATGGTGGACTTGGACCTTTTACCATGTAAGAGATGTGCATTGAATCTTCCTTAAATAGGAGGTATAATAGCGCCATCGGGCTTTGTGTACTTCTATAAGTGTTTGGTGGTGCTAGTTAATGGCTTAGGTAAATTTATAGCCATTTGTGCCTCTACCTTGGACTTTGTGTCTAAAGCCTAGTCTAAACCCAAACAAAGTGGCCGAGAACCACCTTAGTGGAGCATCTTAGTGGAGCATCTTAGTGGAGAAGCCTCTTATAGTATTGGGCATGCCATTCTTTTGACAATGGGTGGGGTCATTCTTGTTTGTTCTTCTTTAATTACGGATAGGCAAGAGGCTCTAGTTTGACTTTGGAAATATACAAGGAGCTAAGTAGCACTATAAACCTCATACTCAACACATGATGTGACAAGAGCTTTTGAATAAAGTTATTTGCCAATTCTTTCCTATTTAAGTATTGCTACCCCTTGTTGTGTTGTTTCTCCATTTTTGCTTGTAGCTTCTTACTTGAGCGGCTTTAGCCTCACAAAGGTGTGTAGCCTCCAACAACAAAAACCAGTCATTACATGTTTTTCCATTTTTTCTTTGTCATAGTCCTCTTTAATTTCTCAAAGGACTTGTGGAAGCTACTTGGATAGGGGTTTTATAGGTATACGAGTTTCACAGGTAGGGTCTTGGGTCCATTCTCTTCTACACTAAGGGATAGGTGGATCCCCATAAATCTTTTTCTTGGCCAGGCTCCTGGGGGATTCACAAGCCATATCTTATGGTATTATGTGAGTGTAAGGGAGGGGGGGGGAGGGGGGCTTAAGCTTCTAAGTTAGGGGTTGAGAGGGATTTATGGTGGCGGGGGATGAGGGAGCAGGGAGAATGAAAGTAGGGGTTTCTTTCTTCTTGTAGTTTACAATATGTGATCTAGTGGTGTAGTTTGAAAACTTGATTAGCTTACTACTCTTTTAAGCTAACCACACATGGAAAATTTTCTAGACCATACATGTAGGTCTTTATGGTTCTAGCACTTACATCCATGCTACTTACATGGGTTGCAACTTGTCACATGTATAACATTAATATTTTATTTTTAACGCTTTTATAGGGGGTACTTGAATTTTATAATTGGGACTCATATGCTTAGAAAGGAGTATAGTTTATTTTTTAGAGAAACTTAAATAGGGGGATTTTATGAGTTTCATGCACGTAGGTGACGTCCCCTTTCTATGGAAAGTGAATTCCCTGAGGCTAGGCTGCAGGCTATAGGCTACGAGACGACTGCGGATATGTTATGTAATTTCTCTTGTGAAGCCCTTGGGTTTGAGGTAGTCCCTATCATTTTCTCTCTACCCTTCCACGTGTTGTTCTCTACTCCTAATTCAAAAATGAACAAAAACAAGAACTTGGTTTTTATGGTGGGGTGAAGCTTCTATAATGGGATCCTTGAGAAGGTGGGACTCCTACTTGTGTAGTGCGTATGTTTGCTAAGTGTTTTATGGAATGTTCATCCCTAATGGTACTCCAAAAGAGACATGTCATGTAACTCTGTGGTTGCTGGGTTGCTTTTCCATGGCCACTTTGGGACAAACTTAGCTCAGGATCGGCGCCAAATGTTTGAAGGCATTCGATATGGTTTGAGCACTTACTTAAGGTTCCTAGTCCTACTTTTTCTCCTTCACTAGAGCTTTTCCCAAAGATAGGGCAGTTTAATGTCCTTTTCATGAAGTTTATAACACTGTTTATTGAGCCATTTGGTGAATTTGGATCTCCAAGGACTGTAGCGTCTCCTGTTTCCAAGGTTTCCCCTCACATCTACATTTACTTAACTCATTTCTTTCCCCAAAGCTCCTCGCGCTTGAGGTAGATTCAAAGGAGTCTTTCCTTCTTAATAACAGGGGAGCACTTTGTTGAGTGCTGGTTTAACTGGGACCAAAGGCTGGGTGGGTTTGAGAAGGTATGGTTTAATGCACTATAGTTGACTCAAATGATTATCATTTTCAATAACTTCAAAATTAGTTCACAATCAAAAGGTATCTCTTTGTAAATTAGTCTCTAGTGTGCATGATGCCTAAATAAAATTTGACTCATTTGTTCTTCCCAAGTTGCTAAAGATAAATGTTTTTTTGAGTTTGAGTTTTATGGTTTTTTGAACCTTTTTTTTTGCTAGGCTCATGTCTCTAAGCTCATGCTTGTAGGTTCACATCTCCAAGCTCATTCCTCCATACTTGCCTTGGTAAAATCATGCTTCAGACTTACATAACAAGTGGCCTCATGCTTCTAGACTCACATCTATTGGTGGAATCAAGCCTCTAGACACATCTTGTGGACTCATACATCTTAGCTCACATCTAGGGGACTCATCGCTTTTTTATATGAAATAGGCTCGCACTGGTTTGGTGAGTTAGACTTGTGCCATGCCTGGTAGGCACACGTCTTGTGGACTCATGTCCATTAGCTCATGTCTTATAGACTTACATATTTAGACTCACGGCTTATGTCTAGTTGTGCTCTAAGAAAACTCATGGTTTTTCATTTTTATGAAGTAGCCTACTTGGGTGCATGGATTCCAAGTAGTGCATGGGACTTCGCACCTATGACAAGACTGGTTGGACAAAATTATAGTTAATGCTCCAATAATTGTAAAGGACAAGAATTTTCCTTGGATTTTTTCTGGTATAGATTATATGACTGGAAAAGACCTACCTCTAGACTCCTGACTCATGTCTATAGGCGGCTCATACCTCTAGGCTCACGTCTTACATCCAAGCTCACATCTAGCTATACTCATGTCTTCTTTTCACATGGCTATGTAAAACGCATACCTCTAGGGTCACATCTTACATCCAAGCTCGCATTTAGCTATACTCATGTATTCCTTTCATAAGGCTGTGCAGATGGTCGGGTCTAGTTTTTGGATTTTTTTGAGATTGATGGGGGGATTAAGGTTCCTAATGGTGTTCATTCATGCGTTTAAATTTTTTTGATTGTTTTTGTTTGATATAAGATGCTTCTAAGCTAACAACTCTAATAATGCATGAACAACTTTTTCACTCTAATCCATAACCAAATGGAGCTCAATGCTTATGTTTTTAAAGTGGAATACACTCCTAATCATAATTACTAATATATTTCTCGTCTTCTTTTCACATGGCTATGTAAAAACGCATACCTTTAGGGTCACATTTTACATCCAAGCTCGCATTTAGCTATACTCATGTATTCCTTTCATAAGGCTGTGGAGATGGTCGGGTCTAGTTTTTGGATTTTTTTGAGATTGATGGGGGGATTAAGGTTCCTAATGGTGTTCATTCATGTGTTTAAATTTTTTTGATTGTTTTTGTTTGATATAAGATGCTTCTAAGCTAACAACTCTAATACTGCATGAACAACTTTTTCACTCTAATCCATAACCAAATGGAGCTCAATGCCTATGTTTTTAAAGTGGAATACACTCCTAATCATAATTACTAATATATTTCTTGAGTCAATGCAACAAAATCAAAAGCCTTAAGGGCTTTAAAATCATGAAAGTCTTGTGCAGTCAAACAATTCTAATCCAGACCAAGTCTCAACAGAGGTTCTGCTTAGAGAACCCAGGGGTCACACCACCTTAGCTAATTCTCTGGTCTACTTCCTCCCTATGCTCTAATCCAATAAAAACTTCACACTGTTCTGCTCCTCATCCTTCACAATCTTCACAAATTGTAGGTTCTCTCACCTGCAAACTGCAATCAAGAAAATAGAACTGTAGGAGCCCACTCCATTGCAGCAGCAGCTGATGCTCTCCCCTCTCTCTTGTGGTAACACGAACCACTACTTCTTAGAGAGTCCCCTCAAAAGATCTCAATTCCCCTTCTTGAACCCCCTCGCTTCCTTTTCCTCCCATCTAGAAAGTAGTGTTGCTCGGTTCTCTTGAGACTGCCCATGCGGTTTCTATTTTCAATTGTGTATTTGCGCTTTTTCTCCCGGCTGCCACACATCTCTTGCCACCTTGGATTCACACCAACACCATTATATATTTACTCCTACCTACACATTGTATTTGGAAGGGGTTTGGGATTCCCCTCACAATGTGTTTCTAGTTTTCTTACTCTTTTTGGCACTATCACAGTGGTGTCACATGGGCCTTGATAGATTCTATACCTCACCCACAACATCGACTAGCTTTTATCTCATTGATTCTCATTTACTTAGCCAGACTCATTCATTGTATTATGATGGGGATGATGATGCATTGTACACACACACACACACACATACACACACACACACATGATGATATTGATGTATTGCACACATATGCACATGATCATAATGATACGTGCGCACGATGCCACTGATACATATGCACATGATGATGATGTATATGATAGTGATGTGTGTGAGTTAGATCATGTGGACATGATCTCGAGGGTAGAGATGGCAGTGAGCATACCAAACACTTCTATCCTTACGGATTATGAGGGCACTCTAGTTGATCGTGGTGACATTCTAGAGGATAGTGTGCATTTGATTAGTGACACATCCACCATTAGCACATTTGGGATGGGTGTATTCATTAGTGATACTATGCATATGAGTGAAAGAGATACCTATGAGCATAGTCGTGAGTTCCTAGTGTTAGATGCATCAAGCTATTCTTCTAGGATTTCTATTTGTGGAGATATCGATGATAGGATAGTGTGCATTTGATTAGTGACACATCCACCGGATGGGTGTATTAATTATTAGCACACTTAAGGATAGTGATACTATGCATATGAGTGAAAGAGATACCTATGAGCATAGTCGTGAGTTCCTAGTGTTAGATGCATCAAGCTATTCTTCTAGGATTTCTATTTGTGGAGATATCGATGATATGACCACTACTCCTAGTATTCATAGCATTCTTGGAAGTGTTTGTGTGGATAGAGTTCATGTATTTGAGCAATCATGGATAGTGCATGAGAGTATTGATGGTTTTTCTCAGGTAGATCTCATAGGAGAGGTAGGATTGTGCATATGGATCTAGATAGCTTTTTATTTGATTTGGACATTTTCCTAGATTGAGTGATTAGAGAGGTTGACCTATCTTTGGATATAGGTTATACAAGGATTCCCTTAATGGACACAGACCATGATCATGAGATGATGATTTTAGAGAGTGTGAGGATGACATAGCCAATGATTTGATGGATGATGATCATTATATCCATAGTAGATCTTATGGCATAGATCTTTAGAGATTTGGATGATGAGCATATCCATAGAGTAGATCGTATGATGGCATAGATCTTTAGAGATTGGATTTAATCTAGACATCTCCTTAGATCCTATACTATTGGAGAAAGATTTATCATGGGATATAGTTTGCATCATTGATGGAGATAGACCGTGTTTATGAGGATACTATTGGAGAAAGATTTATCATGGGATATAGTTTGCATCATTGATGGAGATAGAGCGTGTTTATGAGGATGACCTTGGAGGCCTTAGGGATGCAATAGATGATGATTTAGGAGACGATACCATTTATCTTTCACATTTATCTTTCATGTGAGGATACCTCTTCATTTTTCAGGATGACTATGATGATGATGCTGATTATATTGATATCCTAGATTATCATACACACATAGGGGTTCTTGTACATGAGGATATAGTTCATGGGTAAGATCGCACTCATGCATATATAGATGCAATGAATCATGCCTTTGACTTTTCGAGTGGACCTATGTGGGATGATGATGGCATGGGATTCCATTTGATCCTACATGAGGCCAACCTCGAGATGAGTTCATTTGGCTCCCATGGGTGTCTACATGATCCTATGTTCTATGGAGCTAGGATATTCATCTTTGGGTGCATTATATGCCACTTGAGATGTATGGTGCATTCTATGCCACTTGAGATGTATGGTGGATGATTATGTGGCATTGTAAGATTCCTCCCCAGCCCCCCAAGATGGCCAGTTCTTCCCCTGTAATCAATCCCCTTTTCAGAATAATAAAAGACCTTGTTTTTACCTGTTTTGGGCCTAGAGAGAGAAAATATTCTAGAGAGAGGTAACTCAATTTTTAGATATCTTTGGATGGAAAAATATCCTTTCACATTAAACTAAATTCCCCCGAAAAAGAAGTTTAAAAAGAATTTCCTAAGGTGCATTAGAAATAAATTATAATCTACTCAAAAGGCCTTAGCCTAAGGGTCCAGATTTTCTGAAAAATTTAGATTAAGGTTCTGAGGGACCAATAAGATTAATCCAAATGTAGGGAGGAGATAAATTGAAGAAATAAAGAAAAACCTCCCAAAAATGAGTAAATACTCACATAAGATGAAGAGTGGACTAAGGACCAAGGAAAATAGTTAAAAAACTGAATTTTGACACCTCAAAATGGGGATTCCCCCTCATGAAGGAGGCACCTTTTTCTCATCATTGCTTTCCATTATAATAAATAAAATAAAATGAGATATTTCATCTCTCCTCTCTCCTAATTCAAGTCTAGTTCCAAAAAGTAAGCTGAACTGACCCAAAAATGGTCAAAAACTGACCAAACTGATCTAGAAAATTTTAGAATTAGTTTGCTTGGTTTAAGGCTCACTTTTTTCTATAAATAGAAGCCTCCCCCTTTGTAAAATCTTAATAGTGTTTATGCAATGTTACTCTACTCCTCCCCAGAGCCAAAAACATTGAATTCACTTGATAATTCACTTGTTTTTGACTAATTTCTCTACAAAGAATTGGTGGCCACTCTTGATCCAAACAAGAGTAGAACCCTCAATCCCTCAAGCCAAAGGAAACCTCACAAAACTCCATGTAAGTTATTAATTCTACTTTTTTTTAATTCTAATCTATGGTTTTCTGATTTTTTTTTGCTTTTTAATGTGAATATGGATGTTAAGCCGCCTTGATGAAAATGCTTCCCCCTTCTCTTCATTAAGAATTTCAACCTTTCTTTATCCTAAAATGAGTAACAAATAAATTGAGTTAAACTTTTCCTATTAAGATTACTCTTTAGAAGTAAATTGATTAAATTAGAGTGCTTTATTTCATCTTGGGATAAATTTTAAAGTAAATTTAGAATGTAAAAATTGAGAAATGGTCAGTCATACAAAGGAGGTTATGGCAAAATTTTCTTAAATTTTGTGGAAATAAGTTTTATCTTTATGTTATTCCAAAAGAATAATCCCCATCGTTTGTGCATTCTAAAAGAAATTCTTTTTATTTTAAAAGTGTTATTCCTATTTTATGCATAATAGATGTATAACATGATTTTCTTTTATTATAAAAGTGTTATTTTCATTAGATTCAATTTCTATGCATAGAAAGATGCATATTGGATTATTTTTATTATTATAAAAGTGTTATCTTCATTAGATTCAATTTCTATGCATAGAAAGATGCATATTGGATATTTTTATTATTATAAAAGTGTTATCTTCATTAGATTCAATTTCTATGCATAGAAAGATGCATATTGAATATTTTTTATTATAAAAGTGTTATCTTCATTAGATTCAATTTCTATGCATAGAAAGATGCATATTGGATATTTTTTTATTATAAAAGTGTTATCTTCATTACATTCAATTTCTATGCATAGAAAGATTCATATTGGATATTTTTTTAATTATAAAAGTGTTATCTTCATTAGATTCAATTTCTATGCATAGAAAGATGCATATTGGATATTTTTTATTATAAAAGTGTTATTTTCATTAGATTCAATTTCTATGCATAGAAAGATGCATATTGGATATTTTTTATTATAAAAGTATTTTTTTCAATTTCTATGCATGGAAAGATGCATAAAAGATTTAATTTTTATTTCAAAAGTGTAAGATGTGTAAAAGATTTATTTTTAATTCAAAAGTGTTATTCTCATTGGATTTAAATTCTATGCATGGAAAGATGCATAATAGAAATTTTTATTATAAAAGTGTTATTTTCATTATATTTAATTTCTATGCATGGAATGCTGCATAAAAGATTTATTTTTAATTCAAAAGAGTTATTCTCATTAAAATTGATTTATGCATAGAAAGATGTATAAAAGATTTATTTTTAATTCAAAAGTGTTATTCTCATTGGATTTAAATGACATGGGCTCCACTCCCCCGCCTACTCCATGACCCCACCCATCACTTGCCAATGTGCTTCCACGCCACCTATGCCTACCAACTATGCTGGCCTCCCGCCCTTTGTGTGTCCTGCATTGGGGCCCTGCCACTCCTTTAATCCACACCTACTTGCACGTTGCACCAGCTGCATGCCCTAAAAAAAATGGCCGCGTCCATGCCTCTAGCAGTTGGCCCTACCAATTGCGCTCGCTCCACGTGTTCCTGCGTCTGAGCCCCAGTGCTCCACATGCCTCCACACCTCCTACAGACAGCTGTTCCCGGTCACCTTTGTGCACACGGCCCCCCTCCACTCCCATGTCCATGCACCTGCACTTGACCCCACCGTGTTCCCACCTCATTGCACATGACCCGGTGGCAACCCTGGCCTCGCCACCACCCTTCACCACCTTCCACATTTTTTTTAAAATTTTAAAATTTCTTTTTAGTATTATTTTATTAGTTTAATTTTTTAATTACTACTATTTTTAGTATTATTTCTTGCTTTATTTATATTTGATTACTTATTTAAAATATAAGATAATAATAATAAATATTTAATTAAATATTAATTAAAATAGTTTTAGTTTTAATATTAGTTTATTTGTTTCATATGTGAGTTTATTTGTTTATTTAATAGAAAAGAAAAACTCCATTAGTATAGGTAGCCAGGGTCCTGCACTACCTACACCAAGGCAAATCCTAGCCTTACTGCTTCAGAAAATAACCAACAACAACATGCACAAAACCACTTACCAAGAGGAATGTATAGACAACCATAAATGCCATTGCCACCTTTGGTATTCCCACCTCAAATTTTCCTCCTAGGACAACACCAATACAACAATACTCGGTGATGTTACCTACAGACATATGGACTCCATAGGAGGAGACCTACAAGTCATATAACTCACATGATCCATACAGTCACAATAAGATCCATACGAACATCCAAAACCGACTTAAGAGGTTGACTATGCTTCTTTGTTTGAAGCTATGGTACAACAAAGAGCACAAGAACTCAATAATATGGCATGTAGGACACCTCTTCAATGTTTTTATTGTTGCAAGGGCTTGTACCACATTACTATTTTTTTTGAAGGGTTTACTAAGTTACATCTTCTGACCTATTGATTCCATGTCAGTTGCTACTTTATTACTGCCATGTGAGCTTTTCAACCTGTTGATGCCACATCAGTTGTCATGACCTGTTTGATGCCCTATCACTTGCTGACCTACTAATGCCACATCAACTTTTGACTAACGGAGTTAGCTCTACTTGAGTCATATTTTGGAGTTAGATGCTTGAGTCAGAGTCTAGAGTCGGCTATTTAAGTCAACTACCTGAGTTGGATTTTTGAATTAGCTGTCCAAATCAGCTATTTGAATCAGAGTCTAGAGTCAGCTATTTAAGTCAACTACCTGAGTTGGATTTTTGAATTAGTTGTCCAAATCAGCTATTTGAATCATTCAATGACTTGCT
The DNA here is from genome assembly GCF_041138505.1 of Cibotium barometz. Classification (NCBI taxonomy): domain Eukaryota; kingdom Viridiplantae; phylum Streptophyta; class Polypodiopsida; order Cyatheales; family Cibotiaceae; genus Cibotium; species Cibotium barometz. Next base: position 22,588,798 of record NC_141090.1, read on the forward strand.
TCTACTACGTCTGCTTCTATTAAGGGGTTTTTAAGTCAACTACCTGAGTTGGATTTTTGAATTAGTTGTCCAAATCAGCTATTTGAATCATTCAATGACTTGCTTCTGCTACGTCTGCTTCTATTAAGGGGTTTTACACACTTCCCTTGTGCTTCAAAGCCAAGCAGTAAGACCACCCATGGCCACACTTCAAACAGATAAATTCAACGGCACGAGATTTCACACGTGGCAAGTTAAGATAAAATTCACCTTAAAAGAGCTTATGGTCAATTGTAAATGGTAAAGAAAAGAAACTTCCACTAGAGAAGTAGAGGGAGCATGGTTGCTAAAAGATAAAAAATATATAGCTATTATGCCTTTAGGACTTTGTGCAACTATATACTGATGCTCAGGATGCTGCTGATGCATGGAACACACTAGATAAAATATTTGGGGCTAGGGGTAAGCACTCTAAAATTGGGTTAAAAATCAAACTTTTTGAGTTAAAAATGAAGCCTATAGATAATTTTCCCACACACCTCAACTATATGAAAAGTCTGATGGCACAATTAGCTGAGCAGTTGAAGCTCCCATAGAAGAAGAGAATGCTATTACAGTGCTTCTCAAGAGCATGCCCAATGAGGAATATGGTCACCTAATTTCAACCTTTTAAAATCTTCCATAACCTACCTTGGAAGTCATTAAAGCTACCTTATTCAAAGAGTTCAAGAAAAATCAAGAGAACGATGTTCTTGAAGATGGAGCCTTCTTTGTCAAAACAACAATAACGGCAGAAAAAGGCTAGCTACACTCATTTTGGTAAATTTGGTCATGTAATGAAAGATTGTAGGTACAAAAATAAGCCCAAGCTGCAATGCAAATAGCCAATGAAACCAACCTCAGAGTGCTTCTAGTATAGAGACAAAATTTTTGATGCAGAATGAGCCTTTTAAGGCTTGGCCAAATTATTTTTATTTGTGTATTGGCCATGATTGACCATAGGGGAGTGTTGGAAGATGGTTCATCCATGGCCTACTCCACAATCATTAAAAGCACATATATTTGGTGCATTTGATAGCTTGACCTAAGACATGGGATGAATAGTATGGTTTTAAATAGCAAAGATTCTTGAGAAGATGCGAGCTCCTCAACTGGGCGTAGGAGGAGATTCTTTAGGCTAGAATTTAGTGAGCTAATCAAGGAGATAATTATGGGAAGGTGGAGAAACTGGGCATAGGAGGAGATTCTTTAGGCTAGAATTTAGTGAGCTAATCAAGGAGATAATTATGGGAAGGTGGAGATGATTTTGGAGGAGGATTCTTGAATTCATCATCACTGATGTAAGAAACATTGTACTTGCACCTATTTCAGGGACAAGAATGGAAACGTATCACCTCTATTTTATATCATTATGCTGGTCTTTTGTTGAGTACTTTGGTTAATGTTAATATTTCAATGCTATGTACACTTAGGCTTAATCCACTTATGATGATGTTTTTAATCTACAATCCACCATGAAATATAACAATAACTAGGCTCCAAGCCAAATCAAGGGCAATAGCCAAGGAAACATCGAAGGCTGCTAAAAAATAGAAATATCAAGCCTCAACTTCAAAAAAACAAGTCGCTAATAATGATGAACCCCAAGCACCAAAAACAATAGAAAACCAACAAAAACCTAATGGAGCAGAAACCATGGGTCATAAAAAGAAACAGTCCAATGAATATCCAAAAGTTCCCATGAACAAATTGGGATAATACTTTGAGAGTGATGATATAAATGCCGTATTACCTATCATGTATAACGAGAAGAAAGTCACAACCACCTTGGATGGTGGTATTGGTGTCAGCATAATCACCAGGGAGACTTGGGGAAGCCCACCACTCATCGACGACACTAGTATGATAGTAATGCAGTGCAACCAATGGGTATACTTTCAAATGTGAAGATCAAGAGCTTTGGTATCACATTTAGCCACACATTTGTGGTAAGGAAATTTCAAAGAAAAGGGTTGTACACAATGATCCTTGGAAGACCATACATGAGAGAAGCCCGATTAGTGCACCAATCACATCACATCCGAAAAGGAGGTCAAAAATTAAAGGTAGACCTCAATTATTGGAAAACACACCCTATGGGTTGAGGAATACTGCAAATGAGTCTGACACCACTGCCATAACCACTTTAATTGACATGTGTAGGGCATGCAACACAACAACTAACACCATAACTATCAGCACGTGCTGATCATGCAACTAATTACGAGATGGTACAAATGAGAATCCATAATATGAGCCACTTCCAAATCTTGAAGATTCCGAGGATTTGATTCACATCAAAAGTTAGGGACACAATTTGCACAATTGGAAGGAACTAAAATAATATCCCTAAACATGCTAACTGCAACATCCATCTTAGGAGCTATCGATAATTTTAAGCCAAGGATAGTACGTGAAACTTCAAAAGAAGGTTCCTCATTTGAAGAACTAGATTCTAGATTATCCACAAGTTCTCATTCGACAAGAAAAAGAAAGTCACATGAAAAGCCAAGGAAATACGCCTTTCCTATGGAGATCTACCTTCTTTGGCTACACTACGTTAAAGCGATAAACTCCCATGAAACTTATATGTGCCAATGGAAAGATAATCTAAACAAGATTACCATACCAACCAAGATAGAGGCCACAAAGGAAGAAGAAAAGCTTCTAGAACTTGAACATGCTAAACTATGTCGCTCCGCTCTCTCGACGTAAGCTTAACAAAGTGAAAGATGAGGCAAAAAAGGAGGCTAAACTTAAATCACTTGCCGATTCTCATGAAAAAGATTTAAGACAAGTGCCATAGTATTTCAAGTCCCACATGACTGGGGACATGTTAATACGAAGTGAGAAAGCTTAGAGAACACCTAGCGCAGAGCCTCCTACATCTTATGATGGTCTTGCCGCCAAGGTTAAAGATATAAATCTTGCTCACCCAGAAGAAGAACCAAAGCCAATATTCATTGCAAAAGATCTAACCCCAGGTCAAGAAGAAGAATTGGTATCCTTACTCAAGGAATATCGAAACGTTTTTGCTTGGAAATACACGAATATAAAGGGAATTCCTCCAGAAGTGGTAAAACACACCATTCCTTTAATAGACAATGCAAAACCCAGTAACAAAGAGCTTGCAACTTCAAATATGGATAAATGGTCAAAAAACATCATATTAATGCAAGTAAAATAAATAAAAAACACCAGATTAATGCAAAAAACATAGATTTCTCTCTCTTTTCAAGCATAAAACCTCTTCCTAAATGCTCTTTTTCTTGCGAATTCTCTACTCTAATGCAATACAAATTAACCCAAATAAAAAACACATATATGAACAACATCAAAATAACTTTCAATTCTCTAATACCATTGGTTTTCAAAGTGTGATCTCCTAATCAACAATGGGCAATATTAGGTGTACCCAATGCTTGGAATGGACGGAAATTGAGAATAATCCCTATGGTTATTCCCTGGTAGTGGCACCAAATGTGTTAATTAGAAGCACTCACCTTGTCTTCCATTCATTAACTTGTCATAGGGAACTTTGCCAAAGAATCGTAGGTGGTGATAATCTGCAACCTTGTCTTGTGGGTGGCTAGCCAATCATCCGCATTCTCACTCCATTTGTGGGGGATGCAAGCTCATCAGGATCTGGTGGATAGCAGTAGCATGTGGACACCAGTCTAGCAGTATGTGTGTGTGTGTGGACAATAATGTCCGCATCCACCTGGCCAAGTGTGTGGACATTAGACTTAGGTTATTTTCAGTGTGAACTTCACTAGTATAGTGTGCTGTGTTTTGTGGTGTGCAATGAAGGAAAGCTATGGAGATTCTCTATCATGTAGACGTTGATGGTTTTGAGATAATGAGAGCTAATTAGGGTTTGCCTTTCTATACTTGTGTCTATTTAATCTCTCTTTTCATGGTATCAGATCTTGGTGCTCTCTATTAGGGTCTTGTGAGTGAGTGAAGAAGAGGAAAATTTTGTTTTTGGAGCTATCGAAAAAAATTTGTTCTTGGAGGAAAATTTTGTTCTTGGAGCTTGGAGTTTGGAGCTTGGAACTTGGAGCTTGGAGCAAAGAGAAGCTTGGATCACACACCTACTCAAAAGATCTCAAGCTAAGGACCACGGGTAAGCAAAGCTTAACACCCTCGAGCGGATTGCAGGTGATTTGACACAAGCAAATGAAGATTTGAGTTGCCCAAAGCAAGTGGAAAACTCTATTTTTGCAAGCTTTAATGGAAAGCTTGAGAGATTGCAAAGCTAAACACCCTCAAGCGGATTGCAGGTGATTTGACACAAGCAAATGAAGATTTGAGTTGCCCAAAGCAAGTGGAAAACTCTATTTTTGCAAGCTTTAATGGAAAGCTTGAGAGATTGAATACAAAGAGGAAAATGCATGTGATAGGTGAAGGACATATGTATGTGGCATTGGTGAATGCAATAGCATTTCAAATGCAAACCCTAAATTGATTTTGAAGTAAATCTTTGCATTTGTGGAAGTCAAAAATCATTGTTTTGGAAGCCTCACAAAAACAGAGGACATATGCCACAAATTGATGCCATTAGAGGTGTTTATTGCACAAATCGGAAGCATTGAAGTGTTGGGAGCTTAGGTTTGCATCAAAGGTAAGTCATATATACCATCAATGATGATTACAAACTTCTCAAACCCCCTATACAGCAGGCGGCGCTGATTTTTCAGTGCATTGGAGCAGTTTTGTGTGGTTTTATACATGGTTGATACCTCTTGAAGTCATATGAAGTGTTTGAATTCACATGGAGCTTAGAAAATGTGTGAACATTGATGTGGAGAAGATTTTATAGCAATCGGTTGAGTACATTGAGCAATACAAAGTTGATTTGGAGCAGATTAACAGAGATATTAACCTGTAATTAGTGATGAACAGAGCATCACTAAAACACTATTTACTCTCTCCACTTTCATAATCAGGCTAATTCCTCGCATACAGAGTTAGAGGACATTTATACAAAGCTAATGAATTCTTGGTCGAACTTGGATCTCATTTGAAATGATTAGAATAAGATTAGTGACTGTTAATAACTTTTTATCAAAACAGAGAATAATTTTTGGCAAGTGTTTGGCATGTAATGAGTTCTTATGATATTTATATGCAACGTGGAGGATGTATGGATGTCAATATATATGGCCTACACTTGATTTGATCATTTCTTAGTGATTTCAAGGATTGGAAGGCTCGCAAAACTTGTCATAATAGGGCATAAAATGTTCATACATAGTTGAGATCAAATGCTACTTGGGTGAATTTTTATGCAAAGTGTGAGCTCATTGGAGTGTTTCAAAAAGTGGAAGACTGTTTTGGATACGTTTCTCAGATTTTGTGAGTGGCGCCAAGTTGGTTTCAGCTTATGCAAATAGTGGTTTTGAGTCCTAGATTTTGTCTCCATAAAAATTTTGGAATGTGTGGACAGCATTGGTGATGAAGTATATGTGTGTATGTGTGTTTGAGTTGATTGGTTGCACATAGCAAAATGAGTGACAGTCCAGACAATATTGTTGGGGAAAAACTTGATATACACAACTTCCAAATTTGGAAGTACCACACATGACAAACTTCCTTAAAGGCAAAGGACTATGGAACTTGGTGACAGGTGAGGAGACGGAGCTAAGGGTTCTCCCAATGAATGCAACACCTCCCAGCTTATAGCACATACGAATTGGACAGAGAGGGCCTTAAAAGAAGCAGCCCCCTCATGCACGGGGCAGGGTTTCTCACTCGGGGCCTCGCCCACGAATGTCCGGGCACGAGACTAGGCTGGTGGTCACTCCAAAAACGAAACCGAGAAAATTTCCCATGCTCAAAAAGCGGGGACGATTCCACCTTTCTTAACGAATTTTTCTAAAACGAGATCAATTCTAAACTATCCTTCACCTGAATAAACCAGATAGAAGGAAACTATCACTGATATAATTTGATCATATGAGTAAATTCAATGCTTTTTTTCTAATCAAGATCAGGCACAGCCGTTGATCCACTCAATTGAGAAATTTATCAGGGAATTAACTAGCTACTTGAATCCTAGCGTAATCCTAAGATTTTTAAGTTTGATTATTAAAACTCCACTGATTCCAGCCTAACCCCATCTGGCCCATGGGTTAGCCACCACCCTACCACTAGAATCGGTAGAACCAAACAAGTACTCACCCACCGATAATTGAAATGCCTTTCTTAACTTTAGCTTTAGAAAACAGATACGCACACACTCCTCTTTAAAACTTTAATATAAAAAAATAATCCATTGACAAAACAGATATGATCACAGATTTCATAACTCACAATTTCCATTCAATCCCTTGTTTCACAAAAACAGTACCACTCTGGACTCTCCGTTGGGATGAGCTGGTCAGCAAACGAGATCCAGTAACAAATTACAATAATCATTTCGTCAACATACATATATATAAATCTTCCTCGACATACGTATGGGTGTCCTAAGCACCATGAGCCTGTGCATTGCCTGGTCAGAACCCTCCAGGATCCTAGTACTTCACTCAGGGACTGCTTCGTCGGCCCTCGTCCATCGTACCAGAAGCACACCATTTTTCACCATACCCAGGTTGGTCAAGACTTGGGCAGGTTTTTGCCGCGTGATCTGTCCCTCGAACACTCCCGGCCAGCTGTTGCAACCAAACTTCCCTTAGATAAAGATATATGCCAAATGCTCCCTCCAACATTCTGGCGTAAGACAGTCCTTTAAGAAAACAGGGTTTTTATGCAACTTTTCAGTTTTGATTTTGTTTGAAAACCATGAATAATCTTAAATCCGTATCCCAATACTTTTAGATCCAGGTCTGAATTCCAAACAGAATTCCTCGAGTTCTGTTAACTTGATCCTCAGATCAAAATCAAAAGTCTTAACTTAGTTTCAGATTCGGTGGGGGATTTGAGTACATTTTTGCTGAACTGCGCACCTCGTCATTGATTGAAATTGACGAAGGAATTAGGTCTTGGTCAATAGTCTGAATCAGAGTTTGGGTCTGGAAGGTTCTTCCTCCTAAACTATCTAACTCGAAAGGTACTATTTCAATTTCTCTTCTTCTAAATTTCGTTCGACGAATATTTGCTTACAGATTTCTAAAACATGAATTTCTTATGAGGAATAAAATAATCATATATCTCGATCTCCGACTTCGATAGTTTAATTGAATTTTCTCATTACCATCTTAGTGAATATGAAACGGTAGCAGTTCTTCTCACAGATTATCTACTTATTCATTTTTCCAGTTTTTGTAAAAATTAAACAGAGGATTAAGAGAATCCTTATTTAAATATAATCATTCTATATGCATCTATTTATGCATAAAGTCTAATTCTGATGAAAGTCACACTTTTATCATCATAAAGATGAAAATCACTCTTTTAATATGAAAAAATTTCTTTTATGCATCCATTTATGCATAAAAATCATTTATGATGAAAATCACACTTTTAATATAAAAATATCTTTTATGCATATGTTTATGCATACAAATCATTTATGATAAAAATCACTCTTTTAATATAAAAGAATTTCTTTTATGCATCCATTTATGCATAAAAATCATTAATGATGAAAATCACACTTTATAAAAAAAAATCTTTTATGCATATGTTTATGCATACGAATCATTTATGATAAAAATCACTCTTTTAATATAAAAGAATTTCTTTTATGCATCCATTTATGCATAAAAATTATTTATGATGAAAATCACACTTTTAATATAAAAAAAATCTTTTATGCATACAAATCATTTATGATAAAAATCACTCTTTTAATATAAAAGAATTTCTTTTATGCATCCATTTATGCATAAAAATCATTTATGATGAAAATCACACTTTTAATATAAAAAAATATCTTTTATGCATATGTTTATGCATACAAATCATTTATGATAAAAATCACTCTTTTAATATAAAAGAATTTCTTTTATGCATCCATTTATGCATAAAAATTCTTTTAATATAAAAGAATTTCTTTTATGCATCCATTTATGCATAAAAATCATTTATGATGAATATCACACTTTTAATATATATATAAAAATATCTTTTATGCATATGTTTATGCATACAAATCATTTATGATAAAAATCACTCTTTTAATATAAAAGAATTTCTTTTATGCATCCATTTATGCATAAAAATCATTTATGATGAAAATCACACTTTTAATATAAAAAAATATCTTTCATGCATATGTTTATGTATACAAATCATTTATGATAAAAATCACTCTTTTATAATCCAAATAAAAATTTCAATATGCTTTCTTCTATACATAGAATTTAATTCTAAAGAGAGTAACATTTTTTTAATGAAATATTTTTAGTATGCATTTTTCTATACCTTGGATGAAAAATAACACTTTATGAATACATATACGATGGGAATTACTCTTTTTGAATAAAAAAGTAAAACTTATTTTTCACAATTTTAGAAATTTTTTGCCATAACCTCCTTTGTATGGCTGACCATTTTTCAATTTTTAACTCTCTAAAATTAATTATAAGTTCACCAAGAGTATTTAAATCATTCTAATGTAAACATTTTCTACTTTATCAAAGAGAAACATTATGGAAAACTTGATTTTATCCATTAATCATTCATCTAGGATAATAATGGTTGGATTTACTAAAGAAGAGAGGGGAATGCCTTTTTTCAATGAGGCATAACATCATATTCAATTTAGAGAAGAAAAAAATCATAAAAAACCATAAAATGAATAGAAAAAGGAAGAATCTCCAACTTACGAAGGAATTTGAGAGCTTTCCTTTGGCTTGATGGTTTGAGGGTTCTACTCTTGTTTGAAACAAGAGTGGCCACCAATCTTTAGAAGAGGGAAGGTCAAAAAAACTAATGAATTATGAGTAAATTCATAGTTTTCTGGTTCTTGGGAGAAGTAGGGTAACAGTGCAAAAACACTATTAAGCCTCAACAAAGGGGAAGGCTTCTATTTATAGAAAAGAGTGAGCTTCTAACCAAGCCAACTGATTCTAGAATTTTCCAGATCAGTTTGGTCAATTTTTAAGGGTCAGTTTAGTCCACTTTTTGGATCTAGTTGAAATAGGAGAGAGGAGAGATAAAAATATCTCATTATTTGGGAGTTTAAAACTCTCCCACACATGTGAAATAGGCGCCTCCTTCATGAGGGGAATTCCCCCATACTGAGGTGTCAAAAATGCATCATTTCATCTAAATATCTCTCTTTTTCAACTATTAACCTTGTCCTTAGTCAACTCTTCATCTTATGTGAGTATTTACTCATTTTTGGGAGATTTCTCTTTTATTCTTCTATTTGTCTCCTCCCTACATTTGGATGAATCTTATTGGTCCATAGGAACCTTAATTTAAAATTTTGAAAAAATCTTGACTCCCAGGATAATGCCTCTTGAACAGATTATACTTAATTTCTAATGCACCTTCTGAAAATCTTTTTGAACTTCTGTTTCAAGGGAGCTTATTTTAATAAGATGAGGTATTTTTTTATCCAAAAATATTTAAAAACTAAATTACAACTCTCTAGAAGATTTTCTCTCTCTAGGCCAAAACTGGTAGAAACAAGATCTTTTATATTTCTGAAGAGGGATTTGATTACAGGGGAAGATGCTGGACATCTTGAGAGGCTGGGGAGGAATCTTACATTCTCTCCCACTTGAAAAACGCGAGATGCCCTCATCTCGCAAACTTGGAGTAATCTCGCAAATAGATTGGCTTCATTCACCTAGGTGGCATCTTCAAAAGGATAGAACTTCCATATTTACCAATAATTCTTTGAGAATTTTGTTCCTGAGAATCTTTTCTCGTACATCAAGAATTTCTTCAGGTTGGAGTTCCATCTGCCCTTGGATTGAAGAGGTTAGGATTTCATCATCAAGTACATGATTTGGGCTTGGCACATATTTCTTTAGAAGGCTTACATGAAATACATTATAAACTTTGAGATGAGGAGGCAGAAGAAGCTCTTAGGCTAAGTCACCTACCTTCTTTGTAATCAGATATGGCCCACAATATCTAGGGGATAACTTCTTGTACTTCCCAAGAGATAGAGAACTTCTTTTGGGCCATACTCTAATGAAGACCATATCTGCTTCTTTAAACTTTCTGTCTGTCCTCTTCTTATTTGCATACCGCTTCTGTCGATCCTGGGCAGCTTTAATATCTTTACAAATTGACTGCATCTACTGCTCCATGTCCTCAAGCATTTGTCTAGACATCTCAACCCCCTAATCAATGGGTCAGACCAAGTTAATGGAGTTAAGCAGTCTTGTCCATACAGAGCTTTAAAAGGGCTCATCCCGATACTTTGGTGATAAGAAGCATTGTAGGCGAACTCGACTAGGTGCAGATAGCTTAGCCACTTCTGCCACAGCATGACCGAAGTATATCTTCGATTAATTGGTTTACCCTTTCAGTTTGACCATCAGTCTCAGGGTGATAAGCTGTGCTCAGATCCAAGAAAGTTTCCACTGCTTCGAAAAATGCAGTCCAGAACCTTGAAGTAAACTTGGGATCTCGATCACTTACTATTCTCTTGGGTAGGCCATACAATCTGAAGATTTCTTTGAGGAACACTCTGGCCACATCCACTGCAGTGTAGGTTTCTTTTACTGGGATTAGATGGGCAACTTTGGTTAGTCTGTCAACTACCACAAAAATGGAGTTGTAACCTGATTGCACTGAAGGTAATAAGTCCATACTGATACATTCCCACTTCATCTGAGGGATGTCTAATGGATGTAACTTCCCAGGCATTTTTATTCTTTCAGCTTTGACTTTCTGGCATGTCAGACATTGATGTACATGATTCAATACATCCTTTTTTAGACTAGGCCAAAAGAAGCTTTTCTTTACAGACATGTAGGTTTTGATGAAACCTGGATGTCCTACTATAAGGCTATATCATGGTGGGCTTCATTCAAAATTTGACTCTTGGTTCCCTCATCATTGGGAATGCATAGCTTGCGATTATAATACATAATGCCATCATCCAAGCTATACCCTTGAACTCTGTTCAACTCCTAAGGAGTTTTGCTTTCCTGCATAAGTAGGGTAGCAATAGGGCCAAAGAATCTATCCTGCATGATCTTCTCTCTTGTTTCAATAATCAAAGGATTTGATACTACAATAATTGCAAGCAAGGAGGCTTTTCTGCTGAGGGCATATGCTACCACATTTTCTTTGCCTGGGCGGTACTTGATTTCAAAATCAAACTCCTGTAAGGTCTGCATCCACCTTCTTTGGCGCATGTTGAGGTCCTTCTGAGTAAAGATCCACTTTAAGCTCTTGATGATCTGTCATCAAAGTGAATCTTTTTCCCAGTAGGTGATGTCTCCACAACTTTAAGGCATAGACTACTGAAAGTAATTCCAGGTCGTGGACAGCATAATTCCTCTCATGCGTTCTGAGCTTTCGGGATTCATAGGCCACTGCATGACCTTCTTGCATGAATGCACCTCCCAGGGAAAAACCACTTGCATTAGTTACTACCTCAAAAGGTAGAGAGAAATTTGGCAGCTTCAGAACGGGACTAGTTACCAAGGCGGTCTTCAGCTTATCAAAAGCACTCTCTGGCACCTGGCAGACCCCTGAAATGGGGTATTCTTTTTGAGAAGGTTAGTCAGGGGAGAAGCTATTATTAAGGGACTAAGGTTATGTAGAAGGGGAAGAGAAGGGTGTGAGTGTGAATGGACTTAAGGTCCACTAGCTCACCTACTTTTAAGTAGGTGAGCTAGTGGACCTTAAGTCCATTCACACTCACACCCTTCTCTTCCCCTTCTACATCAATCAGACTGATCCCCGAGGGAAGTGATTCCACATTTAGCCCTATGGATCCTCTGGGATGTGGGGCCCTAACCGCGCGCGCACAATCCTCCACTAAGTCGCCAAGAAGAACCCTCTGCTCCTTGTCCACCGGGAGGCGCTGTTTTCCCTTCTGAAAAAACAGGTGGCACCCGCAGCTCAGGAGATCACAAACCAACTCAAACTCGAGAGCCGACAGCGGTATTAGGTACAAAGCCGGCAGATATCCCTTTCTTACACTCTTAATCATAATCTGATTCTGCTAGTTACCTCCTTTAGTTACCTCAGTGAGTCACCTCTGCCCGGTCGTCCAATTAATGGAATCCCATGCAGAAGGCAGCCGAGAAATGGATGGGCACGACCTTCCCACGCTGCTTAGGGTCCCGCTGCCGCGCCTTTCTATCTGCCTCAGGTATTCTCACGTATTGCAGTACCATAGCTGTAGAGTCATCCTCACCGTGGTCGGCAGTTGAAAAGATCATTGGGGCAACCAGGGCCCTCTCCAGGAGCTGGGCCTGGCGGAGTATCTCGGGTGACTGGAGGTCCGAGCGGTCAAACTGGTCATAGGCCTCCGCGAAGTAGGTGAGCTAGTGGACCTTAAGTCCATTCACACTCACACCCTTCTCTTCCCCTTCTACATAACCTTAGTCCCTTAATAGTAGTCACGGTCCTTGGAACTATAAGGTAAATACCATCATGTCTAGGCTTTAAGCAAGTCAAGGATTCCATACAATTGTAGTACTTCCATTTGAAGACCCAATTACCAATTTATGAATTTCAGTTTGAATATCAATTTGTATGAATTTTATCACACAATTGCAACCCTTTACTGCTTCTTCATAAATTTTTGACATTTTTGGCTTCTCAGTTGATCCTCATTAGCCAATTCGCTCTGATACCAGCTGTGTAAGATCTCTGACCCCACTGCGCAATGAATTTGGGGGAGCTAGCAGCGAAAGTAGCACTTCTTGCGCGGGGCAGGGTCCCATACTCGGGGCCTCACCCACGGATATCCAGACAAGAGATTAATCCATTGGTTCTTCCAAAAACCGAACTCGAAAAAACTTCCCTTGCCGAGAAAGCACGGGTGATTCCTCTAGGATAACTTTTCTCTAATGTAGTCAAAAGCCTGAACTAACTGAACTGATCTGATCGAACCCGTAAGTCCCATAGTTAGAGATCAGGGAAAAGATTGTACTTGGATCATAGAGAACAACGCTTTCTTCCTCATTGAGAGGCACAGATGTTGATTCTTTTCCATAGAACAATTTTTATCCAGGATTTACCTCATCTACTGTGCTAAACAAAAATTGAGTTTCGAATTACGGATCCATCAGTCTAGCCTAACCCCATCTAGTCCCATGGGTTAGTGATGGGATCCAATTAGGAATTTGGTTAGGTTTTGTCCCAGGTACCAGGGAAAAGAGTTCCCAGGCCCCCTAGCCGGATATTCATGCAAACATAAAACTAGTCACACCACTTACACACCCAATATGAACTTTCCCTTTTCATAGATTTAACAATCTTTAAAACAATTATTTAATGAAACCTTTAATTATCCAGTTGAATCCTTATTTCCAAACATCCCTTCATCGGTGTACCTATGGCATCATTGGCAACCACAACGCTCAACACCTGTTCACTCAGGGGCCTTTTCGATAGTTCCTAGCTCATAGTAACCGGAAATATATTCACATATCAAAATGGAATCTCCATTGAAGATCAGCAAGATCAACTAACGGATCCATATAAAAGAGCCATGGACTCATCCGTTGAGGACTAGCAAGGTCAACCAACCAGATCCATGCTCGAATTAAGAAAACAACTCTTACTCCTTGTTCCAAAATCTTCCCTGATGTACTTGTGGGTATCTTCAGTGACCCAGAGCCGAAGCACCGTATGGTCAGCACCCTCTAGGATCCTTCGCAGGTCACCTAGCACTTCACTTATAGGCCGCTTCCTTGGTCCCTCATCCACTATACCGGAAGCTCACCATTTAAATCAAACCGAGGCTGGTCAAGACCTCGGCCGACCTTGCTACGCGAGACGTCCTTCGATGACTCTCCGGCAGTTGCAACTTTAACATATGGGTCTCCATAACCTCATTCACAAGACGGTCAAAATGCTTTCCCAGCATTCTTGACATAAAACAGTCATTTAAAAACAGATTTCACATACAATACAATTCCAATAATATTTCTATCTTTTCTCATTACTCCACATCCTTTCACATTAGACCCCATCTTTTCTCATCTTACCACAATTTTATTTTCTTCATCAATCCCTATCGCATCACATCATTCCCACATCAAATCACATCCAATCACATCATTCATACATCAATCCACATCATTCATACATCAATCCATATCATTCATACATCCATCCACATCAATCCACATTATCCACACATCCATCCACATTAATTCCACATCAATTTATATCATCCACTCATCAATCCACATCATCCACATCAATCCACATCATCCATACATCAACCCACATCATTCATACATCAATCCACATCATTCAGACATCTATCCACATCAATCCACATTATCCACACATCCATCCACATTCATCCACATCAATTTATATCATCCACTCATCAATCCACATCATCCATACATCAACCCACATCATTCATACATCAATCCACATCATTCATACATCCATCCACATCAATCCACATTATCCACACATCCATCCACATCAATTTATATCATCCACTCATCAATCCACATCATCCAAACATCTATCCACATCAATCCACATCAATTTATATCATCCACTAATCAATCCACATCATCCATACATCAATCCACATCATTCATCAATCCACATCATTCATACATCCATCCACATCATTCATACATCCATCCACATCAATCCACATTATCCACACATCCATCCACATTCATTTCATAAGCATTCCCATTCTCATCTAATCACATCTTTTTCTATCTCATCACTTATTTTCTCATTTATCCTCATCAGGTCTCATCCACTTGTATCTACCCATACATCTCATCACTTCACCACTTATCGTTCATTCACATCCCGATTCACATCACATCACATCCATTCACATCCCTTATCATTCATTCACATCCCTATTCACATACTAACACATTCATTTACATCCTATATCATTTGTTCAAATCCCGATTCACATGCTAACACATTCATTCACTTCCTATATCATTCATATCTATCCAATTTACATCACATCCATCCACATTCATCGCCTCAATTCTCGTTCATATCCATCACATTTACATCCACATGTATTCTCCCACATACATCCACATGTATTCTCCCACATACATCCACATCCATACTTATCACATACATATCCACATCTATCCTTTCACATACATCCACATCCATACTTATCACATACACATCCGCATCTATCCTTTCACATACATCCACATCCATTCTTTCACATACATCCACTTCTATTCTTCACATACATCCACTTCTATTCTTCACATACATCCACATCCATCCTTTCACATACACACATCCACATCCATTCTATCACATACATCCACTTCTATTTATAGAATGTAAGAGAATTTTTATTTTTGATATAAAGATTCTTTACACATCTATTTATGCATAAGAACAACTTCAATGGGAAATAAAACTTTTATAAAAATCTGTTTATGCATAAATTCAATTTTAAGGAGAATAACACTTTTGAAATAAAAATAAGACTTTTATGCATCTTTCTATGCATGAATTTAAATTTTAATGAGAATAACTCTTTTGAAATAAAAATAAATTTCTTTATGCATCTTTCTATGCATAAAATCAAAATTGATGAGAATGACTCTTTTGAAATAAAAATAAATTCTTTATGCATCTTTCTGTGCATAAAATCAAAATTGATAAGAATGACTCTTTTGAAATAAAAATAAATTCTTTATGCATGTTTATATGCATAAAATCAAAATTGTTGAAAGTAACACTTTTATAATAAAAGAAATTCAATATGCATCTTTCTATGCATAGAATTTAAATCTAATGAAAATCACTCTTTTATAATAAAAAAATAATCAATATGCATCTTTCTATGCATAGAATTTAAATCTAATGAAAATCACTCTTTTATAATAATAAAAAAATCAATATGCATCTTTTTATGCATAGAATTTAAATTAATAGAAATAACACTTTTGTGATAAAAATATTTCTACTATGCATTTTCCTATGCATAGAATGAAAATAATACTTTTAGAATACACAAACGATGGAGATTACTCTTTTTGAATAATAAAAGGTAATACTTATTTCACAAAATTTAAGAAAAGTTTGGCATAACCTCCTTTGTATGGCTGACCATTTTTTAATTTTTCCTATTCTTAATTTACTTAGAATTTATCCCCAATTTGTTTAAAGCATTCTAAACTAATCAAATTCCACTTTTTAAAAGAGAAACAATATGAAAAGTTTAATTCAAACAATTTGATTACTTAACTAGGATAAAGAAGGGCTGAATTTAAGAATGAGAGAGGGGGAAAGCCTTTCCAGTAAGGCATAGTATCAGATTATCATTTTAAAGATAACAAAAAATTAGAAAACCATTAAAAGAAATAAGAAAAAGTAGGATTTCTAACTTACATGAATTTCTGGGAGCTTTCCGTTGGCTTGATGGTTTGAGGGATCTACTTTTGTTTGCAACAAGAGTGGCCACCAATTCCTTAAAAGAGGGAATGGTCAAAAACTAATGAATTATTAATAAATTCATAGTTTTTTGACTTTGGGGAGAAGTAGAGTAAAAGTGCATAAAACACTATTAACCATTTACAAAGGGAGAGGCTTCATTTATAGGAAAAACTGAACCTCTAACCAAACTGATTCTAGAATTTTCCAGATCAGTTTGGTCAATTTTTGACCATTTTTAGGTCAGTTTAGCTTACATTTTGGATCTAGTTGAAGCAGGAGCGATGAAAATATCTCATTATTTGTGAGTTTAAAACTCAACCACACATGTGAAATAGGCACCTCCTTCATGAGGGGAATTCCCCCACACTGAGGTATCAAAAATGCATCATTTCTTCTAAATATCTCTTCTTCTTTTTTATCTAATATCCTTGTCCTTAGTCAACTCTTCATCTTACGTGAGTATTTACTCATTTTTGGGGGGATTTTCTTTATTTCTTCAATTTATCTCCTCCCTACATTTGGATTAATCTAATTGGCTCCTCAGAACCTTAATCTAAAATTTTTCAAAAATGTGGACCCCTAGGATAAGGCCTTTTGAATAGATTATAATTGATTTCTAATGCACCTTCTAAAAATCTTTTTGAACTTTTGTTTCGGGGGAATTTATTTTAATAAGAAGAGATAATTTTTCCATCCAAAAATATCTAAAAATTAAATAATCTCTCTCTAGAATATTTTCTCTCTCTAGGTCAAACAGGATAAAAGGATCTTTCTTTTATTTCAGAGAGGGGAATAATTTTAAGATCAGAAGGGGAGGTTCTTACACCTGCATACCTCAAAAGCCGGAGGGAGGAATCTTACAAGAAGATCTTAGGTGAAGACCAACAATCTTCACAAAACAAAAATAGTTCAGAGAAATAGGCCTTCTACACAAGTTCAGGAAGAGGACGAGGTAGAGGAGGCCGTGGACGCAGCCAAGGAGGTGGCCGAACAAGTAATCAGAATTATGGCTAGCCGCAACAACAACAACAGTCCCAGAATTCACAACAACAACACATACAGGTGGAAGAGGCCAATTCAGAGGAGGCAGGGGGAGTCAAAGAGGTCATGGAAATTGACAAAGGTAGTATAATGATACACGTGGATGCTTTTATTGTGGTAAGCCTGGACATCTGCAGAGCAGGCAGATTGTTATAAGAAGCATGTTGACATGCAAAATGGAAAATTACAGCAAAACAACTATGCATCCTTGAGCAAAAACAATGAGGATAATGAAAGGTTGTTTGTTATGCAGCATGTTGTTAATGCCATGTCTGAAAATGTTAAAGCAGCACATAAAGATGATGTATGGTACGTTGATTCAGGTGCTTCGAACCACATGACAAGTCATGGGGAGTGGTTCAAGGAGATGAAAAACCTTGAAAGACTAGGTTTTATGGGGAAACAGGGAGAATGACACTGCTCATCCAATTGCCCATGTTGGAGATGTGCCATTGTCTATGCAGGATGGCAAAGTGAAGTACCTTGCAGATGTACTTCATGTTCCGAACATAACAAAGGATCTGGTTTTAGTTGGCCAGATGATTGAGTAGGGTTTGCAAGTCCGATTTAACCCTAATGGTTGTTATGTTGAAGACTTTAAAGACAAGTGTAGGTTGGTTGCAAGAGGCAATAGACAAAGCTCCTCCACGTTGCTAAGCTTCTCTATGTGTTGAGACCAGTAGCCGCTGCTGCAGCTCTCCTCTCTATAGCTTTGCACGCTCACAAGAGAGGCCGCCTTTCTTGTACTCGCCAGGCGGCAACTACACTCCCCTTGCATCTATCTTTGCAGAATCACCAGAGTCGCTCTTTCACAACGAGGCAAAAACATTTAACCTTACGACCCCGACTCCACCTCCACGATTCGCCAACCTTCTGGACTATGTGCTGGCAAGGTGTTGGCAGTTAAAACAAACCTCCACGTGGTCATTGCTTTGTTGGCCACGTTAATATAATTTTTTTTAATTTTTTCTAAGGCCTAGAAGATGGCCACAATCACCCTCCTTTTCACACCATGTTCAAGGCAACCTTGGCCGCATCAATATTTAATTGCCCTCCATGCTTCCACTCCAATTTAAAGGGACGCGCACACATTTCAAGCGGCCAAACAGCTGATCTCCAGCAGACCTCCAGTAGACCACGTTCCGAACAAACCTGCACAAGCCCACAACTAAACCATCCACCCTGTACATCTGCCAACGCCCTCAAGGCCAAGTTTTATTGCATACCATGCATTCCATATGTACACAAGCCCAAAACACCTTTCAGAAAAACGCCTGACATACCATTCTCACGAAGATGTTAAAGGCACAAAAGAAATAGATAGCTACCAAGGTGAATATTCTCACTCTATGGGCCTACTATACTACCAAGGTGACTATATAGTAGCACACCTTTCTACATTTCGGCTTAACATAGTAATGCCAAATCAAACACTTTGGTCCCAAGTCATCAAATTACATTGAGGCATAATCTTAAGAGAAACTCTTTTGCAAGGTTAGTTGCCTTAGATCAACTAAGTCAGCAAATATTGCAATCTCGTTACATATTTATGTTAACTATAGTGCAAGCAATTGATTTGATGACCAATTAGAAGATAAATGGAGAAGGTATGAGACATGGTACTCATGTATAGTGTCAAGAACACTAAATGAAAACTCAAGTACTAAGGCCAAGGTCCCTACCGAGTCATAGAAATTGTTACTCAAGGCACAAAAGAAATAGATAGCCTAGATGGGATTAAGATGGATGATTTTTTCAATGGTAACAAAATAAAACGCTATAAAGGACCTCTCACCTATGACATGCTCTATCAAATTCAAAAATTGAAATGCTACTAAGGATCTCTCACCCATGACATGCTCTATCAAATTCACAAGAAGATGGAGGAGAAAGAAGAGGTAGAGATAATGAAAGTTTCAATGAAGAATATAGTTGTGTGTTTGAGTCCTATGTGGTTTGATGCGTTTATGAGGCTATAGCGCTTTATTTGTGTTGTATTGGTGGAGAATATGAAGGAGGAATCCCTGTGAGGACATATTTATTATATGCTGGTCGGTTTTGAGTTAGTCAGTGCTAATTGAGAAGTTGGAGTCAGATTGAGTCAGATAAGTATAAAATCTTATTAGCTATGTGTAGAGAGGATGTGTATTGGTCTATCTGGGTTGATTGGAGCCTATTTGAGGTTTGGTCTAACAGTCTAACAGTCTGGGACTGTCAGTTGTTGTCAGTAGTTAGAACTAGTGGGCTGAAAGTGTTTTTATGGTAGCAAGTTGTCAGCAGCAGTTAGCAGAGGGGCTGGTTGTATTGGATCTTGGTGAGATCTAAGGTGTATAAAGGTTTAGAGATGTCAAAGGATACAGAGGGAAGATTTCTAGATCAATTCTGAGTGTCAAGAGTCAGCTAGGTCAAGTTTGAGCTTGTTCTGTGTCAATAGAGAGCAGCTAGCATGTTCTGAAAAGCTATAAGGGTCAGCACTTTGAGTGTAGATGATGATTGATAAAGGTTAGAGAGATTGGAGGAAATTCTTTTGACTGTGGCAAAGGGGAGAATTTTTGTGTCAAATTTTAGTTTGTTCAGGATTAACTAAAGCTATTTATGTTAACTATGATTTTTGTGTCAAATTTTAGTTTGTTCAGGATTAACTAAAGCTATTTATGTTAACTGTGGGATGATCAGAGGAGGATCAGTTGTGTTGTGTGAGAAGTGAAGGTCAAGGTCATAGGAGCCCTGGGTTGTGTGAGAAGTGAAGGTCAAGGTCAAGGTCATAGGAGCCCTGGGTTGATGTGAGCGGATGATTACAAGAATCACATGAGCTTGTTTGTGGTGGAAAAGGTGTACAACTGGGTCAAAAGGTCAATAGGGAGTCAATAGGGGAAGAACTGACAGGCCCAGTGGAGCTCTGGAGTAAGTTTTCGAGGTTGGGTGTGGGACAATGGAGGACAATCTATGAGTCTGGTTTATGGGTTTCTTTCTATGGTGAGAAAACTTTTAAAGCATGTTATAAGTCATAATTCGAGGGGTCAGTTGGTGGGGCTTGGTTTGGTCATTTGGTGATCATCTGTGGTTCAGAAGAGGATCTTAAGTGGCTGATCAAAGCTTTTTGGAGGATAGTGCTGATGTGAGAGGACATTCAGAGGAGGCTATTGAGACTAAGAGGGATGTTTGGGGGGTTTTACGGTGTCCCATTGAGTCAACTAGAGGGCTGGGATAGTTTCTAAGTTGGTAGGTGCCCTTGGAGCTGGGATTCCAATGTCCCCAAGTTCTGATCCCGCTATGTCTTCTTCTTGTGTGCTTGCTGGTGGTGTATTAGAGGCCATCACCCCCAGCCACCACACAATGTCCTCCAAGTATCTAATACTATCATGACAAGACTTTATGAATGCTCCCCATGAATGACCATCATGATCATCATCACCCATATAATTATCCATAGCTGTATCACGAACATCATCATCATCCTCGACGGAATGATATGGATCAAACCCATACTTGCATGCATACCACTCCTCCTAGAAGTGCTAGTATGTGTGTAAAGGGTCCCAAATCGACCAATGAATCTAAGTAAGCATCATATTTCCTCATTTGATCCCATACAAAAGAATATTTAGATGCACACATGTACATAGCTATGCGCTCATCAAAATAGCATAATAATGTTGCCTTTTCATTCGAACTTAACATCTGATAATCATGATATGCATATAGCTCGCTTGCATAGCATACATATGCAATGCTACACCTCAGTGCCACACAAACATCTAAAATTCCCGAAGTATGACGTGTGGTGAACAAGCACCAATAAGGCCTAAGGTGTGTATATGAACTCACAAAATCTCCCAAATGTGTGATACAAGCCCAAAATGTGCTAACACATGTGATCAAGTTATAAAAGCACAAATAGTGTGAGAAAATGCTAGCAATACCAAAATGTGTGTGAATCAAGGCTAATAATGCACAAAATGCACATCGCCCATGAACAAGCCCAAATAATGCCCAAACTCTAGTCATGCATGAATAAACTCACCATCATCCCAAGCGTGTGAACAATCCCCAATGTCCCAGACATATCATGTGAACATGCCCAAAGTGAATGTAAAACTCACTAAAATAACCAAAAAGTGTCAATGTCCTCCAAGAACACTCACTAAAATAACCAAAAAGTGTCAATGTCCTCCAAGAACACTCACAACTATAAGGAACAATGATGAAGATAAAGGCCTTAAGAAAATGGTGGAGTGTGGAAGGCTTGGGTGGTCAAATGGGTCGGCCCAAATGTGGGAAAAGAAATGTGAAAGATCCAAAATGTGAAAAGGGAAAAGTTAAATTTGTATAAATCATAGTTTTTCAAAACCCTAATCCATTTTATTACTTGATTTCTTGAAGTTCTTGATCTTGATTTCTAGAAATTTTCTTGATTTTTGAAATTAGGCTTTACAAAAGTTTTCGCCCAACCAGTTTTGAGTGATTTCTTACAATATCTTTCTCACATGTAGGCTGCTGCTCCTAAAGGCGCTGAAGCGAAGCAAGGCTACATCTCAGCCGCGCCGACGCTCCCGCGAGCCTCTGCCAACCGTGTCAAGGCTGTAGCGCAAAAAAAGAGCTGAGCACACTGGCCTGCAGCATCCTGGTTAGAGCTCTGACTATCATGCCATATCCTCTCATTGTCCTCAGCGAGACTAGGATCGTTAAGTACCCTCTCTGGGATCCTCAACTGCAAGCTGGTCTCCCGTGTCCTCTCCTCAAGTGTCAAAATAACTGGCACATGGTCTGAAAAAGAGGTGCCAGCAAGAATGCCAATAGACCCCCCTCGCTCCCCTAACCTGTTGCCCACGTAAAAGCGGTCAATCCGTGATAGATTAGTCCCTCCCTGCCGGGCGATCCGACCGAGAGAAACTAAGACTGTCCTGAGAGCGGGAGAAGGCCTCATGCTGCCATGCATTAGTGGTCCTCAGTGTCATGCAAAATCGCTCCCAAGCTGCAATCTCTGTACCGTGCACTGTAACATGACTGCCTCCCACCCTATCGGCCGGGTCCTCAAGCATGTTGAAGTCCCCCCCGACACACCAATGTGCGACCTCTGGCAATGCATCCATAACCTGGGTCCAGAACTCTGCTCTGGCACTAGCATGGTTGGGCGCATAGACATTGAGGATGCCAAAGAGCTCATCATGCATCCTCAGAATGTCATACTGTGCTCTACCAGGCACAATGATCCCGCGATCCACAATGGCCTGCCGCCATACATCCGCAATGACCATACATACTCCTCCCTGCTGCCCACCCAAGGGGCCAAACCCTGCAGACCAAAATGTGTCCCATCTACTACCAGGCATCACCGAACCATATCTCTGGATCTTGCTCTCACCCAAATGGTGTTCTTGCATCATCAAAATATCAATACTGCCCCCAACCAGGCATCTCTGAAGCTCCTGCCTCAAGCAACCACGATAACGTATATAGTGTGCACTGCCAAGGCCTTATACATTCCATGAGATGATCCTTATGGATGACCTGGTGAGGTGGATGCTGTCTCAGCCGTACAGCGGGCCTTCGCAAGCTGCTTGGATGGAGAATAGTCCCCATCCGAGCGGCTACGAATCTACCCACCCGGTGTGCTGCAAGAATCTCGAATCAGGCACCAGTGGTTGGCTGTGTCCCATGGCGACTGCCTCCCACTCAGACAGAGCACCCTCGTGTATGCATACATATACAGGGTCCCGTGCTAAGTCTGCCACTATGCGAATGACCAAATGTCGAATCCTTGAGGCGTCCACACTCCCGGGATCAATGAAAAAATGAGCCAACTCCCATAGTCAGCCTATCACATCTGTCACCTCCAGATCGCTCACATGATGAGAAAACTCAACTGCCTGAGTCTTCGAAGTGCTAAGAGCGAGCTCGAGAGTCCACTCTCGGTCGCATGGGGCCACAGAGAGAGGGAACGAGAAGGCCACTGCTGAATCAAGTGCCTCCTCCCCGCGGGCCGTAGGTATCACTACATGCACTCTGATGGGTGCTGGCTCATGGGGGCCCTCTGCTCCAAAACGTCGTCTGAAGGAGTAATCAAAAGCCTCCGAGCGCTGTCTAGTGTCGAGATGACTCAGCCGACTGCGGATAGAGGATATCCGTGAAGCCCGACTTGGCATGGTAAGTCTCCTCTGCAATGCTCGAGCAAGGTCGGTGCTCAGAGCCCTCTGGACTACAGGTGAACACCAGGGGACTGCCAAGGCCTCCCGAGTAGCTGAGGCGAGCGGGGGGGAGGAGGGGGGGAGAAGGGGGTGGGGAAGGAGCGGGGACGGGTGGAGGCGAAGGTGGAAGCGAGGCGGAAGGGGGTGGGGCGAAGGAGGGGGTGCTAGCATCTCCTGGTCCTCAGTCGGCGCTGGTGTCTCCTCCTGGAGGGGAGCAAAACTGTTCCTCACGGGAACCCAGTGATGCTGAGACTGTGGCTGCTTCTGCTGCATCGGTCTCTAGGCGTGCTGCTGGGGCTATCTCCCTCGACGGCGCCCTTGACCAGGCTGCCACTCCGAGGTCTTTGTGGGTTGAGCAGGTGTCCCGGAGGCTGCCTGCCGCCCGAGCCGCATCTGTGGGCGGGCCATCAGGGGCCTGCTGCTGCAGTACAGGTCGGGGTCTCCTGCGAGGGCAGGTGGCCGACCTGTCTGCAAATAAAGCACTGGTTCGGGAGCCCCGAGAACTCCACTCTCTGATCAATCCATCCCCCCCTATCCGAGTTAGCTGAATGACCTTCGGAAGGGAAGAGATGTTAGAAACCAACACTCTGACCGAAGGTAGCCTAGCTACTCTAGCCCCCACTGAAGCGGCAGTGGGGCCAGTCTCGAGCACTGAGCCCACTAGTGCTCCTAGCCTTGAAAGGAGCGAAAGGTACTCGCGGCAGAGTCCAGGGAAGCAAACTGTAACATGGAAAAGGTGCTCTCCCTGCTCGGCCGCTACTGGGTCAAAGCCATGCTGCCAAGGTCTGAAGAATGCCCGAGCACCCCTGATGTCAAGGGGACTCATGGCTAGGACCTGGGTCTCGAACTCGATCTGGTAGTGTCCACGGCCCAGTAGTAGTAGCTGAACATCCAGGATCTTGCCCACATCTGCAAGAAGGCACGGGCCTGGAGAAGATCCTGGATCTCCCCTCTGCTGGAGGCGTTCCACCTCTGCGTGAGGCTCGCTTCCTCTTCTGGCAAAAGAGAAAGCTTGATGGGGGTATCCTCAGGGGCGGTCGAGGGGGCTGCGGAAGAGTCCCTCTGTGGTGGGGCGGGAGGAGCGCCTCCATCAGAGTCTAAAGCTATGGCGAAGGCAGAGTGAATGCGGAGAGACCTGCAAGAAGCTAGCTGCACACAAAGGGCGGAGGGGGGAAAGCGGAAGGTTAAACAAAAAGGATAGAACCCCCTAGGGGCGGAAAAAACCAGAAAAAAAAAGGGGAGGGGGGGATAAGGTGGCGAAGAAAGGAGAGGAAGGGGGAAAGAGAGGGCTGGCAGAGGGGGGGAAAAACCCTGGGGGGGGGAAGCAAAGCGAAAGGAGAGGAGGGGGGAAAGAGAGGGCTGGCGAAGGGGGGGGGACGGGGCAATGAAGAGGGGAGGGGAACGCGATGGCAAGAAGAAGGGGGCGAGCTTCAGCGCGAAAGAGGCAGGCGGAGGGGTGGCGCAGAAGCAAGGGCAGGGGGGTGTGAGGGTGGGTGAGGGGAGAGGCGTGCAGGCAACGCGAGCGGGGGGAGTGCGGGAGCTTCAACGAGTGCTTGTCTTCAACGATTTTCTCCTTTCCTCTCGGAGTGTTCTCAAGTTGAATCATTTTTGCATTCATTATTCCACATACACATCCACATTCGTACATCCACATTCACATCTACATCCATACATCCATTTTCACATCCACATTCATACATCCACATCCACATCCACATTCATACATCCACATTCACATCTACATCCATACATCCATTTTCACACCCACATTTCATACATCCACATCGATACATCCATTTCCACATCTATATTCATACATCCACCTCCACATCCATACATCCACATCCACATCTACATCCATACATCCATTTTCACACCTACAGCCACATTCTTACATCCACATTCACATCTACATTCATACATACACATCTTTATCCACATCCATACATCCACATCTATATTCATACATTCACATCCACATCCACATTCATACATCCATATCCACATCTACATTCATACATCCACATCGCCATTCACATTCATACATCCATATCCACATCCACATTCATACATCCACATCGCCATTCACATTCATACATCCACATCCACATCCACATCCACATCCATACATCCATTTCCACATCCATATTCATACATCCACCTCCACATCCATACATCCACATCCATATCTACATCCATACATCCATTTTCACATCTACATCCACATTCTTACATCCACATTCACATCTACATTCATACATACACATCTATATCCACATCCATACATCCACATCTATATTCATACATCCACATCCACATCCACATTCATACATCCACATCCACATCCACATCCACATCTACATCCATACATCCACATCCATATCCACATCCATACATCTATATCATACATTCACATCCACGTTCACATTCATACATCCACATCCATACATCTATATCCACATCCATATCCACATTCACACATCCACATTCACATTCATATACATCCACATTCTTACATCCATATCCACATCCATATCCTTATCCACATTCCATATCTACATTCATACATCCACTTCCATACATACACATCCATATCCACATCCACATCCGTACATCCACATCCACATCTACACCCATACATCCATTTTCACATCTACATCCACATTCATACATCCACATTCACATCTACATCCATACATCCACATCCATACATCTATATCATACATTCACATCCACGTTCACATTCATACATCCACATCCATACATCCATTTCTACATTCCCATTCATATAACCACATACGCCTTCACATCTATTCTTTTACATCATATCCATTCTCGTCGTATCACAACCCATATACATCTTATCCCATCAGATACACTTCTTACCTCATCCCATACACATCTTATCACATCCTAACTCATCCCATATGCATCTTATCACATCCTATCACTTCTCATACACATCTTATTACATCCTATCACTTCCCATACGCATCTTATTACATCCTATCACTTCCCATACGCATCTTATTACGTCCTATCACTTCTCATACACATCTTATCACATCCTAGCACATCTCATACGCATCTTATCACATCCTATCACTTCTCATACACATCTTATCACATCCTAACACATCTCATACGCATCTTATTAGGCATAAAGATAACTTTAGTAGGAATAACACTTTTATAATAATCCTTTTATGCATTTTACTATGCATAAATTCCAATTTAATGAGAATAATACTTTTAAAATAAAAATTCTTTTATACATCTTTCTATGCATAAATTTCCATCTTAATGAAATTAACACTTTTAGAATAAATCTTTTATGCATCTATCTATGCATAAAATCAAAATTGATAAGAATAACTCTTTTGAATTAAAAATAAAATTCTTTATGTATCTTTCTATGCATAAAATCAAAAATTATTTTATGTGTAATTTTTACAAAAATTTTGCCATAGCTCCGTTGCTATGACTGTTAAATCTCAATTATTTTAAAGGATAAAGCTTATCATTAAGGAAATGATTAGAATGATCCCTAATTAGATCATTAACCCATAATGGATTGAATCATCAATATTCATGGAATACATAAACTAAAAGCATAGAAAAAAGCCATTAATTTGGCCTCAAGCATAGATTAATCTTGGATTAAGGAAAAGCTTTATGAAAAGCTTCATTTGGATTGAGAATAGGTCATGAGAGTGACCATTCTTTGAGTGAGAGAGAGAGAAATTACATAAAAACCATTAAAATTAAGCATAAATAAAAATTTATGTAATTCTTTACTACCATTCATCAATTAACTTCAATAGCATTCAAAAACCATTCCAATTAAGCTTCTCAAGCTTGAGAGGGGTTGAGAAGAGAGAAACATTGAGAATTTATAGAAAAGATCAAAATTCACTATTTACCTTACAAATTGCTTGATTCTTTGTTCACGGTAGAGGTCCCCAACCAATCAATTGGTTTGGTGTGCTAATGGAGTCACCAATGGAGATTGAAGAAAGAGGGAAGCTCCAATTTCTTCAATTTGGAGAGAATTTTAGAGAATAGTAAAAACTAGCATTATTTCAACATAATTTTGGCATAGTATAATTCTCCTATTTTTTTACAAAGACTCAGGTTCTATTTATAGGAAAGGGAGGCTCTAACCAAGACCAACCGATTTCTAGAATTTTTTAGATTTTAGTTTGGTTGAATTTGGACTAGATTTGGACCTAGTTTGGTTCCTTTTTGATTCGGTTTGATCCAAGAGAGAGGAGAGATAAAAATATCACATTATTTTTTAGTTTAAAACTCATTCAAGCATGTGAAGTATGCACCTCCTTGAAGGGACTCCCCTTCCTTACATATGTGTCAAAATGGAATGATTATACCCAAAATATCTCATTTTTTAGTAATACTCATAGTTTTTTACTAATAACCCTTGTACATAGTCAACTCTTCATCTTATGTGAGCATTTACTCATTTTTGGGTAATTTCTTTTACATATTAGATTTATCTCCTCCCCACACATGGATTGATTTATTGGCCCGTAGGAACCTTAATTTAAAATTTCAAAAAAATCTTGACCCTCAGGATAATGCCTCTTCAGCGGATTATACTTGATTTCTAATGCACCTTCTGGAAATCTTTTTGAACTTCTGTTTCAGGGGAACTTATATTAATAGGATGAGAAATTTTTCCATCCAAAAATATTCAAAATCTAAATAATCTCTCTCTAAAATATTTTCTCTCTCTAGGCCAGGTAGAAACAAGATCTTTGATATTTCTGAAGAGGGATTTGACTACACGGGAAGATACTGGACATCCTGAGAGGCTGGGGAGGAATCTTACAGTCTTATGAATAAATTTAAGCCATTCACAAAGGCTCAAAAAAAAGAGAAAACATGAGACTAAGATGAAGAGACGATCCCAACGGGAAGCTAAAGCTGAGGCAAAAAAAGAAAAGCAAAGGAAAGGTATTATACCTATCCACATGGCTGAAATGCATAACAATCATGAGGAGGAAGAGGTCAAAAACCCGTGAGGTTGTTTTAGTATTTATGTGAAAAGGGTACATGAAACAATAGTCGTGCATCGTTGAGATCTTCATGATTTATTTCAATTGTCTAGACATTGGGGGGGGGGCAAGATGAGCCTGGATGGGCGTTGGAGGTGGGGAAACTGCTACACAGTCATCTAGAACATCTTTATGGGGAAAACTCACTACCTCTCACACTTTGCAGCAAAATGGTGTTGCATAGCACAAGAATTGTGCTAATGTTGAGATGGCAAGGAGTATGCTTAAAAACACGAATCTACTTAAATCCTTTTGGATTAAGTTATGTACATTCTTAATAGGAGTGCAACAATACCCCATGCAGGCAAGCCTCACAGCTTGATCTTAGATGAAGTTATCGAATGGTTTACAATCCATCATGCCATTGTTCGTCCATGATCCCTCGTCCGTCCATGAGTTGTTATCCATCCTCGATCCATCCACAAGTTGTCGTACATCCTTGATCTATCTAGTTAGAGAGGGGTGTTCTTGTAGAGATTCTCATAAAGAGGAGGGCCATTGATGCCATCAAAGGAATAATCATCCAAAATAGGATGCTTTCCAATTATTTTAGGGAAAGCCTAGAGAGAGAAAAAGGGATTAGGGTTATAGAGAGAGAAAATAACTTTAGGTGAAAGAAAATACCCTAGATTGATTTAGAAATTATTTAGAAGGATATTTAGAGTTTTTGGAGATAAAGAATGCATTTATTAGTGATGCCAATTTTCCATGGATTATAGCAGATGTGGCTGATTTTTCTTATTGCAAAAGCCAACCTTATCCACCATGTCCCTAAACACTAAGCTCTTTGATGATTTGCTTAGGTTGGTGATCCTTAAATTCATGAGAAAGTCTCTCCTTATATGAGCCTTGCAAAGGAGTAGCACATTGGCATGTTGGTGAGGTGCTTAGATTTCCTCGTGAACAAAAAAAACATAGCCAAACTTGCTTTGTTGGAAAAAACTTAGTTATATGAGACTTGGGCCTCATATGGGAAACCTGCCCTTGATCTGACCAAAGCTTTGGTACAAATAGTCTCAAGTTTTTATAATGAATGTAAAGGGATGTGAAAGATTAAGTTCCACATCAATTTTTATCCCATTGGTAAAGGTAGTTTTTATGTTATAACTGTAGGGATAATACCTGAAAAGAGATCATCCCTGGAAGGGGATGGATTGTTAAACATGACTGCAACATAGATTTGACCATGAGGACAACCACAATCAAGTTAGCACAAAAGAGTTGGGATAGAGATCTGTACTGACATACAAAAGTTACTAACATTACTACAAGTAGGTCCCATTCATTCGGTAAGTGCAATTATTTGTAAACTCAAAGCCTCTAATCAACCCCCACAACATCCTTAAAAACAAAAGTAAAGGAGTTAAAATCCCAACCAAAGGATTAAATCTTCATCAAAAATCAAGGGGGCTCCATAAAAGAAACCAAATGCCAATACATCCAATCTTGCTACCTCAATTTCTCAAAAAGCCCCAATAAACAGGATGAAGCAAGTGTGGGTATCGAAGACACCAAGGAAACCTAATTGTGAGCCAACCAAATAGCTAAAGCCCAAGAAAAAAAGGCCTAAATAGTTGTGGATTCCAAAGGAGAGTATCCCAAAAATGCCAACAAACTTTATCATCCACTTACAAAGGATTCAAACCCAAATTCACTGTCCTATGCATATAGATAAAACCAAATTAGTTTCAACAACCCTAAGACTTTGGGCTTAAATAAAAGAAAAAAAGATGAAAAATGAGAGTGCCTGAAAAATGAGAGTGCCTCTAGAGCTCCAAACCTGATTGATGGACCCTACAACCACCTCTGCAGGTCTTCTTCTTCGAACAGAAACCAACAGTTGAGCAAAAAGTTGAGCGAAACTCTGGGTAGCACCAAGTTCTAACAGAGGTGCAAACAGGGATCCCTGGGCTTACCTAGCTGTCTCTCACTCTTTACAAGGTGGGATTAAAAGATGCAACCCTCCTAGAGCGAGGAAAGAAAAGTTAACAATATCATCATCACGCTCAAGAATCTTGCATCAACAAATCACACCAAAACAGGTATGCAAAAAGCAAGATAAGGGAAAAGCTAAGATAGAGCACACACGGACTATAGAAGAGCAAGAGCAGCTTCAAAAGAAAATCCAAGAACTACCCTCTTCTTCAGCCTTGCATGGAATCCCAACTTCCCTATAATTCGATGAAGTCTCTGATGATGAGCACAGTAGTGTGAAGATTGTCCCAGCACAAGATGGCTTAAAAACCAACAACGTCTCATTCTTAATCTAGGTGGAAGCCAAGCTCATCAAAATGATACAGAGACCCTTAACTCGAGTAACAAAATGCATCCACCATGGGCACTTGGTGTGCAGACACGTACCATTGTAGGTAATCCAAAAATCTTTACAAGGTGGGATTTGTGATTTTCCCAAGTTTCCTAACATCTCGAGGCCTTTAGAAAGGAGTCCTAATGGGAAGGGAGGGATTGTGATTATTTTGCAAGGCGAATGTGAAAAGCCTCCCAAGGCTTACAAAAACCCTACCACCTATGTGTCTGGGCAGCATCCCACCACCGTTTCTCTTTGGCTGGCCAGCCAGCCAACCAGCCAGCCTCTCACACTTACTTTTTGCACCCACACCATCTCTCTCATGGAAGCCATGACCTTCATTCGAAAAAAAGTTTCCATTGCTAGCTTCCATTCCTGTGAAGCACAAAAAGTTTCAAAACCTTAGAAAAAAATGGATTTAAATGCTACATATCAAATCAAAACCTATCAAACTTAAGAAACTTAATGCATGCTACAAAAAGTTTTCTTGAATAGCGGGGGTGTAAGATTCCTCCCCCACCCCCTTTTTGATGTCTAGTATCTTCCCCTGTAATCAATCCCTCTTCAGAAATATAAAGACCTTGTTTCTAACTATTTTAACCTAGAGAGAAAATATTCTAGAGAGAGAATATTTTCTCTCTTCAAAAATATAAAGACCTTGTTTCTAACTATTTTAACCTAGAGAGAGAAAATATTCTAGAGAGAGAATATTTAGATTTTTAATATTTTTGGATAGAACATTATCTCATCTTATTAAAATAAGTTCCCCTGAAACAGAAATTCAAAAAGAACTTTCCAATGTGCAATTAGAATTTATTGGAAATGGGTATAAAGGACCTTAGCCTAAGGGTCTAGATTTTCAGAAATTTTTAGATTATGGTCCAATTAAGGTTCCTATGGGCCAATAGCATCAATCCATGTGTAGGGAGGACATAAATCCAATTAAGGTTCCTATGGGCCAATAGCATCAATCCATGTGTAGGGAGGAGATAAATCCGATTTGTAAAAGAAGATACCCAAAAATGAGTAAATGCTTACATAAGATGAAGAGTTGAAAATGTACAAGGTTTATTAGTAAAAAACTATGAGCAATATTAAAAATATGAGATATTTTGGGTATCCAAAAATGAGTAAATGCTCACATAAGATGAAGAGTTGAAAATGTACAAGGTTTATTAGTAAAAAACTATGAGCAATATTAAAAATATGAGATATTTTGGGTATCCAAAAATGAGTAAATGCTCACATAAGATGAAGAGTTGAAAATGTACAAGGTTTATTAGTAAAAAACTATGAGCAATATTAAAAATATGAGATATTTTGGGTATAATGATTTCATTTTTGACACATATGTAAGGAAGGGGAGTTCTTTAAAGGAGGTGCATATTTCACATAAGATGAAGAGTTGAAAATGTACAAGGTTTATTAGTAAAAAAACTATGACACATATGTAAGGAAGGGGAGTTCTTTAAAGGAGGTGCATATTTCACATGCTTGAAGGAGTTTTAAACTCATAAAAATTGAGATATTTCATCTCTCCTCTCTCCTCATTCAAGTCTAGTTCCAAAAAGTTAGCTTAACTGACCTAAAAATGGTCAAAAATTGACCAAACTGATTTGGAAAATTCTAGAATCAGTTTGTTTGGTTAGGAGCTCAATTTTTCCTATAAATAGAAGCCTACCCCTTGTTGAAAAATAGATAGTGTTTATGCATCGTTACTCTACTCCACCTAAGCCAAGAACTGTGAATTCATTAATAATTCACTAGTTTTGGAGCTTCCCTCTTTCTTCAATCCCCATTGGTGGCTCCATCAACATACTTAACCAATTGATTGGTTGGGGGCCTCTACCGTGAACAAAGAATCAAGCAAATTGTAAGGTAATTAGTGATTTTTGATCATTTTCTATAATTTCTCCATGTTTCTCTCTTCTCAACCCCTCTCAAGCTTGAGAAGCTTAATTGGAATGGTTTTTGAATGCTATTCAAGTTAATTGATGAATGTTAGTGAAGAGTTACATAATTTGATGAATGCTATTGAAGTTAATTTGATTAATGATAGTTAAGAATTACATAAATTTCCATTTATGCTTAATTCTAATGGTTTATGTAATTTCTCTCTCTCACTCAAGAAATGGTCATACTCATGACCCATTCTCAATCCAAATGAAGCTTTTCATAAAGCTTTTCCTTAATCCAAGATTAAGCTATGCTTGAGGCCAAATTAATGGCTTTTATGTAATTTCTCTCTCTCACTCAAGAAATGGTCATACTCATGACCCATTCTCAATCCAAATGAAGCTTTTCATAAAGCGTTTCCTTAATCCAAGATTAATCTATGCTTGAGGCCAAATTAATGGCTTTTTTCTATGCTTTTAGTTTATGTATATTGATGATTCAATCCATTATGGATTGATGATCCAATTAGAGACCATTCTAATTATTTCCTTAATGATAAGCTTTATCCCTTAGAAAAATTGAGATTTATCAGTCATAGCAGCGGAGCTATGGCAAAATTTTTATAAAAATTACGCATAAAATAATTTCATTCAAAGCATAAAAAGAGGACTTCCTACCATATTCTAGGAATTATCATCCTAGATTAATTGAAAGACATTCATTGTAAGCCTAGAGAAATTGATTTTTATATTATGCATAATTGATTTTCATGCATAGAGGTATGCATAAAAGATTATTATTTTAACATAAAAGTGTTACTGTTATCATAATTAGATTTTCATGCATAGAGGTATGCATAAAAGATTATTATTTTAATATAAAAGTGTTACTTTTATCATAATTGAATTTCATGCATAGAGGTATGCGTAAAAGATGATTATTTTATTATAAAGTGTTACTTTTATCATGTTTGAATTTCATGCATAGAGGTATGCATAAAAGATGATTATTTTATTATAAAAGTGTGACTTTTATCATAATTGAATTTCATGCATAGAGGTATGCATAAGAGATGAATATTTTATTATAAAAGAGTTACTTTTAGCATATTTAAATTTCATGCATAGAGCTATGCATAAAAGATGATTATTTTATTATAAAAGTGTGACTTTTATCATAATTGAATTTCATGCATAGAGGTATGCATAAGAGATGAATATTTTATTATAAAAGAGTTACTTTTAGCATATTTGAATTTCATGCATAGAGGTATGCAAAAGAGATGAATATTTTATTATAAAAGTGTTACTTTTAGCATAATTGAAATTCATGCATAGAGGTATGCATAAGAGATGAATATTTTATTATAAAAGTGTTACTTTTAGCATAATTGAATTTCATGCATAGAGGTATGCATAAAAGATTATTATTTTATTAAAAAAGAGTTATTTTTAACATAATTGAATTTCATGCATAGAGGTATGCATAAAGGATGATTATTTTATTGTAAAAGTGTTACTTTTAGCATAATTGAATTTCATGAATAGAGGTATGCATAAAAGATATGGGAAGTGATAAGCTGTGATAAGATGCATATGAGATGAGTTAGGATGTGATAAGATGAATTAAGATGTGATAAGATGTGTATGGGATGAGGTAAGGCGAGAATGGATGTGATGTAAAAGATTAGATGTGAAGGCATATGGGGTTATATGAATGGGAATGTGAAAATGGATGTATGTATGTGGATGTGTGGATGTGGAGATGGGAGTGTGGATGTATGAATGTGAAAATGAATGTATGCATGAAGATGTATATGCATAGATGTGAATGTGGATGTAGATGTATGCATGAAGATGTATATACATAGATGTGAATGTGGATGTAGATGTGGATGTATAGATGTGAATGTGAATGTGGATATATGCATGAGGATGTATATGCATAGATGTGAATGTGGATGTAGATGTGGATGTATAGATGTGAATGGAAATGTGGATGTGGATGTATGTGAATGTGGATGTAGATGTGGATGTATAGATGTGAATGTGAAATGTGGATGTGGATGTATGTATGTATGTGGATGTAGATGTGGATGTATAGATGTGAATGGGAATGTGGATGTGGATGTATGTGAATGTGTATGTAGATGTGGATGTATAGATGTGAATGTGGAATGTGGATGTGGATGTATGTATGTATGTGGATGTAGATGTGGATGTATAGATGTGAATGGGAATGTGGATGTGGATGTATGTATGTATGTGGATGTGGATGTATGAATGAGAACGTGATAGTGGATGTATGCATGTGGGTGTGGATGTATGGATGTGGATATGTGAATGTGGATACGGGATGTGGATGTATAAATGAGGATGTGAAAATGGAGGTAAGCATGTAGATGTGGATGTATGGATGTGAATGTGGATGTGGATGTATGCATGTGGATGGATGTGAATATATGATATGTGATGTGAAGGAATCTGAAGTGAAGAGATGGAAAATGATGTGATTGGATGAGTACATATATAAATGGAATGTGGAATAAGTAATGTGGATTAATGAGGGATGATGTGGAAAAATGAGAGTTAATATACAAACTGTATTTGTAAACTATTGTAAATGCTGTTTGTAAATGACTGTTTTATGTCAAGAATGCTGGGGAAGCATTTTGAACGTCTTGTGATTAAGGTCGTGGAGAAAGTTGCAACTACTGACGGAGAGTCAATGGAGGACGTCTCGCGTAGCAAGGTCGGTCGAGCCTCGGTTCGATTAAAAATGGTGAGCTTCCGGTACGGTGGATGAGGGACCAAGGAAGCGGCCTATGAGTGAAGCGCTAGGTCACCTGCGAAGGATCCTAGAGGGTGCTGACCATACGGTGCTCGGGCTCTGGGTCGCCCAGGATACCCACACGTGCGTCGAGGAAGATATTGGAACAAGGAGTAAGAGAAACCGGGCATGGATCTGGTTGATTGACCTTGCTGGTCTTCAATGGATGAGTCCATGGCTCTTTATATGGATCTGTTGGTTGATCTTGCTGATCTTCAATGAGAGTCCATCTTGATTTTTATAAGTGATTATATTGCCGAGTATTATGGGCTAGGAACTATTGAAAAGGCCCCTGTGTGGACAGGTGGTGAGCGTTCTAGTTGCCAATGATGCCATAGATACTCTGATGAAGGAATGATGGGAAATTATGAATCAACCGGATAAATTGGAAGATTGTGATCAGTGGTACTATGGTTTCATTAAAGGATTGTTTCAAAGTTAGCTAATTGGAAGATTGTGATCAGTGGTACTATGGTTTCATTAAAGGATTGTTTTAAAGTTAGCTGATGCTAAGAAAAAGGTAATTTCATATTGGGTGTGTAAGTGGTGTGGCTAGTTTTATGTTTGCATGAACTTCCGGTTAGGGGGCCTTGGAACTCTTTTCCTTGGTACCCGGGACAAAACCTAACCAAATTCAAAATTGGATCCCATCATTACAGTGGTTGGGCGGTTGGCTAACCCATGGGATCGGATGGGGTTAGGCTGGACTGATGGATCCATAAATCGAGACTCAACTTTTGTTATTACGATAGATAAAGTAAATCCTGGACAGTAATTGTTCTATGGATAGGAATCAATGGCTGTGCCTCTTGAATGGGGAAAAAAGCGTTGATCCAAATGATCCAAGTGCAAGTTTCTTCCTTGATCTGACCAAATATCTTATAGATGCAATTGGATCAGTTTGATCAGAAATGATCTTGACTACGTTAGAGTAAAAAGTTATCCTGGTGGAATCGCCCGTGCTTTCCGGTAAAGGAAGTTTTTCCGGGTTCGGTTTTGGAACAATCGACGGATTAGTCTCTTATCCGGATATCCGTGGTGGGTGAGGCCCCGAGTGTGGGACCCTTGTCCCGCGCGAGAAGTGCTACTTCCGCTGCTAGTACCCCGAATCCGTTGCTCGATGGGAACAGGGATCTCACAGTTGGTATCAGAGCATTTGGTTAATAAAGATCAACTGAGAAGACAAATATGTCAAAAATTTCTCAAGAAACACAAAAAGGTTGTAATTGTGTGATATAAGTCATACAATTTGATATTCAAACTAAAATTCGTGATTTGGTAATTGGGTCTTCACATGGAAGTACCGCAATTATATAGAATCCCTGACTTGCTTGAGGCCTAGACATGATGGTATTTACCTTACAATTCCAAGGGCCGTGACTACCCGTATATACCGAGAGTATACTGCAGCTCTTTACTGACAGTATATACGAGTAAATCTAAGACTTGAAATTATAAGTGTTAATGCTATCCAGATGATGAATTCGAATGTGGTTGATATGATTTTTAATTTTGTTTGAGAACTGATGAAATTGATTTGGATTATGATTGGAAAATGATAAATTCTGAAGTTTAGTTGAAATGTAATAAGTTGAGCGAAACCACAATGAGGATGAATGGGACGAGTCCCTGTGATGATATTCATAACTGGAATGATGATAATGATTTCAACAAATCACTATGAGGTTAGTGGATTGTGCTGTCAAATTGCTACTATTAACACTTGAGACGGTAGATTAAGTTAAGGGATGACAAATTGAGAACTTGCTTGACTGAAATTTCTATGGAGGAATGTTCAGAAGGAAATTTTTCGGTTTAATGGACCATTATCATGTTAAAGATATGAATGAATTGTTATGAGTTCCATTTAAGGGATAATTATCCCAGTATTCTGTTGGGTTGACCAGAATATAAGGAACCCAGGAAAAAATTGGATCTTAAGAAAAAGAGTTGTCCTCTACCTTGCGAGATGAGTACATCTCGCACTTTTCAAGTGGGGTAGAATGTAAGATTCTCCCCCAGCCTTCGAGGTATACAGGAGTAAGAATCTCCCTTTCTGATCTTATAATTATTCTCTCTCTAAAATAAAAGAAAGATTTTGTTTAAAAAAGGAAGAACCTTTTCCCTGAATACTTCTCAAGAG
Source organism: Cibotium barometz (assembly GCF_041138505.1). Classification (NCBI taxonomy): domain Eukaryota; kingdom Viridiplantae; phylum Streptophyta; class Polypodiopsida; order Cyatheales; family Cibotiaceae; genus Cibotium; species Cibotium barometz. Next base: position 22,626,793 of record NC_141090.1, read on the forward strand.
TCCCACCTGTTTTAAGGATTCAGAACAATGAGTTCAGAAGTGAGAATCGATGTTTTGGATATCAAGGTTTTGGTCTTCATTCGAGTACGGCCCAAAAGAAGTTCTTTATCTCTTGGGAAGTATAAGAAGTTATCTCCCAGATATTGTGGACCAAAGAAAGTAGGTGATTTAGCTTACGAACTTCTTTTATCTCCTCATCTCAAAGTTCTGAATGCCTTCTATAGAAAAATGTGCCAAACCCAAATCATGGAAAGACGGTAAAACTTCAGTGGCAAGTTACCGTTGGCTTCTAAGTTACGCTAGCTCCTTCCTTTATATAAGTCGTAACTTTTACTTGTCATTCACAGTAATCTTACTCCCATCGATCTCCTTTCTTTCTTAATCTCCTTCATGGCTTGGCAACAAGAATTAGTTTTATCCATAATGATTTCTCACCTTCAAGACGCAAGTGAGTCAGTGAAGAAGGATTTTATAGAACAGTATGAGCGCTCACTTTTCCCTCACTTGGGAACTTCTGTAGCTCAGACCAAATGGCGGACCTATCAAGACATAACTAGGGTAACACCCTGGGGTCAGCAGCACTTTCGTAATAATGTCCGCTTAGCCATGGTTATTGAAGCTTTGGGTTTGGGTCCCCGATACTACTGCGTCATGAGATCAAGGCATCTTGGGTTTTTTGAGCGGGTCTTCTTACTGGCGTGTTTTCTTCCTCATGAGAAGATATGCCTTTACCCCGTTTTTGGCTTGCCTCTCAGAGGTCCTTTTTTTAGATCACGTCATACCACTGAGATAGGTGCGGCAATAACCAACAGAATTATTCCCATAGATGAGTTACCTTATACTTGTGCAGCTTGTGAGTGCTGCTTTTGTGACCATATGATGGACGGGCATATGGAAGTGTAAAGAGTTCTTCTATCTTTACTGTATAAGTTCCGAGAATGAATAAAGTTTAAATCTTGTTCTTATCTTGCTCTCCTTGAGACTTTTCTTGGTGGTTAATCTTGATTAAAATTTTTCTCTGTCTTATATTCGTGCATCTTGCAAAATTACCCTAGTTTGCGAGATGAGAACATCTCGCGTTTTTTAAGTGGGGTAGAATGTAAGATTCCTCCCCCACCCCCTTTTTGATGTCTAGTATCTTCCCCTGTAATCAATCCCTCTTCAGAAATATAAAGACCTTGTTTCTAACTATTTTAACCTAGAGAGAAAATATTCTAGAGAGAGAATATTTTCTCTCTTCAGAAATATAAAGACCTTGTTTCTAACTATTTTAACCTAGAGAGAGAAAATATTCTAGAGAGAGAATATTTAGATTTTTAATATTTTTGGATAGAAAATTATCTCATCTTATTAAAATAAGTTCCCCTGAAACAGAAATTCAAAAAGAACTTTCCAATGTGCAATTAGAATTTATTGGAAATGGGTATAAAGGACCTTAGCCTAAGGGTCTAGATTTTCAAAAATTTTTAGATTATGGTCTAATTAAGGTTCCTATGGGCCAATAGTATCAATCCATGTGTAGGGAGGAGATAAATCCAATTAAGGTTCCTATGGGCCAATTAAGGTTCCTATGGGCCAATAGCATCAATCCATGTGTAGGGAGGAGATAAATCCGATTTGTAAAAGAAGATACCCAAAAATGAGTAAATGCTTACATACGATGAAGAGTTGAAAATGTACAAGGTTTATTAGTAAAAAACTATGAGCAATATTAAAAATATGAGATATTTTGGGTATCCAAAAATGAGTAAATGCTCATATAAGATGAAGAGTTGAAAATGTACAAGGTTTATTAGTAAAAAACTATGAGCAATATTAAAAATATGAGATATTTTGGGTATCCAAAAATGAGTAAATGCTCACATAAGATGAAGAGTTGAAAATGTACAAGGTTTATTAGTAAAAAACTATGAGTAATATTAAAAATATGAGATATTTTGGGTATAATGATTTCATTTTTGACACATATGTAAGGAAGGGGAGTTCTTTAAAGGAGGTGCATATTTCACATAAGATGAAGAGTTGAAAATATATAAGGTTTATTAGTAAAAAAACTATGACACATATGTAAGGAAGGGGAGTTCTTTAAAGGAGGTGTATATTTCACATGCTTGAAGGAGTTTTAAACTCATAAAAATTGAGATATTTCATCTCTCCTCTCTCCTCATTCAAGTCTAGTTCCAAAAAGTTAGCTTAACTGACCTAAAAATGGTCAAAAATTGACCAAACTGATTTGGAAAATTCTAGAATCAGTTTGTTTGGTTAGGAGCTCAATTTTTCCTATAAATAGAAGCCTACCCCTTGTTGAAAAATAGATAGTGTTTATGCATCGTTACTCTACTCCACCTAAGCCAAGAACTGTGAATTCATTAATAATTCACTAGTTTTGGAGCTTCCCTCTTTCTTCAATCCCCATTGGTGGCTCCATCAACATACTTAACCAATTGATTGGTTGGGGGCCTCTACCGTGAACAAAGAATCAAGCAAATTGTAAGGTAATTAGTGATTTTTGATCATTTTCTATAATTTCTCCATGTTTCTCTCTTCTCAACCCCTCTCAAGCTTGAGAAGCTTAATTGGAATGGTTTTTGAATGCTATTCAAGTTAATTGATGAATGTTAGTGAAGAGTTACATAATTTGATGAATGCTATTGAAGTTAATTTGATTAATGATAGTTAAGAATTACATAAATTTCCATTTATGCTTAATTCTAATGGTTTATGTAATTTCTCTCTCTCACTCAAGAAATGGTCATACTCATGACCCATTCTCAATCCAAATGAAGCTTTTCATAAAGCTTTTTCTTAATCCAAGATTAAGCTATGCTTAAGGCCAAATTAATGGCTTTTATGTAATTTCTCTCTCTCACTCAAGAAATGGTCATACTCATGACCCATTCTCAATCCAAATGAAGCTTTTCATAAAGCGTTTCCTTAATCCAAGATTAAGCTATGCTTGAGGCCAAATTAATGGCTTTTTTCTATGCTTTTAGTTTATGTATATTGATGATTCAATCCATTATGGATTGATGATCCAATTGGAGACCATTCTAATTATTTTCTTAATGATAAGCTTTATCCCTTAGAAAAATTGAGATTTATCAGTCATAGCAGCGGAGCTATGGCAAAAATTTTATAAAAATTACGCATAAAATAATTTCATTCAAAGCATAAAAAGAGGACTTTCTACCATATTCTAGGAATTATCATCCTAGATTAATTGAAAGACATTCATTGTAAGCCTAGAGAAATTGATTTTTATATTATGCATAATTGATTTTCATGCATAGAGGTATGCATAAAAGATTATTATTTTAACATAAAAGTGTTACTTTTATCATAATTAGATTTTCATGCATAGAGGTATGCATAAAAGATTATTATTTTAATATAAAAGTGTTACTTTTATCATAATTGAATTTCATGCATAGAGGTATGCGTAAAAGATGATTATTTTATTATAAAGTGTTACTTTTATCATATTTGAATTTCATGCATAGAGGTATGCACAAAAGATGATTATTTTATTATAAAAGTGTGACTTTTATCATAATTGAATTTCATGCATAGAGGTATGCATAAGAGATGAATATTTTATTATAAAAGAGTTACTTTTAGCATATTTAAATTTCATGCATAGAGCTATGCATAAAAGATGATTATTTTATTATAAAAGTGTGACTTTTATCATAATTGAATTTCATGCATAGAGGTATGCATAAGAGATGAATATTTTATTATAAAAGAGTTACTTTTAGCATATTTGAATTTCATGCATAGAGGTATGCATAAGAGATGAATATTTTATTATAAAAGTGTTACTTTTAGCATAATTGAAATTCATACATAGAGGTATGCATAAGAGATAAATATTTTATTATAAAAGTGTTACTTTTAGCATAATTGAATTTCATGCATAGAGGTATGCATAAAAGATTATTATTTTATTAAAAAAGAGTTATTTTTAACATAATTGAATTTCATGCATAGAGGTATGCATAAAGGATGATTATTTTATTGTAAAAGTGTTACTTTTAGCATAATTGAATTTCATGCATAGAGGTATGCATAAAAGATATGGGAAGTGATAAGATGTGATAAGATGCATATGAGATGAGTTAGGATGTGATAAGATGAATTAAGATGTGATAAGATGTGTATGGGATGAGGTAAGGCGAGAATGGATGTGATGTAAAAGATTAGATGTGAAGGCATATGGGGTTATATGAATGGGAATGTGGAAATGGATGTATGTATGTGGATGTGTGGATGTGGAGATGGGAGTGTGGATGTATAATTGTGAAAATGAATGTATGCATGAAGATGTATATGCATAGATGTGAATGTGGATGTAGATGTATGCATGAAGATGTATATACATAGATGTGAATGTGGATGTAGATGTGGATGTATAGATGTGAATGTGAATGTGGATGTATGCATGAGGATGTATATGCATAGATGTGAATGTGGATGTAGATGTGGATGTATAGATGTGAATGGGAATGTGGATGTGGATGTATGTGAATGTGGATGTAGATGTGGATGTATGGATGTGAATGTGGAATGTGGATGTGGATGTATGTATGTATGTGGATGTAGATGTGGATGTATAGATGTGAATGGAAATGTGGATGTGGATGTATGTGAATGTGTATGTAGATGTGGATGTATAGATGTGAATGTGGAATGTGGATGTGGATGTATGTATGTATGTGGATGTAGATGTGGATGTATAGATGTGAATGAGAATGTGGATGTGGATGTATGTATGTATGTGGATGTGGATGTATGAATGAGGACGTGATAGTGGATGTATGCATGTGGGTGTGGATGTATGGATGTGGATATGTGAATGTGGATACGGGATGTGGATGTATAAATGAGGATGTGAAAATGGAGGTAAGCATGTAGATGTGGATGTATGGATGTGAATGTGGATGTGGATGGATGTGAATATATGATATGTGATGTGAAGGAATCTGAAGTGAAGAGATGAAAAATGATGTGATTGGATGAGTACATATATAAATGGAATGTGGAATAAGTAATGTGGATTAATGAGGGATAATGTGGAAAAATGAGAGTTAATATACAAACTGTATTTGTAAACTATTGTAAATGCTGTTTGTAAATGACTGTTTTATGTCAAGAATGCTGGGGAAGCATTTTGAACGTCTTGTGATTAAGGTCGTGGAGAAAGTTGCAACTACTGACGGAGAGTCAATGGAGGACGTCTCGCGTAGCAAGGTCGGTCGAGCCTCGGTTCGATTAAAAATGGTGAGCTTTCGGTACGGTGGATGAGGGACCAAGGAAGCGGCCTATGAGTGAAGCGCTAGGTCACCTGCGAAGGATCCTAGAGGGTGCTGACCATACGGTGCTCGGGCTCTGGGTCGCCCAGGATACCCACACGTGCGTCGAGGAAGATATTGGAACAAGGAGTAAGAGAAACCGGGCATGGATCTGGTTGATTGACCTTGCTGGTCTTCAATGGATGAGTCCATGGCTCTTTATATGGATCTGTTGGTTGATCTTACTGATCTTCAATGAGAGTCCATCTTGATTTTTATAAGTGATTATATTGCCGAGTATTATGGGCTAGGAACTATTGAAAAGGCCCCTGTGTGGACAGGTGGTGAGCGTTCTAGTTGCCAATGATGCCATAGATACTCTGATGAAGGAATGATGGGAAATTATGAATCAACTGGATAAATTGGAAGATTGTGATCAGTGGTACTATGGTTTCATTAAAGGATTGTTTTAAAGTTAGCTGATGCTAAGAAAAAGGAAATTTCATATTGGGTGTGTAAGTGGTGTGGCTAGTTTTATGTTTGCATGAACTTCCGGCTAGGGGGCCTTGGAACTCTTTTCCTTGGTACCCGGGACAAAACCTAACCAAATTCCAAATTGGATCCCATCACTACAGTGGTTGGGCGGTTGGCTAACCCATGGGATCGGATGGGGTTAGGCTGGACTGATGGATCCATAAATCGAGACTCAACTTTTGTTATTACGATAGATAAAGTAAATCCTGGACAATAATTGTTCTATGGATAGGAATCAATGGCTGTGCCTCTTGAATGGGGAAAAAAGCGTTGATCCAAATGATCCAAGTGCAAGTTTCTTCCTTGATCTGACCAAATATCTTATAGATGCAATTGGATCAGTTTGATCAGAAATGATCTTGACTACGTTAGAGTAAAAAGTTATCCTGGTGGAATCGCCCGTGCTTTCCGGTAAAGGAAGTTTTTTCGGGTTCGATTTTGGAACAACCGACGGATTAGTCTCTTATCCGGATATCCGTGGTGGGTGAGGCCCCTGTCCCGCGCGAGAAGTGCTACTTCCGCTGCTAGTACCCCGAATCCGTTGCTCGATGGGAACAGGGATCTCACAGTTGGTATCAGAGCATTTGGTTAATAAAGATCAACTGAGAAGACAAATATGTCAAAAATTTCTCAAGAAACACAAAAAGGTTGTAATTGTGTGATATAAGTCATACAATTTGATATTCAAACTAAAATTCGTAATTTGGTAATTGGGTCTTCACATGGAAGTACCGCAATTATATAGAATCCCTGACTTGCTTGAGGCCTAGACATGATGGTATTTACCTTACAATTCCAAGGGCCGTGACTACCCATATATACTGAGAGTATACTACAGCTCTTTACTGACAGTATATACGAGTAAATCTAAGACTTGAAATTATAAGTGTTAATGCTATCCAGATGATGAATTCGAATGTGGTTGATATGATTTTTAATTTTGTTTGAGAACTGATGAAATTGATTTGGATTCTGATTGGAAAATGATGAATTTTGAAATTTAGTTGAAATGTAATAAGCTGAGCGAAACCACAATGAGGATGAATGGGACGAGTCCCTGTGATGATATTCATAACTGGAATGATGATAATGATTTCAACAAATCACTATGAGATTAGTGGATTGTGCTGTCAAATTGCTACTATTAACACTTGAGACGGTAGATTAAGTTAAGGGATGACAAATTGAGAACTTGCTTGACTGAAATTTCTGTGGAGGAATGTTCAGAAGGAAATTTTTCGGTTTAATGGACCATTATCATGTTAAAGATATGAATGAATTGTTATGAGTTCCATTTAAGGGATAATTATCCCAGTATTCTGTTGGGTTGACCAGAATATAAGGAACCCAGGAAAAAATTGGATCTTAAGAAAAAGAGTTGTCCTCTACCTTGAGAGATGAGTACATCTCGCACTTTTCAAGTGGGGTAGAATGTAAGATTCTCCCCCAGCCTTCGAGGTATACAGGAGTAAGAATCTCCCTTTCTGATCTTATAATTATTCTCTCTCTAAAATAAGAGAAAGATTTTGTTTAAAAAAGGAAGAACCTTTTCCCTGAATACTTCTCAAGAGTCCCACCTGTTTTAAGGATTCAGAACAATGAGTTCAGAAGTGAGAATCGATGTTTTGGATATCAAGGTTTTGGTCTTCATTCGAGTACGGCCCAAAAGAAGTTCTTTATCTCTTGGGAAGTATAAGAAGTTATCTCCCAGATATTGTGGACCAAAGAAAGTAGGTGATTTAGCTTACGAACTTCTTTTATCTCCTCATCTCAAAGTTCTGAATGCCTTCTATAGAAAAATGTGCCAAACCCAAATCATGGAAAGACGGTAAAACTTCAGTGGCAAGTTACCGTTGGCTTCTAAGTTACGCTAGCTCCTTCCTTTATATAAGTCGTAACTTTTACTTGTCATTCACAGTAATCTTACTCCCATCGATCTCCTTTCTTTCTTAATCTCCTTCATGGCTTGGCAACAAGAATTAGTTTTATCCATAATGATTTCTCACCTTCAAGACGCAAGTGAGTCTGTGAAGAAGGATTTTATAGAACAGTATGAGCGCTCACTTTTCCCTCACTTGGGAACTTCTGTAGCTCAGACCAAATGGCGGACCTATCAAGACATAACTAGGGTAACACCCTGGGGTCAGCAGCACTTTCGTAACAATGTCCGCTTAGCCATGGTTATTGAAGCTTTGGGTTTGGGTCCCCGATACTACTGCGTCATAAGATCAAGGCATCTTGGGTTTTTTGAGCGGGTCTTCTTACTGGCGTGTTTTCTTCCTCATGAGAAGATATGCCTTTACCCCGTTTTTGGCTTGCCTCTCAGAGGTCCTTTTTTTAGATCACGTCATACCACTGAGATAGGTGCGGCAATAACCAACAGAATTATTCCCATAGATGAGTTACCTTATACTTGTGCAGCTTGTGAGTGCTGCTTTTGTGACCATATGATGGATGGGCTTATGGAAGTGTAAAGAGTTCTTCTATCTTTACTGTATAAGTTCCGAGAATGAATAAAGTTTAAATCTTGTTCTTATCTTGCTCTCCTTGAGACTTTTCTTGGTGGTTAATCTTGATTAAAATTTTTCTCTAAGTCTTATATTCGTGCATCTTGCGAAATTACCCTAGTTTGCGAGATGAGAACATCTCGCGTTTTTTAAGTGGGGTAGAATGTAAGATTCCTCCCCCACCCCCTTTTTGATGTCTAGTATCTTCCCCTGTAATCAATCCCTCTTCAGAAATATAAAGACCTTGTTTCTAACTATTTTAACCTAGAGAGAAAATATTCTAGAGAGAGAATATTTTCTCTCTTCAGAAATATAAAGACCTTGTTTCTAACTATTTTAACCTAGAGAGAGAAAATATTCTAGAGAGAGAATATTTAGATTATTAATATTTTTGGATAGAAAATTATCTCATCTTATTAAAATAAGTTCCCCTGAAACAGAAATTCAAAAAGAACTTTCCAATGTGCAATTAGAATTTATTGGAAATGGGTATGAGTAAATGCTTACATAAGATGAAGAGTTGAAAATGTACAAGGTTTATTAGTAAAAAACTATGAGCGATATTTTGGGTATCCAAAAATGAGTAAATGCTCACATAAGATGAAGAGTTGAAAATGTACAAGGTTTATTAGTAAAAAACTATGAGCAATATTAAAAATATGAGATATTTTGGGTATCCAAAAATGAGTAAATGCTCACATAAGATGAAGAGTTGAAAATGTACAAGGTTTGTTAGTAAAAAACTATGAGCAATATTAAAAATATGAGATATTTTGGGTATAATGATTTTATTTTTGACACGTATGTAAGGAAGGGGAGTTCTTTAAAGGAGGTGCATATTTCACATAAGATGAAGAGTTGAAAATGTACAAGGTTTATTAGTAAAAAAACTATGACACATATGTAAGGAAGGGGAGTTCTTTAAAGGAGGTGCATATTTCACATGCTTGAAGGAGTTTTAAACTCATAAAAATTGAGATATTTCATCTCTCCTCTCTCCTCATTCAAGTCTAGTTCCAAAAAGTTAGCTTAACTGACCTAAAAATGGTCAAAAATTGACCAAACTGATTTGAAAAATTCTAGAATCAGTTTGTTTGGTTAGGAGCTCAATTTTTCCTATAAATAGAAGCCTACCCCTTGTTGAAAAATAGATAGTGTTTATGCATCGTTACTCTACTCCACCTAAGCCAAGAACTGTGAATTCATTAATAATTCACTAGTTTTTGGAGCTTCCCTCTTTCTTCAATCCCCATTGGTGGCTCCATCAACATACTTAACCAATTGATTGGTTGGGGGCCTCTACCATGAACAAAGAATCAAGCAAATTGTAAGATAATTAGTGATTTTTGATCATTTTCTATAATTTCTCAATGTTTCTCTCTTCTCAACCCCTCTCAAGCTTGAGAAGCTTAATTGGAATGGTTTTTGAATGCTATTCAAGTTAATTGATGAATGTTAGTGAAGAGTTACATAATTTGATGAATGCTATTGAAGTTAATTTGATTAATGATAGTTAAGAATTACATAAATTTTCATTTATGCTTAATTCTAATGGTTTATGTAATTTCTCTCTCTCACTCAAGAAATGGTCATACTCATGACCCATTCTCAATCCAAATGAAGCTTTTCATAAAGCTTTTCCTTAATCCAAGATTAAGCTATGCTTGAGGCCAAATTAATGGCTTTTTTCTATGCTTTTAGTTTATGTATATTGATGATTCAATCCATTATGGATTGATGATCCAATTAGAGAATATTCTAATTATTTCCTTAATGATAAGCTTTATCCCTTAGAAAAATTGAGATTTATCAGTCATAGCAGCGGAGCTATGGCAAAATTTTTATAAAAAGTACGCATAAAATAATTTCATTCAAAGCATAAAAAGAGGACTTCCTACCATATTCTAGGAATTATCATCCTAGATTAATTGAAAGACATTCATTGTAAGCCTAGAGAAATTGATTTTTATATTATGCATAATTGATTTTCATGCATAGAGGTATGCATAAAAGATTATTATTTTAACATAAAAGTGTTACTTTTATCATAATTAGGTTTTCATGCATAGAGGTATGCATAAAAGATTATTATTTTAATATAAAAGTGTTACTTTTATCATAATTGAATTTCATGCATAGAGGTATGCGTAAAAGATGATTATTTTATTATAAAGTGTTACTTTTATCATATTTGAATTTCATGCATAGAGGTATGCATAAAAGATGATTATTTTATTATAAAAGTGTGACTTTTATCATAATTGAATTTCATGCATAGAGGTATGCATAAGAGATGAATATTTTATTATAAAAGAGTTACTTTTAGCATATTTAAATTTCATGCATAGAGCTATGCATAAAAGATGATTATTTTATTATAAAAGTGACTTTTATCATAATTGAATTTCATGCATAGAGGTATGCATAAGAGATGAATATTTTATTATAAAAGAGTTACTTTTAGCATATTTAAATTTCATGCATAGAGGTATGCATAAGAGATGAATATTTTATTATAAAAGTGTTACTTTTAGCATAATTGAAATTCATGCATAGAGGTATGCATAAGAGATGAATATTTTATTATAAAAGTGTTACTTTTAGCATAATTGAATTTCATGCATAGAGGTATGCATAAAAGATTATTATTTTATTAAAAAAGAGTTATTTTTAACATAATTGAATTTCATGCATAGAGGTATGCATAAAGGATGATTATTTTATTGTAAAAGTGTTACTTTTAGCATAATTGAATTTCATGCATAGAGGTATGCATAAAAGATATGGAAAGTGATAAGATGTGATAAGATGCATATGAGATGAGTTAGGATGTGATAAGATGAATTAAGATGTGATAAGATGTGTATGGGATGAGGTAAGGCGAGAATGGATGTGATGTAATAAAAGATTAGATAGGAAGGCATATGGGGTTATATGAATGGGAATGTGGAAATGGATGTATGTATGTGGAGATGGGAGTGTGGATGTATGATTGTGAAAATGAATGTATGCATGAAGATGTATATGCATAGATGTGAATGTGGATGTAGATGTATGCATGAAGATGTATATGCATAGATGTGAATGTGGATGTAGATGTGGATGTATAGATGTGAATGTGAATGTGGATGTATGCATGAGGATGTATATGCATAGATGTGAATGTGAATGTGGATGTATGCATGAGGATGTATATGCATAGATGTGAATGTGGATGTAGATGTGGATGTATAGATGTGAATGGGAATGTGGATGTGGATGTATGTGAATGTGGATGTAGATGTGGATGTATAGATGTGAATGTGGAATGTGGATGTGGATGTATGTATGTATGTGGATGTAGATGTGGATGTATAGATGTGAATGGGAATGTGGATGTGGATGTAGATGTGGATGTATAGATGTGAATGTGGAATGTGGATGTGGATGTATGTGTGTATGTGGATGTAGATGTGGATGTATAGATGTGAATGGGAATGTGGATGTGGATGTATGTATGTATGTGGATGTGGATGTATGAATGAGGACGTGATAGTGGATGTATGCATGTGGGTGTGGATGTATGGATGTGGATATGGATGTGTATGTATGAATGTGGATACGGGATGTGGATGTATAAATGAGGATGTGAAAATGGAGGTAAGCATGTAGATGTGGATGTATGGATGTGAATGTGGATGTGGATGTGGATGTATGGATGTGGATGGATGTGAATATATGATATGTGATGTGAAGGAATCTGAAGTGAAGAGATGGAAAATGATATGATTAGATGAGTACATATATAAATGGAATGTGGAATAAGTAATGTGGATTAATGAGGGATAATGTGGAAAAATGAGAGTTAATATACAAACTGTATTTGTAAACTATTGTAAATGCTGTTTGTAAATGACTGTTTTATGTCAAGAATGCTGGGGAAGCATTTTGAACGTCTTGTGATTAAGGTCGTGGAGACCTAACTGTTAAAGTTGCAACTACTGACGGAGAGTCAATGGAGGACGTCTCGTGTAGCAAGGTCGACCGACCAGCCTCGGTTCGATTAAAAATGGTGAGCTTCCGGTATGGTGGATGAGGGACCAAGGAAGCGGCCTATGAGTGAAGCGCTAGGTCACCTGTGAAGGATCCTAGAGGGTGTTGACCATATGGTTCTCGGGCTCTGGGTCGCCCAGGATACCCACACGTGCGTCGAGGAAGATATTGGAACAAGGAGTAAGAGAAACCGGGCATGGATCTGGTTGATTGACCTTGCTGGTCTTCAATGGATGAGTCCATGGCTCTTTATATGGATCTGTGGTTGATCTTGCTGATCTTCAAAGAGAGTCCATCTTGATTTTTATAAGTGATTATATTGCCGAGTATTACATTGGGCTAGGAACTATTGAAAAGGCCCCTGTGTGGACAGGTGGTGAGCGTTCTAGTTGCCAATGATGCCATAGATGCTCTGATGAAGGAATGATGGGAAATTATGAATCAACCGGATAAATTGGAAGATTGTTATTAGTGGTACTATGGTTTCATTAAAGGATTGTTTTAAAGTTAGCTGATGCTAAGAAAAAGGCAATTTCATATTGGGTGTGTAAGTGGTGTGGCTAGTTTTATGTTTGCATGAACTTCCGGCTAGGGGGCCTTGGAACTCTTTTCCTTGGTACTCGGGACAAAACCTAACCAAATTCCAAATTGGATCCCATCACTACAGTGGTCGGTTGGCTAACCCATGGGATCGGATGGGGTTAGGCTGGACTGATGGATCCATAAATCGAGACTCAACTTTTGTTATTACGATAGATAAAGTAAATCCTGGACAGTAATTGTTCTATGGATAGGAATCAACGGCTGTAATTGAATGGGGAAAAAAGCGTTGATCCAAATGATCCAAGTGCAAGTTTCTTCCTTGATCTGACCAAATATCTTATAGATGCAATTGGATCAGTTTGATCAGAAATGATCTTGACTACGTTAGAGTAAAAAGTTATCCTGGTGGAATCGCCCGTGCTTTTCGGTAAAGGAAGTTTTTCCGGGTTCGGTTTTGGAACAATCGACGGATTAGTCTCTTATCCGGATATCCGTGGGTGAGGCCCGAGTGTGGGACCCCTGTCCTGCGCGAGAAGTGCTACTTCCGCTGCTAGTACCCCGAATCCGTTGCTCGATGGGAACAGGGATCTCACAGGGGGCCTCACTTGCATTTACTTAATCTATATAGAAGCTTGACTTAAGCTGGAGCCTAGATCCAAGTTGTGCACTCATATGCTAGGGGTACGCTAGCAGAGAGAGGCAAGGCTCAAACTCAAGTTTGAGCCTTAAGGCAAAGTTCCATGTATGGGAGGCTTGAACTTAAGCTGGAGTCTAGATCCAAGTTATACACTCATATGCTAGGGGTACACTAGTATATTGGAGCCTTAAGACCAAGTTCCATATATAGGGGAAACCTGAACTTAAGCTAGAGTCTAGATCCAAGTTGTGCACTCATATGACAAGGGTACACCAGCATATAGAGACAAGGCTCAAGCTCAAGTTCGAGCCTTAAGGCCAAGTTTTATGTAGGAGAGGCTCGAACTTAAGCTGGAGCCTAAATCCAAGTTGTGCACTCATATGCTAGGGATACGCTGGCATAGATAGGCAAGGCTCAAACTCAAGTTGGAGCCTTAAGGCCAAGTTCCATGTAAAGTTAAGCATGGAGAATGAGCCTTAACACATAAGTTCCATGTAGAGGAGGTTCGATCTTAAGGTGGAGTCTATATCCAAGTTGTGCACTCAGATGCTAGGGGTGCACTAGCATGAAGTGCAAAGGCTCAAACTCAAGTTCAAGCCTTGAGGCCACCAGAGTACACTAGCATGGAGAACAAAGGCTCAATCTGAAGTTCGAGCCTTAAGGCCGGTGTGTACACTAGCATGGAGAACAAAGGCTTCAACTCAAGTTCGAGCCTTAAGGTAGGTGTACACTAGCATGGAGAACAAAGGCTCAATCTGAAGGTTGAGCCTTAGCACCGGGGTGTACTAGCATGGAAAGCCAAGGCTCCAACTCAAGTTTGAGCCTTAAGGCCGGTGTGTACACTAGCATAGAGAACGAAGGCTCAATCTGAAGTTCGAGCCTTAAGGCCGAGGTGCACTAGCACGGAGAGCAAAGGCTCAAACTTCGAGCCTTAAGGGGCCGGGGTGCACTAGTATGGAGAGCAAAGGCTCAATCTGAAGTTTGAGCCTTAAGGGACCGAGATGCACTAGCATGGAGAGCAAAGGCTCAAATTGGAGTTCGAGCCTTAAGGGGCCCAGGTGCACTAGCATGGAGAGCAAAGGCTCAAACTCAAGTTTGAGCCTTAAGGCCGGGGTGCACTAGCATGGAGAGCAAAGACTCAAACTCAAGTTCGAGCCTTAAGGCCGGTGCACTAACATGGAGAACAAAGACTCAATCTAGGTCGAGCATTAACACATGTAATGGGGGGGCTCGAACTTAAGGTGGAGTCTATATCCAAGTTGTGCACTTAGATATGTGACACATATACCATGTTTATATAGGGAACCCTTGTCATTTAGATTATATAGTGTGCACAAAGATCAGCTTTACAGGTTCTCGACATATGTGAAGATACAAAAGAGAGCAGCAAGAGGTGCAAACAATCTACGACGAGCAACGATTGACAAATGGCACACTTAGCGTGCAATCAAGTAAGCGTTTATATTGATATAGACAATCAATTAAAGAAGGACTTACTTGCTACGTAAAGTATTCAATTAGATGAGGGAACACACGAAATGCAGATGGGTGCACGAAAGTCTCCGATGTCGCACAGACGTGACGGATGCTTGAAGTATCTGATGGCGTGGGGGCGTGATGGTTCTACAAGAAACAGAGGTCGAAACCAACGCAGATGTGTTGATTGCGGGAGGAAAAGAAACTGTTTGAAATGCAGGGCTGAGCAAGGACTGCAGAGACATAGGAAACAGAGATGATTATTGCACGTAGAGAATTGCTCCAGGGTTCGTAGTCTTTTGTCTGGTTGAAACGTGAGGTCGGCCGCTTTTTTTTCGTGTGAGGTCGGTGGGGGGAAGGCGAAAGGCAAAAATTTTGTGAGGTCGGTGGGATGAAGGCAAAAATTATTTTGGATTTGGTTGGGGGGGAATTTGAAATTCAAATTTCGGGGGCGGATGGGAAGTTTGAATTTCGGGAGGGCGAGGCGGGGGGAAGTTTGAATTTTTGAATTTCAAATCCCACCGGAGAGGGGGCGGGGCTGCGGGGGCGTGCGTGGGCTACGCCAGGAGAGGAAGGTGGGGGGCTATGCTGGGAGAGGAAGGTAGGGGTGTGGGCTGCGCCGCCGGACGAAGGAGGCGGAGGGCGTGGGCTACGCCGGACGGAGGAGAGGGGACCGGGGGCTGCACCGGGAGATCCCTTTGGGTGAAGATCCACTTCAAACTTTGATGATCTGTCATCAAGGTGAAAATCTGTCCCAAAAAATAATGTCTCCACAACTTCAGAGCATAAACTACTGAGAGTAACTCTAAGTCATGGGATGGCATAATTTCTCTCATGTGTTTTGAGTTTTCTAGATTCATAGGCTACTGCATGACCTTCTTGCATAAGAGCACCGCCTAAGGCAAACCCATTGGCATCAGTAATAACTACCTCAAAGGGTTTGGTAAAATTTGGCAATCTAAGGACAAGGTTGGTTACTAAGGCTGTCTTCAATTTATCAAAGGCACTCTGATACATTGCAATCCACCATTGAAAAATGAGGGTACTCTTCTTGAGAAGGTTAGTTAATGGGGATGCTATCTGAGCATACCTAGATATAAAGATCGTATACTATCCGGTTAATCCTAGGAATCCTCTGACTTCTTTTACTGTCTTGGGTTCCGGCCATTCTACAATTGCTTCGATCATTGCGGGGCCAGGAGAAATCCCATCTTTTGACACTATGAATCCCAAGTATTCCACCTGGTCATCAACAGAGAAAGAACACTTGCTCTTTTTTTTTGCAAAGAGTTGGTGTTTCCTTAGGATTTCCAAGACCTTGCGCACATGATCTTCATGATCTGTAACATTCTTTGAGTATACCAAGATATCATCAAAGAAGACAAGAACAAAATCATCCAAGTATTCTTTGAGAATATCCTGCATAAGATGATTAAATGTCACCGGGGCATTAGTCAATCCAAATGGCATGATTGTGAACTCATAATGCCCATAGCGAGTATTGATGAATGCTGTCTTCGGGATGTCCTACTCCTTGATTCTAATCTGGTAGTACCCAGATTTGAGATCTATTTTTGTGAACATTTGGGTTCCACTTAACCGATCCAGAAGTTCATCAATCCTAGGTATAGGATACTTATTTTTAATTGTTAATTGATTCAATCCTCTATAGTCAATACAGAGTCTTAACGTTCCATCTTTCTTCTTTTGAAAGAGAACGGGCGCATCCCAAGGTGAGACACTGGGTCTGACGAATCCCTGCTCTAACAGTTGTCTTAACTGTTCCTTAAGTTCTATGGCTTCAGGGACTGGCATTTTGTATGCATGTTGGGCTACTGGGCTGAGCTCCGGGGGTTAACTCGATCTCATGATCTACTTTGCGAGACGGAGGCATCTCAATCAGGGAACACATTTGCATACTCACTTAACCACTCTGGTTCTTTAGCCTTGCTTTTTATGTCTATCGGATTCATCTTAACAACATAAATAGCCTGCCTCTTTCTGAGCCCTTTTTTTAACAATTTAGAAGCCTTGACTAATTTGCAGCAATGGGGATCCAAAAATTCCAGTTCCTTGAACTTTATTCCCATGAAAGTCAAGGAAAGAGATGGTTCCATTGTGACAATGAATGTCAACTTGATTCTTATGGAGCCAATCCATTCCAAGGATTCCATCATAGACTCCCAAGGGCAGGACTTTGAACTGCACTCTGTTACGTTCCCATCTAGACTAAACTGAATAAGGTGTGTCTCAAGGTGTGTGAAAAGAATCTTTTCACTAGCCAATTCCACTTACGTAGACATCCTAGGGAAATAAAAGAATGAGTACTGCTTGAATCAATCAAAAGCTTGAATTTCTTACGCTGGTACTCTACTGGAGTCTAGAGGACTGAAAATTGATGGTTATTACCTTGATGCTTTATTGCAGCATAGATTTGTTCTTTTTCTTCTTCCACTTCCTGAGCTATAGTGACGGCTCTAGTTGCTCTGTAGTCTGAGGTGGAACTCTCTCTCTTTGGTTACCCCAATTCTGGGAGGGAGTTCGGAGACTGCTTTGCATGGAGGCTGCAGCACAGGCTGAGCTAGTACTCTTCTGGGGTTGGCATGATTTTGGCGCAGGGGACCGTGATTGGATTGATACGAAGGAGTTTGTCTTTGAATTTTGGGACCCTTGCTTTCTTATCCCATAGAAGGAGATGGAAAATCCTTGAGCTGGTGCCCAAACCGCTGACATTCGAAGCACGTGTTCTCACTTCAAAGCTCTTCCCTTTGCATTCTTGAGAGAGAGCCAGAGTTCTTGAGAAAGTGCTTCGAGGGAAAGGTCTTCCTTCATTCCTGAAACTTCCCGACTCCACATTCTGGTTGGGACCTTGGTGTCTCTTTGGAGTCTAAGAGCACCGCCTAAGGCAAACCCATTGGCATCAGTAATAACTACCTCAAAGGGTTTGGTAAAATCTGGCAATCTAAGGACAAGGTTGGTTACTAAGGCTGTCTTCAATTTATCAAAGGCACTCTGATACATTGCAATCCACCATTGAAAAATGAGGGTACTCTTCTTGAGAAGGTTAGTTAAAGGGGATGCTATCTGAGCATACCTAGATATAAAGATCGTATACTATCCAGTTAATCCTAGGAATCCTCTGACTTCTTTTACTGTCTTGGGTTCCGGCCATTCTACAATTGCTTCGATCATTGCGGGGCCAGGAGAAATCCCATCTTTTGACACTATGAATCCCAAGTATTCCACCTGGTCATCAACAGAGAAAGAACACTTGCTCTTTTTTTTTGCAAAGAGTTGGTGTTTCCTTAGGATTTCCAAGACCTTGCGCACATGATCTTCATGATCTGTAACATTCTTTGAGTATACCAAGATATCATCAAAGAAGACAAGAACAAAATCATCCAAGTATTCTTTGAGAATATCCTGCATAAGATGATTAAATGTCACCGGGGCATTAGTCAATCCAAATGGCATGATTGTGAACTCATAATGCCCATAGCGAGTATTGATGAATGCTGTCTTCGGGATGTCCTACTCCTTGATTCTAATCTGGTAGTACCCAGATTTGAGATCTATTTTTGTGAACATTTGGGTTCCACTTAACCGATCCAGAAGTTCATCAATCCTAGGTATAGGATACTTATTTTTAATTGTTAATTGATTCAATCCTCTATAGTCAATACAGAGTCTTAACGTTCCATCTTTCTTCTTTTGAAAGAGAACGGGCGCATCCCAAGGTGAGACACTGGGTCTGACGAATCCCTGCTCTAACAGTTGTCTTAACTGTTCCTTAAGTTCTATGGCTTCAGGGACTGGCATTTTGTATGCATGTTGGGCTACTGGGCTGAGCTCCGGGGGTTAACTCGATCTCATGATCTACTTTGCGAGACGGAGGCATCTCAATCAGGGAACACATCTGCATACTCACTTAACCACTCTGGTTCTTTAGCCTTGCTTTTTATGTCTATCGGATTCATCTTAACAACATAAATAGCCTGCCTCTTTCTGAGCCCTTTTTTTAACAATTTAGAAGCCTTGACTAATTTGCAGCAATGGGGATCCAAAAATTCCAGTTCCTTGAACTTTATTCCCATGAAAGTCAAGGAAAGAGATGGTTCCATTGTGACAATGAATGTCAACTTGATTCTTATGGAGCCAATCCATTCCAAGGATTCCATCATAGACTCCCAAGGGCAGGACTTTGAACTGCACTCTGTTACGTTCCCATCTAGACTAAACTGAATAAGGTGTGTCTCAAGGTGTGTGAAAAGAATCTTTTCACTAGCCAATTCCACTTACGTAGACATCCTGGGGAAATAAAAGAATGAGTACTGCTTGAATCAATCAAAAGCTTGAATTTCTTACCCTGGTACTCTACTGGAGTCTAGAGGACTGAAAATTGATGGTTATTCCCTTGATGCTTTATTGCAGCATAGATTTGTTCTTTTTCTTCTTCCACTTCCTGAGCTATAGTGACGGCTCTAGTTGCTCTGTAGTCTGAGGTGGAACTCTCTCTCTTTGGTTACCCCAATTCTGGGAGGGAGTTCGGAGACTACTTTGCATGGAGGCTGCAGCACAGGCTGAGCAAGTACTCTTCTGGGGTTGGCATGATTTTGGCGCAGGGGACCGTGATTGGATTGATACGAAGGAGTTTGTCTTTGAATTTTGGGACCCTTGCTTTCTTATCCCATAGAAGGAGATGGAAAATCCTTGAGCTGGTGCCCAAACCGCTGACATTCGAAGCACGTGTTCTCACTTCAAAGCTCTTCCCTTTGCATTCTTGAGAGAGAGCTAGAGTTCTTGAGAAAGTGCTTCGAGGGAAAGGTCTTCCTTCATTCCTGAAACTTCCCGACTCCACATTCTGGTTGGGACCTTGGTGTCTCTTTGGAGGCGGAAGGTTGGAAGAACTTCCCACTGTCTGGAATCTCTTGAATTATGAGGGAGCTGCCTTTGGTGGGACTTTTACGATGAAAGCTTTGGCGAAGTCCTTCGCCATTCTTGCAGCTTCTGCCATGGAGACTGGTTTGGCATTCTTGACTAGTGTGTCTAAGGGTTCCTTCATTCCCCAAATGAACCTGGCCATGAGTTGCTCTTCATCTAGCAGATGTGAATACTTGAGGAAAAGAGCAAATGCCTAGTGATAATCTTCAATGGTTTTGCTCCCCTGATTTAGCTCTAAAAATTCATTCATCTTAGTTTCTAAAAATCTGGGGGGACAAAATCTCTTCCTTAGATAGGCTTTAAGATCATTCCAAGATTGGGTATTCCTATCCAGATGGTTAGTGTCGCAATGGTTTCTCCATGACACCCTAGCTATTTCCACAATTTTCAGCCTAGCGAGAGCCATTTTTCTCCTCTCGTTGTATCCCGGTGACATTAAAATATTCCTCCATTGCTTCAACCCACTTCTCCGTAGCCTCGCCCAAGTTCTCCCCTTCACCTTTGAAGATTCTTGGCTGAGTTCTGTGTGAAGAGCCTTACAAACATCGGGGTCAAGCTCTTCTTCATCATCAGTGTGAGGATCTGGCTGACGGCCACGGTTCCCTCGCCTCATGATTTTGCCAAAAATGATACATTATTAAATTTTTATTTTGATTTCGTCCACGAGATCCTAAGACTTAAGAGGTTTGGAAAATAATTTCTTAAACAAGATAAATGATCTTATTGGAGATCTATGACATATGCCCGGTAACAGATTTTGCTTCATCAATTCGTCACTTAATAACAATCACTTATACAACAGGAAATTTTTCCACAAAACATTTCTTTATTTATATAAAGGTTACAATATGTACATAGATCATCTCGGCTCCAAAAGTCAAAATCTCCTAGGGAGATGCATAAGACAGCAATATTAGGCTATAGACATGCCCCGATATACAAATGTTCCCTTACTGCCAAGGGAGCTACTATCTTCTTCTTAGGAATAACGTGACTAAGAAGTCTATAGATATGGCAGGAAAGTCTCAAATCTCGAGGCATCGGGTGATATAAAATAACACCATGTATCACTTTCAGCCTCATCAAAATCATGATCAATGAGATATTCTGCCTTAGCATCAGGCATTGGTCGTCGCAAGAGGCATGGACATATTGCCTTGCTTCTCCTGTCATCTCTCCACTGGGTCAGGGAAATATAAATCCTCGAAATGGCCCGCGAGTGGCTCAGCTCGTTCGATTTGTAGTAGCGGAAGAGATGAGATGCTCGAAGGCAAAAGCAGTCATATCTTGTGAGTGGGTGAGGTTGGGAGGAACACCAGATAAGTATGGAACTTCCATCTATAAAACCAAATTCTTTGATTAAATTCTTCATTAATGAAGTTTAAGGAATGAAAATACAATACGTAAAATCTCTTTCTGAGTTTTTATCATCAATTCTTGATAAGAATTTATTTGTCCTTATTAGCTTTCAACAAATCTCTGATACCAGCTGTGAGACCCTCGTCCCCTCCGAGGGCGCTAGCGAGAGAAGCAACGTCAGCCTCTCACGTGGGGCAGGGATCCACACTCAAGGCCTCGCCCACCACCACGGATATCCGGACAAGAGACTAGTCCGGCGGTTCCTCTGAAACCGAAGCCGGAAAAACTTCCCTTGCCCGAAAGGCACGGGCGATTCCGCCAGGAAATCATCTAGCGGGAGAATTAATCTAATGGGTCAAAGTCTTAACTATTCAAACTTGCACTTGGTCCATAGAATCATCACTTTTTTCCTCCTTTAACAAGGCACATCAGTCGATTCTCTCCCACAGAACAAGGACTTAATCTAACTAACGTAACTAATCGTAACTTAATTATATCATAGGAATCCCCCAATCCAGCCTAACCCCAACCAGCCCGTGGGTTAGCCAATCGCGACTACTGTATTGGTGGAATTCATTTATAAAAATTTGGTTATGTTTTGCCCGTGTACCAAGGAAAAGAATTCTCAGGCTCCCTAGCCGGCGTTTCAAGTAAAAATTAAGGTAGGCATACCATGTACACACCCAATATGAAATTGCCATTATAACAGAGTCGGCTATCTTTAAAACAATCCTTCAATCAATGAACATCATAGTATTACTAATCATAATCCTCCAAAATATTGAATCCATTATATTACAAAATATGTCATCTAGACTCTCCGTTGAAGACTAGCTGGCCAACCAATGGGATCCAATATCAAAATTTGATTCACAAAAGTCGTTCTTTTTAGTCCATCCAAATCTTCCTCGACGCACGCATGGGTGTCCTAGCTACCGCGAGCCCATGCATCACTTGGTCAGGACCCTCTAGAATCCTACTTAGGTGTCCTAGCACTTCACTCAAGGACTGCTTCGTCGATCCTCGCCTATCATAACCGGAAGCGCACCATTTTAATCATATCGAGGCTGGTCAAGACCTCGGCAGGCTTTGCCGCGACGAGCGGCGTCCCTTGACGACTCCCCAACAGCTATTGCAATGGACCTCTTCTTAGTTAAACACATACCAAATGCTTCCTCCAGCATTCTGGCGTAAAAAAGTCCTTTAAAAGAAAATAGAGGTTCTATGCAAGTAAAATTGCCGATTTGAGATTGGTTCCACAAAACCATTTTTCCTTAATCCATAATCAATTTGGTGATTTAACCCCATAAAATATCTAAAGATATTCTTTCTACCACTTTAATTTATCAACTCTAATTCTCTAGGTGGAATTATGGTGAAAATTCCTCTTTAAATACCAAAAAAATTCTTCTTTTAACTAAATACCAAGATCCATTTTTTTGAATAAGCCTAAAATTCCCTTTTTCTCATTTAATGATTGGATTCCAACTGTCATGGGAATTTCTCTTTTATCATAAAATAAATTTATCTAAAATTCTTTTTTAAATTAAATAAAAATATAAATTAATTCAAATATGCCAAGAATTCCACTTTTACCATTTAAATAATTGAATTCCAAATGTCATGGGAATTCCTCTTTTATCATTTAATTTTTCTCATGCATAAAAATAAATTTATCTAAAATTACTCTTTAAATTTAAATAAAAATATTCATTATTTTAATATATCAAATTTTCTCTTTTTCCATTTAATTACATGGATCTCCATTATCATGGGAATCCCTCTTTTGCATAAAAAAATTTCCAAGAATTCTTCTTTTCTTTAATTAATTATTTATGCATAAATACTAAAAATTAGTTTTCCATGAATGTGATGAAAATCATTCTTTTAGCATAGGATGACTAATCCTAGAATATGGTAGGAAGTCCTCTTTTCACATTATGCATAAAAATAAGTTATGTATTAATTTCTAAATTTTTTGCCATAGCTTCACTGTTGCTATTACTGATAATTTTTTATATTTCTAGAAAGAATAAGACTTTGTAATACAATTATGATAGAATAATTATCCTTAGACTTAAATCTAATTTATAGAATTAAATCATAAGTTTATCATAATTTTATTAGCATAAAAGCATAAAAAAACCATTTTACTAACTTCTAGCTTAACTAGCATAGAGTTTGATTTTTGAATTGAGAATTTATCAATGAGAAGCATCCATTTGAATAAATAATTAGTCAGAGGAATGACTATTCTTTTGGGAGAGAGAGCTATATATAAAAAGCATCCTAATCAAGCATAAAGACTAACTTTTTTGTGAGGATTAATCATTAGAATTCTTCTAGAAAGCTTGATTTGCATTGAAAAAAATTCATTTTAAACTTCTCAAGCTTGAGAGGGGTTGAGACGTGAAATCTTTTGAGAATATTAATGAAAACCACGAAATTACTTCTTACCTCTAGATTTTTCTTGCTTCTTTATCTTAGAAGGAAGCCCCTAACCAATCAATTGGTTTAGTGAGTTGAGAAGAAAGCTCCAAGAGTTGTTGAAGAGAGAGAGAAGCTCTAATCTCTCCAAAAGTAGAGGATTTTTAAGGGATAATAGAAAATATGATTATTTTAATGTAATACTGGCATGGTATAGCTCACAAATGAGAATACAAAAGAATGAGGGTCTATTTATAGGTGAGGGAGGCCACTAACTGAGTCCAACTAAGTTCTAGAATTTTCTAGCTTTGATTTGGCTAAATTTGGACAAGATTTGGACCAGTTTAGCTCCTATTTTGATCCAGGAGAGAGGAGAGATAAAAATATGTTAATATTTTTGAATTAAAAACCATCCCACACATGTGAAGGAGTCTAATGCACCTTGGAGAATTTATTTTGAACTTTTTTTAAGGAAAATATATTTTTGATATTTGTAGAATTTTTATATCTAAAATATCTCAATATTGAATTATCTCTCTCTAATTTTTTATCTCTCTAGGCAAAAACAAGGAAAAATAACATTTTCTTGCATTCAGAAACATGGAATGATTACAGGGAATTGAGGTAAAAGCTTATTCATAATTCAGGCTGAGGAGGAATCCTATAGCACAGCTATCTGCAGGAGGTGTGGAGGCACGTGGAGCGACAGGGCCTGAGCACAAGAACACGTGGAGTGAGCGCAGTTGCAGAGCCAACTGCTCAGGCAGCATGGACATGGGTGTTTTTTTTGCAAGGCATGCAGGCGGTGCAGCGTGCAAGTGGGTGTGAAGGAGGTGTTACTACTTTAGTGATTTTGCAAATTGTGGCCATGATTAAAGCTTGGCTTAATCCATGAACTAATTGGCATGTTAGTCACCAAAATTAAACACCTATTTACTCCCAATTAGATGATCCTTTGGGGTGGGAGATTAATTGGGTAGCTTAGTGACTAGATTACTAAAGCCTATGTGTGATTAGTCAAACTCACCACTCTTTTTCTAATTCCCCTAATTTGAAGAGGGAAACTGGGGCTTTAAGAGATTGATTTATGCCTAATGTGCATAAATTAGGGTTTGAAGTGATGATTTTATGATAAATTGCACTATGACCAGCCCCTTTGACACTCTAATCACTTCTAATCAATTCCCATCTCACAAATTGAGTCCAATTATGTGTTTTTTGGATTTTTTCAAGTTTACTAATTATCTACTAATAAAAAACTAGAAATTAAGGATTAATTAACAAAAATCAAGCGATTTATGGAGGTTTTATGCAATGTTTTTCATTCCTAATGACCTTATGCATTTACTACATAAGATTATACAACTAAAACAAACAAAAAAACATCATATTAATGCAAGTAAAACAAATAAAAAACACCAAATTAATGCAAAAAACATAGATTTCTCTCTCTTTTCAAGCATAAACCATCTTCCTAAATGCTATTTTTCTTACAAATTCTCTACTCTAATGCAATACAAATTAACCCAAATAAAAAACACATGTATGAACAACATCAAAATAACTTTCAATTCTCTAATACCATTGGTTTTCAAAGTGTGATCTCCTAATCAACAATCGGCAATATTAGGTGTACCCAATGCTTGGAATGGACGAAAATTGAGGCTGATCCCTAAGGTGTGGTGGGTAAGAACCGTAGGTGGTGATAATCTGCAACTTTGTCTTGTGGTGGGTGGCTAGCCAATCATCCGCATCCTCACTCCGTTTATGGGGAATGCAAGCTCATCAGGATCTGGTGGATAGCAGTAGCATGTGGACACCGGTCTAGCAATGTGTGTGTGTGTGTGCTAGAGGGAGATTTGGATCTCATGGTAGAGGTCGTTGGCAACCACAACAACAAAATATGAATGACATTAAGTGCCATTATTGTGGCAAACTTGCACACATGGCTAGAGATTGCTACAAAAAGAAAAATGATATTCAGGGTCGTAGAGTACAACATGGAAATTATGCATCATCTAGTAATGAAGGACACATAGATCATTTGTTTACCATGAAGCATGTGATGGGTATTATGGCATCTTACAAAGAGAGTGATGACACATGGTACATGGATTCAGAAGCATCAAACCACATGACTTGTCATGGAGAGTGGTTTGATAATATGATGCCAACAAAAAATCAGGGTTATGTTGCTCAGGTGATGATACTCAGAGTCCTATTACACATGTTGGTAGTGTGCCATTGAGGATGCATGATGGCAGGGTGAAAACTATGTCTGAGGTGTTGTATTGTCCATCGATACTATAAAGAGTTTGGCATATCAATGGGACAAATGGTTGAACAAGTATTGCCAGCAGTGAGATTTAATGAACATGGTTGCTTTGTTGAGGATTTCAAGCATGGCTACAAATTTATTGCCAAAGTTCAAAAAGTAGGAAGATTATTCAAGCTAGATGCAAGCATTCCAGAATTGAAGTCAGCCATGTTTTCTCATAGTCATGGGATAGTGCCTGACATTGATATTTGGCATAAAAGGATTGGTCATGTAAACATTCAAAAGCTGAAATCTATGCAAACAAAAGTCATTGTTGGTGGTATATCTAGATTCAAGTATAATGGGAGTACACATGTGTGTGATGCATGCCAATTTGGGAAACAAGCAAGGTTGCCATTTCCCAAGGATAGTCAAATGAAACTAAACAAGTGCTCATTTCTAGAGATGTGGTGTTTGATGAGTTGGCAAGTTTGTACAAAAACAAATATGATGCTATGGTGGATGACATAGATGAAGATGTGCATGTGAACTTGCCAAAAAAGAGTACTATTTCATTATCTAGGCCAAGTGAAACGTTGACTGGAAGTGACAATGTAAGTCCATGGTTAGGAAGGTTGAGACATGGTAGTGTGAGAACAAGTGAAAGTGTTGCTGATAGAAGGTTGAAGGAATTGGTATAATAGGTTATGAGTCATCTAGCTCCGAAAGCCTAGATGAAGAACTTGGCATCCCAGTCTTAGGTACTCTAGGTGTAAGGCAAGAGAGATATGTTCCTCCACATGCAAGAGCACAGGGTGTACAAAGTGATCTACAGGTTTTGAGAAGATCACAAAGGATTAGGTATCTAGTGGAGAGATTGACATATAATGGGTATGCAATGTATTATGCATACATGACATCAATGATAAAGCATGTGGAACCATCATGTTTTGGAGAAGCTATTGGAAAGCATGTATGGGAAAAAGCAATGGATGAAGAAAATGGATGCCTTAGTATACAATGATACATAGGACTTGGTTGCATTACCAAGTGGAAATAATGTCATTAGTTGCAAAAGGGTGTATAAAGTGAAATGTAAGGCAAATGGATTAATAGAAAGGCATAAAGCAAGGCTGGTCACAAAGGGATATGCATAGACACATGGCTTGGATATTATGATGAGACATTTAGCCCTTTGGCTAAGATGGGAACAATGAAATCTATGATTGCAATGGTTGGAACATGTGGTAAATGGATGTAAAGAATGCATTTCTAAATGGTGAATTGCAAGAATAAGTGTTCATGAAGCAGCCAGAAGGCTTTGTGCATCCCAAATACCCTACACATGTATGTAAGTTGAAGAAGGTCTTGTATGGATTAAAGTAAGCACCACGTGCTTGGATAGACAAGATAAGCAGGTATCTCATTAGCATTGGTGTTCATGTGGGAACATTAGATTCATCACTATATGCAACGAAGATAACACAAGGTATTGTGGATTTTCATCTATATAGATGACTTGATCGTGATAGGTGATTCAAGCAAGGATATTGCTGATGTGAAAGCTTCATTATGTGGTGAATTTGATATGAAATACTTGGAAAAATTGAGATACTTTCTTGGCATTGAAGTGGTAAAAAAAAGGCATTTGGTTAGTTCAAAGACAATAAGCAATGAACATGCTGGCAAAGTATGGAATGAGAGGTTGTAAGCTAATAAGCATACCATTGGAACTAAATGTGAAGCTAAGGGCTGATTGTGAGGAAGAGATTGAGGATGTGACAATGTATAGAAAGATGGTTGGTAGTTTGATATACATGACTATCACTAGTAGATCGGATTTATGCTATGCAGTTGAGCTTGTAAGTCAATTTATACAAAGCCCAAGGAAACCACATTTGGATGCAGTGAGAAAAATCTTGAGATATGTGAAAGCTACATCACATTATGGACTCCTTTATGAGAGTACAGAAAAGTTATGGATGCTCATGGATATACATATGCAGATTGGGCAGGTAGTTCTTGTGGCAGAAGATGTACTAGTGGTATGCTTTCACATTGTGAAGTGCAGTGGTGAGTTCGAGTAGCTAAAGGCAACCCAAATTTGCTTTATCTAGCACAGAGGCAGAGTATAGAGGAGAAGCTATGGCTGCATGTGAGATGATATGGCTGAAAAATCTACTCGAAGATTTGAGACAACAATGTGATGGAAAAGTTATCATACATTGTGACAACATGAGCAGCATACAGTTGGCGACAAGAAATCCGGTCTATCATGCGAGGACCAAACACATTGAGGTCCACTATCACTTCATCAGCAGGGGGGAGAAAGTGTTGGATGGATATATCGAGTTGACATATGTGAAGAATGAAGAGCAAGTTGTAGATATCTTTACCAAACCACTTGGTAAAGAGAAGTTTGAGTGCAGATGGATATGGATATGTAAGCTTGAGGGGGAGTGTGGAGAATGCAAGCTCATCGGGAACTGGTGGATAGCGGTAACATGTGGACACCAGTCTTGGTGTGTGTGTGTGGACAATAATGGCCACATCCAGTTGGCTAAGTGTGTGGACATTAGACTTAGGTTATTCTCAATGTGAACTTATCACTATTGTAGTGTGTTGTGTTTTTGTGGTGTGCAATGAAGGAAAGCTATGGAGCTTCTCTATTGTGTAGATGTTGATGGTTTTGAGATAATGAGAGCTAATTAGGGTTTGCCTCTCTATACTTGTGTCTATTTCATCTCTCTTTTCAATTGTCATATCGGAGAGCTCCATAATTAATGGGTCGTAAAGAGTGTGCTCAATCTTGCTATGATGGAAGCAAGAAGAGGCTCTCTACTTTGGTAATATGTCACACTCACTTGAAAAAGAAAAGATGATGCAAAAGAAAACCACTAATCATATCCTAATCACAATTGCACTCCATCATGCAATGCAAGATTACAACAAATCTCATGTAAGAGAGAGAGAGAGATAGGAGAGAGAGAGATCACATACAATCTATTGTAAAGGGGAATTATTATGCTTTGGTTATTGAGAAATTGACTTATGTACATGTGACTAGCATTCACACTTGGTCGACCCCCATGACTTCAAATTAGTCCATGGTGGTATTTTACTAGCCTAGCAATTACATATGAAGTCCAAGACTTCTCCTATTTTACAATAATCCTAATTGAAGGCTACACACTCATCATAGGTACAGTTACCGTCATACAAAGTGTTGCATCTTTTGAAATACAAAGATGCCTTTTTAAAGAAAAAAAAGTGATGGCATCGTAAGGTAGCAGAATGCCCTATGAAAATAGGATGATCAAGGCCATGTTAACCGAAAATATTAACAGCAGCAGGGAGGGAGGGAGGCAGGTTGGGAGATGAGGTGAGAAAGAGAGGGTGGAAAAAGGAGAGAGAGAGAGAGAGAGAGAGAGAGAGAGAGAGAGAGAGAGAGAGAGAGAGAGAGAGAGAGAGAGAGAGAGAGAGAGAGAGAGAGAGAGAGAGAGAGAGAGATGATGTGACCGAGGGGAGAGAGAAAGATGAGGTGCGAGAGGGAGAGAGAGAGAGGATGGAGAGAGAGAGAGAGATGGGAAGAGAGAGAGTGAGAGTGAGAGGGAAGGTGGGAGGGAGGTGAGAAAGGGATAAGAGGAGAATGAGAGAGAGAGAAAGATGAGACGAGAGAGGGAGAGAGAGAGAGAGGATGGAGAGATAGAGAGAGAGGGTAGAGAGAGAGATGGGAAGCGAGAGTGAGAGGGAAGGTGGGAGGGAGGTGAGAAAGGGATAAGAGGAGAATGAGAGAGAGAGAGAGAGAGAGAGAGAGAGAGAGAGAGTGAGTGAGAGGGAAGGTGGGAGGGAGGTGAGAAAGGGATAAGAGGGGGGAGAGAGAGAGAGAGAGAGAGAGAGAGAGAGAGAGATGAAGTGAGTGAGAGAGAGAGAGAGAGATGAAGTGAGTGAGTGAGTGAGAGAGAGAGAGGATGGGAGAGGGAGAGGGAGAGGGAGAGGGAGAGGGAGGAGCTAAGCAAGGCTAAAGGGGAGAAAGTGGGGTAGGCGAAGAGGTGGTCGTGGAGATAGTGGGAGGAGATGGAAGGAGCTAGTGGTGGAGGGACTAGAAAGAGAATGTTCACATCTTTAAGAGAGAAGGGTTTCCACCAAGAGCTCCCTCCCAAGGTCTCTGCACCAAGCTAGTTGTGGAGGGACTAGAAAGAGAATGTTCACATCTTTAAGAGAGAAGGGTTTCCACCAAGAGCTCCCTCCCAAGCTCTCTCCACCAAGCTCCCCCAAAAAACACACTCATAGCCAAAGTGCCAGAGGTGCAAGTCCCAAAGGCTACAATAGCCCCTAAAAAGGCTAATAAACCAGAACCACATGTCTAAAAGAAGAAGAAGACATCAAGAGTGTGGAAATACAATGCACAATCACTTGTCAAGGACAATAATGTCGTGATTGTTAAAAGTGATTCGGATGAGAACTCAGAGGTCACCTCCCTCATACCCACTCTTCCCCCAAGCAAAAAAGAAACCCATAAACTATGAAACTCAAAGGTCACCTCCCTCAAACCCACTCTTTCCAAGTGGAAAATAAGCCCATAAACTATGAAAACCTTCTAATGAAACTTTGGGGGGGCAAGATGAGCCTGGATGGGCAGCACTATCCCATGACTATGATAACAACCATGTTCATTAAATCTCACTGGCAATACTTGTTCAACCATTTGTCCCATTGATATGCCAAACTCTTTGTATCTATGGACAATACAACACCTCAGACATAGTTTTTCACCTTGCCATCATGCATCCTCAATGGCACACTACCAACATGTGTAATAGGATGCTGAGTATCATCACCTGTAGCAACATAACCCTGATTTTGTGTTGGCATCATATTATCAAACCACTGTCCATGACAAGTCATGTGGTTTGATGCTCCTGATGAATCCATGTACCATGTGTCATCACTCTCTTTGTAAGATGCCATAGTACCCATCACATGCTTCATGGTAAACAAATGATCTATGTGTCCTTCATTACTAGTTGATACATAATTTCCATGTTGTACTCTACGACCATGAATATCATTTTTCTTTTTGTAGCAATCTCTAGCCATGTGTGCAAGTTTGCCACAATAATGGCACTTAATGTCATGCATATTTTGTTGTTGTGGTTGCCAACGACCTCAACTATGAGATCCAAACCTCCCTCTAGCATGAGGGTAAAAACCTCTACTACCACGTGCACCAAATGATGGCTGTAAATCCAATTGTTGTTGTGGTGGCCTATCATGCCAACCACGTCCACCTGTACGTCCTCTTGGACTAGCTCTCCCCTGCCTCTAGCACATCTATGAGTGTAGAATTGTTGGTCCCTTGCATGTCCATTTCTGCTAGATGAGGCACCAAGACCAAGTTTCATCTTCTCTATAATAAGGAACGAAATCAGCTCATTAAAATCTAGGGAGTCTCCACCTCTAACCCTGATAGAGGTTTCAAATTCTTTGTAATCCTTTCCCAAACCATTCAATGTAATGGCAACCAAGTCATCATCTTCGATGGGAGCACCAATGGAAGCAAGTGCATCAACACATTCTTTGATCTCCTGTACATAATCATTTATACTCCTATTGTGAACCACACCATGTATCTTTTGCTTCAATTGCATCTTCTTTGGTTGTGTAGTTGTATCATACAGCTTCACCAATGTATCCCGTGCATCATTAGGATTATGTGTGTGTCTTGAATATGGCATAACGTGGTATTTGTCACACAAATGGAGAAATAATACAACACTTTGAAGGCCCTCTCTGTCCAATTCATATACATGGTGTAAGCTGGGCGGTGTTGCATTCATTGGGAGAACCCTTGGCTCCGTCTCCTCACCTGTCACCAAGTTCCATAGTCCTTTTCATTTAAGGAAGTTTGTCATGTGGTACTTCCGAATTTGGAAGTTGTGTATATCAAGTTTTTCCCCAACAATATTGTCTGGACCGTCACTCATTTTGCTATGTACAATGTTCACTGAGTATTGCAACCAATCAACTCAAACACACATACATACATATACTTCGTCATCAATGCTATCCACACATTCCAAAATTTTTATGGAGACAAAATCTAGGACTCAAAACCACTATTTGCATAAGCTGAAAACAACTTGGCGCCACTCACAAAATTTGAGAAACGCATCCAAAACAGTCTTCCACTTTTTGAAACACTCCAATGAGCTCACACTTTGCATAAAAATTCACCCAAGGAGCATTTGATCTCGACTATATGTATGAACATTTTATGCCCTATTATGACAAGTTTTGCGAGCCTTCCAATCCTTCAAATCATTGAGAAATGATTAAATAAAGTGTAGGCCATATATATTGACACCCATACATCCTCCACGTTGCATATAGACATCATAAGAACTCATTACATGCCAAACACTTGCCAAAAATTATTCTATGTTTTGATGTAAACTAAATAATGATCAACAGTCACTAATCTTGCTCTAATTGTTTCAAATGAGATCGAAGTTCAAGGACCGGGAATTCATTATTGGAATTTATGGCCCCTCTACATGGCTTTAGTAGTGGACCTTAGTAGACTATTTCTCTAAGGTTTAGTAGCATGGCTTTAGTAGTGGACCTTAGTAGATTATTTCTCTAAGGGTTAGTAGCTTCTTTTTTGGATGGTCCTATTTTCAGCTTTTTATATGCCTTAGTGGAGAATCTCTACTTCTTGCACTCTACTCTAGGCTTTGGGTGCTCACTTCTAGGCAAGTGATAAGCATCTTGATTAGGATTAGATCGATCCTAATCATGTGCTCAATCCATCCTTGAGCTCCCATGTTTTCTAACATGGTATCAGAGCCAAGTTAGTCACCCTCAAGCTGTATGTAGTCCCTAACCTCATTTGCTAATCACCCCTTGTTAATTAAGTCACTTTTACCTCTTCACCATAGCCCATCTACACCCACACAGCTGAACTT
The DNA here is from genome assembly GCF_041138505.1 of Cibotium barometz. NCBI lineage: Eukaryota > Viridiplantae > Streptophyta > Polypodiopsida > Cyatheales > Cibotiaceae > Cibotium > Cibotium barometz. Next base: position 22,659,765 of record NC_141090.1, read on the forward strand.
TGCCTTGTTGTGCACAAACCAGTTCACCAATGATCAAGCCCTCTTAGGGGCTTCAAGCTAAATCCTAGGCGACCCTCTACGGGAAGGCACAAAGTAAAACGCAGCTCACACAGCAAGCGGAATTGCCATCGCCATCATGAAGGAAAAAATCTGATTTTTGTAAAAATTGAGCCAACCACTACAAATTGATCTAATTCCCCTTAGCCTCGGGGTTTTCGGGCATGGGGAATACACCTGTAGCATCAGATTTGGCTGAAAATGATTGCTTGTAGCTCCTCTAGCATCGTGGCAAGTACAGAAGGTACTTTGGTCAAAACAGAGATTAAGTAATGATTTCTTCGCTTAATCAAGTATTTAGGGTGATGATTATCATGTGGACACATTGCTATTGAAGCATGTTGAAGCTTTTTTGAAAATGTTTAGTGAAAGGCATCCAGTCTTTCCCTCCAAGGTGGCCCAAGTTTTTGGTTTTTTAAAATAGTGAACTCAATTCACTAATGAGTGATTAGTGGACATTAATCACTATTTTTTGTAAGCTCAACATGACCTCTTCATGTGAGTCCAACAATGCAAAGTATGTCAAATATATTAAAGCCATGAAGAAAGCCAAAGTCAAATCCATCAACAAAGTTCATGCCAAAAACAAACCCACTTCTCGGATTCCATCATCCTATCTTGAAGTATTACATTTATATGGGAAAGGCAACTTTGATTTCCCATGCATGTAATTTTTTTGAGTGAGTCTTTTTTCGGCATGTCAAAACACAAGGATAAAGGGCTTACTAGGTTTGATGGCACTAATTTCTTTACTTGGTCAGTCAAGGCAAAATTCCTTCTCATAAAGAAGGGACTTTGGAATATTGTCAATGGTAAGAACAAATGTCCAAACGGCAGAGACAAAGAAGCTAAGAAAGCAAAATGGATAACTAAAGATGAAAAGGCACTTGCCCTTCTAGTGCTGAGTATGGATGATAATTTCATTCATCATATTAGTGCATGCAACACCTCCAAAATAGCATGGGATACATTGGAGGAGTTATTTGGAGCCAAAGGGAAAGGCACCTTAATGAACCTCATGATAGAATTTTTTGGGATAATGATGCAAGCTAATGAAAGTTTCTCAACTCACCTCAATAAGGCTAAAAGCCTTCTCTCTCAGCTTGCTAGTGAAGGAGAAGTTTTGAATGTTGTTTTGCTTAAAAGTTTACCTTCCACTTACAGCACTTTGATCACCACTTTAAAAAATGTACCAGATCTAACCTTGGAAAAGGTAGAATCTTCTATCCTAGAAGAAGAAAGAAAGATGGGCAAAGAAGGTCTCTTTCAAGTTGACAATGCAATGATAGTAGGCAAATCAAAAGTATCCTGCTCCCATTGTGGAAAGTCTGGACACAAAGTTGACACATGCAGGTTGAAGATGATATGCAGTTTTTGTGGTCTTAAAGGTCATTCAGAGAATTTTTGCTTTAAAAAGAAGGATAAAGCACACTTGGTTGAGGAAAAAGAAGTTTTGGCAAAGGAAGAAGAACCAAATTTTGCTTCTATTGATTCTGATTGGGCTTTTTGAAGTTTTTTTTTTTATGTATGTTACCTCTGAGCACCACATGATGTAGCTCATGTAACTTTTTTAGTAGTAGTAGTGGGACTTTTGGATGGTTACCTCTGGGCACCACATGATGTAGCTCATGTAACTTTTTTAGTAGTAGTAGTGGGACTTTTGTAGGTTACCTCTGAGCACCACATGATGTAGCTCATGTAACGTTTTAGACATTTGCCTCCTGGGAGGGCAAATCTTCTTGGATAGTCCCATAGTTAGTGTTTGGAACATGGGAGGGTATTTTGGTATTCCTTCACACTTCTTGGCCATGTTGAGGTCCAGGGAGGGTATTGGAATTTATGGCCCCTCTACATGGCTTTAGTAGTGGACCTTAGTAGATTATTTCTCTAAGGTTTAGTAGCATGGCTTTAGTAGTGGACCTTATTTCTCTAAGGGTTAGTAGCTCCTTTTTTGGATGGTCCTATTTTCAGCTTTTTATATGCCTTAGTGGAGAATCTCTACTTCTTGCACTCTACTCTAGGCTTTGGGTGCTCACTTCTAGGCAAGTGATAATCATCTTGATTAGGATTAGATCCTAATCTCCTCCTTAATCCTTTTGTACTTCAGCCTAGGCTCCTCATCTAATGAAGATGATACTAAGCTTTTGCCCTATTCACATTGTCATTATACTCATATGATTTTTCTTAGCTAATCTTGCCATGCTTAAGCATAGTCTTGCTTCCTAATTCTTAATCCTTGCTCTAATCATGTGCTCAATCCATCCTTGAGCTCCCATGTTTTCTAACATTCATTAGCTTTGTATCAATGTCCTCTAACTCCATATGCGAGAAATTAGTCCGATTATGAAAATGGAGAGAGTAAATAGTGTTTTAGTGATGCTCTGTTCACTAATTACAAGTTAATATCTATGTTAATCTGCTCCAAATCAGCTCTATATTGCTCAATGTACTCAACTAAATGCTACAAAATCTTCTCCACATCAATGTTCACATATTTTCTAAGCTCCATGTGCATTCAAACACTTCATATGACTTCAAGAGGTATCAACCATGTATAAAACCACTCAAAACTGCTCTAATGCACTGAAAAATTAGTGCCGCCTGCTGTATAGGGGGTTTGAGAAGTTTGTAATCATCATTGATGGTATATATGACTTAACTTTAACCCAACCTAAGCTCCCAACACTTCAATGCTTCCAATTTGTGCAATAAACACCTCTAATGGCATAATTTGTGGCATATGTTCTCTGTCTTTATGACTTCCAAAACAATGATTTTCCCACTTCCACAATGCAAAGATTTACTTCAAAATCAATTTAGGGTTTGCATTTGAGTTGCTATTGCATTCACCAATGCCACATACATATTTCCTTCACCTATCACATGCATTTTCCTCTTTGTATTCAATCTCTTTTTGTAAGCTTTGAACCATTAAAGCTTGCAAAAATAGAGTTTTCCACTTGCTTTGGGCAACTCAAATCTTGCTTTGCTTGTGTCAAATCACCTGCAATATGCTCAAGGGTGTTTAGCTTTGCTTACCCGTGGTCCTTAGCTTTCAGATCTTTTGAGTAGGTGTGTGATCCAAGCTTCTCTTTTCTCCAAGCTCCAAGCTCCAAGCTCCAATGGATAGCTCCAAAAACAAAATTTTCCTCTTCTTCACTCACTCACAAGACCCTAATAGAGAGCACCAAGATCTGATAGAATCTCCATAGCTTTCCTTCATTGCACACCACAAAACACAGCACACTACACTAGTGAAGTTCACACTGAAAATAACCTAAGTCTAATGTCCACACACATGGCCAGGTGGATGCGAACATTATTGTCCACACACACACACACACATACTACTAGACTAGTGTCCACATGCTACTGCTATCCACCAGATCTTGATGAGCTTGCATCCCCCACAAATGGAGTGAGGATGTAGATGATTGGCTAGCCACCCACAAGACAAAGTTGTAGATTATCACCACCTACGGTTCTTTGGCAAAGTTCCCTATGACAAGTTAATCAATGGAAGACAAGGTGAGTGCTTCTAATTAACACATTTGGTGCCACTACTAGGGAATAACCTTAGGGATTAGCCTCAATTTCCGTCCATTCCAAGCATTGGGTACACCTAATGTTGCCAATTGTTGATTAGGAGATCACACTTTGAAAACCAATGGTATTAGAGAATTGAAAGTTATTTTGATATTGTTCATACATGTGTTTTTTATTTGGGTTAATTTGTATTGCATTAGAGTAGAGAATTTGCAAGAAAAAGAGCATTTAGGAAGAGGGTTTATGCTTGAAAAGAGAGAGAAATTGTGTTTTTTTGCATTAATCTGGTGTTTTTTTATTTGTTTTACTTGCATTAATATGATGTTTTTTGTTTGTTTTAGTTGCATAATCTTATGTAGCAAGTGAATAAGGTCATTAGGAAAATGAAAAACATTGCACAAAACCTCCATAAATAGCTTAATTTTTGCTAAATTATATTAATCCTTAATTTCTTGTTTTTTTATTAGTAGATAATTAGTAAACTTGAAAAAATCCAAAAAAAACACATAATTGGACTCAATTTGTGCGATGGGGATTGATTAGAAGTGATTAGAGTGTCAAAGGAGCTAGTCATAGTGTAATTTATCATAAAATCATCACTTCAACCCTAATCTATGCACATTAGGCATAAATCAATCTCTTAAAGCCCCAATTTCCCTCTTCAAATTAGGGGAATTAGAGACCAAAAAAGAGTGGTGAGTTTGACTAATCACACATAGGCTTTAGTAATTTAGTCGCTAAGCTACCCAATTAATCTCCCACCCAAAAGGATCATCTAATTGGGAGTAAATAGGTGCTTAATTTTGGTGACTAACATGACAATTAGTTCATGGATTAAACCAAGCTTAAATCATGGCCACAATTTGCGAAATCACTAAAGTAGTAGGGGTTCCCCAAAGTTGAGAATTTTTGAAAACTCCCCCCCCCCCAAAAAAGCTTAATCTCTAAAAGTTAAAAAATAACATTAGTATTTTCTTGCATTTTAATATTAATTTTTGTTATTTTTATTGCTCATTGCTTATCTTCCCTAATCTCTTATTTTCTTGCTCATTGCTTATCTTCCCTAATCTCTTATTTTTCCATATATATATGTGTTTGTGTGTGTGTGTGTGTGTGTGTGTACTACTTTATACATTTAATATATCTATATATATTTTTTCTTTTCTCTTTTGGTTTTCCTTAAACAAAAAGAAGAGAAAACAAAAACATCCATTTCCCTTGCCTGCTTGTGTACCTACCCCACCTATGCACCTTCATGTTGGGTCCAATTGTCACCTATGCCCTGTGGCCCCCCTCTCCTGAATGTTGTGTGCCCTGACACACAGGCTCCACTCCCCCACCTACTCCATGACCCCACCCATCACTTGCCAACGTGCTTCCACGCCACCTATGCCTACCAACTATGCCGGCCTCCCACCCTTTGCGTGTCTTGCATTAGGGCCCCGCCACACCTCCTTTGATCCACACGGGAAGACAAATTGAGAACCTGCATAACTGAAATTCTCGTGGAGGAATGTTCATATGAAATTTTTGGTCTGATGGACCATTATTGTGTTAAGGGTATGAATGATATGTTTTGAATGAACTGTTCTCTGATAATGAGTTCTGTATGTTCTTCTTGTAGAAGGGATATTTATCCCAGGATTTTGCGTGGGTTGACCAAACTATAAGGAACCCTAGAAACAGTTGGATCTTAAGGTGAAAGTGCGAGATGAGGACATCTCGCATTTTTTAAGTGGGGTAGGATGTAAGATTCCTCCCTCCAGCTTTTGAGGTGTAAAGGTGTAAGAACCTCCCCTTTCTTGAAATTATTCGCCTCTCTGAAATAGAAGAAAGATCTTATTTTACCCTGTTTTGGCCTAGAGAGAGAAAATATCTAAAGAGAGATAATCCAAAATATAGATATCTTTGTATATAAAAATCCTCCTAGTGTCTAAAATGGATTCCCCTGAAAGAGAAAATGAACTTTCCAATGTGCATTAGGAATTAAATGAAAATGGTATAAGGAACCTTAGCCGAAGGGTCTACATTTTCAAAAAATTTTGGATTATGGTCTAATTAAGGTTCCAATAGGCCAATTGGATTGATCCAAGTGTTGCGATGAGATAAATCCAAAAGAAAAAAAGAAAATACCCAAAAATCAATAAATGCTCACATAAGATGAAGAGTTGACTGAGTACAAGGTTTATTAGTTAAAAATTATGAGATATTACTAAAAAAAAAGAGATATTTTAGAAAAATGATGCATTTTTGACACCTTGGTAAGGAAAGGGAGACTCTTGAGGTAGGCACCTATTTCACATGTGTGGAAGGGTTTTTAATTCAAGAAATTGTGATATTTTTATCTCTCCTCTCTCCTAGATCAAACCAAATTAAAAAGGGAGCCAAACTGGTCCAAATCTTATCCAAATTGAGTCAAATTGAATCTGGAAAATTCTAGAACTCATTTGGACTTGGTTAGTGGCCTCCCTTACCTATAAATAGACCCTCAGTCATTTTTTAAAAAATATTGGAGCTATACGATGCCATTATTATATAAAATAGTCATATTTTTTATTATCCCTTAAATTTTCCTCTCTCTTGGGAGCCTGGAGCTCTCTCTCTCTCTACAAAAACTCTTGGAGTTTCTCTTCTCCTCTTGGTGGACCAATTGATTGGTCGGGGGCTTCACTGCTGCTAATAGAGAATAAGGCCAAACTTGGAGGTAAAATCAAATTTTATGGTTTTTTCCAATTTATCTCAATGACTTTCTTTTTCGCAACCCCTCTCAAGCTTGAGAAGCTTTCTAAATAATTGTTTTAATTCAAATCAAGCTTTCCCTTAAAGTCTTAATGCTTAATTAAGAGAAAGTTAATCTTTATGCTTATTTGTAATAATGCTTTATTTAAGTAAATCTCTCTCTCTCTAAAAGAATAGCCATCTTTATGGCTAAATCCTTTGAAAAAGGATGCTTCTCAATGATAGTCTCTTAATTCAAAGCTAAACTTTAGGCTTGATAAGCTAGAGATTAAGAAAATGGTATTTTTATGATTTTGTGTTAACAAAATAATGGTTAATTCTTTTAGATTATTTATAAGTAGTTAAAAGCTACTCTGATTTATTCTAAATGAGAAATAGATTATCCTATCAATTTGGAAAAAGAGAAATAATAAAATTAGCTTAATTTAGTGGGATAATCATAATTAAGTTTATGATTATGGTTAAAATTATGATTTAAACTCATAGTTTGATTTTAAGCATAAAAGAGGAACTACTATCATATTTCCATTACAAGTTTTTGTTCTTTAGAAAAAAATTGAGAATTATCAGTAATAGCAGCGAAGCTATGGTAAAATTTTTAGAAAATAATACATATCTTATTTTTATGCATAATGCTAAAAGAGGACTTCCTACCATATTCTAGGATTGGACATCCTATGCAAAAAGAATGATTTTCATCATATTCATGAGAAATAAATTTTTTGTAATTATGCATAATTAATTCATTATGAGAAAAGAGTAAATTTTGGTAAATTTATTTTTATACAAAAAGAGAAATTCCCATGATATTTGAGATCCAAGTAATTAAATGGTAAAAGAGAAAATTTTGGTAAATGCGTCAAAGGAGATGGATGCAGACCCTGCAAGAATCTGATTTTGAAATTAAGTATCGGCTTGGGAAAGAAAATGTGGTGGCAGATGCGCTCAGCAAAAAAGCCTCCTTGCTTGCAGGTCTGTGAAGAAAAGCTTCTTCTAGCTAGGACTCAAAAAGGATGTACTTGATCATGTGCGAAAATGCTTAGTGTGTCAGAGAGTCAAGGCAGAGAGAGTCAAGATGCTAGGGAAACTACAGCCTCTAGACATTCCACAGATGAAGTGGGAATGTATCAGTATAGACTTTGTCACTAGATTACCTTCAGTGCAATCAGGTTACAACTCCATTTTTGTGGTAGTTGACAGACTAACCAAAGTTGCCCATCTGATTCCAGTGAAAGAAACATACACTGGAGTGGATGTTGCCAGAGTTTTCCTTAAAGAGATCTTTAGATTGCATGACTTACCTAGGAGGATAGTAAGTGACACAGATCCCAAATTCACATCGAAATTTTGGACTGCATTCTTTGAAGCAGTAGGAACTTTCTTGGATCTCGATACAGCGTATCACCCCAAATCAAATGGCTAGACTGAAAGAGTGAATCACGTAATAGAAGATATCCTTCGGTCATGCTATGGCAAGGAACCTAAGAAGTGGTTAAACCATTTGCATCTAGTTGAATTTTCTTACAATGCTTCTTATCATCGAAGCATTGGGATGAGTCCTTTCAAAGCTTTGTATGGACAAGATTTCCTTACACCATTGACTTGGTCCGACCCATTGATCAGAGTCGAAATGTCCATATAAATGATTGATGACATGGACCAGCAAATGCAATCAATCTGTAAAGATATAAGGTAGCCCAAGATAGGCAAAAATAGTATGTAGATAAAAAGAGATCAGAGAGAGAGTTTGAATAATCAGATATGGTCTTCATTAGAGTATGACCAAAAAGAAGTTCCTTATCTTTAGGGAAGTACAAGAAGCTCTCTCCCAGATACTATGGACTGTATGCTATTCTAAATAAAGTGGGCGATCTAGCTTACAAACTTCTTCTACCTCCCCATCTCAAGGTACATAATGTATTCCATGTCAGTTTGCTTAAGAAATATGTACCGAGCCCGAGTCACGTGCTTGATGATGAACAATTGATTTCTCTGACTCAAGGCCAGATGATACTCCCAGCTGAAGAAATCCTTGACGTTCGGGAGGTCATCAGGAGTAGAGTCCTCAAAGAGTTCTTAGTCAAGTGGAAGTTCTTCCCTCTAGAAGATGCCACCTGGGACACAGAAGAAGAGTTGGCAAAAGAGTACCCCCACTTTGCAAGATGATGACATCTTGCGTTTTTCAAGTGGGAGAGGATGTAAGATTCCTCCTCAGTCTGAATAATGAATAAGCTTTTACCTCAATCCCCTGTAATCATTCCCTATTTTTGAATGTAAGAAAATATTATTTTTCCTTGTTTTTGCTTAGAGAGATAAAAAATTCTAGAGAGAGATAATTCAATATTGAGATATTTTTAGATATAAAATTCTACAAAAATCAAAAATATATTTCAAGGTGCATTAGGAATCAATTAAAAATGATAGAAGTGACCTTAGCCAAGGGTCAAGATTTTCAGAAATTTCTGGATTATGGTCCAATTAAGGTTCTTATGGGGCCAATAAGATTAATCCAAGTGTTGGGATGAGATAAATCTAATGAATAAAAGAAAATACCCAAAAATAAGTAAATGCTCACATAAATGAAGAGTTGACTAAGTACAAGGTTTATTAGTTAAAAATTAAGAGATATTACTATAAAAATGAGATATTTTGGAGGAATGATGAATTTTTAACACCTTGATAAGGAGAGGAGGACCTTTGAGGTAGGCGCCTCCTTCACATGTGTAGGAAGGTTTTTAATTAAAAAATATTAAGATATTTTTATCTCTCCTCTCTCCTGGATCAAAATGGGAGCTAAACTGGTCTAAATCTTGTCCAAATTCAGTCAAATTGAAGCTGGAAAATTCTAGAACTTAGTTGGACTCAGTTAGTGGCCTCCCTCACCTATAAATAGATGCTCATTCTTTTGTATTCTCATTTGTGAACTATACCATGCCAGTATTACTTAAAATAATTATATTTTCTATTATCCCTGAAAAATCCTCTACTTTTGGAGAGATTGGAGCTTCTCTCTCTCTTCAACAACTCTTGGAGCTTTCTTCTCAACTCACTAAACCAATTGATTGGTTGGGGGATTCCTTCTAAGATAAAGAAGCAAGCAAAATCTTGAGGTAAGAAGTAATTTCATGGTTTTCATTGATATTCTCAAAAGATTTCACTTCTCAACCCGTCTCAAGCTTGAGAAGTTTCAAATTAATTGTTTTCAATGCAAATCAAACTTTTTATAAGAATTCTAATGATTAATCACAAAAAGTTAGTCTTTATGCTTAAATAGGATGCTTTTTATGTATATCTCTCTCTCCCAAAAGAATAGTCATTCCTATGACTAACTCTTTATTCAAATGGATGCTTCTCCTTGATAAATTCTCAATTCAAAAATCAAACTATATTCTTGTTGAGCTAGAAGTTAAGAAAATGGCTTTTTTATGCTTTTATGCTAATACTTATGATTTAATTCCATAAATTGGATTTAAGTCTAAGGATAGTTATTCTATCATAATTGTATTACAAAGTCTTATTCTTTCTAGAAAAATTAAAAATTATCAGTAATAACAGCAGAGCGAAGCTATGGAATTTTTTTTTAGAAATTAATATTTTCATAACTCATTTTTATGCATAATGTGAAAAGAGGACTTTCTACCATATTCTAGGATTAGTCATCCTATGCTAAAAGAATGATTTTCATCACATTCATGGCAAACTAATTTTAAGTATTTATGCATAAATAATTAATTAAAGAAAAGAGAAATTTTTGGTATTTTTATTTTTATGCAAAAAGAGGAATTCCCATGATAATGGAGATCCATGTAATTAAATGGAAGAAGAGAAAATTTGATATATTAAAATAATAAATATTTTTATTTAAATTTAAAGAGAAATTTATTTTTATGCATGAGAAAATTTAAATGATAAAAGATGAATTCCCATGACATTCAGAATTCAATTATTTAAATGGTAAAAGTGAAAATCTTGGCATATTTGAGTTAATTGATATTTTTATTTAATTTAAAAAGGAATTAGAAATAAATTTATTTTATCATAAAAGAAGAATTCCCATGACAATTGGAATCCAATCATTAAATGAAAAAAAGAGATATTCAATCTTATTCAAAAAAATAGATATTGGTATTTAGTTAAAAGAAAGAAGAATTTTTATGGTATTTAAGTAGAGAAAGGTTTGAATTAATTTTTGGTGACAAAAGAGGAATTTTCACCATAATTTCACCTAGAGAATTAGAGTTGATAAATTAAAGTGGTAGAAAGAATATCTTTAGATATTTTATGGGGTTAAATCACCAAATTGATATTTACCCAAAATTAGATTAAATGGAAGAAGATTATTTTCATAAAAATCCGATATTCTCATATAAAACCATTTCTTAATCTATTATGGTTAAGAAGGAATGACGTTCATAAAGGTGGAATTTTCTTATGGTTAGAAGTTTAGTAGATGTTTATCTGAAGAAAATCCTTAGAATCAAAGCTAGAATTGAACTGAATGATTTTGGTTAGACCATGACTATGAGAGGGACAGCCAGTAAACGACTTGTCTATCTCTCGATCTGAATCAAGAAAAAACTTTGTGACCAATTCTAGTTCCTAAATACAAAGAATACTCTACCATTGAATTAACCTTGTTTTTCCTCGACCGAAATCACCAAGAATCTAGTTGGACATTCAGCCAAATGATGGGTAGATTACCTTGATGAGAGATCAATGATTCTCATCTTATGAAATTATGGATTAAGGTATAAGGGTTTTGTGGAACTAATCTCAAATTGGGAATTTCACTTACATAGAACCTTTGTAGGTTCGTTTGCAACAATAGCTAGCGGGGAGTCGTTGAGGGACGTCCCTCGCGGCAAAGCCTGCCAAGGTCTTGACCAGCCTCGGTATGGTTAAAATGGCGCGCTTTCGGTACGATGGGCGAGGACCGACGAAGCGGTCTCCCGGAGTGAAGTGCTAGGACACCTAAGTAGGATCCTAGAGGGTTCTGATACCACGTGATACATGGGCTCGTGGGGCGGTTGCTACTAGGACACCCATGCGTGCGTCGAGGAAGATTCGGATGGACTAAAAAGAATGACTTTTGTGAATCAAATTTTGATATTGGATCTCGTTGGTTGGTCAGCTGGTCTTCACTCAACGGAGAGTCCACACATATTTTGTAATACAATGGACTCAATATTTTGGAGGATTATGATCAGTAATACTATGATTTTCATTGAAGGATTGTTTAAAGACAACCAACTTTGTTTAAAGACAACCGACTTTGTTATAATGGCAATTTCATATTGGGTGTGTATGTGGTATGCTTACCTTAATTTTTGCATGAAACGCCGGCTAGGGGGCCTGGGAATTCTTTTCCTCGCTCGGTACCCAGGCAAAACATAACCAAATATAAAGGAATCCCACCAATACAGTGGTCGGTAACCCATGGGCCAGGTTGGGGCTAGTAGGCTAGATTGGAGGATTCCTGTGATACAATTAGATTAAGTCCTAGGAAGACCCTTGTTTTGTGGGAGGGAATCAACGGGTGTGCCTCGTTAAAGGAGGAAAAAAGCGATGATTCCATGGACCAAGTGCAAGTCTCTTCTTTGATCTGACTATGTGACTTCAGGTTCTGTCGGATCGACTTTGACCCGTTAGATTAATTCTCTCGTTAGATGATTTTTTGGCGGAATCGCCCGTGCCGTCCGGGCGAAGAAAGTTTTTCCGGGTTCGGTTTTGAAGGAACCGCCGGACTAGTCTCTTGTCCAAATATCTGGGCGAGGCCCCGAGTGTGGATCTCTGTCCCATGTCCATGCACCTGCACACGACCCCCCCACCGTGTTCCCGCCTCATTGGCAAACGACCCGATGGCAGCTCGGGCCTCGCCACCACCCTTCACCACCTTCCACAGTTTTTTTTATTTTTAAATTTCTTTTTAGTATTATTTAATTAGTTTAATTAGTTTAATTACTATTATTTTTAGTATTATTTCTTTATTTATATTTGATTATTTATTTAAAAATATAATAATATTAATAAATAGTTAATTAAATATTAATTAAAAATAGTTTTAGTTTTAGTTTTAATATTAGTTATTTTTTTTTCATATGTGAGTTTATTTATTTTCTTAATAAAAAAGAAAAAATCCATTAGTTTATTATATATAAATATCCTTCCTAAGAAAACTATATTTATGTTTACATAAATATAGATAAAAAAGAAAAAGAAAAATAGAAAATAGAAAATAAAATAATTTAAAAATAAAAAAGAAAAAATCAAAATTAAAAAATGTAAAAAGTAAAAAAATCGCATTTTAATCACGTTTGAATCGCATTTTAATCGCGTTTGAACTTTATTATTGTTACTTTTTATTTTGTTGTTTTTCTCCTAATTATTTTTCTTTTTCTTTTCTCTCTCTCTCTCTCTCTCTATATATATATATATATATATATTTGTACACACACACACACACACACAAACATCAAATAAAATAAAAATAAGAGAAGATACAAAAGAACAAAACCACCTTTGCCTGCTATCAAAAATTATCAAAGAAGGCAACAAAGTTGAGAAACACCCCAAGCTGCACGTGAAGAGGACGATACTCCATAAACCACCAAATCTAGGGCAAAAAGTGAGGAGCACTTCTTGATGCACCTCCGATCAAGGAGAGTCCTAGACTACGATAAACAAGACCTCTGATTCCCAGAGCATTAGGTCCCACCAAACAACTAGTACCCAACAACGTGCCTTTCTTTCGAAATGACAACCGTCAATAGAGTGTACTTCTACTAATGAAGAATCTTTGTACGACATGAGTCAACCAAACTTAGATTTGGAAGGAGGTTTGGTGGACCAATCTGAAATGGAAAGTGCCAGGTCCAATAGGCACCAAATTCGCCCACCAACTTTGTAAATAGTGTTGTGAACCTCATAAAATGAGCTTTCACTCGCCCTACCTTTGGGAAAAGTTCTAGTGTGGGCACAGGAGTAGGAACCTCCAGGTTCACTCAAAATAAAACATTGCCTAGACTATCTAAAACCAAGATTAGCATTGCCCACAAGTAGCCTAGCCCAATCAACCCCACTGCAAGTTAGACAACAACCTAGGGTCACATTCACATTTCCAAATTAGGACCCACTAGCTGGAGGAGTAGTACCTCCCCAAACAAGATTGTCCCCTATAGTAGCAAACCAAGTGTTGGGGGGAGTATAACAACCTATCCTAGGATTCTAGAAGGGATAGTCATCCATTGCACAACCAACAGCTAGTTCCTATCCGTTTGGACAAGGAACAATGGACATGAGGAAGGGAAAAGAAATAGCTACATGATTCATTCCTCAAGCTGGCATGAGACCCACCCAAGCACCCATGATGACTACATCAGATGCCAATACTTAGTCCATAGGTGTTTCAAACACAGGACCAGTGCCCTTGGAAATAGCACAGCCCAACGCCATGGGGTATGGGACCATAAATCTAGGAGTAGAGACTAATGCACACCCATGTACTTATGAACCACTGCCACATGGTTACATAGAAGAGATATTGATGTTGGCAAGGGAAGTAGAAAGGGGGATTTCCATGCAAGTAGCACATCTACCAAGAGCTCAAGATCAGGGCACATCTCTAAGCTAATGAGTAAATTTGATGGAAACAGAGATCCAATTTAATATCTTGAAAAATTCGAGCACGTATGCAAAGCTTGTGGAAGATTGGATGACCCCACCAAGATCAATGCATTTGGTCTTTGTTTAAAGAACAAAATGGACCAGTGGTTTTTTTTTCAACAACCTGCAAGACAAGGATGTTGAAGTCATTCACCCAAATCAAGAAATAGGGGAAGAATCATCTAAGGTCTTCAGTCTCAAAGGAACCCGAACATCAAAGGAAAATATGTTTGTCAAGGACATGAGCATTGAAGAGCTAGCTAACAAATTTCTTAACCGCCAAGGCCAACAATGGCAAGGAAAGCCTCAAGGGCGACCTCAAGGTGCTCCACAACCCCAAAACCCTCATTTATACCCTAGAAGTGACATGGTTTCAGTCGAAGAAATCATACAAGCACATAGTGTCCAATGTTAAGACCTAAACCACAACAGTATTGTACTCATTGTTGCCAAAGGTACGAGAGTCACGACATTGCTCATTGTTGGTACCAAGGTAGCCAGGGTCCCGCACTACTCGCACCGAGGCAAATCCTACATTACCACTCCAGAAAATAACCAACAACAACATGCACAAAACCCTTTACCAAGAGGAACGTATAGATAACCATAAATGCCATTGCCACCTTTGGTATTGCCACCTCAACAATTCCTCCTAGACACATGGCGTCCAGAGGAGGAGACCTACAAGTCATATAACTCACATGATCCATACAGTTAATAAGATCCATATGGACATCCACCAAAACCCACTTAAGAGGTTGACTATGCTTCTTTGTTTGAAGCTATTGTACAACAAAGAGCACGAGATCTCAATAATATGGCATGTAGGACACCTCTTCAATGTTTTCATTGCAAGGGCCCACATTGCATTGCTGAGTGTCCATAAAAAGCTCTAGTTCCAAGTGCACCAACTGCACCTCGACCATATAATCAAGTGCTAGACATACCATATGGTGGCACATGCTACGAATGTGGATTTGAGCATGCTTATAAGAATTGTCAATCTTAATTTGTAGACTCGTTCACATGGTTCCTTTTAATGTAATAATTACTGGAAGATGGTTCATCCATGGCCCACTCTACACTCACTAAAGGCACATATATTTGGTGCATTTAATGGCTTGACCTTAGACATGAGATGGTATTTTGGACATTTATTGTATTTGAGATATTTGATAGATTTGGCATTAGAATAGTATGGTTTTAAGGATATTCATGGATGACTTCTATATAAGTCACCTAATTTTGCATGCATCACTTTTGAATATGTCACTCTCCATTGCTTATGCTACATCACATGCACATTAAATCCCATTGTCTTCTACTACTGTGACATGAAAAATTGATATCTTTCATTTTCAATTTTGTGCATATTTTGATGGTTTCTCAATGGTAATAAGGTGGAAGCTTGTCTAAGAAGATTGCGGCGCCCACAATGGAATAACGGCGTGGTGATGCGGCGGCTTGGCAGCTACCTTGATAACAACATTCTATCTTCAAATATAATGGTTTTACTTGATTTAGGGTGCACACATTGTAAATGCCACAAGTATGCTTGATAAATACTTTGGTATGGTAGATAGGCTAGTGATGTGGAAAATAAAAGTGGGCCTTCATGCTCACATGGATTTTTATTATATTATTAATATGGTATTCACCATAAGGCTACAAGTTGGGGAGTGTGGAAGGCATGTGGAGGAGTGTGTGTAGGTGCATAATTGGGAAAGATTCTTCTAGAATGCCTACATGGAAGAGGAGAATTCCGCCATGTGTAAGTGGGATCTCCACCTACATGCCACTTAGACTTGGCTATTATCTCATCACACTTTCAAAGTCAAAAAGTCTTCAATTTAATAATCAACAGAAGACTTAGCCTAAGAGGACAATTGATGGTGACATCTACCCTTATGTCACTGAAGGGTTGAAGATTTTTATGTTGTAATTTGTAACAATGGAAGAGAGGGTGATTCTCCACCTATAAAAGGAGCCCTCCTCTCCCTTTCAAATCAATGAATGAAGCCTCCTCAATTGAGCATTTTGTGTCATTGCCATTCTCTTATCTTTCAAAACCCTTATTCAAACACTCTCTTTACATGTGAATATCTCATTTAGCATTAGCTCCTCATGCTTAATCCAATTTTGGACCTCTTTGATGATTCATGATAAGTGGGATAAGGAGTTATTATCTTGGTGGGCCTGTGACTTCTCAAGGTAGCCCTTGCCTTATTGCCGCCCTCCTTTGGAGGTACCAATGGTTTTAGCGGTAATGAGCATGCGGAAAGACTTTGGGGACCATAGGTAAATCTTTACGATTGTCCGATGAGCAATGTTAACCCTTACCCTATAGCTTGAATCATGAAGGAGATAAAAGGCAAGAGGCTATGTGAAAATCGAGGTTTCATGCAAAGAGAGGGAAGTGCAGTTTTTATGGTCCAATACCCAAATTTCAACTTGTAATTACTCATCACTCGGGTATTGGTTTCTAAAATTGATCATATATCTAGTAAGCTCTTTATATGCTCTTTCAAATCATGTAACTAATTTCTTAATCCTTTACTTCATTAATGATCAGAATTTCTCCCAAAGTTGCTAACTTTTAGGCGAATTTTGGCAGTTTTATAGTCTTGTAGTAAAATGCTCATAACTTTTCGCTCGGTTACCCATTTTTGAAAGTTTTCATATAGGTGCAAAGCTCTCTTCAAGCTCTACGCACCTATGTAATCCTATTTTGCACAGTCTATATGGATTTAAAACTGAAATTCTCTGTGTATCTCTATTTTTATAGACTTCTAGCCATTATTTCTTCTTAATAATGATTAATTCCTCCTAATCTCTCATCCAAAGGCAAATCCCATGTGTCTTATCCTCTTGTAAGTGATTGCTATATTATTTTATCTTAATATGTTCCGTCCAAATTGCCCAATTTGAATGGATGAACCTTACCAACATTCCCCGTATGCTTCCGTTCACATAATCCTGAGTCGGAAGATTTTCTTCCAACAAAGAATTGCCCTCTTGTTTTTGGAGCTACAAGACTGGCAGAAATTCTTGCTTCTCCTGAGCCTTTCATCTTTCCTTCCATGAATTATGATCTCACCTTTGATGTGTATATCTTTATCTTAACCTAGGGAGAGAAAGGGAGGTGAGGAGGCTGTGAGGTTTCATACAAGTGTGTTTTGATTCTAAGAAGTGACCGAAGTCAAAACCCCAACTTTGTGTCACATCTTTTGGTGGAGGTGATGGGCAGGTTTTACTGAGAATTATTCTATTTTAACCTCAAGGTCATGTTCCTTGATTCTGATCTTGTAGTACCCAGATTTGAGATCTATCTTCTTGAACATTTGGGTTCCACTTAACTGATCCAGAAGTTCATCAATCCTTGTGGGATAGGATACTTATTCTTAATTGTTAACTCATTCAATCCTCTATAATCAATCCTCTGTAATCAATACAGAGTCTTAACTTTCCATCTTTCTTCTTTTGAAAGAGAACAGGCGCACCCCAAGGTGAAACACTGGGTCTGACGAATCCCTTCTCTAACAGTTGTCTTAATTACTCCTTAAGTTCTATGGCTTCAGGGACTGGCATTTTGTATGCACGCTGGGTTACTGGCTGAGCTCCCCGGGGGTTAACTTGATTTCATGATCTACTTCGTGAGTCGGAGGCATCTTAGTCAGCTCTTCAAGGAACACATCTACATACTCACTTAACCACTCTGGTTCTTTAGCCTTGCATTTTATGTCTACAGGGTTCGTCTTAACGACATAAATAGCTTGCCTCTTTTTGAGCCTCTTTAACAATTTAGAAGCATTGACTAATTACAGCATTGGGGATCTGAAAATTCCAGTTCCTTGAACTTTATTCCTGTGAAGGTCAAGGAAAGAGATGGTTCCATTGTGAAAATGAATGTCAGCCTGATTCTTATGGAGCCAATCCATTCAAAGGATTCCATTATAGATTCCCAAGGATAGGACTCTGAACTGGCAATCTGTTACGTTCCCATCTAGACTAAATTGAATAGGGTCTGTCTCAAGGTGTGTGAAAAGAATCTTTCCACTGGCCAATGCGACTTGGATAGGTTTCCCTGATTTTTGATTTAGGACTAACTTACGCAGACATCCTGGTGAAATAAAAGAATGAGTACTGCTACCAAGAAAAATCCTCTTTTTAAATTAAATAAAATATCAATTTTTTGAATATGCCAAAAATTCCTCTTTTTGCATTTAAATGATTGAATCCCGAATGTCATGGGAATTCCTCTTTTATCATTTAAAAATTCTTATGTATAAAATAAGTTTATCAAAATTTATCTTTTTTCTTAATTAAATAATTATGCATAGATACAAAAAAGTATTCTTTCATGAATATGGTCAAAATCATTATTTTTGCTTAAAATTTCTAAACCTACAATATGGTAGGAATTCCTCTTTTAGTATTATACAAAAAAAAAGACATGTATTTTTTTCTGAAAAATTTACCATAGCTTCGCTGCTATAACTGATAATTCTCAAATTTTCTAAAAGAATAAAAGCTTTTAATGAAAA
This sequence comes from Cibotium barometz, assembly GCF_041138505.1. Classification (NCBI taxonomy): domain Eukaryota; kingdom Viridiplantae; phylum Streptophyta; class Polypodiopsida; order Cyatheales; family Cibotiaceae; genus Cibotium; species Cibotium barometz. The sequence continues at coordinate 22,678,313 of NC_141090.1, forward strand.
TATGATAGAAGTTCTTCTTTTAAGCTTAAATTTAAACTATGTATTCAAATCATAATTTAACCATAATTAAAAACATTATTATGATCATTCCACTACATTAAGCTAATTTAGACATTCCTCTTTTCCCAATTTACTAGGATAATCATTTTCTCATTTAGAATGAATTAAAATAATTTTTATCTACTCATAAACAATCTAAAAAGAAATAACCATTATTTTTACTCGCACAAAATCATGAAAATATCATTTTCTTAATCTCTAGCTCATCAAGCCTAAAGTTAGTTTTAAAATAAGAGATTATCATTGAGAAACATTCTTTTGCTAAAGATTTAGCAATAAAGATGACTATTGTTTTTGAGAGAGATATTTACTTAAGGAAAGCATTACAAATAAGCATAAAGATTAACTTAATTCTAATTAAACATTAAGAATCTTAGGAAAAGCTTGATTTGAATAAAAACAATCATTTTGAAAGCTTCTCAAGCCTGAGAGGGATTGAGAAGAAGAAAGTTATTGAGATAATCGAAAAAAACCATAAAAATTAATCATGCCACTAAGATTGGCTTGATTCTTTCCTTAGTAGTGAAGCCCCCAACCAATGAATTGGTTACCAAGAGGAGGGCAACTCAAAGCAAAGAGAAATTTTGGTTTTTGAAAGCTTTCCATTAAAGCTTGGAAGCGGTGATGTATGGTGGAAATACATGTAAATCTGGCAAAAGACACATGTATCTGACAAGAAGGAATGTATTGGCAACTTATGTACAAGCCCTACTGTAATTTTGGAGCAATTTACATGCATTTGAATGAGTGAAAAATTTTGGTTTTTGAGCTCTCACAAAACAGAGAAAAGCAACTCAAAATTTGATGCATTTGGAGCATGTTTTTGGCAAAAATCAAAGCATTGACTAGTTGCACACATACCTAGGTGTGTTGGGGACTCAAACACATCATCAATTAGTACTACAATCACTCCCAAAGCCCTCAAGAGCAGGAGGCGCTGATTGGACAGCAGAAACAGAGTTTTTTGCATACTACAGGTGGAGGATCAAATTCAACTCTGGTGCTTGACATATTTCAAATTTGGTTTAGCAATTGGCTAATACACACTAGTGAGAAGGATGCTACATGGTTGGTTTGATGAATTATGCCTAATTGAGCTGGGAATGAGCTGATTAAAAAGCTTGTCTACTGGTTGCAGAGAAACAGAGTGATTTTAATCGAACAATTACTCATTGGTCTTATACAATTGGACTAATTCCTCTTACATGGAGTTAGTGGACATCATTGCTAAGCTAATGAATGCCTGGTTGCTCAATTTGGACAAAGATTGAAGAAATTAGAGCGAAATTACTACTGGTTTTATTGGTTTTTCTGGTTTTTTCCAAAACAGAGAAAGGGGTTTGACAAAATTGATATGTACACGTGTCGAATGGTGTTGATACTCAACATTGAGGTTGTTTAGGTGCCAATGCAAGTTACCCATACTTGATTACACCACTACATTGCAATTTGGAGCCTTGGAAGGCGCATCAAAACAGGGTATCTTGGACTGAGTGAGCCAGTTCATTTTGGATGCATACAGGTTGATTTTCTACATCAAATTTGAAGATTGTTGACTACATTGGAGTATCTGGAACACTCATTGGAGTGTGGTTGAGCTGAGGAAGGCTCGTTTACAGATTTGGAAGTGTATGCAAGGTGTTTTTGCATTGAGCAAACATGTCAGATAATCCAGTACAGATTGTTGGTGAAAAGCTAGATAGGAAGAACTTACAGGCATGGAAGTACAGGATCAAAAGTTTTCTGAAAGGAAAAGGTTTTTGGAATCTCATTATTACAGGTGCTGAGCCAGACCGGAACTACCCCGACAACCTACACAGCAGCAGGTTATAGCTCATAAAGCAATGGTCAGAAAGAGCATTCAAAGTGTTGCATTATCTGTCTATATGTATTTCGGATGCTATGCTCATACACATACATGATGCTGAGAATCCCAAGGATGCATGGGATACATTGGTGAAGTTGTTTGATATAGACACGAGTGCTCGCAAGTCTCAATTGCGACAACAGATACATAATGTGAAGCGAAATAGAAGGAGCATCCATGATTATGTGCAAGAAATAAAGAAGTTTGCAAATGCATTGGCAACAATAAATGCCCCCATGCCTGACGATGATTTGGTGGACATTACCTTGCGCGTGGTCTTGGCAAGGAATATAAATCATTTGATACATCTATCTCAGTTCCGAGTACAAGTTTACCAGACTTTGATGAGTTGGTTTTCCTCTTGCTTGTTGAGGAAATCAAACTCAGTGATTCTTTTCTCGATGCATCTACTAGCCATGATGATAATGGCAAAAATCAGGCTTTCTATTCGCAGAGACATTTTAGAGGCAGGGGGAGATTCGCATCACATGGCCGTGGTGGTAATGGTCGTGGATGGTAGGACAGGTCACCACAACAGAATTTTAAGCCTTCATATGGTGCTAGAGGTGGTCGCGGATATACACCTCAAAGAGGCAGAGGTAATCCTCGTGGTAGAGGACGTTGGCAAGGCCAACAAACATCTATGCAAGACGTGGAATGCCATTAATGTGGGAAATTTGGTCATATGGCAAGAGATTATTTTCGCAAACAGAATGATTTGAGAGGGGGTAGAGCACAACGTGGTGGACATTATGTTGGACAACATTATGCACAACATGGTGGTGGAAATTATGCATTAAGCAGTAATGATGGCACTGCAAATCACTTGTTTGCCATGAAACATGTTGTGGGATCTATGATGACAAATGCTGAGAATGATGACATTTGGTATATGGATTCTTGAGCATCAAACCATATGACTTGTCATGGTGAATGGTTTGAGCATATGAAGCCTATGGATGTGAAAGGCTATGTGGAAACAGGAGATGATACTCAGCATGCCATTACACATGTTGGAAGTATACCATTGGTTATGCACAATGGTCAAACAAAGTCTATGTCAGATGTATTGTATGTGCCTTCTATCAAATGGTGAAACAGGGATTACAGGTTCGTTTCAACGAGCATGGTTGCTTCGTTGAGGATTTCAAACATGGATTTAGAGTCATTGCTAAAGGCAAGAAAGAAGGCAGGCTGTTTAAGCTGGATGCTGCAATTCCTGAGTTAAAATCAGCCATGTTCTCTAAAAGCAGAAATGTGGTATAGGACATTGATATGTGGCATAAGAGGATTGGACATGTCAATATACAAAGGTTAAAGAACATGCAGACAAGAGGCATTGTCAGTGGGCTGCCTAGATTCAAGTATGATGGGCATATGCATGTTTGTGAAGCCTGTCAGTTTGGAAAGCAGGCAAGGTTGCGGTTTCCTAGAGAAGGAAACATGAGTAGCAGGCCACTTGATATAGTACATAGTGATGTATGGGGTCCTGCACAAAACCCATCCATCAAAGGCAATTTATACTATGTGACATTCATAGATGATTTCAGTAGGATGACATGGATATACTTTCTCAGAGAGAAAAGTGAAGTATTGGAGAAGTTTATGGATTTCAAAACCTTTGCAGAGAAGCAATATGGTTCATGGATTAAATGTTTGAGGGGACAGATGGAGGTGGTGAATACACCTCAAATGCTTTTGAGCATTTCTTGAGGAAGCATGGAATAAGAAGACAATTGACTTGCAGGTATACACCTCAGCAAAATGGTGTGGTTGAGAGAAAGAATAGAGTCATATGTAAAGTGGCCAAGGCAATGCTCAATGAAAAGAGCATGCTAGATTATTATTAGGCAGAAGCATGTGCTACTGCAGTGTATATACTGAATAAAACACCTACAGCAGCCATTCATGGAAGCACGCTAAAGATGCGGCTTACAGGTTATAGGCCAGACATTGGACACCTCAAAGTTTTTGGATGCATAGCTTATGTACATGTGCCTAACGAAAGAAGAAGGAAGTTGGATCAAGGCAGAAAAGTGTGTGTTTGTTGGATATGCACAGGATCGTAAGGCATACAAATGTTACAATCCACAAACTAGACAAGTTGTTATCTCACGAGATGTGGTGTTTGACGAGCTTGCTAGTTGGTACAAAGCAAAGGATGAGGGTGTCATTGAGTCACTTGAAACTGATGTGCAAGTTCTAGTTCTACTTCTATGTCTGGGCCAGCAGCAGAGGCTAAGAGTAGTACTGTACGTCCATGGTCAGGACGTTTGAGGCATGAGAGTGTGAGCACTGGGAGTAGTGCTGTGGATAAAGGAAAGAAGAAGGTTGAAGGAATTGGAATTACAGGTTATGAGTCGTCCAGTTCAGAGAGTTTGGATGAGGAACTTGGCATACTTGTTTTACGCACACTTGGTGCTAGGCAGGATAGATATGTGCCACCACATGCTAGAGTGACATGTGTTCAGAGTGATCCACATGCTAGAGTGACATGTGTTCAGAGTGATCCACATGCATTACGGGGATCCCAAAGAGTCAGATATCCAGTTGACAGGTTGACATACCGTGATTTTGCTATGCATTATGCATATATGACATCTTTGGTGAAGCATGTGGAACTTACATGCTATACAGAAGCTATTGGAAAGCATGTATGGGAGAAAGCAATGGATATTGAGATGGACGCATTGGTTCATATAATGACACATGGGATTTGGTTATATTACCACAGGACAAAAATGTTATTGGTTGTAAATGGGTTTACAAAGTGAAATGCAAGTCTGATGGTTCCATTGAGCGACATAAAGTAGCTAAGGGTTATGCACAAACCCAAGGCTTGGACTTGATGAAACATTTAGTCCAATGGCAAAGATGGGAATAGTGAGAGCAGTCATTGCTATGGCTGTAGCTAATGGTTGGGAAATGCATTAAATGGATGTCAAAAATGCATTTCTAAATGGTGATCTACAAGAGGAAGTGTATATGGCACAGCCAGAAGGTTATGTACACCTAAAATATCCCACTCATGTATGCAAATTGAAAAAGGCATTATATGGTTTGAAGCAAGCACCTTGTGCTTGGAGTGATAAGATGAACAGATATCTTATCTCCCTTCTAGAAACTTGGATTTTGGGTTTCTACTGCATATTCTTCACTCGATGTGAAGAAGACAGATCATGGGATTGTTTTACTTGTCATCTATGTGGATGACTTGATTATCACAGGTGATCATGGTACAGATGTGATGCATGTCAAGAAAGCATTGAGTGGGCAATTTGACATGAAAGATTTGGGTGAGTTGAGATACTTTCTTGGAATCGAAGTGATCAAAGATCATGCAGGTACATGGTTAGTGCAACGTCAATATGCATTGGATATGTTGGCAAAATATGGCATGACAGGGTGTAAGCCTATGAGTACACCTTTGGAGTAGAATGTGAAGGTGCGGGCTGATTTTGGTGAGGAGTTGGATGATCCATCTATGTATAGAAAGATGGTTGGTAGTCTCATTTACATGACTATCACACGCCCGGATTTGAGTTATGCTGTGGAGCTAGTAAGCCAGTTTATGCAGAGCCCCAGAAAACCTCATTTGGATGCAGTGAGATGCATTATGAGATATGTAAAGATCACTGCACATTATGGTTTACTTTATGAGTGGTAAAGGCTTGGATATACATGGCTACACATATGCTGATTGGGCAGGTAGCTCATATGACAGGAGGTCTACTAGTGGTTATGCTTTTACACTTGGAAGTGCCGTGGTGAGTTCGAGTAGCAAGAAGCAACCTACAGTTGCTTTATCTAGTACAGAGGATGAATACAGGGGTGTAGCCATTGCTACTTGTGAGGCAGTATGGTTAAAGAATCTCTTGGCAGATTTAGGATGGCAAAGTTGTCATTCATTGTGACAACATGAGCAGTATACAGTTGGCCAAGAATCCAGTGTTTCATGCGAGGACCAAACACATAGAGGTCCATTATCACTTTGTCAGAGAGAAGGTGCTTGATGGTAAAGTTGATCTACAGTATGTGAAGACTGATGAGCAAGTGGCAGATATCTTTACAAAGCCACTTTAGCAGGGAAAAGTTTGAGTACTTCCGTACTATGTTGGGAGTACATGGGATGAGCTTGAGGGGGAGTGTTGAGAGCCTTGATATCCCAAGCTCATCTATATCTTCATCTATGGCAGTACATCATGAGCTTGAGGGGGAGTGTTGAGAGCCTTGATATCCCAAGCTCATCTATATCTTCATCTATGGCAGTACATCATGAGCTTGAGAGGGGCTGTTGAGATTCAAGCTCGATGTCAGTCTGAGCCAGCTATGCTATGTGCTGGCATGTTAGGTAAGAACATGTGTGAGACATAAATGACCGTGTCCAGCTGGTCATAGTGTGTGGACATTAGCTAGGGTTAGATGTGTGTGGACACAACTTATAGTGTGTTGTGTGTATTATGGATTATGGCTTTATGCATTGTGTGAGAAGTGAGATGGCTTCCCTCTATGGGGTTAGGGTTTGCAATATACATTAGGGTTTGCTCCTGTGTGTGTGTCTCCTCTCCCTCTACCTATTTTTCAACAAACCCCCCTCCTCTGAGATGCCCCCTCTAAGGGCGCCGATGAAAGGAAGCTGCGTCGGCTTCTCGTGTAGGGTAGGAATTCACACTCGAGGCCTCGCCCATGGATGTCTGGACAAGAGACTAGCCTAGTGGTTCCTTCAAAAACTGAACCCGGAAAAGCTTCCCTTGCCTGGAAGGCACGGGCGATTCCACCAGGAAAATTATCTAACGAGTCAATGTCTTAACTAACCAAACTGATCTGACCAAACCCAAAAGTCACATGGCCAGATCAAGGAAGAGACTTGCACTTGGTCCATAAAATCATCGCTTTTTTTTCCCTTTAGCGAGGCACAGTTGCTCATCCCCTCCCACACTGAACAAGGGTCTTATTTAGGACTTAATCTAACTAACGTAACTTAATCGTAACTATTTGTATCGCAGGAATCCCCCGATCCAGCTTAACCCCAATCGGCCCATGGGTTAGCCAACCGCCCTAGCCAGCCGCCCAACCACTGTATTGGTGGGATTCCTTTATAAACATTTGGTTATGTTTTGCCTAGATACCGAGGAAAAGAGTTCCCAGGCCCCCTAGCCAGTGCTTCAAGCAAAATTTAAAGTAGTCATTGAAAAAATGCAGGGGGGAAGAGAGCTTGAGCTCTTGCAAGCACACACGCACACACACACACACACTCACATAACCCTAATAGAGAACACACAAGGTGAGAGGCTGAAAATCTTCTTCTTCTCTACTCAACACTCAACACACCATATACAAGAATAAGAGTACTCATAATATGAAAGCTACTCAACCAATACATACACGGGTTCTCTATAGTGTGAACCCGACTAAATGAGCTAGCGCTATAACTATGCCAGTCTCTAGAATGGCTGTCACACAGCCTGTCATCCCACTGGCCGCATATCTCCCATGATCTCACCAACCATGCCAGTGGTGTAAGTGTGGGGCCTATCTCTATAGTGTGAACCCGACTAAATGAGCTAGCGCTATAACTATGCCAGTCTCTAGAATGGCTGTCACACAGCCTGTCATCCCACTAGCCGCATATCTCCCATGATCTCACCAACCATGCCAGTGGTGTAAGTGTGGGGCCTATCCCCCAGGCGGGTCATCAGTGTCCACCGCCTCACTAGACGAGCTCGATATCTCAACACTCCCCCTCGAGCTCAACTCCATCTCATGTACACCAAGCGAAGCCCTGAATCTGCGGAGCTTCTCTGTACCCAATGCTTTGGTGAAAATGTTAGCTACCTGATCCTCTGTGCTGACATAAACAAGGTCAAGATCTCCTGCCAAGACCTTCTCTCTGACGAAGTGGTAGTGGACCTCTATGTGCTTCGTATGAGCATGAAAGACTGGGTTCCTGGCCAACTGTATACTGCTAATGTTGTCACAAAAAATGACAACTTGTCTATCCACTGATAGACCCAAATCTGCAAGTAGCTTTCTCAACCAAGCTACCTCACATGCTGCCATAGCAGCTCCTCTGTACTCGGCCTCTGTGTACTGGATAGAGCAACCGTAGGCTGCTTCTTGCTGCTCCAAGTCACAGCAGTACTCCCCAAAGAAAACATGAATCCACTGGTAGATCTTCTATCTGAGATACTACCAGCCCAATTAGCATCCGTGTACCCATGTACACATATCTTTGTCCCAGTCTCATAGAATAGTCCACAATGCAAAGTAAACTTCACATACCTCAGTATGCGTCTCACTGCATCCAAATGCGGTTTTCGTGGAACCTGCATAAACTGACTCACCAACCCAACAACATAGCTCAAATCTGGTCTGGTGATCGTCATGTAGATCAAACTTCCTACTATGCGCCTGTACATAGTAGGATCCTCCAAGATCTCCTGAATCTGCACTCAACTTGCCATTCTGATCCAATGGCATAGAAATAGGCTTACAGCCTGTCATACCATACTTGGACAACATGTCCAAGCTATACTGTCTCTGAAGTAATCCAATACCATGTGGTGACCTAATCACCTCAATGCCCAAGAAATATCTGAGCTCCCCCAGATCCTTCATCTCAAACTTCTGTCTAAGCAAGATCTTTACATCAAAGATCTCTACATCATGGTCCCCCGTAATGATCAAGTCATCTACATAGATGACAACAAGCACAACCCCTCTATCACCATGTCTCATATACAATGAGAAATCTGCATTGGCTACATGAAAGCCAATAGTGACAAGATATTCAAAAATCTTGTCAGACCATGCTCTTGGTGCTTGTTTTAAGCCATACAAGGCTTTCTTCAACTTGCAAACATGCTCGAGGTGACCCACATCCTCATAACCAGGTGGCTACAACATATACACCTCTTCTTGCAAATCCCCATGCAAGAATGCATTCTTTACATCCATCTGATGTAAAGACCATTGCTTTGATGCAGCCACTGCTATCACAACTCTCACCATTGCCATCTTGTCAACTGGGGTGAAAGTTTCCTTATAATCAATCCCGTATGTCTGCGCATATCCTTTGGCTACCAATCTAGCCTTGTACTTGTTTATGCTTCCATCACTGTTATGTTTAACTTTGTACACCCACTTGCATCCAATGGCTTTCTTGCCTTCAGGCAATTGCACTAAATCCCAAGTCTCATTTCCATATAGTGCATCCATCTCCTCGTCCATAGCTTTCTCCCAACACACATTTCCAACAGCCTCATCAATGCATGTGGGCTCAACAACGTGCACAACCTTTGCCATATATGCATAGTGATGTGCCACATAACCATCATAAGTAAACCTCTGCACAGGGTTCTTCACTCTACCAAATCTTCGTAGCTTTTCATTCATGGCTTCCATAGCCTTCTTTACACCAAGTGTTCTCATAGCTGGGATCCCAAGCTCCTCATCAAGGCTCATATTTGAGCCACTAGACTCTCCATCAACATGAGAATGCCCTGCAAAAATATTAGGCATACCAAGGGACTCAACCACTTTCTCTTTCCCTTTGCGTGATGTACTAATCACATTTGCAGGACTGGTATTATGATGCAGCCTGCCACTCCATGGTCTATCGACAGACCCACTAGATGAGGACTCTCCTGGTCCACTCAAAGACTGTGATTGCTGACCTGCATTCTGTGCAACCACACTACCACTCACATCGGCCCCAACAGCTTCTTTTTCAGTAGCATACCAACTGCTCATCTCATCACAGACAACATCCCTGCTTACCCTCAACTCACGTGTAGCAGGGTTATAACACCTGTATCCCTTTTGTTCAAGGGAATATCCAATAAACACACATTTTTCAGCTTTCGGATCCAGCTTAGTTCTCAGCTCATCTGGCACATGCACATATGCAATGCATCCAAAGACTTTCAGATGAGACAAATCTGGTTTTCTGCTAGTAAATCTCTCCTCTGCAGTTACATCATGTATGGCTGCAGTTGGAGTCCTGTTCATGATGTATACTGCTGTAGAAACAGCCTTAGCCCAATAGCTATGCGGCATATTTTTTCTCTTCCATCAATGCCCGCGCAATCTCAGCAATGTGCCTATTTTTTCGCTCAGCAACTCCATTTTGCTGCGGAGTGTATCTGCATGTAAACTGTCTCCGAATACCATTCTTCTTTAAAAATTCAGAGAACTCATTAGAGAAGTACTCTCCCCCTCCATCTGACCTTAGGCACTTTACATATTTCCCTGTTTGCTTTTCAACCAAAACTCTGAAATTCTGAAAGTGAGTGAACACCTCACTCTTCTCTTTCATGAAATATACCCACACTTTCCTTGTGTGGTCATCAATGAAAGTCACATAATACCTGTAGCCTCCCATAGATATGGTCTTTGTAGGACCCCATACATCTGAATGCACAATATCTAGTGCATTTCTGCTCACATATCTGTTACGTGGAAACACATGCTTTGTTTGCTTCCCAAATTGGCATGCTTCACATATTTTCTGTATACCTTCCACTTTAAATTTTGGCAGCCCTGTCACAATTCCTTTAGTTTGCATAGACTTCAATCTCTGCACATTCACATGTCCAATCCTTTTATGCCAGATGTCTGTGTCTGCAACAATTCCTGAACCATTTGCAAACATCGCAGCACTCATTTCAGGCATGTCTACATTTAATGTAAACATTCTGCCCACTTTGTTACCTTTTGCAACCAACCTGCACATGTCTTTGAAATCTTCAACATAACACCCATCAGGGTTAAACCGAACCTGCAAACCCTTCTCAATCATCTGGCCAACTGAAACCAAATTCTTTGTTATGTTCGATACATGAAGTACATCTGCAAGGTACTTCACTTTGCCATCCTGCATAGACAATGGCACGTCTCCAACGTGGGCAATTGGATGAGCAGTGTCATCCCCTGTTTCCACAAAACCTGGTCTTTCCGGGTTTTTCATCTCCTTGAACCACTCCCCATGACTCGTCATGTGGTTTGAAGCACCTGAATCCACATACCATACATTATCTTTTTGTGTTGCATCAACATTTTCAGACATGGCATTCACGACATGCTGCATAACAAACAACCTTTCATTATCCTCATTATTTCTGCTTGAGGATGCATAGTTGTTTTGCTGCACTTTCCCATTTTGCATGTCAGCCTGCTTCTTATAACATTCTACTGCCTGCACACATGTCGAGGCTTACCACCACAATAATACCATTCACGTGCATCATTATATTGCCTTTGCCAATTTCCACGGCCTCTTTGACTCCCCCTGCCTCTGAATTTGCCTCTTCCACCTGCGTGTTGTTGTTGTTGTTGTTGATTCTGGGACTGTTGTTGCTGCTGTGCTGCTGACCATAATTCTGATTACCTGTTCGGCCACCTCCTTGACCGCGTCCGCGGCCTCCTCTACCTCGTCCTCTTCCTGAACTCGTGTAGAAGGCCTGTTGCTCTGAACTGTTTTTGCTTTGTGAAGACTGTTGGTCTGCACCCAAGCTCTTCTCTTCGATAATCAGCATAGACACCAAATCTGTAAAGTTGGGAATGTTTTCTCGAGTCTGAATGGACATCTTGAACGCCTTGTATTGTGGCCCGAGACCACGTAGATAAACTTCCACCTTATCATCATCATCTATACTGACACACCAATAGATGCAAGGGATTCCACAATACCCTTTATCTTCAGTGCATAGTCATTCACAGACATGCTCTTTTTCTCCACAGTATGAAGTTCATTCTTCAACTGTATCTTACGTGCCTTGGTATTTGTTTCATAGAGCTTTACCAAGGTGTCCCACGCCTCCTTGGGGGACTTGGCATCCTGAATGTGCCCAATCATGGTGTCCTGTATACTAATGGCCAATACATAACCTTCCTGGCTCCTTGGTTCCAGTCTTTAAACTCTTCACATCTGCAGTAGTCGGATTTATATCCGGTATCTCCGGTGCCTCTTCATGCTCACCTTCTATGTAGTCCCAATAGCCTTTTTCCATCAGGAAATTTGTCAACCTGAATCTCCAAGCATGGAAGTTATTCTTATCAAGCTTCTTAGCCACAATCTGAGTTATCCCATCATTTGACATCTTGCCAAACACACAATTTTACCAGAAACTACACTCTAGTTTTTTCTGCACAAACTGCTGTATTTTCTGCACAGTGGTACTGTAGTACTCTCAAATGTCACAACCAGTGACTTCAATGTGCATACATACACCCAATGGCAACTGTAGACCTCTTTGCAGCACCCACAGTGTCTGCACAGTCAATTTGTCTTCCTGCAGTTCTTAAAACAGAGTTCTGCAGAGAATCGATGACTTACCCGCAGTGCTCGAAATCGCCTGCTTTCTGAAAAACGGAGGTCCAGACGCACCCGAAACGCATTTTTGGCCCAGAAAGTTTAGTCCGATAGGATAGTATAGTTGCCCTATAGCTTTACTCCCGCGAAGAAAGCTCCTCAATCAGAGATCGTTGCCGATGCCTCCCATAGAGCTCCCGACAAGGGTGTAGTCACCAACACAAATAGGGAAGAGTAGTTGAAGCTCTTACCCTCGTACCGCTTCCTGTGGTTCTCTTGCTTGTAGCTCAGCCCTTAGCACAAACTAGGCTCTGATACCATGAAAAGATGCAGGGGGGAAGAGAGCTTGAGCTCTTGCAAGCACACACACACACACTCACATAACCCTAATAGAGAACACACAAGGTGAGAGGCTGAAAATCTTCTTCTTCTCTACTCAACACTCAACACACCATATACAAGAATAAGAGTACTCATAATATGAAAGGTACTCAACCAATACATACACGGGTTCTCTATAGTGTGAACCCGACTAAATGAGCTGGCGCTGTCACATAGCCTGTCATCCCACTGGCCGCATATCTCCCATGATCTCACCAACCATGCCAATGGTGTAAGTGTGGGGCCTATCCCCCAGGCGGGTCATCAGTGTCCACCGCCTCACTAGATGAGCTCGATATCTCAACAGTCATACCACTTACACACCCAATAAGAAATTGCCATTTTAACGTATTCGACTATCTTTAAAGGCTATCTTTAAAACAATCTTTCAATGAAACCATAGTATTACTGATCATAATCCTCCAAAATATTGAGTCCATTGTTTTTCAAAAATATATCATCCGGACTCTCCGTTGAAGACCAAATGGTCAACCAACGAGATCCAATATCAAAATTCAGTTCACAAAAGTAATTCCTTCCAGTTCATCTATATCTTCCTCGACATACGCATGGGTGTCCTAGCAACTGTGAGCCCATGCATCACTTGGTCAAAACCCTCTAGGATCTTACTTAGGTGTCCTAGCACTTCACTCAGGGACTGCTTCGTCGGTCCTCGCCCATCGTTGGTCAAGACCTCGGCAGGCTTTGCCGCGAGCGACATCCTCGATGACTCCCTACCAGCTATCGCAAACGAGTCTCTCCTTAGTTAATCACAAACCAAATGCTTTTTCCAGCATTCTGGTGTAAAACAGTCATTTAAAAAACAGAGGTTCTATGCAAGTAGAATTCCCAGTTTGAGTTTGATTCCACAAGACTCTTTTTTCCCACAATCCAGATTTTCTTAATGAGAATCGTTGATCTCACATCAAGGTAATCTACCCATCATTTGACTGAATTTCCAACTTGATTCTTGGTGATGATTTTGGTTAAAGGAAAACTACTCTAATTGTGAATGAGGTCGTGGTGACCTAACTGATAAAGCTGCAACAGCTGACGGAGAGTCAATGGAGGATGTCTCGCGTAGCAAGGTCGGCTGAGGTCTTGACGGTACGATGGATGAAGGACCAAGGAAGCAGCCTATGAGTGAAGCGCTAGGTCACCAGCGAAGGATCATAGAGGGTGCGCTGAACATACAGTGCTCGGGCTCTGGGTCACCGAAGATACCCACACGTGCGTCGAGGAAGATATTGGAACAAGGACTCACAGGTTCGGTCGGATTAGTTTGGTCAATAATGACCCTGACTACGTTAGAGTAAAAATATCATGGAGGAATCGCCAACACTTTCTAGGCGAGGGAAGTTTTTTCGGGTTCGGTTTTTGAAGAATTGAGGGATTAGTTTCTTGTCCGGATATCCATGGGTGAGGCCCCGAGTGAGGGATCCTACCCCGTGCAAGGAGTGCTACTTCCGCTGCTAGCACCCCCGAATCGGTTATGTGTAGGGGGCATAGATCTTTCAGATGTATCAAAAGACTTGTACTCCTTGCCAAGACCATGCAAGATAATGTCTACCAAATCATTATCAGGCATGGGGGCATTGATAGTTGCCAATGCATCTGCATACTTCTTTATCTCTTGTACATAATCATGAATACTTCTTCCTTTCCACTTCACATTATGAATCTGTTGTCTCAAACTGAGACTTACGAGCACTAGTATCTGTATCAAACAGCTTTACCAACATATCCTATGCATCCTTGGGATTCTCAGCATCATATATATGAATGAGTATAGCATCCGAGATACATATAGACAAGTAATGCAAAACTTTGTATGCTCTCTCGACCATTGCTTATGAGCTACAACTTGTTGTTGTGTAGGTTGTCGGGGTAGTTCCAGCTCTAGCTCCGCACCTGTAACAAGGTTCCAAAATCCTTTTCCTTTCAAAAAACTTTTATTCCTATAATTCCATGCCTGGAAGTTCTTTCTATCCAACTTCTCACCCACAATCTGTACTGGGCTGTCTGACATATTTGCTCAATGCAAATGCACCTTTTGCACACATTAAATTCTGTAAATGAGCCTTCCTCAGCTCAACCACACTCTAATAATTGTTCTATTGGCAACCCATGTGCAAGCCTTGAACAAAATTTGGAGCAATTTACTTGCATTTGATTGAGTGAAATTACTGGTTTTTTGAGCTCTCACAAAACAGAGAAGAGGAAGCCCAAAATTGATGAATTTGGAGTGAGATTTTGGCAAAAAAATGAACCATTAGTGGATTACACATATGCCTAGGTGTGTTGGGGACTCAAACCCACCTTCAATTAACACTTAAACAACTCCCAAATCCCCTAATTGCAGGCGGCGCAGCCAGACACGAGAAAACAGAGCATTTTTCTGGGTTTTTGCCTACGAGGAGATCAATTTCTCACTTGGTACTTGACATCTTCCACAATTTCTTTAGCAATTGGATGATTTACACTTTGGAGAAGAGGGCTATGTGATTTGTTTGGTCAATGATGCTTAATTGAGCTGGGAATGAGCTGATTAAAACGGGCTGTCCACTGGTTGCAGAGAAACAGAGCATTTTAATTGAGCAATTAATCCTTGGTGTTTTACAATTGGACAAATTCCTCTTACATGGACTTGATGGACACTATTGCTAAGCCAATGAATGCCTGGTTGCTCAATTTGGTGAAATATTGAAGGAATTAGAGCAAATTTTCTACTGGTTTTTCTGTTTTTTTGGTTTTTCCAAAAACAGAGAAAGGGGTTTTCAAAAATTAATAATTACACATGTCAGATGGAGTTGATACTCAACATTGAGGTTCATTAGGTGTCAATGCAAGTTTCCTAGACTTGATTGCACCATTACATTGCAATTTGGAGCCTTGGAAGACGTGTCAATTCAGGGTATCCCGCACTGCGTGAGTCAGTTCATCTTGGATGATTACAGGTTGATTTTCTACATCAAATTTGGAGTTTGTTGGCTACCTTGGAGTATCTGGAACATTCATTGAAGTGTGTTTGAGCTGAGAAAGGCTCATTTACAGATTTGAAGTGTGCGGAAGGTGTACGCATTGAGTAACATGTCGGACAATCCAGTTCAGATTATTGGTGAAAAGCTGGATAGGAAGAACTTCCAGGCGCATGGAAGTACAGGATAAAGAGTTTCTTGAAAGGGAAAGGATTTTGGAATCTCATGACAGGTGCTGAGCCTGAGCCTGAGCTACCTCGATAACCTACACAGCAGCAGCTTATTGCTCATAAGCAATGGTCAGAGAGAGCATTCAAAGTGCTGCATTATTTGTCTTTATGCATTTCTGATGCTATGCTCATACACATTCAGGATGCTGAGAATCCCAAAGATGCATGGGATACTTTGGTCAAAATGTTTGATACAGATACGAGTGCTCGCAAGTCTCAATTGCGACAGCAGATACACAATGTGAAAAGGAATAAAAGGAGCATACATGATTATGTGCAAGAAATCAAGAAGTTTGCAGATGCATTGGCCATAATAAATGCCCCCATGCCTGATGATGATTTGGTGGATATTACCTTGCGTGGTCTTGGCAAGGAATACAAATCCTTTGATACATCTATCTCAGTGAGGAGTACAGGTCTACCCGACTTCGATGAGTTGGTTTCACTCTTGTTGGTTGAGGAAATCAAGCTCAGTGATTCATTTCTGGATGCATCTACTAGCCATGATGATGGCAGAAATCAGGCTTTCTACTCGCAGAGAGGTTTTAGAGGCAGGGGGAGATTCGCATCACGTGGCCGTGGTGGTAATGGTCGTGGATGGCAGGATAGACCTCCACAACAGAATTTTCAGCCTTCATATGGTGCTCGAGGTGGTCGTGGATATGCACCTCAGCGAGGCAGAGGTACCCCCCGTGGTCGAGGACGTTGGCAAGGCCAACAAAATTCTATGCAAGATGTGGAATGCCATTATTGTGGCAAATATGGTCATATGGCGAGAGATTGTTTCCGCAAACAGAATGATTTGAGAGGGGGAAGAGCACAGCGTGGTGGTCATTATGGTGGAAACTATGCACAACATGGTGGTAACTATGCATCAAGTAGCAATGATGGAACTGCAAATCATTTGTTTGCCATGAAGCATGTTGTGGGTTCTATGACAACAAATGCTGAGAATGATGACACATGGTATATGGACTCAGGAGCATCAAACCATATGACGTCATGGTGAATGGTTTGAGCATATGAAGCCTATGGATGTAAAAGGCTATGTGGAAACAGGTGATGATACCCAGCATGTCATTACACATGTTGAAGTGTACCATTGGTCATGCACAATGGTCAGACAAAGTCTATGTTAGATGTGCTGTATGTGCCTTCGATCACTAAGAGCTTGGCCTCAGTTGGTCAAATGGTGGAACAGGGATTACAGGTTTGCTTCAATGAGCATGGATGCTTCGTTGAAGATTTTAAACATGGATATAGAGTGATTGCTAAAGGCAAGAAAGAAGGAAGATTGTTTAAGCTGGATGTTGGAATTCCTGAGCTAAAATCAGCCATGTTCTCAAAGAGCAGGAATGTGGTACAAGATATTGATATGTGGCACAAGAGGATTGGACATGTCAATATACAGAGATTAAAGAACATGCAAACAAGAGGCATTGTCAATGGATTGCCTAGGTTCAAATATGATGGACATATGCATGTTTGTGAAGCCTGTCAATTTGGGAAGCAGGCAAGGTTGAGATTTCCTAGAGAAGGAAATATGAGTAACAGGCCACTTGAGATAGTACACAGTGATGTATGGGGTCCTGCACAAAACCCATCTATCAAAGGCAGTTTATACTATGTTACATTCATAGATGATTTCAGCAGGATGACATGGATATACTTTCTGAAAGAGAAGAGTGAAGTGTTAGAAAAATTCATGGATTTCAAAGCTTTTGCAGAAAAGCAATATGGCTGTTGGATTAAATGTCTGAGGACAGATGGAGGTGGTGAATACACCTCAAAAGCTTTTGAGCATTTCTTGAGGAAGCATGGAATAAGAAGACAGTTGACTTGCAGGTATACACCTCAGCAGAATGGTGTGGCTGAGAGGAAGAATAGAGTCATATGTGAAGTGGCAAGGGCAATGCTCAATGAAAAGAGCATGCCAGATTACTATTGGGCAGAATCATGTGCTACTGCAGTGTATATCTTGAACAAAACACCTACAGTAGCCATTCATGGAAGCACGCCAGAGATGCGGCTTACAGGTTACAGGCCAGACATTGGACATCTTAAAGTTTTTGGATGCATAGCTTATGTACATGTGCCTGATGAAAGAAGAAGGAAGTTGGATCCTAAAGCAGAGAAATGTGTATTTGTGGGATATGCACAGGATAGAAAGGCATACAAATGCTATAACCCTCAAACTAGACAAGTGGTCATCTCACGAGATGTGGTGTTTGATGAGCTTGCTAGTTGGTACAAAGCAAAAGATGAGGGAGTTATTGAGTCACTTGAGGCTGATGTTCATGTGAACTTGCCACCACAAGCAAGTTCTAGTTCTACTACTATGTCTGGGCCAGCAGAGCAGAAGCTGAGAGTAGCAGTGTACGTCCATGGTCAGGACGTTTGAGGCATGAGAGTGTAAGCACTGGGATAAAGGAAAAAAGAAAGTCGAAGGAATTGGAATCACAGGTTATGAGTCATCTAGTTCTGAGAGTTTGGATGAGGAGCTTGGCATACCTGTTTTACGCACACCTGGTGCTAGACAGGACAGATATGTGCCACCACATGCTAGAGTTACAGGTGTACAGAGTGACCCGCAGGCATTGCGGAGATCCCAGAGAGTCAGATATCCTGTTGACAGATTGACATACAGAGATTTTGCTATGCACTATGCATATATGACATCTATGGTGAAGCATGTGGAACCTACATGCTATACAGAGGCTATTGGAGAGCATGTATGGGAAAAAGCAATGGATGTGGAGATGGACGCATTGGTCCATAATGATACATGGGACTTGGTTGCACTACCAAAGGACAAGAATGTTATTGAATATAAATGGGTTTACAAAGTGAAGTGCAAATTTGATGGTTCTATTAAGAGACATAAAGCTAGATTGGTAGCAAAGGGTTATGCACAGACCCAAGGATTGGATTATGATGAGACGTTTAGTCCAGTGGCTAAGATGGGCACAGTGAGAGCAGTCATTGCTATGGCTGCAGCTAATGGCTGGAAAATGCATCAGATGGATGTTAAGAATGCATTTCTGAATGGAGATCTACAAGAGGAAGTGTACATGGCACAGCCAGAAGGGTATGTACACCCTAGATATCCACCTCGTGCTTGGAGTGATAAGATGAGCAGATATCTTATCTCACTTGGCTTTCAGATTTCTATAGCAGATTCTTCACTCTATGTGAAGAAGACACAGCATGGGATTGTTTTACTAGTCATCTATGTGGATGACTTGATTATCACAGGTGATCATAGTGCAGATGTGATGCATGTCAAGAAAGCTTTGAGTGGGCAATTTGACATGAAAGATCTTGGTGAGTTGAGATACTTCCTTGGAATTGAAGTGGTGAAAGATCATGCAGGTACTTGGTTAGTACAGCGCTTTGGATATGTTGGCAAAGTATGGCATGACAGGGTGTAAGCCTATGAGTACACCATTGGAGCAAAATGTGAAGTTGCGGGCTGATTATGGTGAGGAATTGGATGATCCTTCTATGTACAGGAAGATGGTTGGTAGTCTCATATACATGACTATCACACGCCCGGATTTGAGTTATGCGGTGGGACTAGTGAGCCAGTTTATGCAGAGCCTCAGGAAACCACATTTGGATGCAGTGAGACGCATCATGAGATATGTGAAGACCACAGCACATTATGGTTTATTCTATGAGAGTGGTAAAAGCTTGGACATACATGGCTACACAGATGCTGATTGGGCAGGTAGCGCATATGACAGGAGGTCTACTAGTGGATATGCTTTTACACTTGGAAGTGCCGTGGTGAGTTGGAGTAGCAAAAAGCAACCTACAGTTGCTTTATCCAGTACAGAGGCTGAGTACAGAGGTGCAGCCATTGCTACTTGTGAGGCTATATGGTTAAAGAGTCTCTTGACAGATTTATGTGAGCCTCTTGATGGGAAAGTTGTCATTCATTGTGACAACATGAGCAGTATACAGTTGGCAAAGAATCCAATGTTTCATGCAAGGACCAAACACATAGAGGTCCATTATCACTTTGTCAGAGAAAAGGTGCTGGATGGTTCAGTTGATCTTCACTATGTGAAGACTGATGAGCAGGTGGCTGATATCTTCACGAAGCCACTTAGCAGGGAGAAGTTTGAGTACTTCTGGACTATGTTGGGAGTACATGGGATGAGCTTGAGGGGGAGTGTTGAGAGTCTTGATATCCCAAGCTCATCTACATCTTCATCGGCAGTACATCATGAGCTTGAGAGGGGCTGTTGAGATTCAAGCTCGATGTCAGTGTGAGCCAGCTATGCTATGTGTTGGCAGATTAGGTAGGAACATGTGTGAGACATAAATGACCGCGTGTCCAGCTGGTCATAGTGTGTGGACATTAGCTAGGGTTAGTAGAGTGTGGACACAACTCATTGTGTGTTGTGTGGATTATGATTTAGTGCATTATGCTTTGTGTGAGAGTTGACATGGCTTCCCTCTATGGTTAGGGTTTGAAATATACATTAGGGTTTGCTCCTGTGTGTGTGTCTCCTCCTCCTCTACCGTTCTTTCAACAGTTGGCAACCACAACAAAATATGCATGACATTAAGTGCCATTATTGTGGCAAACTTGCACACATGGCTAGAGATTTCTACAAAAAGAAAAATGATATTCATGGTCGTAGAGTACAACATGGAAATTATGCATCACACATAGATCATTTGTTTACCATGAAGCATGTGATGGGTACTATGGCATCTTACAAAGAGAGTGATGACACATGGTACATGGATTCATCAGGAGCATCAAACCACATGACTTGTCATGGAGAGTGGTTTGATAATATGATGCCAACACAAAATCAGGGTTATGTTGCTATAGGTGATGATACTCAGGATCCTATTACACATGTTGGTAGTGTGCCATTGAGGATGCATGATGACAGGGTGAAAACTATGTCTGAGGTGTTGTATTGTCCACCCATCGATACAAAGAGTTTGGCATATCAATGGGACAAATGGTTGAACAAGTATTGCCACTGAGATTTAATGAACATGGTTGCTTTGTTGAGGATTTCAAGCATGGCTACAAATTTATTGCCAAAGTTCAAAAAGCAAGAAGATTATTCAAGCTAGATGCAAGCATTCCAGAATTGAAGTCAGCCATGTTTTCTCATAGTCATGGGATAGTGCCAGACATTGATATTTGGCATAAAAGGATTGGTCATGTAAACATTCAAAAGCTGAAATCTATGCAAACAAAAGCCATTGTTGGTGGTATATCTAGATTCAAATAAGATGGGAGTACACATGTGTGTGATGCATACCAATTTGGGAAACAAGCAAGGTTGCCATTTCCCAAGGATAGTGAAATGAGTAGATAGAAAGGCTTACAAATATTACAATCCAGAAACTAAACAAGTGCTCATTTCTAGAGATGTAGTGTTTGATGAGTTAGCAAGTTGGTACAAAAACAAAGACGATGCTATGGTGGATGACATAGATGAAGATGTGCATGTGAACTTGCCAAAAGAGAGTACTATTTCATTATCTGGGGCAAGTGCAACATTGAGTGGAAGTGATAATGTAATTCCATGGTCAGGAAGGTTGAGACATGGTAGTGTGACAACAAGTGAAAGTGTTGTTGATAGAGGAAAAAAGAAGGTTGAAGGAATTGGTATAACAGGTTATGAGTCATCTAGCTCGAAAAGCTTAGATGAAGAACTTGGCATCCCAGCCTTAGGTACTCTAGGTATAAGGTAAGAGAGATATGTTCCTCCACATGCAAGAGCACAGGGTGTACAAAGTGATCTACAGGTTTTAAAAGATCACAAAGGATTAGGTATCTAGTGGAGAGATTGACATATAATGGGTATGTAATGCATTATGCATACATGACATCAATGATAAAGCATGTGCATCTTTACCCTGTTGTTGCAACGTTTAGACATGTTGTATCACACTCATCATTGCGAGGCGGCCTCAACCCATGGGATAATTCTGCCCTGTCCACACAGGTTATCTTCAAGGGTTGGTTTTCTTTGTGTATATAAATGCGATTGGTCTCCCAATAATGAACCAACCTTGCTTCCCTCATGTAAGGCCTTTTGAGGATCATTGTGTATGACCATCTCCTCTCTAAAAGTCTACACCATAAATGTGTAGTGGAAGCCTAGTCCAAAAGTCTTGATTTTTGCATCTTGCAAGATGCCAATGGAATTGGTTATGTTCCTCAAAAGGAGCTGGCTAAATGCGTAAGGGACATACACTGTTCCTTCCCAAGGAGGTGGTGCCTGTGTGATGGGGATGAGATAAAGTCCTCATTCCACCGATCGCCTCAGAGAAAATGTTGCATTGGCTATGGTGAGCCATGGAAGGCCATTTTTCACCTCCCACTAAGTCCTCCCTCAATGTATCTAGCAATGTGGGGCTTGCTTGGATTGGTTCTAGAGGTAGAGGGCTTCGAAACTTGTTCTATCTATGACCTCTTGAGAATGGTTATGGGTCTGTCTGACACCTTGGGAAAACTCTAAGATCCCTTTACTAGTTCTATGATTGGCTTTGGGATAGGGTCTAGGAAGATATCCTCAAGTGGGATTAGTGCTTTGTATTGAACCACCTGCTCTAGCACTAGCTCTAGTTTAGTGTCATGTACCTTCCTTTTACAAGCTCCTTGGCTTGTTTCATCCTCACTTTCTCCAACAAGGGGTTGGGGTAATCCTTGAGTTCCATTAGAAGGTTTTCATAGTTTATGGGTTTTTTTTTTGCTTGGAAAGAGTGGGTTTAAGGGAGATGACCTCTGAGTTTTCATAGTTTATGGGTTTCTTTTCCACTTGGGAAGAGTGGCGTTTGAGGGAGGTGACCTCTGAGTTCTCATCCGAATCACTTTTGATCTCTCTCCTCCCCATCTCTTTCTCTACCCTCTCTCTCTATCTCTCTCCATCCTCTCTCTCTCTCCCTCTCTCGTCTCATCTTTCTCTCTCCCCTCGGTCACATCATCTCTCTCTCTCTCTCTCTCTCTCTCTCTCTCTCTCTCTCTCTCTCTCTCTCTCTCTCTCACCTCATCTCCCAACCTGTCTCCCTCCCTCCGTGCTGTTAATATTTCCGGTCATTAGGGGGCATTTGAACATATTTTGGGCCTTTTACTAATAAAAGTAATTAGCAACGAACCAATAAGAATAGAGGATTGTGCACATTTGGTCTCCTTTGAATATAGGGAGGGAGACTAGGCTATAGGGAGGGGGACTAGGCTTTCAGTGCTAATAATTACACTTGTCCCTTTAAAAAAGTAGGGGGTTTAGGGTAGGTACGGTCCCACCATTTTTCGTGGCTCAAAAAATCCTTCAAATTTTCGAGATCCCCCCAAAACTCACATTTCCCCCCAAAAACCCATCTCAACTTTCATTGTAATCAAAAATTTAATTTTCAAGTCCGCTTTCCCTCTTGAACGTCCAAATTAAACTCTTCCTCCCTTTCTCTTTCATCTATATCTCATTTGCCCAACCCTAGTGAAACCATCAAAGCCCGAAACCCTAATCTTTCTCATCCATCTTAATCTCCCTCCCTTCTCGGAGCTCCATCTCTTTCATCTTCAAGGCTCCCATAAAACCCTAGTCTGCACATCTCTTTCCTTTTTACTCTAAACATAACCTTTCTACTCCAGCTTCCAAGAAGATATGGCCGCACCAAGAAGACCAAAAAACGAGATTGAGGAGATATCCTTGCACAACAAGAAGGACGATGATGGTGCTTGGGTGGGAGAGGCATTTCGTAAGAGCGCTTGGGTTTATCTACAGCCTGCTCTGCTGCAATCGGGCCTCACCAAGTTCGACGGAGAAAATGTACTAGAGCACCATTGGAAAGGTCGTTTACAAGGCTTCAAGAAGGCAAGCAACGGAAAACTAGTGGCCACGGTACAACATGTTTACACAGCACAAGATATCCATCTTCACCAACAAACTCGATTTCCAGACAATTGTAAGTATCGCAGTAGGTAGAAAGGGGCATGTGAGATTTTCTGACAGAGATGTTTCAATCTAAGTCAACTTATTTCTTGTTTGCAGATATTTTTCCTTCAAACATGGTAGAGGAGCAGCCATTGGAAAGCCTTACACCGGAATATTTCAAGCATTGCATGCAAACATTGGTCAGGCAATGTTTTCTTGTGTAAAACAAGTGCAGAACTTCTTAAGGAAAAGGTTTTCTTTTATCGACACTCCTATCTGGTGCCAAAGCAGGACGGTGATTATTAGCTTACAACCTCTCATTCCATACTTTGTCAGCATGTTCATTGCATATTGTCTTTGAACTAACCAAATGCCTTTTTTTACCACTTCAATGCCAAGAAAGTATCTCAATTCTCCCAAGTATTTCATATCAAATTCACCACATAATGAAGCTTTCACATCAGCAATATCCTTTCTTGAATCACCTACACGATCAAGTCATCTATATAGATGACAATCACCACAATACCTTGTGTTGTCTTCTTTGCATATAGTGATGAATCTAAAGTTCCCACATGAACACCAATGCTAATGAGATACCTGCTTATCTTGTCTATCCAAGCACGTGGTGCTTGCTTCAATCCGTACAAGACCTTCTTCAACTTACATACATGTGTAGGGTATTTGGGATGCACATAGCCTTCTGGCTGCTTCATGAACACTTATTCTTGCAATTCACCATTTAGAAATGCATTCTTTACATCCATTTAACACATTTTCCAACCATTTGACACAACCAATGCAATCACAGATTTCATTGTTCCCATCTTAGCCACACGGTATCATAATCCAAGCCATGTGTCTATGCATATCCCTTTGTGTGACCAGCCTTGCTTTATGCCTTTCTATTAATCCATTTGCCTTACATCTCACTTTATACACCCTTTTGCAACTAATGACATTATTTCCACTTGGTAATGCAATCGAGTCCCATGTATCATTGTATACTAAGGTATCCATTTCTTTGTCCATTGCTTTTTCCCATACATGCTTTCCAATAGATTCTCCAAAACATGATGGCTCCACATGCTTTATCATTGATGTCATGTATTCATAATGCATTGCATACCCATTATATGTCAATCTCTCCACTAGATACCTTATCGTTTGTGATCTTCTCAAAACCTGTAGATCACTTTGTACACCCTGTTTGTACACCCTGTGCTCTTGCATGTGGAGGAACATATATCTCTTACCTTACACCCTGTGCTCTTGCATGTGGAGGAACATATCTCTCTTATGGTACAAGTGCTATGATTT
The DNA here is from genome assembly GCF_041138505.1 of Cibotium barometz. Taxonomy (NCBI): domain Eukaryota; kingdom Viridiplantae; phylum Streptophyta; class Polypodiopsida; order Cyatheales; family Cibotiaceae; genus Cibotium; species Cibotium barometz. Next base: position 22,703,374 of record NC_141090.1, read on the forward strand.
TCCTAGTGCAAGATTTCTGCAAGTCATTTCAATAAGTAGAGATCAATGTAGGATGCAAAAGATGTGATACAGAACTAAACCCAAGTAGGTGCTGCTCTACAAGAAGAGAATCAGCCACCATGGAAGCTTGGGCATAAGCTTCGAGAAGACAAGATGTTATATCATCATAAAAGGGTAAAAGGTATCAAAAGGGTACAATATCCTAGAGCTGGTGCGTTTTATGGCCCTATATTCCCTACACAACGTATGTGCAAATGCCCCTAAGCCCCCATGTGCCTAGGCCCATCCTCCATATGTATGTGCACACTAGAATCCTTTCATTACATATGGCAAGTGTGGTGCCTTCATATATAGGTAGCCAAGTGTAGTGCTTTTTTAAAGTAGATTATGAGGGATGAGGCCCAAAATGGGATTCAAATTTAAGGCCTATCTCTATGGTATCCTTTTCTCTCCCATCCGAAGGATGGGTTTTGGACTAGTGTTGACAAAATGAGAGCCATTGGGAGATTTGAATCTTACAACCACTTTCTCATACAAAAACTTGGTTATTAACCACATGCAACACACATCAACTCTCAGCATAGAGTGAAATCTTATAGACTCAGAGCAAGAATAGATGTCGGGGTCATCCATCATTTTCCTAATTAACAAAAAACAAATTAGCATTATCTTGATCAAGCCATTCTCTTTCATAAGAATGCACAAGTCTCGTACAAATAACGTGAATTAGGATTTGTATCAATGCGCTAAGTTTTCTATAACGAATATTTGTATACGTTCCAATTTGGTTCTATAGAGTTGAGTTACTTTCCAATTTCTTAAGTGACATGGTGGATTTTCTCTTAGAAGGATTGATGGTAGTAACCACAAGTCTTCTGTGTACTATCCACAAAAAACTAGATAGCATAAACAAGGTCCTATGCATTGTGCACTATGTTTACAAAGACAGTTGAGGCATCAAGCATGAATTGGGAGAATAAGCTCTCATCCACTTTATAAGCTTGCAAAACTGCCTATAAAACCTCAATTGGGACTACATCGTATAACCTAGTCTTTGGACTTTCGGACTTGATGCCGTACTCTCGATTGAATTCATGATCCCAACCTCAAGGAAGGTAACATAGCAAATGGAATGAAAGCATAAGCAAGGCCCTATGTTGAAAGAATAAACAAGGTCCTATGCATTGTCCTTACAAAGAAGCTCCTATGCACTGTGTTTACAAAGACAGTTGAGGCATCAAGGATGAATTGGGAGAATAAGCTCTCATCCACTTTATGGTCTTGCAAAATTGCATATAAAACCTCAATTGGGACTACATCATATAACCTAGTCTTTGGACTTTTGGACTTGATGCCATACTCTCGATTGAATTCATGATCCCAACCTTGAGGAGGGTAGAATAGCAAATGGAATGAGCGGACAGTGAGTTGTCTAAACGACTCATAGAGATCCAGAAACTTAATGAAGCAAGGTTATACTCAGTGTGGTGGGCATGGATGCCGAGAAAAAGAGAAGGAAAAGATGCCAATATCAAAACCAAGAGGTTCAAGGAAGGGGACCTAGTTCTACTTTATAACCTGAACAAAAATAAAAGGAATTTAAAGTTGAGAGGGATGGGTCCTTTCAGAATCTACAAACTCACAACTAGAGGGACATCACATCTAGAAATTCTTGATGGAGTACAAATGGAAGGATTCCTCAATGGGAGCAAACTTAGAAAATACTATGGGCCACTGTCTTATGAATAAATTTAAGCCATTCACAAAGGCTCAAAAAAAAGAGAAAACATGAGACTAAGATGAAGAGACGATCCCAACGGGAAGCTAAAGCTGGGGCAAAAAAAGAAAAGCAAAGGAAAGGTATTATACCTATCCACATGGCTGAAATGCATAACAATCATGAGGAGGAAGAGGTCAAACCCGTGAGGTTGTTTTAGTATTTATGTGAAAAAGGTACACGAAACAATAGTCGTGCATCGTTGAGATCTTCATGATTGATCGCAATTGTCTAGACATTGGGGGGAGGGGGGGCAAGATGAGCCCGGATGGGCGTTGGAGGTGGGGAAACTGCTACACAATCATCTAGAACATATTTATGGGTAGACGGTGGTACCTAAAGGGAAAACTCACTACCTCTCACACTTTGCAGCAAAATGGTGTTGCATAGCACAAGAATTGTGCTAATGTTGAGATGGAAAGGAGTATGCTTAATAACAGGAATCTACTAAAATCCTTTTGGACTAAGGTAGTTAACACAGGTATGTACATTCTTAATAGGAGTGCAACAATACCCCATGCATGCAAGCCTCACAGCTCGATCTTGGATGAAGTTATCGAATGATTTACAATCCATCATGCCACTGTTCGTCCATGATCCCTCGTCCGTCCATGAGTTGTTATCCATCCTCGATCCATCCACAAGTTGTCGTAGATCCTTGATCTATCCAGTTAGAGAGGGGTGTTCTCATAAAGGGGAGGGCCATTGATGCCATCAAAGGAATAATCATCCAGAATAGGATGCTTTCCAATTATTTTAGGGAAAGCCTAGAGAGAGAAAAAGGGATTAGGGTTAGAGAGAGAGAAAATAACTTTAGGTGAAAGAAAATACCCTAGATTAATATAGAAATTATTTAGAAGGATATTTAGAGTTTTTGGAGATAAAGAATGCATTTAGTGATGCCAATTTTCCATGGATTATAGCAGATGTGGCTGATTTTTCTTATTGCAAAAGCCAACCTTATCCATGTCCCTAAGCACTAAGCTCTTCGATGATTTGCTTGGGTTGGTGATCCTTAAATTCATGAGAAAGTCTCTCCTTATATGAGCCTTGCAAAGGAGTAGCACGTTGGCATGTTGGTGAGGTGCTTAGATTTCCTCGTGAACAAAAAAAACATAGCCAAACTTGCTTTGTTGGATATAGGAGCAGGAAAAAACTTAGTTATATGAGACTTGGGTCTCATATGGGAAACCTGCCCTTGATCCGACCAAAGCTTTGGTACAAATAGTCTCAAGTTTTTATAATGAATGTAAAGGGATGTGAAAGATTAAGTTGCACATCAACTTTTATCCCATTGGTGGAAGGTAGTTTTTATGTATAATACTTAAAGAGATCATCCTTGGAAGGGGATGGATTGTTAAACATGACTGCAACATTGATTGGACCATGAGGACAACCACAATCAAGTTAGCACAAAAGAGTTGGGATAGAGATCTCTACTGATATACAAAAGTTACTAACATTACTACAAGTAGGTCCCATTCAGCGGGTAAGCGCAATTATTCATAAACTCAAAGCCTCTAATCAACCCCCATCACATCCTTAAAACCAAAAGTAAAGGAGTTAAAATCCCAACCAAAGGATGAAATCTTCTTTAAAAATCAAGGAGGCACCATAAAAGAAACCAAATGCTAGCAACCAATACGTCCAATCCTGCTACCTCGGTTTCTCAAAAAGTCCCAATGAACCAGGATGAAGCAAATGTGGGTATCGAAGACACCAAGGAAACCTAATTATGAGCCAACCAAATAGCTAAAGCCCAAGAAAAAAAACCCTAAACAGGTGTGGATTCCAAAGCAGAGTATCCCTAAAATGCCGACAAAAATTGATGACAAGCTGATGTGGATCCCTAAGCAGAGAAGAAATAGAAAGCCATATAGTGATCCAACCACACAAGGATGGGTGACCATGTAAATATCACTAATAGCCCAAGGATACTCCTAAGGAAGAAGCCAAATAAGGGTGCCAAAAAGGGCGTTGGGAAGAGCAAACAATATCTTCCTTTATAGCATCTAAATCACTGAAAACATACAGCACGGGACATCTAGCAACCCTACAGTTATCCCTTGAGCCTCTGCTCATTCAGTCAACCGCCTGAACTTTCTCAATCTAAATCAGTTGTCTCACCTAAATGTCCTCCTAGGTCAGATCTAACTCTGAACAAGTCTAATCTTTAACTCCTCAGCTAACTCCTTTGACCTTCTGCTGACCTGAATTGACCCGAACTCTCTCAGTTCAGCTGCTCTACTAACTGTTTTTTGATTGAGCTAACTGTTTGCTGACCTCTATCAAATCCTTGTCCTCTAGAATCACAGACTTTCTTCCAGGACCATCAACTCTCTCAAATCCTTTGGTCCAGAACTCTACTGAATCTGTCACCCCACACCACTTCTAACTATCAGCTGACTCCCACCTGACTCAGAACTCTCCACTCTTGTTTCCTCTAACACTTTTACAAACCCCTAGACACCTAAGAATCAACCATGATCTAGCCTTGCAACTCCTAATCTGACAGCACCTCACTCCCTCTAACTCTGTTAAATACTCTCTAGCATTAAAACTATGTGATTGGCCCTCACAGACCTCTGACTATCAGACCTGACTCAAAATAGCTTCCTCTCAACCCAGAAAGACTAGTTTGACCCTTCAAGTGACTGACCCTGATGTTTAGCTGACCCTACAACCACCTCTGCAGGTTTTCTTCTTCAAACAGAAACCAACAGTTGAGCGAAACCCTGGGTAGCACCAAGTTCTAAGAGAGGTGCAAACATAGATCCCTGGGCTTACCTGTGCAACCTAGCTGTCTTTCTCACTCTTTACAAGGTGGGATTAAAAGATGCAACCCTCCTAGAGCGAGGAAAGAAAAGTTAACAAAATCATCATCACGCTCAAGAATCTTGCATCAACAAATCACACCAAAACAGGTATAAAGCAAGATAAGGGAAAAGCTAAGATAGAGCACACACGGACTAAAGAAGAGCAAGAGCAAGAGCAGCTTCAGAAGCAAATCCAAGAACTACCCTCTTCTTCTCAGCCTTTGCATGATGGAATCCCAACTTCCCTATAATTCGATGAAGTCTCTGATGATGAGCACAGTAGTGTGAAGATTGTCCCAGCACAAGATGGCTTAAAAACCAACAACGTCTCATTCTTAATCTAGGTGGAAGCCAAGCTCATCAAAATGATGCAGAGCCCCTCAACTCGAGTAACAAAATGCATCCATTACGGGCACTTGGTGTGCAGACACTTACCATTGTAGGTAATCCAAAAATCTTTACAAGGTGGGACTCGTGATTTTCCCAAGTTTCCTAACATCTGGAGGCCTTTAGAAACGAGTCCTAATGGGAAGGGAGGGATTGCGATTATTTTGCAAGAAGGCGAATGTGAAAAGCCTCCCAAGGCTTACAAAAACCCTACCACCTATGTGGCCCTAGTGCATCCTTGATTTACCTATGTGGGTGGAGGACGAGAAAGGGTGGTGCATGAGAGGTAAAAGTCACATGATATTGGAGCGTTCTAGTGGACTGCACAAACAATAACTCCCCATATCCCAAAGAGCATAAACCACAGCCCATGTACAAAACGGTGAAGGGCCTCCCACTACGGTCGTGCGCGAACGCTCCATGGATCCATGCTATACCTAGAACGATGATTGTGTAGATGTTGGGAAGCATAAGGCTTTGAAAGGGGTCTAAGGGCTCACATGGAGGCCGTAGAATATTATGGTCGATAGCATGGTACATAGATTATAACACATCGTGATTTGATCTCACCACCACACGCAGTCATCAGTGATAGCAATGTCATGATATGCTCGAGCTCGCCATTAATGTTGCATATGAGAGGAGGAGGAGGAGGAGGTGTGGTGCGCGAGGAAATTGGTTGTATTTGAAGCCCTAGCCTATGACACGCAATTTAATCATCATAAGGTGCGGAGATAGAGGGGTGAAAAACCCACATAGCAAGATTGCCAGCTTAAGCGTTACCTTTATGGGCTCGACGGGGGACTACTCATCTAGCACGACTATACTTGAACAGGATCTGTTCTATAGTTCGTACATCTTGCCTGAGCATTCCTGCGCTGACAAGTCGCACAGCCCGGAAGACGAAAGGAGGCTCAGCCGTCAGAGCGTGAATAACTTGCCAGGGCTGCTGGGTGTCCCCGCCCTCCGCCCTGCGCCTTGATGACCGTCCCGCCGTGCTCATTCCGCCGGTGGTGAAGGCTGCTGAGCGATCTGACGGGTGTTTCCCCCACCCGCCATTTTTGGCATATATATATATATATTTTGCAAAGCCCAACAACAACTGCTTCGCTTCTTCCCCGTCGTGTGTCTGGGCGGCATCCCACCACCGTTTCTCTTTGGCTGCTGGCCAGCCAGCCAGCCTCTCACGCTTACCCGCCGACCTTCATTCGGAATGTGCCCCTTCATGTCATTCCAGTGTGGTTAACCACCACCACTAAGCTCCTTCACTCCTCCCAAACACATTTATAGACACTATTGCACTACATAAATCCCCTTTCTTATACCTCAACCTCCTAAGCTCATTTAGACATGTTGACCAAAGCGGTTCAGACAATTGTATCACACTCATCATTGGCGAGGTGGCCTCCTCAACCCATGGGAGGAGTCCTCCCTATCTCCATGTGTTAAGTACATATATTAGTAAATACAAAATATGCATAACTAATTCCAAGAAAATATTGGTGACCAAGAAATGGACCTAATCCTCAGAGTCTTCGGGTGTGGGAAAGGCTCATAGTTCTGGTTCTCATCTTTACCCTGTTGTTGCAACGTTTAGACATGTTGTATCACGCTCATCATTGCGAGGCGGCCTCAACCCATGGGATAATTCTGCCCTGTCCACACAGGTTATCTTCAAGGGTTGGTTTTCTTTGTGTATATAAATGCGATTGGTCTCCCAATAATGAACCAACCTTGCTTCCCTCATGTAAGGCCTTTTGAGGATCATTGTGTATGACCATCTCCTCTCTAAAAGTCTACACCATAAATGTGTAGTGGAAGCCTAGTCCAAAAGTCTTGATTTTTGCATCTTGCAAGATGCCAATGGAATTGGTCATGTTCCTCAAAAGGAGCTGGCTAAATGCGTAAGGGACATACACTGTTCCTTCCCTAGGAGGTGGTGCCTGTGTGATGGGGATGAGATAAAGTCCTCATTCCACCGATCGCCTCAGAGAAAATGTTGCATTGGCTATGGTGAGCCATGGAAGGCCATTTTTCACCTCCCACTAAGTCCTCCCTCAATGTATCTAGCAATGTGGGGCTTGCTTGGATTGGTTCTAGAGGTAGAGGGCTTCGAAACTTGTTCTATCTATGACCTCTTGAGAATGGTTATGGCTCTGTCTGACACCTTGGGAAATCTCTAAGATCCCTTTACTAGTTCTATGATTGGCTTTGGGATAGGGTCTAGGAAGATATCCTCAAGTGGGATTAGTGCTTTGTATTGAACCACCTGCTCTAGCACTAGCTCTAGTTTAGTGTCACGTACCTTCCTTTTACAAGCTCCTTGGCTTGTTTCATCCTCACTTTCTCCAACAAGGGGTTGGGGTAATCCTTGAGTTCCATTAGAAGGTTTTCATAGTTTATGGGTTTTTTTTCTGCTTGGAAAGAGTGGGTTTCAGGGAGATGACCTCTGAGTTTTCATAGTTTATGGGTTTCTTTTCCGCTTGGGAAGAGTGGCGTTTGAGGGAGGTGACCTCTGAGTTCTCATCCGAATCACTTTTAATCTCTCTCCTCCCATCTCTTTCTCTACCCTCTCTCTCTATCTCTCTCCATCCTCTCTCTCTCTCTCTCTCCCTCTCTCGTCTCATCTTTCTCTCTCCCCTCGGTCACATCATCATCATCTCTCTCTCTCTCTCTCTCTCTCTCTCTCTCTCTCTCTCTCACCTCATCTCCCATCTTGCCTCCCTCCCTCCGTGCTGTTAATATTTTCGGTCATTAGGGGGCATTTGAACATATTTTGGGCCTTTTACTAATGAAAGTAATTAGCAACGGACCAATAGGAATAGAGGATTGTGCACATTTGGTCTCCTTTGAATATAGGGAGGGAGACTAGGCTATAGGGAGGGGGACTAGGCTTTCAATACTAATAATTACACTTGTCCCTTTAAAAAGGTAGGGGGTTTAGGGTAGGTACGGTCCCACCATTTTTCGTGGCTCAAAAAATCCTTCAAATTTTCGAGATCCCCCCAAAACTCACATTTCCTCCCAAAAACCCATCTCAAAGTTCATTGTAATCAAAAATTTCATTTTCAAGTCCGCTTTCCCTCTTGAACGTCCAAATTAAACTCTTCCTCTCTTTCTCTTCCATCTCTATCTCATTTGCCCAACCCTAATGAAACCATCAAAGCCCGAAACCCTAATCTTTCTCCTCCATCTTAATCTCCCTCCCTTCTCGGAGCTCCATCTCTTTCATCTTCAAGGCTCCCGTAAAACCCTAGTCTGCACATCTCTTTCCTTTTTACTCTAAACATAACCTTTCTACTCCACCTTCCAAGAAGATATGGCCGCACCAAGAAGACCAAAAAACGAGATTGAGGAGATATCCTTGCACAACAAGAAGGACGATGATGGTGCTTTGGTGGGAGAGGCATTTCGTAAGAGCGCTTGGGTTTATCTACAGCCTGTTGTGCTGCAATCGGGCCTCACCGAGTTCGACGGCGAAAATGTACTAGAGCACCATTGGAAAGGTTGTTTACAAGGCTTCAATAAGGCAAGCAATGGAAAACTAGTGGCCACGGTACAACATGTTTACACAGCACGAGATATCCATCTTCACCAACAAACTTGATTTCCAGACAATTGTAAGTATCGTAGTAGGTAGAAAGGGGCATGTGAGATTTTTTGACAGAGATGTTTCAATCTAAGTCAACTTATTTCTTGTTTGCAGATATTTTTCCTTCAAACATGGTAGAGGAGCAGCCATTGGAAAGCCTTACACCGGAACATTTCAAGCATTGCATGCAGACATTGGTCAGGCAATGCTTTCTTGTGTAAAACAAGTGCAGAACTTCTTAAGGAAAAGGTTTTCTTTTATCGACACTCCTATTTGGTGCCAAAGCAGGACGGTGCTTATTAGCTTACAACCTCTCACTCCATACTTTGCCAGCATGTTCATTGCATATTGTCTTCGAACTAACCAAATGCCTTTTTTTTAACCACTTCAATGCCAAGAAAGTATCTCAATTCTCCCAAGTATCTCATATCAAATTCACCACATAATGAAGCTTTCACATCAGCAATATCCTTTCTTGAATCACCTACACGATCAAGTCATCTATATAGATGACAATCACCACAATACCTTGTGTTGTCTTCTTTGCATATAGTGATGAATCTAAAGTTCCCACATGAACACCAATGCTAATGAGATACCTGCTTATCTTGTCTATCCAAGCACGTGGTGCTTGCTTCAATCCGTACAAGACCTTCTTCAACTTACATACATGTGTAGGGTATTTGGGATGCACATAGCCTTCTGGCTGCTTCATGAACACTTATTCTTGCAATTCACCATTTAGAAATGCATTCTTTACATCCATTTAACACATTTTCCAACCATTTGACACAACCAATGCAATCACAGATTTCATTGTTCCCATCTTAGCCACACGGTATCATAATCCAAGCCATGTGTCTATGCATATCCCTTTGTGTGACCAGCCTTGCTTTATGCCTTTCTATTAATCCATTTGCCTTACATCTCACTTTATACACCCTTTTGCAACTAATGACATTATTTCCACTTGGTAATGCAATCGAGTCCCATGTATCATTGTATACTAAGGTATCCATTTCTTTGTCCATTGCTTTTTCCCATACATGCTTTCCAATAGATTCTCCAAAACATGATGGTTCCACATGCTTTATCATTGATGTCATGTATGCATAATGCATTGCATACCCATTATATGTCAATCTCTCCACTAGATACCTAATCGTTTGTGATCTTCTCAAAACCTGTAGATCACTTTGTACACCCTGTTTGTACACCCTGTGCTCTTGCATGTGGAGGAACATATATCTCTTACCTTACACCCTGTGCTCTTGCATGTGGAGATTTGAATCTTACAACCACTTTCTCATACAAAAACTTGGTTATTAACCACATGCAACACACATCAACTCTCAGCATAGAGTGAAATCTTATAGACTCAGAGCAAGAATAGATGTCGGGGTCATCCATCATTTTCCTAATTAACAAAAAACAAATTAGCATTATCTTGATCAAGCCATTTTCATTCATAAGAATGCATAAGTCTCGTACAAATCACGTGAATTAGAATTTGTATCAATGCGCTAAGTTTTCTATAACGAATATTTGTATACGTTCCAATTTGGTTCTACAGAGTTGAGTTACTTTCCAATTTCTTAAGTGACATGGTGGATTTTCTCTTAGAAGGATTGATGTGTAATAAAGTAGGAACTTTATTCAATAGGGTTAATAATGGGACAAGTCCATGTATAAAATAGGGGACTTGGACCATGGTTGTAACTTTTGATGATCATTTTTAGAAATGGAAACTTATGTTTCTTGGAGCTCATGGCTTCTCTCTTGGCTTGTGGAAGGCTATTTCCATTCTCTTGGTGAGAGACTAAACACACTTAGGCATCATGTTTACATGGTGATTACTCATATTTTTCATGCATTACATCCTTTCATTCCAATTGGTATCAGAGCTCTTGATTTTGATCATGGGCATGCATGGGTTGTTGGGAAAATTTGCTTGAAAATTTGAGTTTCTTTTAATTTTTTTTTCTCATTTTCTTGTAATCCTTGAGTGATTCTTGACAAATCTTCTCTAATCTTGCTTAATCTCATGGAGATGGTGAGCATTTCATGGAAATTGCTTGAATTTTGAGTGATTTTGGCCAATTTTGCCAATTTTGGACCAAATTTTGGGCCTCTGGACCAAAAATTTGGGACAGTCGGGCCAAAACTTAGGGCAAGTGACTAATTGCAATTAACTTTTCTGTTAATCACGTTTAGTAATCATCTTCTTCTTCCTCAAGCTTTCCATAGCCATGGGATGCTCTTCCTTTACCCGTTTTGATGCCAAACCTTAGGGTTTTTGTAGAGCTCACTGAGATCTTTCATTTGAGCCTCTTCTTGCAAATTTTTTTCTCAAGATTGGAGAGCTTTTGTTCATTCTTCCATGGTTGTGAGAAACCCTAGTATACCTTGCCACATTGAACCATATCTTTCATTGCTAAGCTTGTACACACTTCATAGGCATCATTGGTAGTCTAGTCATCTCATGAAGGAGGCAAAGAAGCGAAAAACGGCGGGCTGTAGCATGCTCACGCCTGAAATTTGCGCTGAAATGTGGGGAGGGAGAGCTAGGTGAAGCCTAGCTCTACTACCTCATGAGATGGAAGCCATTCAAGAGGGTTCTTAGCCATTGTTTGGAGCACATTTTCAAGCTATGTTCAAGCACATGGGAGGTGTTCTTTGGCTGCAAATTTCAGAGCAAAGAGAGGCTACGTTTTTCTTCAACAAGAGGCTTCTTCAACATTTTCTACCATTGAAGCTTTCCGGATGACATTGGTGAGTGGTTTGATCAATTTCTTGCAAGTTTGAAGCATTTGGTGGAGCTTGGGAATGGATTAGGGTTGGACACATTCAAACTCCCCTAATTTTCAGAAATTAACCATTAAAGCTTGACCATTCACATGCCAATATTGCTTCTCCATGCATTATTGATGGCAATGGTGAAAGGAATTGATTCCACATGAGCTTGGCCAATTCATAGATCACATTTTGGGGGATTTTCTTCATTATGTCTCAATTGGCATGCCATTGATGGAATAGCAAGCTTATGCAATTGTTTTGGAGTCCCTCATGCTCATCTTGATGCCATATGGACACTATGGATGCTATACATAGCCATGCCAATGCTATGTTTTACACATGGGCATAAGAGAGCATTTGGAAGCATGCATTTGTCAATATGATGTGAAAGGGATTGTTGGAATGCAATTGCAAATGCCTTGATTGTGGTTAACAAATGCTTATGCAAATGCCATGGTGAGGGCATTGTGAATTGTTGGTTTGTGTTGGAACTTTTGGATGATGGATTGAGGCATGAGTCCATGCTTTATTGATGAGTTCTAAATTGTAAAAGGGCATGAGTCATGCTCAATACTTGTAAGCCAACAAACTTGTTCTATCATTTGATATTATCCACATCATTTTGTACCTACACTCACCATTGCTACCACTTCAAGTTTCTATAGAATCTAGCAATGTGTGAGGGTACCTTGGCATTGGTTGGAGAGGCCAAGGGGAGAATGGCTTGAACTCTTTGTGCCGTGATTGCCTTGGAAAAGCGGTACAAAGGGGGATTAGGTACACCGGTGTGAAGAAATGGCCTCAACCTTCACCTTGGAGGAAAACTCGGTGAAGGGGTGAGAAGAGCTTGGCCGGGAGATCGGCAAGCTTCAACACGCGTCCTCAACAATCCTCACCATCGACTTTGTGGATGCATTTGGGCAATGGGGCCCCTTTTTCCGTCATATTGTGTGGATATTGCAAATGCTTTGATGGACAAAGAGTGCATATGATCTTTCATGACATTGTGGGATACAAAGAGTATTGCATTGTGATTTGAGAAGTTGCATTTTCATTTGAGATTTGGTTCCAATTACAAAGGAGACTCTGGCGGAATTTTTCCAACAAGGGAGCCAAACAAGCTTATTGATTGGAGATTTACCCCATGGATACACTTGAAGAGTTATTCACAACTACCAAGGGGAGAAACACCAATCATTTGTAGCCGGATTGAGCTTTGGGACCGAATTTTGAAAATTTCTGGGATTTTACAAAACCCTAATTCAGTCCTAGGGTTTTTGGGATTAGGTCCGAGTGATTACACGACTCTATTCTACTCCTTGAGAGTTTTCAAATGAGCCATAGAACCCCTTAATCGGATATCACAATCTCGGTCAAAGTAGTCATATTGACTTTCTGGTCAAAGTCAAACAGAATATACTTCCACTTTGACTGAATCAAAATGCTTTTAGGGGTAGGTTCTATCTTCCGTTAGCTTTCTATAGAGCCGTCAAAATCCTAATTCCGACATATATTTTACATTTTAGAGCCAAATTACTACTTTCAGCTGTCCCGCACAAACCCTAAAACAGAGAGTACTTGCCCACACCTAATTCTTACTGTGTTCATTTGGGAGGATAGTAGACACCATTACCTACCCATAGAACCTTCTTTTGTCCAATTCCAACATCATTTGGGCATTCTACCAACATCTTGCATTTCTTCACTATGCCGAAGGGAAGACCTCGCAAGGGTGGGGATGTTGTGCAAGAAATGATCATTGGTGATGAGGACATGGAAGGTAATATGGATGCAAGGGATGCATTCATCAATGAAGACAATGGGGGCAATGTACATAATCAAATTTCTCAAGGGACACAAGCGGCAGTTAACCATGACACCCTCATGCAAATGCTTGTACAATGGTTGGAGACCTTAGACTCCAAGCTTGATTCTCATTTTGAAACCTTATCCTCACGGATTGGTGTGATGGAGGACAAGTTTGGGAAGTCTCAAGCACAAGAAAAGCATGGGAATTATGGTGACTATGAGCAAAGAAAAGGCAAGGGCATTTTGAATGAGAATTCCATGAAGGCCGTACAAGAGGATCCATTGGGAGCATCCACTCGGGGATTCATGGCGGATGCACGGAGACCTCTTGTCAAGGACATGTTTCCTCCTTCTTTTCATTCGGGTTTGTCTCACCTCAATGTATCAAAGGGTCCTACCTCTTCTAGGGCAATGCATTCAAGGGAAGAGGATGAGGTGTTTGTGAATGATGAGGAGATTGCACTCGATTGGAATCAAATGTCCTTTGCCCAAAGACAAAGGGATGCTCACGAGAAGTGGATGGAATTGTCGAATATCATCAAGAGGGATTACAGACTTTGCACAATTTATGGAGTCATACTCGAAGATGCAAAGATTCAAGCCCTCTACCCAACATGATAACCCATCCCACATATCTTCCAAGGATGTCAAAGACAAAATCTCACTATCAAAGTTCAAAGGTGACGGGTCATCTCCGCAAGAGTTGGAGGAGTGGGCTACCAAGCTTGACACCTATTTCCAACTTTACCCAAAAAGTGAGCGTGATATGGTACAATTTTCCTCCTTACATCTTGAAGATTATGCTCATCAATGGTGGAGGCACTTGGTCAAACAAGGGAACACGCCATCAACTTGGGAAGGATTGAAGCGGGAGATGAACTTGGCCTTCATTTCACCTTAGTGCTCGACCGATACCATGAAGAATGGTATGAGCTTTCTCAAAAGGGGATGATGGTGAGAGGTTACATCAAGAGATTTTTGAAGCTTTCAATGTACGTGGAAGACTTGAGTGAAGACATGAAGATGAAAAAGTTTGTGCATGGGCTTGAACACTTCATCAAGGCGGATGTGTCGGCTCAAAGGCCTAGCTCTCTCAAAGAAGCTATGAGGTTAGCCGAACTCTATGAGCCAAAGTACAAGAGGTCTCAGCCCATGACCTTCAACAAAGACACACTCAAACCAACCACTACTTCTTACAATTTTGGGAAAGGTCCTACCTCTACATTACCATCCTCTAATCCAAGAACTCTTACATCATTTGGGGGTGGACAGCCAAAGAATGGGATACATCAATTTGATGCCAAAAAGAGTAGTGACTTCATGAAGAAGAAGCCCTTTCAACCCTTCAAGAAGACTCAAAGAATGGATGATCCAAAGATTGAGGAGTTGAGAAGCAAAGGGCTATGTTTCAAGTGCAAAGAGAGGTGGTCACCCGGGCATGTGTGCAAATCAAAGAAGATTGTGGCCACTATGATCCTCATGGATGAGGAAGAGAACAAGGATGACTCTCATGACATTGAGGAATGGGAGGATTGCAATGAAGAAGCACATGAGGAGTCACTTGAAGACCATTCTTTCATCACGGAGGATGGTGAGTTTCCGTTTGATCCGGGAGGTGGAGTTAAGGAAAGCCTTGTGGACGGAGACATGCCTACCAATGCAGAAATTTCAGCTTGCATATGCTCTATCTCACAAGAGTTGTTGGCGGGTTGCAAGAACCCAAGCACACTAAGGTTGGTGGGGACCATCAATGGGAGGGTTGCACATATTCTTGTGGATTCCGGGAGCACTCATAGCTTCATCAACTCTAAATCCATCAACTCTCTCAAACTCAACACAAAGAAGACACCTACAACGTTCCAAGTGCAAGTGGCAAATGGGGAAAGTGAGAAGACTAGCTTGGTTCGCCCTTCTACAAAAGTGGTTTTATCCTCTTCATACACTTGGGAAGGTGATTTGGTGGTTTTGGATATGGGTCCCATCGACATTATCATGGGGTGTGATTGGTTGGCTTCACTTGGTGACATTCACATGAACCTTCAACAAGGTTTCATGAGCTTTCTACATCATGGGCAACAAGTGGTACTTGCTGCAAATGCACCTAAGAAGCTCTCTTTGATCACTCCAAGGCGACTCAAGAAAGAGATTAAGGCTTTTGGCACTATCTATGTGTTACATGTTACCCAAGAGGGGATGGAAGGCAGTGGACAGCACATAGATGAGGAAATGGCAACTCTTCTTAAGAAGTATACATGCTGTAATTTCTGGACAGCTTTGGGAAGGTCTACTATTGGGCCTATTTTTCTACTCCAACAAGCTTCATGGCGTATCCTAATGAAAGATTATGATGTGGGCTACATATGGCTGAGTGTACATATCATTTTCAGCCCAATATATGGAGTCTAAATGAAGGATTTTCAAGGGTCTTCATTGACTAGAAGGGCTGTCATAACAGTCCCACTCATACACTTTGGGCTTGAAGCTTTATGGACTTGTATACATCCGGATTTTCATTGTATATGTGCTTTGGATGTACTTGAGAACTCTTAACCACTTCCCATTGATTACATTAGAGTCTCATACTTTGAGATTGTACATGTTATTGATTTTGAGGACAAAATCTTTGGGAAGAGATGGTTTGTAATAAAGTAGGAACTTTATTCAATAGGGTTAATAATGGGACAAGTCCATGTATAAAAGAGGGGACTTGGACCATGGTTGTAACTTTTGATGATCATTTTTAGAAATGGAAACTTATGTTTCTTGGAGCTCATGGCTTCTCTCTTGGCTTGTGGAAGGCTATTTCCATTCTCTTGGTGACAGACCAAACACACTTAGGCATCATGTTTACATGGTGATTACTCATATTTTTCATGCATTACATCCCTTCATTCCATGATGGTAGTAACCACAAGTCTTCTGTGTACTATCCACAAAAAACTAGATAGCATAAACAAGGTCCTATGCATTGTGCACTATGTTTACAAAGACAGTTGAGGCATCAAGGATGAATTGTGAGAATAAGCTCTCATCCACTTTATAAGCTTGCAAAACTGCCTATAAAACCTCAATTGGGACTACATCGTATAACCTAGTCTTTGGACTTTCGGACTTGATGCCGTACTCTCGATTGAATGCATGATCCCAACCTCAAGGAAGGTAACATAGCAAATGGAATGAAAGCATAAGCAAGGCCCTATGTTGAAAGAATAAACAAGGTCCTATGCATTGTCCTTACAAAGAAGCTCCTATGCACTGTGTTTACAAAGACAGTTGAGGCATCAAGGATGAATTGGGAGAATAAGCTCTCATCCACTTTATGGTCTTGCAAAATTGCCTATAAAACCTCAATTGGGACTACATCATATAACCTAGTCTTTGGACTTTTGGACTTGATGCCATACTCTCGATTGAATTCATGATCCCAACCTTGAGGAGGGTAGAATAGCAAATGGAATGAGCGGACAGTGAGTTGTCTAAACGACTCATAGAGATCCAGAAACTTAATGAAGCAAGGTTATACTCAGTGTGGTGGGCATGGATGCCGAGAAAAAGAGAAGGAAAAGATGCCAATATCAAAACCAAGAGGTTCAAGGAAGGGGACCTAGTTCTACTTTATAACCTGAACAAAAATAAAAGGAATTTAAAGTTGAGAGGGATGGGTCCTTTCAGAATCTACAAACTCACAACTAGAGGGACATCACATCTAGAAATTCTTGATGGAGTACAAATGGAAGGATTCCTCAATGGGAGCAAACTTAGAAAATACTATGGGCCACTGTCTTATGAATAAATTTAAGCCATTCACAAAGGCTCAAAAAAAAGAGAAAACATGAGACTAAGATGAAGAGACGATCCCAATGGGAAGCTAAAGCTGGGGCAAAAAAAGAAAAGCAAAGGAAAGGTATTATACCTATCCACATGGCTGAAATGCATAACAATCATGAGGAGGAAGAGGTCAAACCCGTGAGGTTGTTTTAGTATTTATGTGAAAAAGGTACACGAAACAATAGTCGTGCATCGTTGAGATCTTCATGATTGATCGCAATTGTCTAGACATTGGGTGGGGGGGGGGGGCAAGATGAGCCCGGATGGGCGTTGGAGGTGGGGAAACTGCTACACAATCATCTAGAACATCTTTATGGGTAGACGGTGATACCTAAAGGGAAAACTCACTACCTCTCACACTTTGCAGCAAAATGGTGTTGCATAGCACAAGAATTGTGCTAATGTTGAGATGGAAAGGAGTATGCTTAATAATAGGAATCTACTTAAATCCTTTTGGACTAAGGCAGTTAACACAGGTATGTACATTCTTAACAGGAGTGCAACAATACCCCATGCATGCAAGCCTCACAGCTCGATCTTGGATGAAGTTATCGAATGGTTTACAATCCATCATGCCACTGTTCGTCCATGATCCCTCGTCCGTCCATGAGTTGTTATCCATCCTCGATCCATCCACAAGTTGTCGTAGATCCTTGATCTATCCAGTTAGAGAGGGGTGTTCTCATAAAGGGGAGGGCCATTGATGCCATCAAAGGAATAATCATCCAGAATAGGATGCTTTCCAATTATTTTAGGGAAAGCCTAGAGAGAGAAAAAGGGATTAGGGTTAGAGAGAGAGAAAAAAACTTTAGGTGAAAGAAAATACCCTAGATTAATTTAGAAATTATTTAGAAGGATATTTAGAGTTTTTGGAGATAAAGAATGCATTTAGTGATGCCAATTTTCCATGGATTATAGCAGATGTGGCTGATTTTTCTTATTGCAAAAGCCAACCTTATCCATGTCCCTAAACACTAAGCTCTTCGATGATTTGCTTGGGTTGGTGATCCTTAAATTCATGAGAAAGTCTCTCCTTATATGAGCCTTGCAAAGGAGTAGCACGTTGGCATGTTGGTGAGGTGCTTAGATTTCCTCGTGAACAAAAAAAACATAGCCAAACTTGCTTTGTTGGATATAGGAGCAGGAAAAAACTTAGTTATATGAGACTTGGGTCTCATATGGGAAACCTGCCCTTGATCCGACCAAAGCTTTGGTACAAATAGTCTCAAGTTTTTATAATGAATGTAAAGGGATGTGAAAGATTAAGTTGCACATCAACTTTTATCCCATTGGTGGAAGGTAGTTTTTATGTATAATACTTAAAGAGATCATCCTTGGAAGGGGATGGATTGTTAAACATGACTGCAACATTGATTGGACCATGAGGACAACCACAATCAAGTTAGCACAAAAGAGTTGGGATAGAGATCTCTACTGATATACAAAAGTTACTAACATTACTACAAGTAGGTCCCATTCAGCGGGTAAGCGCAATTATTCATAAACTCAAAGCCTCTAATCAACCCCCATCACATCCTTAAAACCAAAAGTAAAGGAGTTAAAATCCCAACCAAAGGATGAAATCTTCTTTAAAAATCAAGGAGGCACCATAAAAGAAACCAAATGCTAGCAACCAATACGTCCAATCCTGCTACCTCGGTTTCTCAAAAAGTCCCAATGAACCAGGATGAAGCAAATGTGGGTATCGAAGACACCAAGGAAACCTAATTATGAGCCAACCAAATAGCTAAAGCCCAAGAAAAAAAACCCTAAACAGGTGTGGATTCCAAAGCAGAGTATCCCTAAAATGCCGACAAAAATTGATGACAAGCTGATGTGGATCCCTAAGCAGAGAAGAAATAGAAAGCCATATAGTGATCCAACCACACAAGGATGGGTGACCATGTAAATATCACTAATAGCCCAAGGATACTCCTAAGGAAGAAGCCAAATAAGGGTGCCAAAAAGGGCGTTGGGAAGAGCAAACAATATCTTCCTTTATAGCATCTAAATCACTGAAAACATACAGCACGGGACATCTAGCAACCCTACAGTTATCCCTTGAGCCTCTGCTCATTCAGTCAACCGCCTGAACTTTCTCAATCTAAATCAGTTGTCTCACCTAAATGTCCTCCTAGGTCAGATCTAACTCTGAACAAGTCTGATCTTTAACTCCTCAGCTAACTCCTTTGACCTTCTGCTGACCTGAATTGACCCGAACTCTCTCAGTTCAGCTGCTCTACTAACTGTTTTTTGATTGAGCTAACTGTTTGCTGACCTCTATCAAATCCTTGTCCTCTAGAATCACAGACTTTCTTCCAGGACCATCAACTCTCTCAAATCCTTTGGTCCAGAACTCTACTGAATCTGTCACCCCACACCACTTCTAACTATCAGCTGACTCCCACCTGACTCAGAACTCTCCACTCTTGTTTCCTCTAACACTTTTACAAACCCCTAGACACCTAAGAATCAACCATGATCTAGCCTTGCAACTCCTAATCTGACAGCACCTCACTCCCTCTAACTCTGTTAAATACTCTCTAGCATTAAAACTATGTGATTGGCCCTCACAGACCTCTGACTATCAGACCTGACTCAAAATAGCTTCCTCTCAACCCAGAAAGACTAGTTTGACCCTTCAAGTGACTGACCCTGATGTTTAGCTGACCCTACAACCACCTCTGCAGGTTTTCTTCTTCAAACAGAAACCAACAGTTGAGCGAAACCCTGGGTAGCACCAAGTTCTAAGAGAGGTGCAAACATAGATCCCTGGGCTTACCTGTGCAACCTAGCTGTCTTTCTCACTCTTTACAAGGTGGGATTAAAAGATGCAACCCTCCTAGAGCGAGGAAAGAAAAGTTAACAAAATCATCATCACGCTCAAGAATCTTGCATCAACAAATCACACCAAAACAGGTATGGGTGCCCAAAAAGCAAGATAAGGGAAAAGCTAAGATAGAGCACACACGGACTAAAGAAGAGCAAGAGCAAGAGCAGCTTCAGAAGCAAATCCAAGAACTACCCTCTTCTTCTCAGCCTTTGCATGATGGAATCCCAACTTCCCTATAATTCGATGAAGTCTCTGATGATGAGCACAGTAGTGTGAAGATTGTCCCAGCACAAGATGGCTTAAAAACCAACAACGTCTCATTCTTAATCTAGGTGGAAGCCAAGCTCATCAAAATGATGCAGAGCCCCTCAACTCGAGTAACAAAATGCATCCATTACGGGCACTTGGTGTGCAGACACTTACCATTGTAGGTAATCCAAAAATCTTTACAAGGTGGGACTCGTGATTTTCCCAAGTTTCCTAACATCTGGAGGCCTTTAGAAACGAGTCCTAATGGGAAGGGAGGGATTGCGATTATTTTGCAAGAAGGCGAATGTGAAAAGCCTCCCAAGGCTTACAAAAACCCTACCACCTATGTGGCCCTAGTGCATCCTTGATTTACCTATGTGGGTGGAGGACGAGAAAGGGTGGTGCATGAGAGGTAAAAGTCACATGATATTGGAGCGTTCTAGTGGACTGCACAAACAATAACTCCCCATATCCCAAAGAGCATAAACCACAGCCCATGTACAAAACGGTGAAGGGCCTCCCACTACGGTCGTGCGCGAACGCTCCATGGATCCATGCTATACCTAGAACGATGATTGTGTAGATGTTGGGAAGCATAAGGCTTTGAAAGGGGTCTAAGGGCTCACATGGAGGCCGTAGAATATTATGGTCGATAGCATGGTACATAGATTATAACACATCGTGATTTGATCTCACCACCACACGCAGTCATCAGTGATAGCAATGTCATGATATGCTCGAGCTCGCCATTAATGTTGCATATGAGAGGAGGAGGAGGAGGTGTGGTGCGCGAGGAAATTGGTTGTATTTGAAGCCCTAGCCTATGACACGCAATTTAATCATCATAAGGTGCGTGTTGGCTATATATAGAATGTCTCTATATATATAGAATGGTATCAGAGCTTGTCGAGCTTACCGTTATTCTAATCCGATTCTACTTCATGAAACTAAGTGCTCCTTTCAAGGAAGATATTCGCTTCTCAAAGTTTATCACATCAAGTATCATCATTATTCTTCTCAGATTTTACGTCATCAAGCTAAGTGCTACTTTCCCATATGCTTTAAGCTGTGTTTTGTTTTCTAAACCAGAGAGTGTTGCTTGATTGAAAGTTTCACTCGAGGAGATTTTAGATTTTGTTTTATAAAATTAGAAAAGCGAGGTGGTTTGATCAGGTAGTAGCCTTAATACAATCGATTTCACAATATGCAAGTAAAAAGCGCAATAGTTGGTTGCTTTGAAGGAGGACACCATAATCTAAAAGCTTTGCTCTATTATATGGCGCAGATGAGAGAGATTTTGGTTATGAATAAAAGCTATAGAGAGTGCCTCTGGTTTCAATCGTTTCAGAGTCGGCTATAGAGGATATTAGTAGTAGATTCTGCTTTCATAGGCGCACACTTTCCAGGGCACACACAGAAGCTCGTGCTTTCATGGGTGTGGTTTTTCTACATGTAATTCTGGTCTCTGTAGCGTACTTTTAGCAGCCTATTTTGTCGGCCTAAAGTTGCTTTGCCAGCCAAAAATAGCACGCTATATATAGGCGCATAAGAAGGCCTGCTATTTTTGCTATTCCATCATAGTAATTGAACGCTGATGCAATTACCATGGCCTGCTATTGGTACACTATATATAATATTGATTTGCTATATTTTTGCTATGGTGCAAGCTAATTGTGCGAGCCCAACTTCTCACCTATATGGCTATTTTCAATCAGGAGCATGCAGGCAGTTTCATCAGAAATTGACGGGCTGGTTCTTGGCGTGTGTCAGTGTTTTCTTGTTCATGGCATAAATGCTTTTTCAATACTAAGTGTGCATGGCAGTGGCTATTTTAATCAGCTGTAACGGGTGGTTGCAAAATTAAAGTAGAAAACAACCCTATTTTGGTACTGTGGCCCATGGAAATCGACTAGCTTTATTTTGAAATATATATATAGGTTCTATTATACACTAAGAGCTCTGTGCCTGTGTGTATCTATTGTTTAAGGCTTCTTTTGATTAAGGCTACCACTTTTAATTTGCTATCTATTGTTTAAGCAACTACTTAAATCCACTTTGATTTTGAGCAAGGTCGAAGCCGGATTTAGATTTAAATCCACTTTCATTTTGAGCTTGATGAGATACATATTTGTTAGAGTTGTTTGTCCATGATAATCAACATATTTGATTCTTACTTTCATGATGTAAGTTACTAAGTAGAAGAAGATCTTTCGTATCTTATGCAACTCACATTGATCATGACTTATGCCATGGTCTGGTATAACTCTTATGCTACCATGATGTACTTCTACAATAATCTTGATCTTTTTGATTGCTTCATGAGCTAATATGTTGTGATCTTGTTTTAGTGCTAGCTACAGGAATCACATGATTAAGCTTGGACGTTCATAATGTATTTATTGACAATCCAAGGTATTATCACATGATGGTAATTATGTCTTTCTTTTCGATCGACTGATGTTATGTATATGGATTTTGTTCATCCTGCCATGATTTTATTTTGTGATGCTCATTATGATGATTTCTTTATATTCGTTGATGACGTTTCCATGGACTTTATCCATGATGTCATGGTTTTGGCTTGCTATCCTTTTGGTATACGTCTGCTTGATATTACTTACATATCTGATGTTGGATCTTACTTTTTGAATGGTTACTCCTTCTCTAAATATCAATTCGTAGCCCTGTGCGTGTGAGCAAAAATCCCGCATACCAAACCAAAGGTGTGCATTAGTTTGTTTGAAATAGGTTGGTTCTAATTTGTGCCCATGAAATGCTTGTGGTAAATTCAATGATCCTGACTTTAGAATCGTTACAGTTACTTGCTCATGGTCATCTCGGTGATGATCTGATAGTTTTAACTCATGATTTAGGAATCGTTATAGTTACTTGCTCGTGGTCATCTCGGTGATGATCTGATTGTTTTATCTCATGACTTCAGAATCGTTACAGTTACTTGGTCATGGTTATCTTGGTGATGATCTCATTATCCTTTTATCTCGGCGGCGATGTTGATCTCTCGTTTGATTGTTCTCACAAGGAAGTTGTGTATTTGTTCTTTCTATGGCTTCGAGGAAGTTTGTCTTGTGTGTAAAGAGGACTTTATTGATGCTTAGCATGCTGTTACTGACAATTATTATTTTAAGTATGCAAGCCTCGGTGATTCTGACAGGTTTGGTGAGTTTGTAATTTTGGTGCCTTGGTATGATGCCATGGTGGTGATGGTTACACATTTTATTGATATATGTATATGTGTTCATTGCATTGATGTAATTCACTCACTACAATCCATGATGCCATGGAGTTGTTCCATGATGATGGTTACATGTTTCGTCAATGATGGTTGACTACGTTTCCATGGATTGTATCCATGATGCCATGGTGTTGTTCAATGATGATGGTTACATGTTTCGTCAATGATGGTTGACTACGTTTCCATGGATTGTATCCATGATGCCATGGTGTTGTTCCATGATGATGGTTACATGTTTCGTCAATGATGGTTGACTACGTTTCCATGGATTGTATCCATAATGCCATGGTGTTGTTCCATGATGATGATTATATACGTTTCCATGGATTGTATCCATGATGCCATGGTGTTGTTCAATGATGATGGTTACATGTTTCGTCAATGATGGTTGACTACGTTTCCATGGATTGTATCCATGATGCCATGGTGTTGTTCCATGATGATGGTTACATGTTTCGTAGATGATGATTGATTACGTTTCCATGGATTGTATCCATAATGCCATGGTGTTGTTCCATGATGATGATTATATGTTTCGTTGATGTTGGTCATTCCAAGCTATATGTTTTGTTGATGTTGGTCATTCCAAGCTACATTTTTCGTTGATGTTGGTCATTCCAAGCTACATGTTTCGTTGATGTTGGTTCACTTGGCTAATCTATATTGGTTGATTATGTTTCCATGGATTTTATCCATGATGCCATCGTGTTGTTCCATGATGATGGTTACATGTTTCGTCAATGATGGTTGACTACGTTTCCATGGATTGTATCCATGAAGCCATGGTGTTTGGATGCACCGTGCCTTGGCTCTGGCTCATCAGATTGACTAGGTTTATTTAAGTCTATCAATGTCTTTTGTGGTCTACAATGCAACCATGCAGGTCTAAATGGCTATAATGGTGGTCAAGTCTTGGAATTCAATCTATGGCAACTAACAAGAAATTCCGTCGAGCATATTTTCCGAGAGGTTTGATTTCTCGTTCCGTCAGCTTATGAGGTTTATGTTCATGTCATGTCATCTTGACTACATGATAGAGGTTTGATTTCTTGTCCCGTCATCTTACGAGGTTGGTTTACGTTCATGTCATGTCATCCCCTGACTACATGTCAGAGGTTTGATTTCTCTTCCTGTCAGAGGTTTGATTTCTCGTCCTATCAGCTTATGAGCTTTATGTTCACATCATGTCATCCTGGCTACATGCTGCTTGTGGATGTCAAAGGTTTGATTTCTTGTTCCGTCATCTTATGAGGTTTACTATCCTGATTGTGAATGTCACACGTTTGATTTCTCGGCCTATCATCTTATGAGGTTTACTTTCAAGTACGTCATGTCAGAGGTTTGCTTTTTCATCCTGTCAGAGGTGTCTACATCCTAATTATTGTTTCATGTCAGAGGTTCGCTTTTTCATCATGTCTGGTTATCCTACCTATGGACGTAAGAGGTTTGATTTCTCGTCTTGTCATCTTATGAGGTTTACTTTCATATCATGTCATCTTGGAGGTTTGATCCAAGTTATAGTTGTCTCATTATCTTGACTCATAATATTGGAGGTTTGATCTTATGTCATAGATTTTTCCCATGGCAAAGATATGATTCTAGCTTTCCATGATATCCTTACTAACTAGAATGAGTGTCATTTTCTATTTTAGTGACAGGTCAATCTTCCAAGTGAACTTCTCCAAGTAACCAGATTTCCTTACCAAATCTAGCTCATTTGCCATTGATTGGATGATCTTCCACAAGTTGACATTGCCATGCATATCCTTGCGGATTGACTATATTCCTAAGCAACCATATAATAGATACCTTTATGTCTATTTCTTTATGTACATCTTTTCGTGTACATCTCATATTTCTATAACAAAATTATGGTTCTCCATTTGTTATGGAGACTTCTTCCATATTACAGGGTTTATGGATCAGGATTGTATTTGGATATTGCTGAGCTTCAATATAGAGAAGAGACTACAAAAATATTATTTGGCATCGTCACCCCACGAAGATAGACTCGCACCCAACCTACATGAATGGATCAAGACAACATGAAAATGGATGACCTTCAAAGCCTTCGTTTGGCTATTGTACACATAAGAGTGATGAAGTATATATGGGAGTGATGTAGCTCCTTCATGGCTATTGTATATATGGGAGTGATGTAGCTCCTTCATGGATATTGTATATATGGGAGTGATGTAGCTCCTTCGCAGCCTTCATGGCTATTGTATATATGGGAGTGATGTAGCTCCTTTGAATAATACTTTGTAACTATAAAATAATTTAATATAGCGGTAGGTGTATATAGAGCTGTGGGTTTTTCCCTTGAGCCCCCAAGGGTTTTTTTTTCATCCACAGTTAGAGACCCTTCTTTGAGCGGGGGTGTTGGCTATATATAGAATGTCTCTATATATATAGCCCTAGGATCTCCTCTATATATACTCATCTATTGTGTGTATTCCACACACTTTTGGGGATCTTCATCGTGTGCATCTCTCGTCTCCTTCGTCACTTCCAACAGTGCGGAGATAGAGGGGTGAAAAACCCACATAGCAAGATTGCCAGCTTAAGCGTTACCTTTATGGGCTCGACGGGGGACTACTCATCTAGCACGACTATACTTGAACAGGATCTGTTCTATAGTTCGTACATCTTGCCTGAGCATTCCTGCTCTGACAAGTCGCACAGCCCGGAAGACGAAAGGAGGCTCAGCCGCCAGAGCGTGAATAACTTGCCAGGGCTGCTGGGTGTCCCCGCCCTCCGCCCTGCGCCTTGATGACCGTCCCGCCGTGCTCGTTCCGCCGGTGGTGAAGGCTGCTGAGCGATCTGACGGGTGTTTTCCCCACCCCCGCCATTTTTGGCATATATATATATATATTTTGCAAAGCCCAACAACAACTGCTTCGCTTCTTCCCCGTCGTGTGTCTGGGCGGCATCCCACCACCGTTTCTCTTTGGCTGCTGGCCAGCCAGCCAGCCTCTCACACTTACCCGCCGACCTTCATTCGGAATGTGCCCCTTCATGTCATTCCAGTGTGGTTAACCACCACCACTAAGCTCCTTCACTCCTCCCAAACACATTTATAGACACTATTGCACTACATAAATCCCCTTTCTTATACCTCAACCTCCTAAGCTCATTTAGACATGTTGACCAAAGCGGTTCAGACAATTGTATCACACTCATCATTGGCGAGGTGGCCTCCTCAACCCATGGGAGGAGTCCTCCCTATCTCCATGTGTTAAGTACATATATTAGTAAATACAAAATATGCATAACTAATTCCAAGAAAATATTGGTGACCAAGAAATGGACCTAATCCTCAGAGTCTTCGGGTGTGGGAAAGGCTCATAGTTCTGGTTCTCATCTTTACCCTGTTGTTGCAACGTTTAGACATGTTGTATCACACTCATCATTGCGAGGCGGCCTCAACCCATGGGATAATTCTGCCCTGTCTACACAGGTTATCTTCAAGGGTTGGTTTTCTTTGTGTATATAAATGCGATTGGTCTCCCAATAATGAACCAACCTTGCTTCCCTCATGTAAGGCCTTTTGAGGATCATTGTGTATGACCATCTCCTCTCTAAAAGTCTACACCATAAATGTGTAGTGGAAGCCTTGCAGTCCACTAGAACGCTCCAATATCATGTGACTTTTACCTCTCATGCACCACCCTTTCTCGTCCTCCACCCACATAGGTAAATCAAGGATGCACTAGCACAGAGGTGGTAGGGTTTTTGTAAGCCTTGGGAGGCTTTTCACATTCGCCTTCTTGCAAAATAATCGCAATCCCTCCCTTCCCATTAGGACTCGTTTCTAAAGGCCTCCAGATGTTAGGAAACTTGGGAAAATCACAAGTCCCACCTTGTAAAGATTTTTGGATTACCTACAATGGTAAGTGTCTGCACACCAAGTGCCCGTGGTGGATGCATTTTGTTACTCGAGTTAAGGGGCTCTGCATCATTTTGATGAGCTTGGCTTCCACCTAGATTAAGAATGAGACGTTGTTGATTTTTAAGCCATCTTGTGCTGGGACAATCTTCACACTACTGTGCTCATCATCAGAGACTTCATCGAATTATAGGGAAGTTGGGATTCCATCATGCAAAGGCTGAAGAAGAGGGTAGTTCTTGGATTTGCTTCTGAAGCTGCTCTTGCTCTTGCTCTTCTTTAGTCCGTGTGTGCTCTATCTTAGCTTTTCCCTTATCTTGCTTTTTGGGCACCCATACCTGTTTTGGTGTGATTTGTTGATGCAAGATTCTTGAGCGTGATGATGATTTTGTTAACTTTTCTTTCCTCGCTCTAGGAGGGTTGCATCTTTTAATCCCACCTTGTAAAGAGTGAGAAAGACAGCTAGGTTGCACAGGTAAGCCTAGGGATCTATGTTTGCACCTCTGTTAGAACCTGGTGCTACCCAGGGTTTCGCTCAACTGTTGGTTTCTGTTTGAAAAAGAAAACCTGCAGAGGTGGTTGTAGGGTCCATCAATCAGGTTTGGAGCTCTGGAGGCACTCTCATTTTTCATCTTTTTTTCTTTTATTTAAGCCCAAAGTCTCAGGGTTGTTGAAACTAATTTGGTTTTATCTATATGCATAGGACAATGAATTTGGGTTTGAATCCTTTGTAAGTGGATGATAAAGTTTTGTGTTTTGGTTTTTTAGTTGAGGTGGGTATGTTGCTTTGATCGAAATTGTTGAGAAAAATCATTGTGAGTCAAAATCTAAAGTCCACAATCAAGGCTGCTAGTGTCAGTTGAAAGTCTACCATCAGGGGGCTGATTCAGCTAGTGTTAGCACAGCTGAAAGCCAGCAATGTTAGACATGGTTAGCTAAACATCAGGGTCAGTCACTTGAAGGGTCAAACTAGTCTTTCTGGGTTGAGAGGAAGCTATTTTGAGTCAGGTCTGATAGTCAGAGGTCTGTCAGGGCCAATCAGATAGTTTTAATGCTGGAGAGTATTTAACAGAGTTAGAGGGAGTCAGGTGCTGTCAGATTAGGAGTTGCAAGGCTAGATCATTGTTGATTCTTAGGTGTCTAGGGGTTTGTAAAAGTGTTAGAGGAAACAAGATTAGAGAGTTCTGAGTCAGGTAGGAGTCAGCTGATAGTTAGAAGTGGTGTGGGGTGACAGATTCAGTAGAGTTCTGGACCAAAGGATTTGAGAGAGTTGATGGTCCTTGAAGAAAGTCTGTGATTCTAGAGGACAAGGATCTGATAGAGGTCAGCAACAGTTAGCTCAATCAAAAAACAGTTAGTAGAGCAGCTGAACTGAGAGAGTTAGGGTCAATTCAGGTCAATAGAAGATCAAAGGAGTTAGCTGAGGAGTTAAAGATCAGACTTGTTTAGAGTTAGATCTGACCTAGGAGGACATTTAGGTGAGACAAACTGAGAGAGTTAGGGTCAATTCAGGTCAGTAGAAGATCAAAGGAGTTAGTTGAGGAGTTAAAGATCAGACTTGTTCAGAGTTAGATCTGACCTAGGAGGACATTTAGGTGAGACAACTGATTTAGATTGAGAAAGTTCAGGCAGTTGACTGAATGAGCAGAGGTTCAAGGGATAACTGCAGGGTTGCTAGATGTCCTATGCTGTATGTTTTCAGTAATTTAGATGCTATAAAGGAAGATATTGTTTGCTCTTCCCAATGCCCTTTTTGGCACCCTTATTTGGCTTCTTCCTTAGTAGTATCCTTGGGCTATTAGTGATATCTACATGGTCACCCATCCTTGTGTGGTTGGATCACTATATGGCTTTCTATTTCTTCTCTGCTTAGGGCTCCACATCAGCTTGTCATCAATTTTTGTCCGCATTTTGGGGATACTCTCCTTTGGAATCCACACCTATTTAGGCCTTTTTTTCTTGGGCTTTAGCTATTTGGTTGGCTCACAATTTGGTTTCCTTGGTGTCTTCGATACCCACACTTGCTTCATCGTGGTTCATTGGGGCTTTTTGAGAAATCGAGGTAGCAGGATCGGACGTATTGGTTGTTTCTTTTATGGTGCCCCCTTGATTTTTGATGAAGATTCCATCCTTTGGTTCGGATTTTATCTCCTTTACTTTTGGTTTTAAGGATGTTGTGGGGGTTGATTAGAGGCTTTGAGTTTACAAATAATTGTGCTTACCGAATGAATGGGACCTACTTGTAGTAATGTTAGTAACTTTTGAATGAATTTATTATGCTAACTTGATTGTGGTTGTCCTCATGGTCCAATCTATGTTACAGTCAAGTTTAGCAATCCATGCCATTCCAAGGATGATCTCTTCAAGTATTATACCTACAGTTATAACATAAAAACTACCTTCCACCAATGGGATAAAAATTGATGTGGAACTTAATCTTTCACATCCCTTACATTCATTATAAAAACTTGCGACAGAGCATTGGTCGGATCAAGGGCAGGTTTCCCTGGTGAGACCCAAGTCTCACTAGGGATCAAGGGCAGGTTTCCCATATGAGACCCAAGTCTGATATGACTAAGTTTTTTGCTGCTCCTATATCCAACAAAGCAAGTTTGGCTATGCTTTTTTTGTTCACAAGGAAATCTAAGCACCTCACCAACATTCCAACATGCTAATACTTTGCAAGGCTCATATAAGGAGATACTTTCTCATGAATTTAAGATGCACCAACCCAAGCAAAACATGGAAGATTATGTTAGGCCATCGAAGAGCTTAGTGTTTAGGGACATGGATAAGGTTGGCTTTTGCAATAAGAAAAATCAGCCACATCTGCTATAATCCATGGAGAATTGGCATCACTAAATGCATTCTTTATCTCCAGAAATTCTAAATATCCTTCTAAATAATTTCTAAATTAATGTAGGGTATTTTCTTTCACTTAAAGTTATTTTCTCTCTCTATAATCCTAATCCCTTTTTCTCTCTCTAGCCTTAGGGCTTTCCCTAAAATAATTGGCAAGCATCCTATTTTCGATGATTATTCCTTTGATGGCATCAATGGCCTTCCCCTTTTATGAGAATCTCTGCAAGAACACCCCTCTCTAATTGGACAGATCGAGGATGTACGATAACTTGTGGATGGATCGAGGATAGATAACAACTCATGGGCGGACGAGGGATCATGGACGAATGGTGGCATGATGGATTGTAAACCATTGGATAACTTCATCCAAGATTGAGCTGTGAGGCTTGCATGCATGGGGTATTGTTGCACTCCTGTTAAGAATGTACATACATGTGTGTTAACTGCCTCAGTCCAAAAGGATTTAAGTAGATTCCTGTTATTAAGCATACTCCTTGTTGCCATCTCAACAATAGCATAATTGTTGTGCTCTGCAACACCATTTTGCTGCAGAGTGTGAGAGGTAGTGATTTTTCCCTTTAGGTACCACTATCTACCTCTATAAAGATGTTCTAGATGATTGTGTAGCAGTTTCTCCACCTCCAACGCCCACCCAGGCTCATCTTGCCCCCCCCCAATAGTTTCATTAGAAGGTTTTCATAGTTTATGGGTTTATTTTTCGCTTGGAAAGAGTGGGTTTGAGGGAGGTGACCTCTGAGTTTCATAGTTTATGGGTTTCTTTTCCGCTTGGGAAGAGTAGGTTTGAGGGAGGTGACCTCTGAGTTCTCATCCGAATCACTTTTAACAATCACGACATTATTGTCCTTGACAAGTGATTGTGCATTGTATTTCCACACTCTTGATGTCTTCTTCTTCTTTTAGACATGTGGTTCTGGTTTATCAGCCTTTTTAGGGGCTATTGTAGCCTTTGGGACTTGCACCTCTGGAACTTTGGCTATGAGTGTGTTTTTTGGGAGAGCTTGGTGGAGAGAGCTTGGGAGGGAGTGTTTTTTGGAGAGAGCTTGGGAGGGAGTTCTTGGTGGAAACCCTTCTCTCTTAAAGATGTGAACATTCTCTTTCTAGTCCCTCCACCACTAGCTCCTTCCATCTCCTCCCACTATCTCCACCACCACCTCTTCGCCTACCCCACTTTCTCCCCTTCAGCCTAGCTTAGCTCCTCTCTCTCCCTCTCCCTCTCCCATCCTCTCTCTCTCTCTCTCTCTCTCTCTCTCTCTCTCCTCTTATCCCTTTCTCACCTCCCTCCCACCTCCCTCTCACTCTCTCTTTTCCCATCTCTCTCTCTCTCTCTCTCTCTCTCTCTCTCTCTCTCTCTCTCTCTCTCTCTCCTTCTCCTCTTATCCCTTTCTCACCTCCCTCCCACCTTCCCTCTCACTCTCTCTCTTCCCATCTCTCTCTCTACCCTCTCTCTCTATCTCTCTCCATCCTCTCTCTCTCTCTCCCTCTCTCGTCTCATCTTTCTCTCTCCCCTCGGTCACATCATCTCTCTCTCTCTCTCTCTCTCTCTCTCTCTCTCTCTCTCTCTCTCTCTCTCTCTCTCTCTCTCTCTCTCTCTCTTACCTCATCTCCCAGCCTCCCTGCCTCCCTCCCTGCTCTGTTAATATTTTCGGTTAACATGGCCTTGACCATGCTACCTTACGATGCCATCACTTTATTTTTTCACTAAAAAGGCATCTTTGTATTTCAAAAGACGCAACACTTTGTATGACGGTAATTGTACCTTATGAGTGTGCAGCCTTCAATTGGGATTATTGTAAAATAGGGGAAGTCTTGGACTTCATATGTAACTGCTAGGCTAGTAAAATACCACCATGGACTAATTTGAAGTCATGGGGGTCGATTTAGTGTGAATGCTAGTCACATGTACATAAGTCAACTTCTTAACCAAAGCATAATAATTCCCCTTTACAATAGATTGTATGTGATATCTCTCTCTCTCTCTCTCTCTCTCTCTCTCTCTCTTACATGTGATTTGTTGTTGTAATCTTGCATTGCATGATGGAGTGCAATTGTGATTAGGATATGATTAGTGGTTTTCTTTTGCATCATCTTTTCTTTTTCAAGTGAGTGTGACATGTTACCAAAGTAGAGAGCCTCTTCTTGCTTCCATCATAGCAAGATTGAGCACACTCTTTACGACCCATTAATTATGGAGCTCTCCGGTATGAAAATTGAAAAGAGAGATGAAATAGACACAAGTATAGAGAGGCAAACCCTAATTAGCTCTCATTATCTCAAAAACATCAACATCTACACAATAGAGAAGCTCCATAGCTTTCCTTCATTGCACACCACAAAACACTACAACACACTACAATAGTGATAAGTTCACATTGAGAATAACCTAAGTCTAATGTCCACACACTTAGCCAGCTGGATGTAGCCATTATTGTCCACACACACACACTCCAAGACTAGTGTCCACATGTTACCACTATCCACCAGTTCCGATGAGCTTGCATTCTCCACGCTCCCTCTCAAGCTTACCATATCCATATCCATATGCACTCAAACTTCTCTTTACCAAGTGGTTTGGTAAAGATATCTGCAACTTGCTCTTCATTCTTCACATATGTCAACTCGATCTATCCATCCAACACTTTCTCCCCCCTGATGAAGTGATAGTGGACCTTAATGTGTTTGGTCCTCGCCTGATAGACCGGATTGCTTGTTGCCAACTGTATGCTGCTCATGTTGTCACAACGTATGACAACTTTTCCATCACATTGTTGTCTCAAATCTTCGAGTGGATTTTTCAGCCATATCACCTCACATGCAGCCATAGCTTCTCCTCTATAGTCTGCCTCTGTGCTAGATAAAGCAAATTTGGGTTGCCTTTAGCTACTCCAACTCACCACTGCACTTCGCAATGTGAAAGCATAGCCACTAGTACATCTTCTGCCACAAGAACTACCTGCCCAATCTGCATATGTATATCCATGAACATCCATAACTTTTTCGTACTCTCATAAAGGAGTCCATAATGTGCTACTGTAGCTTTCACATATCTCAAGATTTTTCTCACTGCATCCAAATGTGGTCTCCTTGGGCATTGTATAAATTGACTTACAAGCTCAACCGCATAGCATAAATCCGGTCTACTAGTGATAGTCATGTATATCAAACTACCAACCATCTTTCTATACATTGTCACATCCTCAATCTCTTCCTCACAATTAGCCCTTAGCTTCACATTTAGTTCCAATGGTGTGCTTATTAGCTTACAACCTCTCATTCCATACTTTGCCAGCATGTTCATTGCATATTGTCTTTGAACTAACCAAATGCCTTTTTTTTTACCACTTCAATTCCAAGAAAGTATCTCAATTCTCCCAAGTATTTCATATCAAATTCACCACATAATGAAGCTTTCACATCAGCAATATCCTTGCTTGAATCACCTATCATGATCAAGTCATCTATATAGATGAAAATCACCACAATACCTTGTGTTGGCTTCTTTACATATAGTGATGAATCTAATGTTCCCACATGAACACAAATGCTAATGAGATACCTACTTATCTTGTATATCCAAGCACGTGGTGCTTACTTCAATCCATACAAGACCTTCTTCAACTTACATACATGTGTAGGGTATTTGGGATGCACAAAGCCTTCTGGCTGCTTCATGAACACTGATTCTTGCAATTCACCGTTTAGAAATATATTCTTTACATCCATTTAACACATTTTCCAACCATTTGATGCAACCAATGCAATCACAGATTTCATTGTTCCCATCTTAGCCAAAGGGCTAAATGTCTCATCACATAATATCCAAGCCATGTGTCTATGCATATCCCTTTGTGACCAGCCCTGCTTTATGCCTTTCTATTGATCCATTTGCCTTACATTTCACTTTATACACCCTTTTGCAACTAATGTCATTATTTCCACTTGGTAGTGCATCATTGTATACTAAGGCATCCATTTCTTCGTCCATTGCTTTTTCCCATGCATGCTTTCCAATAGCTTCTCCAAAACATGATGGTTTCACATGCTTTATCATTGATGTCATGTATGCATAATACATTGCATACCCATTATATGTCAATCTCCCCACTGGATACCTAATCCTTTGTGATCTTCTTAAAACCTGTAGATCACTTGTACACCCTGTGCTCTTGCATGTGGAGGAACATATCTCTCTTTGCCTTACACCTAGAGTACCTAAGGCTGGGATGCCAAGTTCTTCATCTAAGCTTTCCGAGCTAGATGACTCATAACCTGTTATACCAATTCCTTCAACCTTCTTTTTTCCTCTATCAGCAACACTTTCACTTGTTCTCACACTACCATGTCTCAACCTTCCTGACGACCATGGACTTACATTGTCACATCCATGTTTCACTTGGCCCACATAATGAAATAGTACTCTTTTTTGGCAAGTTCACATGCACATCTTCATCTATGTCATCCACCATAGCATCATATTTGTTTTTGTACAAACTTGCTAACTCATCAAACACCACATCTCTAGAAATGAGCACTTGTTTAGTTTCATTTGACTATCCCTTGGGAAATGGCAACCTTGCTTGTTTCCCAAATTGGCATGCATCACACACGTGTACTCCCATTATATTTGAATCTAGATATACCACCAACAATGACTTGTTTGCATAGATTTCAGCTTTTGAATGTTTAAATGACCAATCCTTTTATGCCAAATATCGATGTCATGCACTATCCCATGACCAATCCTTTTATGCCAAATATCAATGTCATGCACTATCCCATGACTATGAGAAAACATGGCTGACATCAATTTTGGAATGCTTGCATCTAGCCTGAATAATCTTCCTACTTTTTGAACTTTGGCAATAAATTTGTAGCCATGCTTGAAATCCTCAACAAAGCAACCATGTTCATTAAATCTCACTCTGCTGGCAATACTTGTTCAACCATTTGTCCCATTGATATGCCAAACTCTTTGTAGTATCGATGGACAATACAACACCTCAGATATAGTTTTCACCCTGCCATCATGCATCCTCAATGGCACACTACCAACATCTGTAATAGGATTCTGAGTATCATCACCTGTAGCAACATAACCCTGATTTTGTGTTGGCATCATATTATCAAACCACTCTCCATGACAAGTCGTGGTTTGATGCTCCTGAATCCATGTACCATGTGTAATCACTCTCTTTGTAAGATGCCATAGTACCCATCACTCTCTTTGTAAGATGCCATAGTACCCATCACATGCTTCATGGTAAAAAAATGATCTATGTGTCCTTCATTACTAGATGATGCATAATTTCCATGTTGTACTCTACGACCATGAATATCATTTTTCTTTTTGTAGTAATCTCTAGCCGTGTGTGCAAGTTTGCCACAATAATGGCACTTAATGTCATGCATATTTTGTTGTTGTGGTTGCCAACGACCTCTACCATGAGATCCAAACCTCCCTCTAGCATGAGGGTAAAAACCTCTACCACCACATGCACCAAATGATGGCTGTGAATCCTATTGTTGTTGTGGTGGCCTATCATGCCAACCACGTCCACCTGTACGTCCTCTTGGACTAGCTCTTTCTTGCCTCTAGCACCTCTATGAGTGTAGAATCCCTTGCATGCCCACTTCTGCTAGATGAGGCACAATAAGGAATGAAATCAGCTCATCAAAATCTAGGGAGTCTCCACCTCTAACCCTGATAGAGGTTTCAAATTCTTCGTAATCCTTTCCCAAACCATTCAATGTAATGGCAACTCAGTCAAGTGCATCAGCACATTCTTTGATCTCCTGTACATAATCATTTATACTCCAACCACACCATGTATCTTTTGCTTCAATTGCATCTTCTTTGGTTATGTAGTTGTATCATACAGCTTCACTAATGTATCCCATGCATCGTTGGGATTATATGTGTCTTGAATATGGCATAACGTGGTATTTGTCACACAAATGGAGAAATAATATGACACTTTGAAGGCCCTCTCTGTCCAATTCATATGTGCTGTAAGCTGGGCGGGTGTTGTATTCATTGGGAGAACCCTTGGCTCTGTCTCCTCACCTGTCATCTCACCAAGTTCCATAGTCCTTTTCCTTCAAGGAAGTTTGTCATGTGGTACTTCCAAATCTGGAAGTTGTGTATATCAAGTTTTTCACCTACAATATTGTCTAGACTGTCACTCATTTTGCTCTAATCAACTCAAACACACATACATACATATACTTCGTTATTACCAATGATGTCCACACATTCCAAAATTTTTATGGAGACAAAATCTAGGACTCAAAACCATTGTTTGCATAAGCTGAAAACAACTTGGCGCCACTCACAAAATCTGAGAAACGTATCCAAAACAGTCTTCCACTTTTTGAAACACTCCAATGAGCTCACACTTTGCATAAAAATTCACCCAAGTAGCATTTGATCTCGACTATGTATGAACAGTCCATTATGCCCTGTTATGACAAGTTTTGCAAGCCTTCAAATCCTTCAAATCACTAAGAAATGATCAAGTGTAGGCCATATATGTTGACATCCATACATCCTCCACGTTGCATATAAACATCATAAGAACTCATTACATGCCAAACACTTGCCAAAAGTTGTTCTTTGTTTTGATGTAAACCTATAAACAGTGCAACCAGAATCTTATTCTAGGATAGATTGTGGAAGAGTAGAGAATTCACAAGAATTGATTCAACCATAAAAACCAATGCTTTGCAAGCTTCAACTAAATCAAATCAATTGAAATTCAAACACTTAACAAGATTAAAATACTTAGCTCAATAGACCATGTTGGGTGCAATCTTTCTCCCTCTTGTGCATGGCCTCTCCCCACACGAGTATTTCTTTATTAGCTTTCTTTTCCACTAAAATTAGGCCATAGCCCCCAAAATATACAAGATGTGCTTTTTAGAGAGCACGGCACTCTTCTTTTACAAAAATAGTGTGTCAAATATTGGGACTAGGGTAAAGCCACATAGGCTTTAATAAATTCCACATAAATAAATGTATCTTTCCTAAAGATCAAAATGGAAAAATCATTTGCTAAGGTTGCAAGCTACTATGCTTGCCAAAAATGAAATGTGATGAACCAAGACATTTCTTCCAAAGTAAACTCTTCAATTCCCATAGTCTTCATCACCTAAAAATATAAGCCCAATTAATTATTAAATTAATCCCACAAATATTAAACAGGCACAACTCATGACTACGAGGCGTAAGTACCCCAGGAATCACCCTGCCATACAAATCTAACTGAAATAATCATAGATGGCCTCAAACATACGTCATATACTACACGTATTAATATTTATAGTGGTGTCACCCACGATATTAACCTAGCCGGCATGACGCAAGAGTAACCCAGGCATCCCCAAATTACTCAAGAGGGGATAAATAATATTTTTCTAGAGGACTTAAAATATATTCTCATGACATCCCTCTTGCTTGAGTTTGCAATTGTCCTCAATTGCAGATTTGCTGGGTTTGAAAAGAATAAAGAATTTCAGGGTAAACTCGGAAAAATTTCTCAGGCATCCATTTAGCATCTTCTTGAGGATGATTCTTGAAAGTAAAAAGATACTTGAAGTATTGATTACCTGTTCTTATTGTTGTTATCTCTTGGTCAATGATAGCATCAGGAACTAGTACTTCTTCCTCTCCTTCAATATAAGAGGTGGTTCCTCATATGTTGGGTGAGTAGGAAGTGTTCCTCGAAAAGGTTCTAAGAGATGGATATGAAAAGAAGTGTGGATATTCCAGTTAGATGGAAGCTCTAGTCTATAGGCCACATCATTAATCTTTTGAAGGATTTTAAATGGCCCATAATATCTAGGCGCTAGCTTCACTGCAGGGAATTTTTCCACACTCTTTAATCGACGTTTTTCAATTCTCAAAAGTACATAATCACCTTCTTGAAATGAAAAATCTTTACACTTCCTATTTGCTTGAGTTGTATACTTCTCTTGAGCTCTTGCAATACAATCACGCACTTCAGATAAAATGCGATCAAAGTCTCTAATATATTGGTCAGCAGCTTCAATCTTATGGGAGAGTCTAGTAGCCGGAATAGGCAAAGCTCTACCATAGATAATCTCAAATGGTGCTCGACCAGTAGCAGTATGAGGAGTATTATTATAAGCAAATTAGAGTAGGTTTATGTACTTATCCCATGCACTAGGTTGCTGGGAAACATAGGCTCTAAGCATATCTAAGATAGTGCTATTTGTGACTTCGGTCTATCCATTCGATTCCGAATGGAAAGCCGTGGAAAAATCTAACTTAGTGCCTAAGTTTGAGAAAAGAGCAACCCAAAAGTGACTACAAAATTTAGAGTCTCTATCAGAAACTATCACTTTGGGTAGTCCATGATGATGAACAAAGATTTGCTTGACAAATATGTTCGCGGCTTGCTGAGAAGTTAGTGTCTTTTTACATGGAATGAAATAGGCTTGCTTACTAAACCTGTCCACTATTGTCCGAATCATGTCATGATGACTGAAAGTAGTAGGAAAGCCAGTAAGCCAGTAATGAAGTCCATAGACACTTGTTCCCATGGTCTATCTGGAATGGGTAGAGGCATAAGCAATCCCAAAGCTTTGCCTTTGTAGCTTTTAATTGTTTGGCAAATGTTACATTCAGCTACAAATTTAGCTACATCATTCTTCAAATGAGGCCAAAATAATTCTCGAGAAACTACTTGAAGTGTTGCGAAAACTCCTCTATGTCCCACAAATGGTGGTTGGTGCATCTCTTCCAAGACAAGTTGTCTATAAGGTTGAGTAACACACAATCTTTTCTCAAAGAAAAGATAGCCATTATTATGAGAATAACTTCCTTGAGGCGTCCAATTGTTTTCATGCAATTTGATCCATATTTCAGAAAAATCTGGATCAACTTCATAAGTTTCTTTCATAAGTACAAATGGTTCACTTTCAATAATGGAAATGTTGTTGATATTTGGTCTTCGACTCAAAGCATCGGCAACAATATTTTCTTTTCCAGGTTGGTATTGAATCATAGGTTGAAAACTTTGAATGAAAGATGCTCATTTGATGTGCCTATCTGAAATAAGGGGTTGCGAAAGCAAATGCCTAATGCTTTGTTGATCCGTCTTGAAAAGAAATTCAGAACCCATTAGGTAATGCTTCCAGATTTTCAAAGCATGCACTACTGCTGCTAATTCCTTGTCATATGTGCTATAATTTTGCTCTACAGGCTTAAGCTTTCTACTTTGATAAGCAATAGGATGGTTGTCTTGCATAAGAACAGCTCCAAATCCTTTGCCACTAGCATCAGACACTACTATAAAGAATGGTCTTTGAAAATCAGGTTGTGTTAGAACTGGTGCTTGTGTTAAAGCATTCTTGAGTGTTGCAAAAGATTTATCTTGCTTTTCAGTCCAATTGAAATTTGTAGCTTTCTTAAGGAGTTCAGTCAAAGGATGAGCAATACAAGAAAAATTCTTGCAAACTTCCTATAATAACTACATAGGCCAAGAAAAGATCTAAGATCATGTATGTTTCTAGGCGTAGGCCAAGAAGCAATACACTCAATTTTCTTAGGATCTACACAAATCCCTTCAGCCGACACTATATGACCTAAGTATTCAATCTCTTCTTGAAAAAAAGAACTCTTTTCAGGATTGACATACAATTCATTTTCTCTCAAAAGGTTGAACACTTGTTCCAAGTGTTGTTCATGCTCTTGTCGATCCTTGCTGAAAACAAGAATGTCATCAGAGAACATTATAACAAAACTTTGAAACTTAAGGAATATGCGATTCATCATACGGCTGAAAGTAGCTGGAACATTGGTCAAACCAAATGGCATAACCAAAAACTCATAATCACCAGTTTGGATTCTAAAAGCTGTCTTGAAAATGTCAGATTGAGCCATACGAACTTGATGATACCCAGACTTTAGGTCAATCTTGCTAAAGACCTTTGATCCTCTAAGCTTGTCGAGAAGATCATCTACCCTAAGGATAGGATATCTGTTCTTGACAGTAATTTTATTCAATGCACGGTAGTCTACACACATTCGGTAAGTTCCGTTCTTCTTCTTAACAAGAAGTACTGGAGCTCCAAAAGGTGAACTACTAGGTCGAATAAGGCCTCTCTCTAGCAAGTCTTCTATTTGGTTTTGGATTTCTTTTTGCTCTAAATTGTTGACTCTATAGGGAGCTTTACAAGGCGGAGAATTTCCAGGCAATAAGTCAATACTATGATCCTCGGGCCTAGACTTAGGTAATCCTGGAGGTAGATCTTCCATAAAACAGTCACTAAATTTGGAGATAAAAAGATCAAACTTTGGACTTTTAGATGTGTCAGACTCAGCATCAAGCTGGTTAACCCATACCATATAAGTCTTGTCTCTTTTTCTTAGAGCTCTCTTTGCTTGAGTGTGACTCAACAAAGGACTCATTTCTTCTTTGACTTGACACTGGAGGATAATATTTTCATTGTCCTTTCTAAGAGCAATGCTATGAGTTTCATAGTCTATAATAGGATTGTACTTGTGTCTCCAAGGCATACCCAAAATTATATCTACCCCTTGTAAAGGTGCAACTAAGAAATCCCTCTTTTCTGTTAAGCGCTTGATGCATAAATCCAAATCTTTCAACTCTTGCATGCAATTATACGTTGTTCCAGTAAATGCTGCTTTGACTTTATAGTTCGTAGGTGAAGAATGAAGATTTAATGCTCTAAGTACCTTTTCAGAAATGAAATCATGTGTACTACCATCATCATGTAAAATAAGAACTTCATGTCCATTTATTGTTCCTTTTATTTTAAGCAAAGAATGAACATGAGGTTTACCTTCTTGTTCTGAGTAGTCTGGATCAGAATTACCCTCTTGCTTGAATGATTCTTCTTCATTGTCGTCTTCTTCAATCATATTGACTCGAGCTGCTGCTGCTGGTGTTGAATTCTTGATACGCTCCGGACAATTCGGTGCTATGTGACCTTCTTTGTGGCACCACCTATAGTTCTTTGGCAAAGTTCCCTATACGATGACAAGTTACTCAATGGAAGACAAGGTGAGTGCTTCTAATTAACACATTTGGTGCCACTACCACGGAATAACCTTAGGGATTAGCCTCAATTTCCGTCCATTCCAAGCATTGGAGACACCTAATATTTCCCATTGTTGATTAGGAGATCACACTTTGAAAACCAATGGTATTAGAGAATTGAAAGTTATTTTGATGTTGTTCATACATGTGTTTTTTATTTGGGTTAATTTGTATTGCATTAGAGTAGAGAATTTGTAAGAAAAATAGCATTTAGGAAGAGGGTTTATGCTTGAAAAGAGAGAGAAATCTGTGTTTTTTGCATTAATTTGGTGTTTTTTATTTGTTTTACTTGCATTAATATGATGTTTTTTGTTTGTTTTAGTTGTATAATCTTATGTAGCAAGTGCATAAGGTCATTAGGAATGAAAAACATTACACAAAACCTCCATAAATCGCTTAATTTTTGCTAATTAATCCTTAATTTCTAGTTTTTTATTAGTAGATCATTAGTAAACTTGAAAGAATCCAAAAAACACATAATTGGACTCAATTTGTGAGATGGGAATTGATTAGAATTTATTAGAGTGTTAAAGGGGCTGGTCATAGTGCAATTTATCATAAAATCATCACTTCAAACCCTAATCTATGCACATTAGGCATAAATCACTCTTAAAGCCCCAATTTCCCTCTTCAAATTAGGAGAATTAGAGACCAAAAAAGAGTGGTGAGTTTGACTAATCACACATAGGCTTTAGTAATCTAGTCACTAAGCTACCCAATTAATCTACCACCCAAAGGATCATCTAATTGGGAGTAAATAGGTGCTTAATTTTGGTGACTAACATGCCAATTAGTTCATGGATTAAGCCAAGCTTTAATCATGGCCACAATTTGCGAAATCACTAAAGTAGGAGGGGTTCCTGAAAGTTGATAATTTTTGAAAACTCCCCTCCCCCAAAAAAAAGCTTAATCTCTAAAAGTTAGTATTTTCTTGCATTTTAATATTAATTTTTGTTATTTTTATTGCTTATTTCTTCTCTTCCCTAATCTCTTATTTTTCCATATGTGTGTGTGTGTGTGTGTGTGTGTGTGTGTGTGTGTGTGTGTGTGTGTGTGTGTGTGTGTGTGTGTGTAGTACTGCTTTATACATTTACATATATCCACATATATTTTTTCTTTTATCTTTTCTTTTTCCTCTTAAACAAAAAGAATAGAAAACAAAAACAAAAACGTCCATTTCCCCTGCCTGCCTGTGTACCTACCCCACCTGTGCACCTTCACGTCCGGTCCAACTATCACCTACGCCCTATGGCCACCTCTCCTGCATGTTGTGCACCGTGACATGAGCTCCACTCCCCCACCTACTCCATGACCCCACCCATCACTCGCCAACGTGCTTCCACGCCACCTCTATGCCTACCAACTATGCCGGCCTCCCGCCCTTTGCATGTCTTGCATCATTGGGGCCCCGCCACACCTCCTTACCGCTTGCACGCTGCACCACCTGCACGCCTTGCAAAAAAAAACACCCACGTCCATGCTGCCTGAGCAGTTGGCTCTGCAACTGCGCTCACTCCACATGTTTCTGTGCTGCTCGGGCCCCGCCGCTCCTCCACGTGCCTCCACACCTCCTGTGCAGCAACTGTATAAGAGTCCTCCTCAGCCTGAATAATGAATAAGCTTTTACCTCAATCCCCTTTCAGTGATTTAGATGCTATAAAGGAAGATATTGTTTGCTCTTCCCAACGCCCTTTTTGGCACCCTTATTTGGCTTCTTCCTTAGGAGTATCCTTGGGCTATTAGTGATATTTAAATGGTCACCCATCCTTGTGTGGTTGGATCACTATATGGCTTTCTATTTCTTCTCTGCTTAGGGATCCACATCAGCTTGTCATCAACTTTTGTCGGCATTTTAGGGATACTCTCCTTTGGAATCCACACCTGTTTAGGGTTTTCTTTCTTGGGCTTTAGCTATTTGGTTGGCTCATAATTAGGTTTCCTTGGTGTCTTCGATACCCACATTTGCTTCATCCTGGTTCATTGGGACTTTTTGAGAAACCGAGGTAGCATGATTGGACGTATTGGTTGCTAGCATTTGGTTTCTTTTATGGTGCCTCCTTGATTTTTAAAGAAGATTTCATCCTTTGGTTGGGATTTTAACTCCTTTACTTTTGGTTTTAAGGATGTGATGGGGGTTGATTAGAGGCTTTGAGTTTATGAATAATTGCACTTACCGGCTGAATGGGACCTACTTGTAGTAATGTTAGTAACTTTTGTATATCAGTAGAGATCTCTATCCCAACTCTTTTGTGCTAACTTGATTGTGGTTGTCCTCATGGTCCAATCAATGTTGCAGTCATGTTTAACAATCCATCCCCTTCCAAGGATGATCTCTTTAAGTATTATACATAAAAACTACCTTCCACCAATGGGATAAAAATTGATGTGGAACTTAATCTTTCACATCCCTTTACATTCATTATAAAAACTTGAGACTATTTGTACCAAAGCTTTGGTCGGATCAAGGAGACCCAAGTCTCATATAACTAAGTTTTTTCCTGCTCCTATATCCAACAAAGCAAGTTTGGCTATGTTTTTTTTGTTCACGAGGAAATCTAAGCACCTCACCAACATGCCAACGTGCTACTCCTTTGCAAGGCTCATATAAGGAGAGACTTTCTCATGAATTTAAGGATCACCAACCCAAGCAAATCATCGAAGAGCTTAGTGTTTAGGGACATGGATAAGGTTGGCTTTTGCAATTAGAAAAATCCTTCTAAATAATTTCTAAATTAATCTAGGGTATTTTCTTTTACCTAAAGTTATTTTCCCTCTCTATAACCCTAATCCCTTTTTCTCTCTCTAGGCTTTCCCTAAAATAATTGGAAAGCATCCTATTCTGGATGATTATTCCTTTGATGGCATCAATGAACACCCCTCTCTAACTGGATAGATAAAGGATGTACGACAACTTGTGGATGGATCGAGGATGGATAAGAACTCATGGACGGACGAGGGATCATGGACGAACAGTGGCATGATGGATTGTAAACCATTCGATAACTTCATCCAAGATCGAGCTGTGAGGCTTGCAAGCATGGGGTATTGTTGCACTCCTGTTAAGAATGTACATACCTGTGTTAACTGCCTTAG
Source organism: Cibotium barometz (assembly GCF_041138505.1). NCBI lineage: Eukaryota > Viridiplantae > Streptophyta > Polypodiopsida > Cyatheales > Cibotiaceae > Cibotium > Cibotium barometz. The sequence goes on from NC_141090.1 coordinate 22,747,660, forward strand.
TCCAAAAGGATTTAAGTAGATTCCTGTTATTAAGCATACTCCTTTCCATCTCAACATTAGCACAATTCTTGTGCTATGCAACACCATTTTGCTGCAAAGTGTGAGAGGTAGTGAGTTTTCCCTTTAGGTACCACCGTCTACCCATAAAGATGTTCTAGATGATTGTGTAGCAGTTTCCCCACCTCCAACGCCCATCCAGGCTCTGGCCCCCCCCCCAATGTCTAGACAATTGTGATCAATCATGCAGATCTCAATGATGCACGACTATTGTTTCGTGTACCTTTTTCACATAAATACTAAAACAACCTCACGGGTTTGACCTCTTCCTCCTCATGATTGTTATGCATTTCAGCCATGTGGATAGGTATAATACCTTTCCTTTGCTTTTCTTTTTTTGCCCCAGCTTTAGCTTCCCGTTGGGATTGTCTCTTCATCTTAGTCTCATGTTTTCTCTTTTTTTTGAGCCTTTGTGAATGGCTTAAATTTATTCATAAGACAGTGGCCCATAGTATTTTCTAAGTTTGCTCCCATTGAGGAATCCTTCCATTTGTACTCCATCAAGAATTTCTAGATGTGATGTCCCTCTAGTTGTGAGTTTGTAGATTCTGAAAGGACCCATCCCTCTCAACTTTAAATTCCTTTTATTTTTGTTCAGGTTATAAAGTAGAACTAAGTCCCCTTCCTTGAACCTCTTGGTTTTGATATTGGCATCTTTTCCTTCTCTTTTTCTCGGCATCCATGCCCACCACACTAAGTATAACCTTGCTTCATTAAGTTTCTGGATCTCTATGAGTCGTTTAGACAACTCACTGTCCGCTCATTCCATTTGCTATTCTACCCTCCTCAAGGTTGGGATCATGAATTCAATCGAGAGTATGGCATCAAGTCCAAAAGTCCAAAGACTAGGTTATATGATGTAGTCCCAATTGAGGTTTTATAGGCAATTCGAGAGTATGGCATCAAGTCCAAAAGTCCAAAGACTAGGTTATATGATGTAGTCCCGATTGAGGTTTTATAGGCAATTTTGCAAGACCATAAAGTGAATGAGAGCTTATTCTCCAAATTCATCCTTGATGCCTCAACTGTCTTTGTAAACACAGTGCATAGGAGCTTCTTTGTAAGGACAATGCATAGGACCTTGTTTATTCTTTCAACATAGGGTCTTACTTATGCTTTCATTCCATTTGCTGTGTTACCTTCCTTGAGGTTGGGATCATGAATTCAATCGAGAGTACGGCATCAAGTCCGAAAGTCCAAAGACTAGGTTATACGATGTAGTCCCAATTGAGGTTTTATAGGTAGTTTTGCAAGCCCATAAAGTGGATGAGAGCTTATTCTCACAATTCATCCTTGATGCCTCAACTATCTTTGTAAACATAGTGCATAGGAACTTATCTTTGTAAGCACAATGCATAGGACCTTGTTTATGCTATCTAGTTTTTTGTGGATAGTACACAGAAGACTTGTGGTTACTACCATCAATCCTTCTAAGAGAAAATCCTTTGTGGTTACTACCATCAATCCTTCTAAGAGAAAATCCACCATGTCACTTAAGAAATTGGAAAGTAACTCAACTGTGTAGAACCAAATTGGAACGTATACAAATATTCGTTATAGAAAACTTAGCGCATTGATACAAATCCTAATTCACGTGATTTGTACGAGACTTGTGCATTCTTATGAAAGAAAATGGCTTGATCAAGATAATGCTAATTTGTTTTTTGTTAATTAGGAAAATGATGGATGACCCCGACATCTATTCTTGCTCTGAGTCTATAAGATTTCACTCTATGCTGAGAGTTGATGTGTGTTGCATGTGGTTAATAACCAAGTTTTTGTATGAGAAAGTGGTTGTAAGATTCAAATCTCCCAATGGCTCTCATTTTGTCAACACTAGTCCAAAACCCATCCTTCGGATGGGAGAGGAAAGGATACCATAGAGATAGGCCTTAAATTTGAATCCCATTTTGGGCCTCATCCCTCATAATCTACTTTAAAAAAGCACTACACTTGGCTACCTATATATGAAGGCACCACACTTGCCATATGTAATGAAAGGATTCTAGTGTGCACATACATATGGGGGATGGGCCTAGGCACATGGGGGCTTAGGGGCATTTGCACATACGTTGTGTAGGGAATATAGGGGCATAAAATGCACCAGCTCTAGGATATTGTACCCTTTTGATACCTTTTACCCTTTTATGATGATATAACATCTTGTCTTCTCGAAGCTTATGCCCAAGCTTCCATGGTGGCTGATTCTCTTCTTGTAGAGCAGCACCTACTTGAGTTCAGTTCCGTATCACATCATTTGCATCCTACATTGATCATTACTTATTGAAATGACTTGCAAAGATCTTGCACTAGGAAAATCATAGCACTTGTACCATAAGAGAGATATGTTCCTCCACATGCAAGAGCACAGGGTGTAAGGTAAGAGAGATATGTTCCTCCACATGCAAGCGCACAGGGTGTACAAAGTGATCTACAGGTTTTGAGAAGATCACAAACGATTAGGTATCTAGTGGAGAGATTGACATATAATGGGTATGCAATGCATTATGCATACATGACATCAATGATAAAGCATGTGGAACCATCATGTTTTGGAGAATCTATTGGAAAGCATGTATGGGAAAAAGCAATGGACAAAGAAATGGATACCTTAGTATACAATGATACATGGGACTCGATTGCATTACCAAGTGGAAATAATGTCATTAGTTGCAAAAGGGTGTATAAAGTGAGATGTAAGGCAAATGGATTAATAGAAAGGCATAAAGCAAGGCTGGTCACACAAAGGGATATGCATAGACACATGGCTTGGATTATGATACCGTGTGGCTAAGATGGGAACAATGAATTCTGTGATTGCATTGGTTGTGTCAAATGGTTGGAAAATGTGTTAAATGGATGTAAAGAATGCATTTCTAAATGGTGAATTGCAAGAATAAGTGTTCATGAAGCAGCCAGAAGGCTATGTGCATCCCAAATACCCTACACATGTATGTAAGTTGAAGAAGGTCTTGTACGGATTGAAGCAAGCACCACGTGCTTGGATAGACAAGATAAGCAGGTATCTCATTAGCATTGGTGTTCATGTGGGAACTTTAGATTCATCACTATATGCAAAGGAGACAACACAAGGTATTGTGGTGACTGTCATCTATATAGATGACTTGATCGTGTAGGTGATTCAAGAAAGGATATTGCTAATGTGAAAGCTTCATTATGTGGTGAATTTGATATGAAATACTTGGGAGAATTGAGATACTTTCTTGGCATTGAAGTGGTTAAAAAAAAGGCATTTGGTTAGTTCAAAGACAATATGCAATGAACATGCTGGCAAAGTATGGAATGAGAGGTTGTAAGCTAATAAGCACCGTCCTGCGTTGGCACCAGATAGGAGTGTCGATAAAAGAAAACCTTTTCCTTAAGAAGTTCTGCACTTGTTTTACACAAGAAAACATTGCCTGACCAATGTCTGCATGCAATGCTTCAAATGTTCCGGTGTAAGGCTTTCCAATGGCTGCTCCTCTACCATGTTTGAAGGAAAAATATCTGCAAACAAGAAATAAGTTGACTTAGATTGAAACATCTCTATCAGAAAATCTCACATGCCCCTTTCTACCTATTGCGATACTTACAATTGTCTGGAAATCGAGTTTGTTGGTGAAGATGGATATCTCGTGCTGTGTAAACATGTTGTACCATGGCCATCAGTTTTTCGTTGCTTGCCTTCTTGAAGCCTTGTAAATGACCTTTCCAATGGTGCTCTAGTACATTTTCACCGTCGAACTCGGTGAGGCCGATTGCAGCACAGTAGGCTGTAGATAAACCCAAGCGCTCTTACGAAATGCCTCTCCCACCCAAGCACCATCATCGTCCTTCTTGTTGTGCAAGGATATCTCCTCAATCTCGTTTTTTGGTCTTCTTGGTGCGGCCATATCTTCTTGGAAGCTGGAGTAGAAAGGTTATGTTTAGAGTAAAAAGGAAAGAGATGTACAGACTAGGGTTTTATGGGAGCCTTGAAGATGAAAGAGATGGAGCTCCGAGAAGGGAGGGAGATTAAGATGGAGAAGAAAGATTAGGGCTTTGATGGTTTCATTAGGGTTGGGCAAATGAGATAGAGATGGAAGAGAAAGGGAGGAAGAGTTTAATTTGGACGTTCAAGAGGGAAAGCGGACTTGAAAATGAAATTTTTGATTACAATGAAATTTGAGATGGGTTTTTGGGGGAAAATGTGAGTTTTGGGGGGATCTCGAAAATTTGAAGCATTTTTTGAGCCACAAAAAATGGTGGGACCATACCTACCCTAAACCCCCTACTTTTTTAAAGGGACAAGTGTAATTATTAGTACTGAAAGCCTAGTCCCCCTCCCTATAGCCTAGTCTCCCTCCCTATATTCAAAGGAGACCAGATGTGCACAATCCTCTATTCCTATTGGTCCGTTGCTAATTACTTTCATTAGTAAAAGGCCCAAAATATGTTCAAATGCCTCCTAATGACCGGAAATATTAACAACACGGAGGGAGGGAGGCAGGATGGGAGATGAGGTGAGAGAGAGAGAGAGAGAGAGAGAGATGATGTGACCGAGGGGAGAGAGAAAGATGAGACGAGAGAGGGAGAGAGAGAGAGAGAGGATGGAGAGAGATAGAGAGAGAGGGTAGAGAAAGAGATGGGAGGAGAGAGATTAAAAGTGATTCGTATGAGAACTCAGAGGTCACCTCCCTCAAACGCCACTCTTCCCAAGCGGAAAAGAAACCCATAAACTATGAAACCTCAGAGGTCATCTCCCTGATACCCACTCTTTCCAAGCAGGAAAAAAACCCATAAACTATGAAATCCTTCTAATGGAACTCAAGGATACCCCAACCCCTTGTTGGAGAAAGTGAGGATGAAACAAGCCAAGGAGCTTGTAAAAGGAAGGTACGTGACACTAAACTAGAGCTAGTGCTAGAGTAGGTGGTTCAATACAAAGCACTAATCCCACTTGAGGATATCTTCCTAGACCCTATCCCAAAGCCAATCATAGAACTAGTAAAGGGATCTTAGAGTTTTCCCAAGGTGTCAGACAGACCCATAACCATTCTCAAAAGGTCATAGATAGAACAAGTTTCGAAGCCCTCTACCTCTAGAACCAATCCAAGCAAGCCCCACATTGCTAGATACATTGAGGGAGGACTTAGTGGGAGGTGAAAAATGGCCTTCCATGGCTCACCATAGCCAATGCAACATTTTCTCTGAGGCGATCGGTGGAATGAGGACTTTATCTCATCCCCATCACACAGGCACCACCTCCTAGGGAAGGAACAGTGTATGTCCCTTACGCATTTAGCCAGCTCCTTTTGAGGAACATGACCAATTCCATTGGCATCTTGCAAGATGCAAAAATCAAGACTTTTGGACTAGGCTTCCACTACACATTTATGGTGTAGACTTTTAGAGAGGAGATGGTCATACACAATGATCCTCAAAAGGCCTTACATGAGGGAAGCAAGGTTGGTTCATTATTGGGAGACCAATCGCATTTATATACACAAAGAAAACCAATCCTTGAAGATAACCTGTGTGGACAGGGCAGAATTATCCCATGGGTTGAGGCCGCCTCGCAATGATGAGTGTGATACAACATGTCTAAACGTTGCAACAACAGGGTAAAGATGAGAACCAGAACTATGAGCCTTTCCCACACCCGAAGACTCTGAGGATTAGGTCCATTTCTTGGTCACCAATATTTTCTTGGAATTAGTTATGCATATTTTGTATTTACTAATATATGTACTTAACACATGGAGATAGGGAGGACTCCTCCCATGGGTTGAGGAGGCCACCTCGCCAATGATGAGTGTGATACAATTGTCTGAACCGCTTTGGTCAACATGTCTAAATGAGCTTAGGAGGTTGAGGTATAAGAAAGGGGATTTATGTAGTGCAATAGTGTCTATAAATGTGTTTGGGAGGAGTGAAGGAGCTTCGTGGTGGTGGTTAACCACACTGGAATGACATGAAGGGGCACGTTCCGAATGAAGGTCGGCGGGTAAGTGTGAGAGGGAGGCTGGCTGGCCAGCAGCCAAAGAGAAACGGTGGTGGGATGCCGCCCAGACACACGACGGGGAAGAAGCGAAGCAGTTGTTGTTGGGCTTTGCAAAATATATATATATATGCCAAAAATGGCGGGGGTGGGGAAAACACCCGTCAGATCGCTCAGCAGCCTTCACCACCGGCGGAATGAGCACGGCGGGACGGTCATCAAGGCGCAGGGCGGAGGGCGGGGACACCCAGCAGCCCTGGCAAGTTATTCACGCTCTGGCGGCTGAGCCTCCTTTCGTCTTCCGGGCAGGAATGCTCAGGCAAGATGTACGAACTATAGAACAGATCCTGTTCAAGTATAGTCCCCCGTCGAGCCCATAAAGGTAACGCTTAAGCTGGCAATCTTGCTATGTGGGTTTTTCACCCCTCTATCTCCGCACCTTATGATGATTAAATTGCGTGTCATAGGCTAGGGCTTCAAATACAACCAATTTCCTCGCGCACCACACCTCCTCCTCCTCCTCCTCTCATATGCAACATTAATGGCGAGCTCGAGCATATCATGACATTGCTATCACTGATGACTGCGTGTGGTGGTGAGATCAAATCACGATGTGTTATAATCTATGTACCATGCTATCGACCATAATATTCTACGGCCTCCATGTGAGCCCTTAGACCCCTTTCAAAGCCTTATGCTTCCCAACATCTACACAATCATCGTTCTAGGTATAGCATGGATCCATGGAGCGTTCGCGCACGACCGTAGTGGGAGGCCCTTCACCGTTTTGTACATGGGCTGTGGTTTATGCTCTTTGGGATATGGGGAGTTATTGTTTGTGCAGTCCACTAGAACGCTCCAATATCATGTGACTTTTACCTCTCATGCACCACCCTTTCTCGTCCTCCACCCACATAGGTAAATCAAGGATGCACTAGGGCCACATAGGTGGTAGGGTTTTTGTAAGCCTTGGGAGGCTTTTCACATTCGCCTTCTTGCAAAATAATCGCAATCCCTCCCTTCCCATTAGGACTCGTTTCTAAAGGCCTCCAGATGTTAGGAAACTTGGGAGAATCACGAGTCCCACCTTGTAAAGATTTTTGGATTACCTACAATGGTAAGTGTCTGCACACCAAGTGCCCGTAATGGATGCATTTTGTTACTCGAGTTGAGGGGCTCTGCATCATTTTGATGAGCTTGGCTTCCACCTAGATTAAGAATGAGACGTTGTTGGTTTTTAAGCCATCTTGTGCTGGGACAATCTTCACACTACTGTGCTCATCATCAGAGACTTCATCGAATTATAGGGAAGTTGGGATTCCATCATGCAAAGGCTGAGAAGAAGAGGGTAGTTCTTGGATTTGCTTCTGAAGCTGCTCTTGCTCTTGCTCTTCTTTAGTCCGTGTGTGCTCTATCTTAGCTTTTCCCTTATCTTGCTTTTTGGGCACCCATACCTGTTTTGGTGTGATTTGTTGATGCAAGATTCTTGAGCGTGATGATGATTTTGTTAACTTTTCTTTCCTCGCTCTAGGAGGGTTGCATCTTTTAATCCCACCTTGTAAAGAGTGAGAAAGACAGCTAGGTTGCACAGGTAAGCCCAGGGATCTATGTTTGCACCTCTCTTAGAACTTGGTGCTACCCAGGGTTTCGCTCAACTGTTGGTTTCTGTTTGAAGAAGAAAACCTGCAGAGGTGGTTGTAGGGTCCATCAATCACGTTTGGAGCTCTGGAGGCACTCTCATTTTTCATCCATTTTTCTTTTATTTAAGCCCAAAGTCTCAGGGTTGTTGAAACTAATTTGGTTTTATCTATATGCATAGGACAATGAATTTGGGTTTGAATCCTTTGTAAGTGGATGATAAAGTTTTGTGTTTTGGTTTTTTAGTTGAGGTGGGTATGTTGCTTTGATCGAAATTGTTGAGAAAAATCATTGTGAGTCAAAATCTAAAGTCCACAATCAAGGCTGCTAGTGTCAATTGAAAGTCTACCGTCAGGGGGCTGATTCAGCTAGTGTTAGCACAGCTGAAAGCCAGCAATGTTAGACATGGTCAGCTAAACATCAGGGTCAGTCACTTGAAGGGTCAAACTAGTCTTTCTGGGTTGAGAGGAAGCTATTTTGAGTCAGGTCTGATAGTCAGAGGTCTGTCAGGGCCAATCAGATAGTTTTAATGCTGGAGAGTATTTAACAGAGTTAGAGGGAGTCAGGTGCTGTCAGATTAGGAGTTGCAAGGCTAGATCATTGTTGATTCTTAGGTGTCTAGGGGTTTGTAAAAGTGTTAGAGGAAACAAGAGTAGAGAGTTCTGAGTCAAGTAGGAGTCAGCTGATAGTTAGAAGTGGTGTGGGGTGACAGATTCAGTAGAGTTCTGGACCAAAGGATTTGAGAGAGTTGATGGTCCTTGAAGAAAGTCTGTGAGTCTAGAGGACAAGGATCTGATAGAGGTCAGCAACAGTTAGCTCAATCAAAAAACAGTTAGTAGAGCAGCTGAACTGAGAGAGTTAGGGTCAATTCAGGTCAGTAGAAGATCAAAGGAGTTAGCTGAGGAGTTAAAGATCAAACTTGTTCAGAGTTAGATCTGACCTAGGAGGACATTCAGGTGAGACAAACTGAGAGAGTTAGGGTCAATTCAGGTCAGTAGAAGATCAAAGGAGTTAGCTGAGGAGTTAAAGATCAGACTTGTTCAGAGTTAGATCTGACCTAGGAGGACATTTAGGTGAGACAACTGATTTAGATTGAGAAAGTTCAGGCAGTTGACTGAATGAGCAGAGGTTCAAGGGATAACTGCAGGGTTGCTAGATGTCCTATGCTGTATGTTTTCAGTAATTTAGATGCTATAAAGGAAGATATTGTTTGCTCTTCCCAATGCCCTTTTTGGCACCCTTATTTGGCTTCTTCCTTAGTAGTATCCTTGGGCTATTAGTGATATCTACATGGTCACCCATCCTTGTGTGGTTGGATCACTATATGGCTTTCTATTTCTTCTCTGCTTAGGGATCCACATCAGCTTGTCATCAATTTTTGTCGGCATTTTGGGGATACTCTCCTTTGGAATCCACACCTATTTAGGCCTTTTTTTCTTGGGCTTTAGCTATTTGGTTGGCTCACAATTTGGTTTCCTTGGTGTCTTCGATACCCACACTTGCTTCATCCTGGTTCATTGGGGCTTTTTGAGAAATCGAGGTAGCAGGATCGGACGTATTGGTTGTTTCTTTTATGGTGCCCCCTTGATTTTTGATGAAGATTCCATCCTTTGGTTCGGATTTTATCTCCTTTACTTTTGGTTTTAAGGATGTTGTGGGGGTTGATTAGAGGCTTTGAGTTTACAAATAATTATGCTTACCGAATGAATGGGACCTACTTGTAGTAATGTTAGTAACTTTTGAATGAATTTATTATGCTAACTTGATTGTGGTTGTCCTCATGGTCCAATCTATGTTGCAGTCAAGTTGAGCAATCCATGCCGTTCCAAGGATGATCTCTTCAAGTATTATACCTACAGTTATAACATAAAAACTACCTTCCACCAATGGGATAAAAATTGATGTGGGAACTTAATCTTTCACATCCCTTACATTCATTATAAAAACTTGCGACAGAGCATTGGTCGGATCAAGGGTAGGTTTCCCTAGTGAGACCCAAGTCTCACTAGGGATCAAGGGTAGGTTTCCCATATGAGACCCAAGTCTCATATGACTAAGTTTTTTGCTGCTCCTATATCCAACAAAGCAAGTTTGGCTATGCTTTTTTTTGTTCACAAGGAAATCTAAGCACCTCACCAACATTCCAACGTGCTAATACTTTGCAAGTCTCATATAAGGAGATACTTTCTCATGAATTTAAGATGCACCAACCCAAGCAAAACATGGAAGATTATGTTAGGCCATCGAAGAGCTTAGTGTTTAGGGACATGGATAAGGTTGGCTTTTGCAATAAGAAAAATCAGCCACATCTGCTATAATCCATGGAGAATTGGCATCACTAAATGCATTCTTTATCTCCAGAAATTCTAAATATCCTTCTAAATAATTTCTAAATTAATCTAGGGTATTTTCTTTCACTTAAAGTTATTTTCTCTCTCTATAATCCTAATCCCTTTTTCTCTCTCTAGCCTTAGGGCTTTCCCTAAAATAATTGGCAAGCATCCTATTTTCGATGATTATTCCTTTGATGGCATCAATGGCCTTCCCCTTTTATGAGAATCTCTGCAAGAACACCCCTCTCTAATTGGACAGATCGAGGATGTACGATAACTTGTGGATGGATCGAGGATAGATAACAACTCATGGGCGGACGAGGGATCATGGACGAATGGTGGCATGATGGATTGTAAACCATTGGATAACTTCATCCAAGATTGAGCTGTGAGGCTTGCATGCATGGGGTATTGTTGCACTCCTGTTAAGAATGTACATACATGTGTGTTAACTGCCTCAGTCCAAAAGGATTTAAGTAGATTCCTGTTATTAAGCATACTCCTTGTTACCATCTCAACAATAGCATAATTCTTGTGCTCTGCAACACCATTTTGCTGCAGAGTGTGAGAGGTAGTGATTTTTCCCTTTAGGTACCACTGTCTACCTCTATAAAGATGTTCTAGATGATTGTGTAGCAGTTTCTCCACCTCCAACGCCCATCCAGGCTCATCTTGCCCCCCCCAATAGTTTCATTAGAAGGTTTTCATAGTTTATGGGTTTATTTTCCGCTTGGAAAGAGTGGGTTTGAGGGAGGTGACCTCTGAGTTTCATAGTTTATGGGTTTCTTTTCCGCTTGGGAAGAGTGGGTTTCTTTTCCGCTTGGGAAGAGTAGGCTTGAGGGAGGTGACCTCTGAGTTCTCATCCGAATCACTTTTAACAATCACGACATTATTGTCCTTGACAAGTGATTGTGCATTGTATTTCCACACTCTTGATGTCTTCTTCTTCTTTTAGACATGTGGTTCTGGTTTATCAGCCTTTTTAGGGGCTATTGTAGCCTTTGGGACTTGCGCCTCTGGCACTTTGGCTATGAGTGTGTTTTTTGGGAGAGCTTGGTGGAGAGAGCTTGGGAGGGAGTTCTTGGTGGAAACCCTTCTCTCTTAAAGATGTGAACATTCTCTTTCTAGTCCCTCCACCACTAGCTCCTTCCATCTCCTCTCACTATCTCCACCACCACCTCTTCGCCTACCCCACTTTCTCCCCTTCACAGCCTAGCTTAGCTCCTCTCTCTCCCTCTCCCTCTCCCTCTCCCATCCTCTCTCTCTCTCTCTCTCTCTCTCTCTCTCTCTCTCTCTCTCCTCTTATCCCTTTCTCACCTCCCTCCCACATTCCCTCTCACTCTCTCTCTTCCCATCTCTCTCTCTCTCTCTCTCTCTCTCTCTCTCTCTCTCTCTCTCTCTCTCTCTCTCTCCTCTTATCCCTTTCTCACCTCCCTCCCACCTTCCCTCTCACTCTCTCTCTTCTCATCTCTCTCTCTACCCTCTCTCTCTATCTCTCTCCATCTCTCTCTCTCTCCCTCTCTCGTCTCATCTTTCTCTCTCCTCTCGATCACATCATCTCTCTTTCTCTCTCTCTCTCTCTCTCTCTCTCTCTCTCTCTCTCTCTCTCTCTCTCTCTCTCTCTCTCTTACCTCATCTCCCAGCCTCCCAGCCTCCCTCCCTGCTCTGTTAATATTTTCGGTTAACATGGCCTTGACCATGCTACCTTACGATGCCATCACTTTATTTTTTCACTAAAAAGGCATCTTTGTATTTCAAAAGACGCAACACTTTGTATGACGGTAATTGTACCTTATGAGTGTGCAGCCTTCAATTGGGATTATTGTAAAATAGGGGAAGTCTTGGACTTCATATGTAACTGCTAGGCTAGTAAAATACCACCATGGACTAATTTGAAGTCATGGGGGTCGATTTAGTGTGAATGCTAGTCACATGTACATAAGTCAACTTCTTAACCAAAGCATAATAATTCCCCTTTACAATAGATTGTATGTGATATCTCTCTCTCTCTCTCTCTCTCTCTCTCTCTCTCTCTTACATGTGATTTGTTGTTGTAATCTTGCATTGCATGATGGAGTGCAATTGTGATTAGGATATGATTAGTGGTTTTCTTTTGCATCATCTTTTCTTTTTCAAGTGAGTGTGACATGTTACCAAAGTAGAGCCCCTCTTCTTGCTTCCATCATAGCAAGATTGAGCACACTCTTTACGACCCATTAATTATGAAGCTCTCCGGTATGACAATTGAAAAGAGAGATGAAATAGACACAAGTATAGAGAGGCAAACCCTAATTAGCTCTCATTATCTCAAAAACATCAACATCTACACAATAGAGAAGCTTCATAGCTTTCCTTCATTGCACACCACAAAACACAGCAGCACACTACAATAGTGATAAGTTCACATTGAGAATAACCTAAGTCTAATGTCCACACACTAGTGGATGTGGCCATTATTGTCCACACACACACACTCCAAGACTAGTGTCCACATGTTACCGCTATCCACCAGCAGTTCCCGATGAGCTTGCATTCTCCACGCTCCCTCTCAAGCTTACCATATCCATATCCATATGCACTCAAACTTCTCTTTACCAAGTGGTTTGGTAAAGATATCTGCAACTTGCTCTTCATTCTTCACATATGTCAACTCGATCTATCCATCCAACACTTTCTCCCCCCTGATGAAGTGATAGTGGACCTCAATGTGTTTGGTCCTCGCGTGATAGACCGGATTGCTTGTTGCCAACTGCATGCTGCTCATGTTGTCACAATGTATGACAACTTTTCCATCACATTGTTGTCTCAAATCTTCGAGTAGATTTTTCAGCCATATCACCTCACATGCAGCCATAGCTTCTCCTCTATAGTCTGCCTCTGTGCTAGATAAAGCAAATTTGGGTTGCCTTTAGCTACTCCAACTCACCACTGCACTTCGCAATGTGAAAGCATAGCCACTAGTACATCTTCTGCCACAAGAACTACCTGCCCAATTTGCATATGTATATCCATGAACATCCATAACTTTTTTGTACTCTCATAAAGGAGTCCATAATGTGCTACTGTAGCTTTCACATATCTCAAGATTTTTCTCACTGCATCCAAATGTGGTCTCCTTGGGCATTGTATAAATTGACTTACAAGCTCAACCGCATAGCATAAATCCGGTCTACTAGTGATAGTCATGTATATCAAACTACCAACCATCTTTCTATACATTGTCACATCCTCAATCTCTTCCTCACAATCAGCCCTTAGCTTCACATTTAGTTCCAATGGTGTGCTTATTAGCTTACAACCTCTCATTCCATACTTTGCCAGCATGTTCATTGCATATTGTCTTTGAACTAACCAAATGCCTTTTTTTTAACCACTTCAATTCCAAGAAAGTATCTCAATTCTCCCAAGTATTTCATATCAAATTCACCACATAATGAAGCTTTCACATCAGCAATATCCTTGCTTGAATCACCTATCACGATCAAGTCATCTATATAGATGAAAATCACCACAATACCTTGTGTTGTCTTCTTTACATATAGTGATGAATCTAATGTTCCCACATGAACACAAATGCTAATGAGATACCTACTTATCTTGTATATCCAAGCACGTGGTGATTACTTCAATCCATGCAAGACCTTCTTCAACTTACATACATGTGTAGGGTATTTGGGATTCACAAGCCAAAGGGCTAAATGTCTCATCACATAATATCCAAGCCATGTGTCTATGCATATCCCTTTGTGACCAACCCTGCTTTATGCCTTTCTATTGATCCATTTGCCTTACATTTCACTTTATACACCCTTTTGCAACTAATGTCATTATTTCCACTTGGTAGTGCAACCAAGTCCCATGTATCATTGTATACTAAGGCATCCATTTCTTCGTCCATTGCTTTTTCCCATGCATGCTTTCCAATAGCTTCTCCAAAACATGATGGTTTCACATGCTTTATCATTGATGTCATGTATGCATAATACATTGCATACCCATTATATGTCAATCTCCCCACTGGATACCTAATCCTTTGTGATCTTCTTAAAACCTGTAGATCACTTGTACACCCTGTGCTCTTGCATGTGGAGGAACATATCTCTCTTGCCTTACACCTATGTGCGCTTTTGCCGCACAGGTCGTAGCTGGGGACTTGCCGGACACCGTATGCGAGCCACGAATGGCTGCAAGCATACAACCAGGAAGGCAAGCTCAAAAACAGAATGCAGAAGGTGTGTCACTCACCACTTAACTGCCGCCTTGAAGGATTCCCGCGTCGCAGCCGTGAAGGAGGAGCCGCCGTCGCCGCTCTACCGCCTCGCCGTCGCCGCCGTGCCGCTACACAGTGCGCTCGATCGCTCTCTCACTCTCTCTCTCTCTCTCTCTCACACACGCAGGAGAAGGAAACCAAGGAGATAAGGCAAGAGCACTCTTGTATTCACAACACATGAGAATGAGGATTTTAGGGTTACATTTGACTCATATAGGTGACTTGGCCGTTCACACTTGGGCGCCCATACATTGCCGGCCGACCCTAACCCTTATCCTACTGATATCCAAGGTGCGCCTCTCATCGACGATCACCCAATCCCTTCATCCTTAACATATGGTGCCGACAAGCCCGGCCCATGACTCAGAATATTTAAATTAATGACGTAAAATATAGTATGTCGCAATGTCCGCCATGGGTTAACATGCCCCCCTTCCTGATGTAGATTCCGTCCTCGGAAGCTATGGTATGGTAAGCTCGAGAGGGTTGTTGTGGTAGACCGTCTGCAAAACAGGGAAGTAGAGTGAAGGTATGCTGGAATTCAAAAGATATAAAGTGTATAAATTCAAGCGTGTGAGACCACAACGGATGTTGCTATTAGAACTTAGTTTAAGGGTACATGAGTGAGCTAGTGTAGCAAATTAATAGGAGTTTAAAATTATTGAAAGGAATTCAAGAGTTAGCAAGGTGTCAAAGGTTAATCAAGGTTTATAACTGGCCTAAGTCAAGGAAAATAACCAAGCTTAATAAATAAACAGATGACCATACTGTGTCTACTCTAAGAACAAGTAGTTACCACGAGCCTAGGGACACAAGAAACATCAGAGTTACAGGAGCCTTTTGCCTTTTTTTTTTTTTGCACATGACAATTTTTATACACAATGGCGACCTTCCTAAGGCAAAACTAACATCGATCCTGGTACCATGTTTAACACAAGGCATTATCCAGGAATCTATTAGCTCACTTTAGGCAAGGCTACCCCCTACCAACCAAGGCATCGGTCTGGAGTAGAATACTCCTCGCCTACCAAGTATCAATAAGGCGATAGGCCAACATTAAAGCACATCATAGACTTGTATTGCCATTTATTGTAGGCTTTTTTTTTTTTAAAAGTTTGTTTTGATCTTCACTCCTGAACTAAAATGTGTTCTTACATCTTTTCGACAAGGGGTAAAATCTATGTCCTAGAGGTCAACACACACACAGCCAGGTGTTCAAACATTAAGATGGTTTGACCCTAGACCTAAGACAATCGTATTCCAAGGTTAACTAAAGACGTCATGCTGCCTAGGAATATTTCCAATAAAGTTAAGCTCATTAATGATTTACACTAGCATGCAAGCAACTTCAAAAACTAAGTAGTGCATTGATAATTTCCATGTGGTCATACATTATAGTTTATGCAATTGATTGAACAGTAAAAACGAAAGAGAGTGGGTATGGAAGAATTACACCTGTAATTGGAGATCTCCTTGATTTGACGAGACAGCTTGCAATTTGATGTAGATATATTTTGATGAACGTTGCGGCAGTCTCTGGACTTGGAAGCGAACCCACCTCAAACTTTTTAACCTGTACAATCAACTAACAAGCACTATACCTCGAGAGGCACATGAGTGTGAAAATTTCAAGACTCGTTTAAAGAATCTAAACTAGAAAAAACTTGAAAACACTAACCTACCTACCAGTCACCACACTACTACTGAGGATACGGTAAGAGGATGTTGTAGAGTCCTGGCTCTAGCCCTAAGGCTAAGCCTCTATCCGCATCATCCAAATAAATAAAATCAACCTCAGTAGTGCCATGAGTTTCATCCGTCCATTCATCATTGTCAGATATTTCCTTTTCATTTTCCCATCCACATAGACTCATCAAGAATGTAACCATGCGAGGATAGTCATCTTGTGGAAAAGGAAAGCATTGGGCTATCGGGGATATGTCCTCTACGGAGTAGGGGTCAGTCATGGTTAATAGGCGAATTAGCCATTCTAATTCCTCAACATTTTCCTCTCTGGCTAATACATCTATATGATCCCATTCAGTTTCAATTACAGGATAGCACATGTGAAATATCTGAGAAAGGTACAGATGATACCTCTCATCAAAGGCGGGAGTGGATGAAGTGTATGATGATCGTGCATCTGCCATATCTGCAAACACAGATATAGCATCAGTAGGTTTGTGAGACAGGTCAATCTAGTTCTTGATTGTATACGGATATTTATCCTCTTTTTGTGCTCTTGCTCTTTTTACTATTTTTTGTTTTTCTTTTCTTTGTTTTGTTTTTCTTTTTGTTTTTTATAATGTATGAAGCTATATATATACATCCCCTTGAATTTGGCAATTACATGGTCAGGGGAGAAGGTTAAGGAGGAAGCATTAGAATGTCGAGCGTGAGTACATGCTCCCCCTTTCCTTGGGTAGATCATATTATTTGCAATGATGTTGCAGTCTCTTGGAACCAATTTGTCCAGCGGGTCATAGGTTGTGATGTGGGCAGATAGCTTTTTATGACCCTTGTGGCCACATCCAATTGCAGAGATGGTAGTGTACGCTCCCATTGACGAATGGAGGAAATGGTTTCCATCGATACTATTACAAGGGGAGATGTAGGCTCATCGGTTTTTTGTTGGGTGTTGACAAGAGTAGGTGTAGAGCATGTAGAAACTTCTATATGAGTGTGTGCCTGGCATGAGGAGCTAGAAGCTTCATGTGGCTCCCCCCTTCCTGAGCTAGGTGGTAATGATCGATATCGTTTGGGAATCCAAACTAACTCTGGAAGTGGTGTGGAGCACTCTATTACCTTTCCCTTACCACGGTCTTGAATTGTCATTGGGGTGGCAACAATTGGTTTGCAAGGTTTTACAGGTGATGTAGAGGGATTCACCTTATGTTTAGGGACCCAAATCTGGTCATTCCCCTCGTAGTACCCTTGGGCTACTAATAATTTTTTAGGGATCCATCGCGATGTTACATTGCCCTTTCTCGGGTGGGTAGCTACTTTCCTTTTACGAGGCTTCTTGGTGGCTGAACGAGATTGAGCAGGGGAAGTAGCTGTTAACGAAGCTTTGGGGACCCATTTGTATGTACTCTTTGGCATAGTAAGCGAAGCTTTGGGGACCACCTTGCCTGTTTCCACTCTTGGCGTTGAAGCGTTAGAGGGGTGGCCAACAATCGAAGATGGTTTTGCCACTGGACTTTGTGATTTTTCGTTATCTAATATTTGAGTGGATGACTTAGGTGCGGGATTTTGAGCGGTCAGACCTAGTGTTGGTTCTTGCGTTGTGACTTGTCTAGTTGCCCAATCGATATTGCACTTGGTGGCCATCATCCATTTGCGTCCTAAGATTACAGTCCCTTCCATGGTACCAGCAGGCATAACCAAAAAGCTTTGAATTATGGTTCCCTTGTCATAAGCAACCGGAGTGTGCAGAATTCCTGATATAGGGGTTTTTTTCTTGTTGATTCCTTGAACTTGGATAGAACTCTTGGTTAAAGGTGGTTTTCCCAGTTGACACCACACGCCATATGATAGCACATTGTGTTGAGCTCCTGTATCCAATAATGCATTATACAACACCTCCCCGTAAGGACTCTGTAACTCAATTGGGTATCTTAGAGGTGGGTCAGATTCCAGTGCATCCTCCTCTGCTTCCTCGAAAAATACTTGCGTAATTCCCAAGTTGGCTTCTCGTTGTCTCCTAGCACGCTGTTGACGTTCTTTGGCTTCGACTCTCGCTTGTATCTTTTTAAGCTCAGCTTGTTCTTTGGCTGCCTTCTTTTGATGGATTGCATGTAACTCCTCTTGGCTCAGGGGGTCATAGTATCTTTTGAATTTACTCCCATTAAGGAATCCAATGGTTTCAACTCCGTCGAGAGTCTCCACTCTGATGGTACCCTGCGGGGTAATTTCACATACTCTATACGGTCCCTTACCAGCATATTTGAGCTTCTTCTTTTCGTTACGCACTCCATACATCAGGACTTTATTCCCAACCTTGATGTCCTTGTCCTTTAGGTGGCGATCAAACCATTTTTTCCTTCTATCCTTCTCCACAAGGGCATTGTACACAGCCAATTGTCTTTCTTCATTTAGCCGCTCAAGGATATATAGACGCTCTACTAAGGGATTACCATCCCAACCCTCTTGAGTAGCAACACGAAGACTAGGAATGACAAATTCCCATGGCATGACTGCTTCTTGGCCATATACCATTTTGAATGGTGTGCAATTAATAGCCACTTTGTACACAGTACGATAGGCCCATAAAGCTGTCGTAAGCTTTAGATCCCAATCCGTGCGATGAGCTTCAACTGTCTTTGTCAAAATAGAGATTAAAGTCTTGTTGGTACTCTCGGCTTGGCCATTCGCTTGCGGATAGTAAGGAGTAGATTTATGATGCGATATCATGAAATTTGTTGTGAGCTCCTTAATCACTTCATTTATAAAATGCGTACCATTGTCGCTCACAAGTTCAAAAGGACAACCGAATCGTGTGATTATATTTTCAAAGAGGAACTTGGCTGTTGTCCTCGCATCTGCCTTACGTGTCGCTTTCGCTTCAGCCCATTTGGTCATATAGTCAGTGGCCACAATAATATAGCGAGATTGTGTGGTTCGGGCCGCTGGACTAATTGGACCTACAAAGTCTAAACCCCACTTTTCAAATGGTTGGTTTACTTTGATCGGATGTAGGGACATCTGATCTTTCCTCTGCGGTTTCTTGTATCGTTGGCATTCATCGCAACCCTTCACAAAGAGTGATGCATCTTGGAACATAG
Organism: Cibotium barometz; assembly: GCF_041138505.1. NCBI lineage: Eukaryota > Viridiplantae > Streptophyta > Polypodiopsida > Cyatheales > Cibotiaceae > Cibotium > Cibotium barometz. The sequence goes on from NC_141090.1 coordinate 22,766,722, forward strand.
TGGGCCACCAATACCCTGATTGTAAGATCTTTCGCGCAGTTAAGTCTCCTGAGAAGTGACCACCGGCTACGCCCATATGTGCCTCTTGTAAAATGTATAGATACTCATCCTCTCGGGCACAACGCCTAAGAACGTCATCCTTTCCTCTTTTATAAAGAGTCCCGGCTATCAGGCAATAGGGTTCGCATTCTTTGATCAGCTTTCGAGCTAGATCTTTACGAAGCTCCTTGGGTGGAAAGCCATTAACCAAAAAGTTAACAATCTTCTCACTCCATTCAGGCATTGTCTCCACCATGAATAGGGAAGTGTCTGGTAAGTCATCATCAACCCCCGTAGGAGCCTCACCATTAGGTATGCGAGACAAATGATCAGCCATAACATGGTTTTTGCCAGGTCTCACAACAACAGTGAAATCAAACTCAAGAAGAATCAATAGCCATCGTGTGATTCTTCCTGTGGAGCATGGTTTGTTTACCAGATACAACAATGCTTGATGATCTACATAGAAAACAAACTTGGTGGCAAGGAGGTAATAACAAAATTTCCTTACTGCATATATCATTGCCAACCCTTCTCGCTCCGTAGTGGTGTAGTTCATCTCAGCATCATTCAACTGGCGACTGGCAAAGCTAATGGGGTAGTCTAGCTTGTGTTCTCCAGGTTGAGTCAACACACACCCAATAGCAAAGTTTGATGCATCAATATGCACATGGAAGAGTAAATCCCAGTTAGGCATTCTCAATATTGGAGCACTCGCCAAGGCCTTCTTTAATAGCTCATAGGCACGGTCACATTCTTCGGTCCAAATAAACTCGATGAGAAGCTTATACAATGGTCGAGCTATCTCGGCGAAGAAGAGAATAAACCTTCGATAATAACCAACGTGGCCCATAAAGCGTTGGACTCCCTTGTAGTTGGTGGGTGGGGGTAATTCCAGAATGACCTTGATTTTACTCTCGTCAGTGGAAATCCCATTTTTGGACACTATATGCCCTAAGATAACTCCGTGTTTAACCCAGAATTGGCATTTGAAAGGATTCAAGGAGATGCGATATAATCTACATCTTTCAAATATTTTTCGTAAACACATCAAGTGCTCGTCCCAAGAGGAATGAACACAAAGATCATCTAAGAAAGCTTCACAGAAGTCCCTTAGATATTCCTTAAAGGCCGTGTTTATCAATCGTTGGAATGTTGCAGGTGCATTGGTCAAGCCAAAAGCCATGACGCGAAAGGCAAACACTCCAAACTCCATGATAAATGCTTTTTTAGCTTGGTCCTCGACTGCAATTGTGATCTGATTGTAACCTGAGTACCCATCTAAAAAGCTATATGCCTCCTTGCCTGCCACTCTTTCAAGCACATGTTCAGAATACGGCAAGGGGTAATGATCCCTTCTGGTGGCTGCATTAACCTTTTTGAGATCAACGCACACTCTGAGTTTCCCATTCTTCTTTGGTACGATGACTATCGAAGAAACCCACTCTGAGTGCTCAATAGGGTATATGAATCCACATTTTACAAGCTTTTCAATTTCCTCTTGTACAATCTTTGCGTACTTAGGATTCATTGGGTAGGGACGTTGCTGGACTGGTTTAGCAGTGCTAATCATTGGAATCGTGTGTTGCACCACCGAGGGTGGAACACCCTTCATATCATGATATGTCCAAGCAAATATGTCCTTGAATTCTTTAAGAAGCTTCGTAAGTGCAGCTTCTTCCGCCTTGGTGAGGTCTTGAGCAATATAAACTGGTTTAGACTCCTCACCCGGATCTGCTAAGTCTATCTCCTTAACTACCGCAGGGCCATCGTAGACACCGCTACTCCCATTGGTAGGCGTTCGTTGGGCTTTTGTGTAGACTACTTTACGTTCTCCTGTGGTGAATGATTTGAAATGCTCGGGTGCGGGGTGTAAGTCTACTGGTTCTTGTTATGCCAGGCTTTTTTCTTTCAATTCCGCTTCCTTTTGTTGCTGAGCCAACTCTTGGTTTTGCCGCCTTCTTGCAGTACGACTTAGTTTCGGCTTCTCTTCGATTTCTAATTGGGCGACGTCATGAGGTTGCGGAATACACCACATGACACTTTGGAGGTATTGTCCCCAATTATCCGCTATCTTCCGATGAGCATCAATGGCTCCTACATAACTGAGCCATTCTGTAGTGGATCTTTCCTTGTTTATTGCAGTGCGTACATTAGCTCGATAGCGTTGGCGCTTATGTCTCGTTTTCTTCTTACCAAGTTTTTGATTTTTGTTTCTATCAGATTCGGACTCACTTGGTCGATCTTCACTTTCGGATGAACTGCAGGAGGCCACTGTCCCAGGCCTTGAGCACCTTGCTTCCACATTTGTGTGAATATTTGATTCATTTTCCCCATCAGGCTCAGGGTCAGTTTCTTCTTGAGATTCATACTCAGAGTTGCATTGGTCAGAGTCTTTGCTACTTTCAGTGTCGGTGGAGTTTGCCACGTTCTCGCCATCAGGAGTCATGTGCATAACACCTATCATGTTTATTGGCACTAACGGTGGCATATCTTGCCCCTCAGGTGTTACCCAACTTGTGCCTCTATTTCCCCATGTGTCTATGGTTGCCGCTAGGTGTACCCAATCCACGTTATCCGACTCAGTCATACCCGGTAGGACATCCATGTAAGGAGAATCTTTCCCATCATCAGTCTCTTTTTTGCATGTATAGCAATACCTTAATGGGGCGGAATGAACAGTGGTATCCGATCGATTATCGATGATAACCTTGCTTCCTAAAGGATGTGCACGACCATTCTCAAGATCAACTCGAATGACAGAGTCCTGGAATTGTAGGTAGACATGGTTTTTCGACCAGTCATGTACCATTTGTGCTTCCCTCATGAAAGGACGTCCTAAGATCATTTGATATGACATAGGATGCTTGGAGAAATCCATTACAATGAAGGTATGTTTTACCTTGTATCCCAGGACCTTGATCTTGAGGTCCCTTAACATTCCAATAGGTTTAGCTATGGTTCCGTTTGCCATCTTAACCACTATGTTTGTGACTTCAAGGTGAGGCCTTCCCATAGATTCCCAACAGTTTTTAGTCACAATGCTCACTCCAGCACCACCATCAAGGATTCCCTTTAGAGTTAATCCCTTGGTAGTAATGGGGAGGGTGGCATTAGATTCGTCCCCTTCAAAGTACTGTCCCAACTTGTTAACAGGTATTTCAACGACCGAATCTTCATCTAAGTTGGGTTGTAGATCCCAATGCTCCCCTTCATCTTGAAGCGTGTCAGGTCTATCCATATTTGCAAATTGTGGTAGCCCCGCCTTTAGTTCTCCATTGAGAAATGCCCGAAGAGCTAAGAATAGCTCAGGATCTCCATATAATTTGGATATGATCGTGGTTCTGATCTCAGAGGACATGAAATCCATTAGCTTAGACACATTCAACGGTACTTTTCGAGACATCGCCCCTTGACTAGGGACTGGTGAAGATGGAATCACTTCCTCTTCAATGGGGTCAGGCATTCCCTCACTAAACATTCTTTCCAGCAAGAAGGGTGTTTGCCCACTTCCGGATGTCCTATCCTCACTTTCTTCCCGAATGATACTAGGTATAGCTAACGGTTTATGGTTCCAGTGAGGCTGAACTTGCGTAGGAAACACTGTGTTTGGAATTTTGATTTTTCTCGGGTTTGGCTCCAGTTCTCTTTGTGTTTCTTCCACCAAACCCCTTAAGTGTTGCACTTGTTCAATCTCCTCAACTGGGTTTGGGTAAGTACCAATCTTTTTCTTGAGGGTTTTTGGCCCACGTGGCTTGTCTTGGGGAGTCTCAGTCGGTTTGGGTGGTCGAGAGGGCATTAACTGACTTGGTTGTGGGACCGAGGAAGTTTCCTTTTGTTTTCCCTTATTTATGTACTCGCTTGATTCTCCTTCATTGAGCTCCCTAGTGGGTTCCTCCCTTAAGGTAGTGGCTTTGGTCCCCATGGTTTCTATTGAATCGGAATCATCTTCAGGATCATTCATATACACGGGGTCGTCTCCCGTCCCTATGTTAGTCTTTGAACTGGGCTTGGAGCTCGTGGCATTAAGCGATCTCTTTCGCCGTGTTTTCTTTTTCTTTGCCTGAGCGATTGATGCAGTATCCCTCTCTTCAAGAATGTAGTTTTGATTTTGAAGCATTGACCGTGTAACTACATTCACGGGTACAATGGGCGTGGTTCCTCGTGCTTGGTTGGTGACCTCAACCAAATTCAATGGCGTAATCTTGGGTGCATTAGGATTATGTGGACATTGAGCGATCAAATGATCTATGCCACAACGATTACATGTAAGTACCGGCATTCCCGATGTGCTCCCTTGATTTGGTTGCATCTGAGTAGCGATCTTTTGTAACCTATTAGGGCACTCTGCTACACGATGCGGTCCACCACACTCATAGCATTGAAGAGGTGGTCTCCTCGCCAAGGTATTAAGGTTTTGCCCTCTTGTGGCGAGAGCAGCCGCTTGATATACAGGCTTAACTTGCCCGAAATGATCCTCCATGTAGTACTGGGGAATCATTTCCAACGTATCAATCCCGTATGGAGCAGTAGGGTCTATCTCCTCTTCATAATCCCCACATGCACTATGTGACTCACAACCCATCTGGTTTATTGGGGTAATCCTTGGATGTGGAGGTTGTGGTCCTAGCACTGGCGGTGGTAACGACACAGACTGGACTACATTCGGATTCCTTGGAACTATGTGCTGTGACGGTTGCTCGATAGGTTGTGCAGGCATTAGCGCGGGTACTTGAGGTGTGTTTGACCAAGCTAGTGGTGCCTGGTTTGCCAACATTCGCTTAAGTGTTAGGCAATCTTTAGATTGATGGCCATACTTACCACATGCATTGCAATTCCCATTGAATTTGACTCTGAATGTGGGACATTCACTCGTGCTATGTGGTCCTAAGCACACCGAACACCATTGTTGCTCTCTTCTTGGGTACATATGGCTATTCTGAGGAGCTCGATTACCCCTAAAGTATTCTTGGAGAGCCTTAGTAAGGTCGGTCACAGACATTTCAGATATCTTGGGCTCCTTGGCAATAGGTTTTACCGTCTCATTGGCTCGTGCCCAGATACTTGCGAACTAACGGATTTTGTTTCTGAAGACACCTTTTTACCTACCATCATCAAGTTGTCTTCTAGCTGGATTGCATTGGCAGTGACTGCTTCCCACGTTGTAAGACCTCTAATGACTAGGCCATTGTAAATGTCCTCGTGGCACAATCCTCGGATGAATCTATCGAGGAGTTGGTTGTTATTGAAGCGTTCATCGGGAGTGCAGCGAGAATTTAGATGCTTCAATCGACTTATAAAGTCTCTCACTGACTCCCCTTCCTCACGTTCAGCTTTTTGGAGTTGAGATGCTACCCCCCAAAGCACACCCTCGCGTATGTATTCTTTCAAGAACAATCTCTTGAGAGTGGGATAGTGAGTGCGCTCTTCAACCCTTAAGGTTCGATACCAATCTCCGGCCTTCCCACTCAAGGTTAAGCCTAAGGCTTTACACTTGTGCAGCTCATTGTGCTCTTCCAAGGAATCACACACGTGTTCAAAGACTTCAATGTGCTTCCTAACATCCTCGTTACCACTGAAGTTTTGAGTGAGCTTAGCCACTTGTACTGCCTTGCTTCTAGGTTCTCTCTCAGGCATACCCCGCATGTTTTCTGCAATGGATCGTCCGATCGTCTGAGCAAATGCTGCGAGATCACCTAAGTGAGCAGGCATAGTTGGTGGAGGCACTTCTGGGATAGCCTGGCTGATAGGAGTTGGCATTGGTCTGAGTAAGTTGGCAAATGACGTAGGATATGATATGTGACTAGGCCTAGCTCCCCTTGGATAATGGTTATGATAAGGCGGTCGTGGAGCATACGCCATTGGCATACTAAGAGGCGAAGGAGCTACCTGAGCATGAGTAGCGATAGGTACATAGGGTCGATAGGCACTGGCACGCACTGTTGTAGGTACTGTTCCACTAGGTAGCGGTGTCGTACTAACTACAGCGGTAACAGGTGCACTTTCAGCTATGCTCATCATTGGGGTAGGCATTGCGGATTCCTTAATGGAAAGTTGAGCCAAGGTTGGAAAACTAAAGTTACTACTCGTGGGCTCAACCTGCATTGAGACTCCAGGCGAAACAACATATGAAGGGTCTATGGGACTCACCGAGGGAGTCTCCAATTGTGATAAGGTTGGTTGTTTGGCCTTGCCCGTATCCAAAAACCTCATAGGGCCAGTGGAAACTAGGTCCACTCCCCTATTTTGCCTCTCAATTTGGATAATTCTATGAATCACCTCACATATCATGTGTTGTTGCTCCTCTAGATTAGTGGCGCTAGATGTAGATCGTAGGACTTCTAACCAACCTACATGATATGTGTAACCCGTGTATAGGTCCGTTAGAGTCTCTGTGTGTAGATCATATTCCCAATTTTCATTGAGAAATATCCCATCTAGACTTGGTGTGCCAAACGGTTCTCTTGAAGTGGACGCAATGTCACTTCTTATGGATTGGCTTCTAGGGACCTCTACTTTAGGAAGAGCATCGGAATGTGGTAGCTCAGTAGGGCCCTCATTAAACGAAGTGGGTAGAATATCCACATGGACACTCTTTGGGAGGGTAGGGTCCACATAAGATGTGAATGGCGAATCTACTACCCCTCCTTCCTCATTTACTTCGCTTGTCGCATGCTCAGAGCGTGTAGCTCTACTAAAGGTCTCTATTAAACGACTAAACATGCTAGATCCGGGCTGTGGGGCCCACACTGGCATGTTTTGGCTTGTCTCCTCAGGGTTCTTGGTAGGGTGCCCTTCCATGGCTTCTGAGTCGGAGGATGAGTCACTATCCACTATTCGTGGATCTTGGGTTGCACTCCCTTGGGTTCCAGCCGAAGGCCAAGATGCCAACGTGGAGGGATGGTGTGAGCCTGCGTAGACTAAAACGCTTTCTAGTGGTTCAGGCTCTAGCACCCGACCAGAACGTAGATGCATGTGACGTGGGTACCCTACGTGCGTTGGTAACTACCCTTGAAACTCACACAAGTGGTTTCTTAGGTGTTTCGCACCCCGTTTTTACTTGTTTTTGTGTTGTTTTTAACCCGTTTTTGACCCCCTTACTTACGGTCGAACTTGGACTAGGGCGTGTGATAGCTCAAAACGAGCGTATCGTTTAAAGGGTCCTAGTGTGCTTTACAGCACCGTGTTCGCCTATCTAGAGCTCCTTTAATCCTCAAAATAGTCCGTTTCCTTTGGGGGAAAAGGGCAAAAGCCTATTTGCTTGTGGAGGAAAGGGTGAGGGCTTTATCCCACATGCTCACTTTACTCCTTGGGGAGTGGGCTACATATAGGGCACAACTTCCCATAAGCTCTCACTTGAGAGAAAGCTATGGAGGCTCACTCTCCTATATATATATATCAAAAGACCGAGACCGAGGCCGGGGTCGTGGGTCGTTTGGGGTTCTTTCTTTTCAAAATTTTTTTCTCCAATTAGAAAATCTTTCCTCTCCACATGTTTGGTTCTTTCTTTGAAAATAAAATTTAATTTTTTGTTTTTTATTTTTTATAATTTTTTTATTTTTTATTTTCTGTTTTTTTTTGTGAGATAAGTTTTCTAGGGTTTCCTTAGGGTTCAGCCTTGGCCGTGGTGCAGTTCGCACACACAGCACAGATCTGGGGATTCAGAAATCCCTCTCACACGCGAAAACCAGATAACAGAATGCACGCCCACACGCGGAGCGGAAAATTAACCAAAAAAAAAACAGAAATGCAGAAGACAACTTGCAGAAACAGAGATTGAAAACCACAGAAACACCACAACAGCAACACAGACGCCTTTCCTACAGTAGTGTAAATTAAACTTCACGCAGCAGCAGCCGAGCTGCAAACTGGAGCTTGGTGCAGGGCAACTCCCCGGCAGCGGCGCCAAAAATGTGCGCTTTTGCCGCACAGGTCGCTGGGGACTTGCCGGACACCGTATGCGAGCCACGAATGGCTGCAAGCATACAACCAGGAAGGCAAGCTCAAAAACAGAATGCAGAAGGTGTGTCACTCACCACTTAACTGCCGCCTTGAAGGATTCCAGCGTCGCAGCCGTGAAGGAGGAGCCGCCGTCGCCGCTCTACCGCCTCGCCGCCGCCGCCGTGCCGCTACACAGTGCGCTCGATCGCTCTCTCACTCTCTCTCTCTCTCTCACACACACACGCAGGAGAAGGAAACCAAGGAGATAAGGCAAGAGCACTCTTGTATTCACAACACATGAGAATGAGGATTTTAGGGTTACATTTGACTCATATAGGTGACTTGGCCGTTCACACTTGGGCGCCCATACATGGCCGGCCGACCCTAACCCTTATCCTACTGATATCCAAGGTGCGCCTCTCATCGGCGATCACCCAATCCCTTCATCCTTAACATATGGTGCCGACAAGCCCTGCCCATGACTCAGAATATTTAAATTAATGACGTAAAATATAGTATGTCGCAATGTCCGCCATGGGTTAACAACCTAGAGTACCTAAGGCTGGGATGCCAAGTTCTTCATCTAAGCTTTCCGAGCCAGATGACTCATAACCTGTTATACCAATTCCTTCAACCTTCTTTTTTCCTCTATCAGCAACACTTTCACTTGTTCTCACACTACCATGTCTCAACCTTCCTGACGACCATGGACTTACATTGTCACATCCAGTCGATGTTTCACTTGGCCCAGATAATGAAATAGTACTCTTTTTTGGCAAGTTCACATACACATCTTCAACTATGTCATCCACCATAGCATCATATTTGTTTTTGTACAAACTTGCTAACTCATCAAACACCACATCTCTAGAAATGAGCACTTGTTTAGTTTCATTTGACTATCCCTTGGGAAATGGCAACCTTGCTTGTTTCCCAAATTGGCATGCATCACACACGTGTACTCCCATTATATTTGAATCTAGATATACCACCAACAATGACTTGTTTGCATAGATTTCAGCTTTTGAATGTTTAAATGACCAATCCTTTTATGCCAAATATCAATGTCATGCACTATCCCATGACCAATCCTTTTATGCCAAATATCAATGTCATGCACTATCCCATGACTATGAGAAAACATGGCTGACATCAATTTTGGAATGCTTGCATCTAGCCTGAATAATCTTCCTACTTTTTGAACTTTGGCAATAAATTTGTAGCCATGCTTGAAATCCTCAACAAAGCAACCATGTTCATTAAATCTCACTCTGCTGGCAATACTTGTTCAACCATTTGTCCCATTGATATGCCAAACTCTTTGTAGTATCGATGGACAATACAATACCTCAGATATAGTTTTCACCCTGCCATCATGCATCCTCAACGGCACACTACCAACATCTGTAATAGGATTCTGAGTATCATCACCTGTAGCAACATAATCCTGATTTTGTGTTGGCATCATATTATCAAACCACTCTCCATGACAAGTCATGTGGTTTGATGCTCCTGAATCCATGTACCATGTGTCATCACTCTCTTTGTAAGATGCCATAGTACCCATCACATGCTTCATGGTAAAAAAATGATCTATGTGTCCTTCATTACTAGATGATGCATGATTTCCATGTTGTACTCTACGACCATGAATATCATTTTTCTTTTTGTAGTAATCTCTAGCCATGTGTGCAAGTTTGCCACAATAATGGCACTTAATGTCATGCATATTTTGTTGTTGTGGTTGCCAACGACCTCTACCATGAGGTCCAAACCTCCCTCTAGCATGAGGGTAAAAACCTCTACCACCACATGCACCAAATGATGGCTGTGAATCCTATTGTTGTTGTGGTGGCCTATCATGCCAACCACGTCCACCTGTACGTCCTCTTGGACTAGCTCTTTCTTGCCTCTAGCACCTCTATGAGTGTAGAATCCCTTGCATCCCCCTTCTGCTAGATGAGGCACAATAAGGAATGAAATCAGCTCATCAAAATCTAGGGAGTCTCCACCTCTAACCCTGATAGAGGTTTCAAATTCTTTGTAATCCTTTCCCAAACCATTCAATGTAATGGCAACTCAGTCAAGTGCATCAGCACATTCTTTGATCTCCTGTACATAATCATTTATACTCCAACCACACCATGTATCTTTTGCTTCAATTGCATCTTCTTTGGTTATGTAGTTGTATCATACAGCTTCACTAATGTATCCCATGCATCGTTGGGATTATATGTGTCTTGAATATGGCATAACGTGGTATTTGTCACACAAATGGAGAAATAATACAACACTTTGAAGGCCCTCTCTGTCCAATTCATATGTGCTGTAAGCTGGGCGGGTGTTGTATTCATTGGGAGAACCCTTGGCTATGTCTCCTCACCTGTCATCTCACGAAGTTCCATAGTCCTTTGCCTTCAAGGAAGTTTGTCATGTGGTACTTCCAAATCTGGAAGTTGTGTATATCAAGTTTTTCACCTACAATATTGTCTGGACTGTCACTCATTTTGCTCTAATCAACTCAAACACACATACATACATATACTTCGTTACCAATGATGTCCACACATTCCAAAATTTTTATGGAGACAAAATCTAGGACTCAAAACCATTGTTTGCATAAGCTGAAAACAACTTGGCGCCACTCACAAAATCTGAGAAACGTATCCAAAACGGTCTTCCACTTTTTGAAACACTCCAATGAGCTCACATTTTGCATAAAAATTCACCCAAGTAGCATTTGATCTCGACTATGTATGAACAGTCCATTATGCCCTGTTATGACAAGTTTTGCAAGCCTTCAAATCCTTCAAATCACTAAGAAATGATCAAGTGTAGGCCATATATATTGACATCCATACATCCTCCACGTTGCATATAAACATCATAAGAACTCATTACATGCCAAACACTTGCCAAAAGTTGTTCTCTATTTTGATATAAACCTATAAACAGTGCAACTGGAATCTTATTCTAGGATAGATTGTGGAAGAGTAGAGAATTCACAAGAATTGATTCAACCATAAAAACCAATGCTTTGCAAGCTTCAACTAAATCAAATCAATTGAAATTCAAACACTTAACAAGATTAAAATACTTAGCTCAATAGACCATGTTGGGTGCAATCTTCCTCCCTCTTGTGCGTGGCCTCTCCCCACACAAGAGTATTTCTTTATTAGCTTTCTTTTCCACCGAAATTAGGCCATAGCCCCCAAAATATACAAGATGTGCTTTTTAGAGAGCACGACACTCTTCTTTTACAAAAATAGAGTGTCAAATATTGGGACTAGGGTAAAGCCACATAGGCTTTAATAAATTCCACATAAATAAATGTATCTTTCCTATAGTTCAAAATGGAAAAATTATTTGCTAAGGTTGCAAGCTACTATGCTTGCCAAAAATGAAATGTGATGAACCAAGACATTTCTTCCAAAGTAAACTCTTCAATTCCCATAGTCTTCATCACCTAAAAATATAAGCCCAATTAATTATTAAATTAATCCCACAAATATTAAACAGGCACAAATCATAACCAACTCATGACTACGAGGCGTAAGTACCCCAGGAATCACCCTGCCATACAAACCTAACTGAAATAATCATAGATGGCCTCAAACATACGTCATATACTGCACGTATTAATATTTATAGTGGTGTCACCCACGATATTAACCTAGCCGGCATGACGCAAGAGTAACCTAGGCATCCCCAAATTACTCAAGAGGGGATAAATAATATTTTTTTAGAGGACTTAAAATATATTCTCATGACATCCCTCTTGCTTGAGTTTGCAATTGTCCTCAATTGCGGATTTGCTGGGTTTGAAAAGAATGAAGAATTTCAGGGTAAACTCGGAAAAATTTCTCAAGCATCCATTTAGCATCTTCTTGAGGATGATTCTTGAAAGTCAAAAGATACTTGAAGTATTGATTACCTGTTCTTGTTGTTGTTATCTCTTGGTCAATGATAGCATCAGGAACTAGTACTTCTTCCTCTCCTTCAATATAAGAGGTGGTTCCTCATATGTTGGGTGAGTAGGAAGTGTTCCTCGAAAAGGTTCTAAGAGATGGATATGAAAAGAATTGTGGATATTCCAGTTAGACGGAAGCTCTAGTCTATAGGCCACATCATTAATCTTTTGAAGGATTTTAAATGGCCCATAATATCTAGGCGCTAGCTTCACTGCAGGGAATTTTTCCACACTCTTTAATCGACGTTTTTCAATTCTCAAAAGTACATAATCACCTTCTTGAAATGAAAAATCTTTACACTTCCTATTTGCTTGAGTTGTATACTTCTCTTGAGCTCTTGCAATACAATCACGCACTTCAGATAAAATGCGATCAAAGTCTCTAATATATTAGTCAGCAGCTTCAATCTTATGGGAGAGTCTAGTAGCCGGAATAGGCAAAGCTCTACCATAGATAATCTCAAATGGTGCTCGATCAGTAGCAGTATGAGGAGTAGGTGTATGTACTTATCCCATGCACTAAGTTGCTGGGAAACATAGGCTCTAAGCATATCTAAGATAGTGCTATTTGTGACTTCGGTCTATCCATTCGATTCCGGATGGAAAGCCGTGGACGTGCCTAAGTTTGAGAAAAGAGCAACCCAAAAGTGACTACAAAATTTAGAGTCTCTATCAGAAACTATCACTTTGGGTAGTCCATTATGAAAAAAGATTTGCTTGACAAATATGTTCGTGGCTTGCTGAGAAGTTAGTGTCTTTTTACATGGAATGAAATAGGCTTGCTTACTAAACCTGTCCACTATTGTCCAAATCATGTCATGATGACTGGAAGTAGTAGGAAAGCTAGTAATGAAGTCCATAGACACTTGTTCCCATGGTCTATCTGGAATGGGTAGAGGCATAAGCAATCCCAAAGCTTTGCCTTTGTAGCTTTTAATTATTTGGCAAATGTTACATTCAGCTACAAATTTAGCTACATCATTCTTCAAATGAGGCCAAAATAATTCTCGAGAAACTACTTGAAGTGTTGCGGAAACTCCTCTATGTCCCACAAATGGTGGTTGGTGCATCTCTTCCAAGACAAGTTGTCTATAAGGTTGAGTAACACATAATCTTTTCTCAAAGAAAAGATAGCCATTATTATGAGAATAACTTCTTTGAGGCGTCCAATTGTTTTCACGCAATTTGATCCATATTTCAGAAAAATCTGGATCAACTTCATAAGTTTCTTTCATAAGTACAAATGATTCACTTTCAATAATGGAAATGTTGTTGATATTTGGTCTTCGACTCAAAGCATCGGCAACAATATTTTCTTTTCCAGGTTGGTATTAAATCATAGGTTGAAAACTTTGAATGAAAGATGCTCATTTGATGTGCCTATCTGAAATAAGGGGTTGCGAAAGCAAATGCCTAATGCTTTGTTGATCTGTCTTGATAAGAAATTCAGAACCCATTAGGTAATGCTTCTAGATTTTCAAAGCATGCACTACTGCTACTAATTCCTTGTCATATGTGTTATAATTTTGCTCTACAGGCTTAAGCTTTCTACTTTGATAAGCAATAGCATGGTTGTCTTGCATAAGAACAGCTCTAAATCCTTTGCCACTAGCATCAGACACTACTATAAAGAATGGTCTTTGAAAATCAGGTAGTGTTAGAACTGGTGCTTGTGTTAAAGCATTCTTGAGTGTTGCAAAAGATTTATCTTGCTTTTCAGTCCAATTGAAATTTGTAGCTTTCTTAAGGAGTTCAGTCAAAGGATGAGCAATAGAAGCAAAATTCTTGACGAACTTCCTATAATAACTACATAGGCCAAGAAAAGATCTAAGATCATGTATGTTTCTAGGCGTAGGCCAAGAAGCAATACACTCAATTTTCTTAGGATCTACACAAATCCCTTCAGCCGACACTATATGACCTAAGTATTCAATCTCTTCTTGAAAAAAAGAACTCTTTTCAGGATTGACATACAATTCATTTTCTCTCAAAAGGTTGAACACTTGTTCCAAGTGTTGTTCATGCTCTTGTCGATCCTTGCTGAAAACAAGAATGTCATCAGAGAACACTATAACAAAACTTTGAAACTTAAGGAATATGCGATTCATCATACGGCTGAAAGTAGCTGGAGCATTGGTCAAACCAAATGGCATAACCAAAAACTCATAATGACCAGTTTGGGTTCTAAAAGCTGTCTTGAAAATGTCAGATTGAGTCATACGAACTTGATGATACCCAGACTTTAGGTCAATCTTGCTAAAGACCTTTGATCCTCTAAGCTTGTCGAGAAGATCATCTACCCTAGGAATAGGATATCTGTTCTTGACAGTAATTTTATTCAATGCACGGTAGTCTACACACATTCGGTAAGTTCCGTTCTTCTTCTTAACAAGAAGTACTATTACTTTTTGCTCTAAATTGTTGACTGTATAGAGAGCTTTACAAGGCGGAGAATTTCCAGGCAATAAGTCAATACTATGATCCTCGGGCCTAGACTTAGGTAATCCTGGAGGTAGATCTTCCATAAAACAGTCACTAAATTTTGGAGATAAAAAGATCAAACTTTGGACTTTTAGATGTGTCAGACTCAGCATCAAGCTGGTTAACCCATACCATATAAGTCTTGTCTCTTTTTCTTAGAGCTCTCTTTGCTTGAGTGTGACTCAACAAAGGACTCATTTCTTCTTTGACTTGACACTGGAGGATAATATTTTCATTGTCCTTTCTAAGAGCAATGCTATGAGTGTCATAGTCTATAATAGGATTGTACTTGTGTCTCCAAGGCATACCCAAAATTATATCTACCCCTTGTAAAGGTGCAACTAAGAAATCCCTCTTTTCTGTTAATGCATAAATCCAAATCTTTCAACTCTTGCATGCAATTATACTTTGTTCCAGTAAATGCTGCTTTGACTTTATAGTGCGTAGGTGAAGAATGAAGATTTAATGCTCTAAGTACCTTTTCAGAAATAAAATCATGTGTACTACCATCATCATGTAAAATAAGAACTTCATGTCCATTTATTGTTCCTTTTATTTTAAGCAAAGAATGAACATGAGGTTTACCTTCTTGTTCTGAGTAGTCTGGATCAGAATTACCCTCTTGCTTGAATGATTCTTCTTCATTGTCATCTTCTTCAATCATATTGACTCGAGCTGCTGCTGCTGTCTGCTGGTGTTGAATTCTTGATATGCTCTGGACAATTCGGTGCTATGTGACCTTCTTTGTGGCACTTGAAACATTTGATAGTAGATGTCTTCGGTTTTCCACCATTGACTTTCTTATTGGTACTCATGTTGCCTTTAGCCTCGTCCTTGCCTTTGTCATAACCTGGTTTATACATCTTCTTTGAAGCATAAAAAGATTTAGTAAATGGTTTAGAAGAAATTCCCTCATGTGCTTTAATCTCTTTAGGAAAACCATTTTTACGTTCAGAATTAGTTGCCAAAGATATTGCAGAAGATAGTGAATGAGGTCGAAACATATTCACATCGGCCCTAATGGTAGATCTAAGGCCCGAAATGAATTTTCTCTTTTGATCCTTCTCGCTGACTCTATCCACAACCTGCACCTGTAATAAAGTATTCCAGAACTTTTCTACATACTGTGACATAGTTTCCTTTTCCAGTTGATGCAAAGTGTCCCATTGGTGCCTAACTTTGGACTTGAATTGTGAGGGTAAAAAGTGCTTTTTAACCAGCCGTTGAAATCTTTTCCAAGAATCTAGCTTGTCACGACCTTGCTTTACTGCACTCCACCATAAAGCTGTGCTGTCTACCAAATGATTGACTGCACATTTAATCTTATCACTCTCTGAAAATTTTTCTCCTGAAAAATAGTCATCTACTTGACTAAGCCAAGCTAGAATGACCCTAGCATCCTTCTTTCCGTCATAATTTTGAAATGTGAAAACTTTCTGACTAATCTTGGATTCTTTTTGTGACCTTTGTGCTTGCAATGTAGCATTTACAACCCTTTGGATAGTGTCATCTTCATCATCAAAAGATAGCGAAGAGTCGCGCTTGTGTCTACGACTCGTGAGCTGTCTCTCCAATTCAATACGCTTCTCTCTTTCTTCTACAATTTGATGTTGTAAAGAAAGGAGTTGCTCTTGAATTGATGGTGAGATAGGAAAATCTGCCATAGTGCTTGTGCAAATGATGTAGATAAATAAAATTTTACTTTATTTAATGTAAATAAATAAAGCAAATGTAAGTACTTATCTTGTTTTTTTCTCCCGCAATTTGATCTTGGTTGAAGCTGAACAAACACGCTGTTCAATGGCTGAATTGAATTCTCATCGCTTCAAACAAATCCTGAATGATTCCGTGTGATTCACGAGACTTGGGCTAGTCGAATTATTGATGAAATAATTTTTTTGCACTTTGAAACCTGCTGAAACAGTCTTGTAAACCTTGCCCAATCTCTGTAATATTTTTTGAAATTTTTCCAGAATTTTTTCAGAAATGATTTTGGAATTTTCTATTCTTTTCTAGGCAATTTTTAAGCCTTTAAAAACCTGTAAATCACTTTTCTACACCCAGAAATTTCAGATTTGAAAACCTTTTGTATTTCTCTTCAAATTTGAAAATAGGAGAAGTAAAGGCTCAAAAAGGTGATGTGACTTGCATGGGGTTTGGGAAAAGTAAGATTAGATTAGAAAAAGATTAAGCTTATGTAGATTAAGCTTGTGTAATTTTTTTAATCACTTCCACACGCCGATTTGCACTGGCAAGCTGCCGCCATGCGCCTCCTTCTTGGGTTTCTTTTTGAGAATTTTTTGATGGCTTTTACACTGATTAATGTGCTCCATCCATTATGGATTTGCTAGTGCTTGAAGCTTTCTGATTTCTGATACTGTGAGGTTTTTGGCTATGAGGATTTCATCCATGCGGTCAGATTTTGATTTCACTGAGTATTTGAAAAAACCACTTTTTGATAGAGAGGGATGGTTTTGCAGGGTGGTGAGTGGGTTTGAGAGTAGATCTAGTTTTGAATCTTTGTCCTTTGGGTAAAGACCTACAAAACACCCTTCTCTCCACTGGATAATTTCCTGCACTTTCTTGATTTTTGAGAAGTTGAAGCCCTTTCCTACCTTCTCCACAAATCTCCTTTCCTACCTTCTCTACAAATCTCCTAGCCCAAGCTCTGATACCACTGCAACCGGAATCTTATTCTAGGATAGATTGTGGAAGAGTAGAGAATTCACAAGAATTGATTCAACCATAAAAACCAATGCTTTGCAAGCTTCAACTAAATCAAATCAATTGAAATTCAAACCCTTCAACTAAATCAAATCAATTGAAATTCAAACACTTAACAAAATTAAAATACTTAGCTCAATAGACCATGTTGGGTGCAATCTTCCCCCCTCTTGTGCGTGGCCTCTCCCCACACAAGAGTATTAAATCTTTATTAGCTTTCTTTTCCACCAAAATTAGGCCATAGTCCCCAAAATATACAAGATGTGCTTTTTAGAGAGCACGGCACTCTTCTTTTACAAAAATAGAGTGTCAAATATTGGGACTAGGGTAAAGCCATAGGCTTTAATAAATTCCACATAAATAAATGTATCTTTCCTAAAGTTCAAAATGGAAAAATCATTTGCTAAGGTTGCAAGCTACTATGCTTGCCAAAAATGAAATATGATGAACCAAGACATTTCTTCCAAAGTAAACTCTTCAATTCCCATAGTCTTCATCACCTGAAAATATAAGCCCAATTAATTATTAAATTAATCCCACAAATATTAAACAGGCACAAATCATAACCAACTCATGACTACGAGGCGTAAGTACCCCAGGAATCACCCTGCCATACAAACCTAACTGAAATAATCATAGATGGCCTCAAACATACATCATATACCGCACGCATTAATATTTATAGGGTGTCACCCACGATATTAACCTAGCCGGCATGACACAAGAGTAACCTAGGCATCCCAAAATTACTCAAGAGGGTATTTTTCTAGAGGACTTAAAATATATTCTCATGACAAACAGTGATTAACAATTACTAATCTTGCTTTAATCGCTTTAAATGAGATCCTAGTTCAAGGACCGGGAATTCATTAGCTTTGTATCAATGTCCTCTAACTCCGTATGCAAGGAATTATCCCAATTATGAAAGTGGAGAGAGTAATTAGTGTTTTAGTGATGCTCTATTCACTAATTACATGTTAATATCTTTGTTAATCTGCTCCAAATTAGCTCTATATTGCTCAATGTACTCAACCGAATGCTACAAAATCTTCTCCACATCAATGTTCACACATTTTCTAAGCTCCATGTGCATTCAAACACTTCATATGACTTCAAGTGGTATCAACCATGTATAAAACCACACAAAACTGCTCCAATGCACTGAAAAATCAGTGCCGCATGTTGTATAGGGGGTTTGAGAAGTTTGTAATCATCATTGATGGTATATATGACTTAACTTTGACCCAACCTAATCTCCCAATACTTCAATGCTTCCGATTTGTGCAATAAACACCTCTAATGGCATAAATTTGTGGCATATGTTCTCTGTTTTTGTGAGGCTTCCAAAACAATGATTTTCCCACTTCCACAATGCAAAGATTTACTTCAAAATCAATTTAGGGTTTGCATTTGTGTTGCTGTTGCATTCACCAATGCCACATACATATGTCCTTCATCTATCACATGCATTTTCCTCTTTGTATTCAATCTCTCAAGCTTTCCATTAAAGCTGGCAAAAATAGAATTTTCCACTTGCTTTGGGCAACTCAAATCTTGCTTTGCTTGTGTCAAATCACCTGCAATCCACTCGAGGGTGTTTAGCTTTGCTTACTCATGGTCCTTAGATTTTAGATCTTTTGAGTAGGTGTGTGATCCAAGCTTCTCTTTGCTCCAAGTTGCAAGCTCCAAGTTCCAAGTTCCAAGCTCCAAGCTCCAAGCTCCAAGCTCCAATGGATAGCTCCAAAAATAAAATTTTCCTCTTCTTCACTCACTCACCCACCAGATCCTGATGAGCTTGCATTCCCCATAAACGGAGTGAGGATGTGGATGATTGGCTAGCCACCCACCACAAGACAAAGTTGCAGATTATCACCACCTATGGTTCTTACCCATAAGACAAAGTTGCAGATTATCACCACCTATAGTTCTTTGGCAAAGTTCCCTATACGATGACAAGTTACTCAATGGAAGACAAGGTGAGTGCTTCTAATTAACACATTTGGTGCCACTACCACGGAATAACCTTAGGGATTAGCCTCAATTTCCGTCCATTCCAAGCATTGGAGACACCTAATATTTCCCATTGTTGATTAGGAGATCACACTTTGAAAACCAATGGTATTAGAGAATTGAAAGTTATTTTGATGTTGTTCATACATGTGTTTTTTATTTGGGTTAATTTGTATGACATTAGAGTAGAGAATTTGTAAGAAAAATAGCATTTAGGAAGAGGGTTTATGCTTGAAAAGAGAGAGAAATCTGTGTTTTTTGCATTAATTTGGTGTTTTTTATTTGTTTTACTTGCATTAATATGATGTTTTTTGTTTGTTTTAGTTGTATAATCTTATGTAGCAAGTGCATAAGGTCATTAGGAATGAAAAACATTGCACAAAACCTCCATAAATCGCTTAATTTTTGCTAATTAATCCTTAATTTCTAGTTTTTTATTAGTAGATCATTAGTAAACTTGAAAGAATCCAAAAAACTTATAATTGGACTCAATTTGTGAGATGGGAATTGATTAGAATTTATTAGAGTGTCAAAGGGGCTGGTCATAGTGCAATTTATCATAAAATCATCACTTCAAACCCTAATCTATGCACATTAGGCATAAATCACTCTTAAAGCCCCAATTTCCCTCTTCAAATTAGGAGAATTAGAGACCAAAAAAGAGTGGTGAGTTTGACTAATCACACATAGGCTTTAGTAATCTAGTCACTAAGCTACCCAATTAATCTACCACCCCAAAGGATCATCTAATTGGGAGTAAATAGGTGCTTAATTTTGGTGACTAACATGCCAATTAGTTCATGGATTCAGCCAAGCTTTAATCATGGTCACAATTCGGGAAATCACTAAAGTAGTAGGGGTTCCCGAAAGTTGATAATTTTTGAAAACTCCCCTCCCCCAAAAAAAAGCTTAATCTCTAAAAGTTAGTATTTTCTTGCATTTTAATATTAATTTTTGTTATTTTTATTGCTTATTTCTTCTCTTCCCTAATCTCTTATTTTTCCATATATGTGTGTGTGTAGTACTGCTTTATACATTTACATATATCCACATTGTTGGAAATCATGGATCTAGGGCTAGGCTAGCCTATGGAGGCTCAAACATAATGCTAAACATGATTATAAACAAATGACAAAAAGCAATACAAAGCAACACAAGATGCACTTACTTGACCAAGAGATTGTGTACTTGAGAATGAGTTGTTGTACTACATTACATTGAAATGACCCTTTATATAGGTCCAAGTACCATATGGGCTTTGCCTTTGCATGTGGGATAACTCCTAGCCTTCACCACATTCATCCACATCCCTTTGACCTTGTCTATGATATGACATAGATCACTTTTTCTAACACACATATATTTTTTCTTTTATCTTTTCTTTTTCCTCTTAAACAAAAAGAATAGAAAACAAAAACAAAAACGTCCATTTCCCTTGCCTGCCTGTGCACCTTCACGTCGGGTCCAACTATCACCTACGCCCTGTGGCCCCCCCCTCTCCTGCATGTTGTGCACCGTGACATGAGCTCCACTCCCCCACCTACTCCATGACCCCACCCATCACTTGCCAACGTGCTTCCATGCCACCTCTATGCCTACCAACTATGCCGGCCTCCCGCCCTTTGCATGTCCTGCATCATTGGGGCCCCGCCACACCTCCTTTAATCCACACCCGCTTGCACACTGCACCACCTGCACGCCTTGCAAAAAAAAAACACCCACGTCCATGCTGCCTGAGCAGTTGGCTCTGCAACTGCGCTCACTCCACGTGTTTCTATGCCCGGGCCCCACCGCTCCTCCACGTGCCTCCACACCTCCTGCAGCAACTGTATAAGATTCCTCCTCAGCCTGAATAATGAATAAGCTTTTACCTCAATCCCCTGTAATCATTCCCTGTTTCTGAATGCAAGAAAATATTGTTTTTCCTTGTTTTTGCCTAGAGAGATGAAAAATTCTAGAGAGAGGTAATTCAATATTGAGATATTTTTGGATATAAAAATACAAATATCAAAAATATATTTTCCTAAAACATAAGTTCAAAATAAATTCTCCAAGGTGCATAAGGAATCAATTAAAAATGATATAAGTGACCTTAGCCGCCTAAGGGTCAAGATTTTCAAAAATTTTCAGATTATGGTCCAATTAAGGTTCCTATGGGCCAATAATATTAATCCAAGTGTTGGGATGAGATAAATCCAATGAATTCCCTAAAACAGAAGTTCAAAATAAATTCTCCAAAATGCATAAGGAATCAATTAAAAATGATATAAGTGACCTTAGCCTAAGGGTCAAGATTTTCAAAAAATTTCAGAGTATGGTCCAATTAAGGTTCCTATGGGCCAATAATATTAATCCAAGTGTTGGGATGAGATAAATCCAATGAATAAAAGAAAATACCGAAAAATGAGTAAATGCTCACATAAGATGAAGAGTTGACTGAGTACAAGGTTTATTAGTTAAAAATTAAGAGATATTACTAAAAAAATGAGATATTTTGGAGGAATGATGAATTTTTGACACCTTGGTAAGGAGAGGGGGACCTTTGAGGTAGATACCTCCTTCACATGTGTGGGAGGGTTTTTAATTCAAAAATATTAATATATTTTTATCTCTTCTAGATTAAAATAAGAGCTAAACTGGTCCAAATCTTGTCCAAATTCAGCCAAACTGAATTAGAACTTAGTTGGACTCAGTTAGTGGCCTCCCTCACCTATAAATAGACCCTCATTCTTTTATATTCTCATTTGTGAACTATACCATGCCAGTATTACATTAAGTTCTAATTCAGCCAAACTGAATTAGAACTTAGTTGGACTCAGTTAGTGGCCTCCCTCACCTATAAATAGACCCTCATTCTTTTATATTCTCATTTGTGAACTATACCATGCCAGTATTACATTAAAATAATCATATTTTCTATTATCCCTTAAAAATCCTCTACTTTTGGAGAGATTAGAGCTTCTCTCTCTCTTCAACAACTCTTGGAGCTCTCTTCTCAACTCACTAAACCAATTGATTGGTTGGGGGCTTCCTTCTAAGATAAAGAAGCAAGCAAAATCTAGAGGTAAGAAGTAATTTCGTGGTTTTCATTAATATTCTCAAAAGATTTCACGTCTCAACCCCTCTCAAGCTTGAGAAGTTTCAAATTAATTGTTTTCAATGCAAATCAAGCTTTCTATAAGAATTCTAATGATTAATCACAAAAAAGTTAGTCTTTATGCTTGATTAGGATGCTTTTTATGTATATCTCTCTCTCCCAAAAGAATAGTCATTCCTATGACTAATTCTTTATTCAAATGGATGCTTCTCATCGATAAATTCTCAATTCAAAAATCAAACTCTATGCTAGTTAAGCTAGAAGTTAAGAAAATGGCTTTTTTATGCTTTTATGCTAATAAAATCAAACTCTATACTAAGCTAGAAGTTAAGAAAATGGCTTTTTTATGCTTTTATGCTAATAAAATTATGGTAAACTTATGATTTAATTCCATAAATTGGATTTAAGTCTAAGGATAATTATTCTATCATAATTGTATTACAAAGTCTTATTCTTTCTAGAAATATTAAAAATTATCAGTAATAGCAGCAGCGAAGCTATGGCAAAATTTTTAGAAATTAATATATAACTCATTTTTATGCATAATGTTTTTAGTATTTATGCTTAAATAAGAGTAATTTTTGGTATTTTTACTTTTATGCAAAAAGGGGGATTCCCATGATAATGGAGATCCATGTAATTAAATGGAAAAAGAGAAAATTTGATATATTAAAATAATGAATTTTTTAATTTAAATTTAAAGAGTAATTTTAGATAAATTTATTTTTATGTATGAGAAAAATTAAATGATAAAAGAGGAATTCCCATGACATTTGGAATTCAATTATTTAAATGGTAAAAGTGGAGTTCTTGGCATATTTGAATTAATGTATATTTTTATTTAATTTAAAAAAGAATTTTAGATAAATTTATTTTATGATAAAAGAGGAATTCCCATGACAATTGGAATCCAATTATTAAATGAGAAAAAGAGAATTTTAAGCTTATTCAAAAAAATGGATATTGATATTTAGTTAAAAGAAGAATTTTTATGGTATTTAAGTAGAGAAAGGTTTGAATTAATTTTTGGTGACAAAAGAGAAATTTTCACCATAATTCCACCTAGAGAATTAGAGTTGATAAGTTAAAGTGGTAGAAAGAATATCTTTAGATATTTTATGGGGTTAAATCACCAAATTGATATTTACCCAAAATTAGATTAAATGGAAGAAGAGTATTTTCATAAAAATTCGATATTCTCATATAAAACCATTTCTTAATCTATTATGGTTAAGAAAGAATGAGGTTCATAAAGTTGGAATTTTCTTACGGTTAGAAGTTCAGTAGATGTTTGTTTGAAGAAGATCCTTAGAATCAAACCTAGAACTAAACCGAATGATTTTGGTTAGACCATGACTATGAGAGGGATAACCAGTAAACTACTTGTCCATCTCTCGATCTGAATAGCTTGTGGGGAGGCGTCCAGGGACGTCGCTCACGGCAAAGCCTGCCGAGGTCTTGACCAGCCTCGGTATGATTAAAATGGTGCGCTTCCGGTTACGATGGGCGAGGACTGACGAAGCGGTCCTTGAGTGAAGTGCTAGGACACCTAAGTAGGATCCTAGAGGGTTCTGACCAGGTGATGCATGGGCTTGCGGTAGCTAGGACACCCATGCGTGCGTCGAGGAAGATTCATATGGACTAAAAAGAACAACTTTTGTGAATCAAATTTTGATATTGAATCTCATTGGTTAGCCAACTAGTCTTCAACGGAGAGTCCAGATGACATATTTTGCAATACAATGGATTCAATATTTTGGAGGATTATGATTAGTAATACTATGATGTTCATTGAAGGATTGTTTTAAAGATAGCCGACTCTCTTATAATGGCAATTTTATATTGGGTGTGTACATGGTATGCCTACCTTAATTTTTGCATGAAACGCCGGCTAGGGGGCCAGGGAATTCTTTTCCTCGGTACCCGGGCAAAACATAACCAAATTTTTATAAAGAAATTCCACCAATACGGTGGTGACCCACGGGCCGACTGGATCGGGGGATTCCTACGATATAATTAAGTTACGATTAGTTATGTTAGTTAGATTAAGTCCTAGGAAAGACCCTTGTTCTGTGGGAGGGAATCAACTGCTGTGCCTTGTTAAAGGAGGAAAAAAGCAGCAATTCTATGGACCAAGTGCAAGTTTGAATAGTTAAGACTTTGACCCGTTAGATTAATTCTCCCGTTAGATGATTTCCTGGCGGAATCGCCCGTGCCTTCCGAGCGAGGGAAGTTTTTTCGTGTTCGGTTTCAGAGGAACCGCCGGACTAGTCTCTTGTTCGGATATCCATGGGCGAGGCCTCGAGTGTGGATCCCTACCCTGCGTGAGGAGGCTAACGTTGCTTCTGTCGTGCCAACGCCCTCGGAGAGGGCGAGGGTCTCACAGCTAGTATCAGAGCTTTGTTGAAAGCCAATAAGGACAAATGAATTCTTATCAAGAATTGATAATAAAAACTCAGAAAAAGATTTTACCTATTGTATTTTCATTCCTTAAACTTCATTAATGAAGAATTTAATCAAAGAATTTGGTTTTATAGATAGAAGTTCCACACTTATTTGGTGTTCTCGACCTCACCCACTCACAAGAAATGACTGCTTTCGCCTTCGAGCATCTCATCTCTTCCGCTACAAATCGAACAATCCGAGCCATACTCACGGGCCATTTCGAGGATTTATATTTCCCTGACGACCCAGTGGGGAGAGACGGCAAGAGAAGTGGTCTCTGCAGGGCAATATGTCCATGCCTCTTGCGACCAACGCCTGATGCTGAGGCAGAATATCTCATTGAGCATGATTCTGATGAGGCTAAAAGTGATATATGGTGTTATTTTATATCACCCGATGCCTCGAGATTTGAGACTTTCCTGCCATATCTACAGACTCCTTAGTGACCTATAGGTTTTGAGAAGATCACAAAATAGGTATCCAATGGAGAGATTGATATATAATGGGTATGCAATGCATTATGCATACATGACATCAAGGATAAAGCATGTGGAACCATCATGTTTTGGAGAAGCTATTGGAAAGCATATATGGGAAAAAGCAATGGACAAAGAAATGGATGCCTTAGTATACAATGATACATGGGACTTGGTTGCATTACCAAGTGGAAATAATGTCATTAGTTGCAAAAGGGTGTATAAAGTGAAATGTAAGGCAAATGGATTAATTGAAATGCATAAAGCAAGGCTGCTGGTCACAAAGGGATATGCATAGACACATGGCTTGGATTATGATGAGACATTTAGCCCTGTGGCTAAGATGGGAACAATGAAATCTCTGATTGCATTGGTTGCATCAAATGGTTGGAAAATATGTTAAATGGATGTAAAGAATGCATTTCTAAATGGTGAATTGCAAGAATAAGTGTTCATGAAGCAGCCAGAAGGCTATGTGCATCGCAAATACCCTACACATGTATGTAAGTTGAAGAAGGTCTTGTATGGATTGAAGCAAGCACCACGTGCTTGGATAAACAAGATAAGCAGGTATCTCATTAGCATTGGTGTTCATGTGGAAACATTAGATTCATCACTATATGCAAAGAAGACAACACAAGGTATTGTGGTGATATGATTGTCATCTATATAGATAGATGAATTGCTGATGTGAAAGCTTCATTATGTGGTGAATTTGATATGAAATACTTGGGAGAATTGAGATACTTTCTTGGCATTGAAGTGGTAAAAAAAAGGCATTTGGTTAGTTCAAAAGCAATATACAATGAACATGCTGGCAAAGTATGGAATGACAGGTTGTAAGCTAATAAGCACACCATTGGAACTAAATGTGAAGCTAAGGGCTGATTGTGGGGAAGAGATTGAGGATGTGACAATGTATAGAAAGATGGTTGGTAGTTTGATATACATGACTATCACTAGATCGGATTTATGCTATGCGGTTGAGCTTGTAAGTCAATTTATACAAAGCCTAAGGAAACCACATTTGGATGCAATGAGAAAAATCTTGAGATATGTGAAAGCTACATCACATTATGGACTCCTTTATGAGTATGGAAAAGTTATGGATGTTCATGGATATACATATGCAGATTGGGCAGGTAGTTCTTATGGCAGAAGATGTACTAGTGGCTATGCTTTCACATTGGGAAGTGCAATGGTGAGTTGGAGTAGCTAAAAGCAACCCAAATTTGCTTTATCTAACACAGAGGCAGAGTATAGAGAGGAGAAACTATGGTTGCATGTGAGGTGATATGGCTGAAAAATCTACTGGAAGATTTGAGACGGCAATGTGATGGAAAAGTTGTCATACATTGTGACAACATGAGTAGCATAAAGTAAAGTTGTCATACATTGTGACAACATGAGTAGCAATCCGGTCTATCATGCGAGGACCAAACACATTGAGGTCCACCATCACTTCATTAGGGAGAAAGTGTTGCATGGACAGATCGAGTTGACATATGTGAAGAATGAAGAGCAAGTTGCAGATATCTTTACCAAACCACCTGCTGGTAAAGAGAAGTTTGAGTGCAGATGGATATGGATATGATAAGCTTGAGGGGGAGCGTGGAGAATGCAAGCTCATCGGGATCTAGTGGATAGCGGTAACATGTGGACACCAGTCTTGGAGTGTGTGTGTGGACAATAATGGCCACATCTAGCTGGCTAAGTGTGTGGACATTAGACTTAGGTTATTCTCAATGTGAACTTATCACAATTGTAGTGTGCTGTGTTTTGTGGTGTGCAATGAAGGAAAGCTATGGAGCTTCTCTATTGTGTAGATGTTGATGGTTTTGAGATAATGAGAGCTAATTAGGGTTTGCCTCTCTGTCTATTTCATCTCTCTTTTCAATTGTCATCTCTCTAGGTGTAAGGTAAGAGAGATATGTTCCTCCACATGTAAGAGCACAGGGTGTAAGGTAAGAGAGATATGTTCCTCCACATGCAAGAGCACAGCGTGTACAAAGTGATCTACAGGTTTTGAGAAGATCACAAAGGATTAGGTATCTAGTGGAGAGATTGACATATAAAGGGTATGCAATGCATTATGCATACATGACATCAATGATAAAGCATGTGGAACCATCATGTTTTGGAGAATCTATTGGAAAGCATGTATGGGAAAAAGCAATGGACAAAGAAATGGATGCCTTAGTATACAATGATACATGGGACTCGATTGCATTACCAAGTGGAAATAATGTCATTAGTTGCAAAAGGGTGTATAAAGTGAGATGTAAGGCAAATGGATTAATAGAAAGGCATAAAGCAAGGCTCATCACAAAGGGATATGCATAGACACATGGCTTGGATTATGATGAGACATTTAGCCGTGTGGCTAAGATGGGAACAATGAAATCTGTGATTGCATTGGTTGTGTCAAATGGTTGGAAAATGTGTTAAATGGATGTAAAGAATGCATTTCTAAATGGTGAATTGCAAGAATAAGTGTTCATGAAGCAGCCAGAAGGCTATGTGCATCCCAAATACCCTACACATGTATGTAAGTTGAAGAAGGTCTTATACGGATTAAAGCAAGCACCACGTGCTTGGATAGACAAGATAAGCAGGTATCTCATTACCATTGGTGTTCATATGGGAACATTAGGTTCATCACTATATGCAAAGAAGATAACACAAGGTATTGTGGTGATTGTCATCTATATAGATGACTTGATCGTGTAGGTGATTCAAGCAAGGATATTGCTGATGTGAAAGCTTCATTATGAGGTGAATTTGATATCAAATACTTGGGAGAATTGAGATACTTTCTTGGCATTGAAGTGGTAAAAAAAAAGGCATTTGGTTAGTTCAAAGACAATATGCAATGAACATGCTGGCAAAGTATGGAATGAGAGGTTGTAAGCTAATAAGCACCGTCTTGCTTTGGCACTCAATAGGAGTGTCGATAAAAGAAAACCTTTTCCTTAAGAAGTTCTGCACTCGTTTTACACAAGAAAACATGGCCTGACCAATGTCTGCATCATGCAATGCTTGAAATGTTCCGGTGTAAGGCTTTGCAATGGCTGCTCCTCTACCATGTTTGAAGGAAAAATATCTGCAAACAAGAAATAAGTTGACTTAGATTGAAACATCTCTGTCAGAAAATCTCACATGCCCCTTTCTGCCTGTTGCGATACTTATTACAATTGTATGGAAATCGAGTTTGTTGGTGAAGATGGATATCTCGTGCTGTGTAAACATGTTGTACCGTGGCCACTAGTTTTCCGTTGCTTGCCCTTCTTGAAGCCTTGTAAACGACCTTTCCAATGGTGCTTTAGTACATTTTCGTCGTCGAACTCGGTGAGGCCCGAGATTACAGCAGGCTATAGATAAACCCAAGTGCTCTTACGAAATGCCTCTCCCACCCAAGCACCATCATCGTCCTTCTTGTTGTGCAAGGATATCTCCTCAATCTCGTCTTTTGGTCTTCTTGGTGCGGCCATATCTTCTTGGAAGCTAGAGTAGAAAGGTTATGTTTAGAGTAAAAGGGAAAGAGATGTGCAGACTAGGGTTTTACGGGAGCCTTGAAGATGAAAGAGATGGAGCAGACTAGGGTTTTACGGGAGCCTTGAAGA
This sequence comes from Cibotium barometz, assembly GCF_041138505.1. Taxonomy (NCBI): domain Eukaryota; kingdom Viridiplantae; phylum Streptophyta; class Polypodiopsida; order Cyatheales; family Cibotiaceae; genus Cibotium; species Cibotium barometz. The sequence goes on from NC_141090.1 coordinate 22,795,528, forward strand.
TGAAAGAGATGGAGCTCCGAGAAGGGAGGGAGATTAAGATGGAGGAGAAAGATTAGGATTTCGGGCTTTGATGGTTTCATTAGGGTTGGGCAAATGAGATAGAGATGGAAGAGAAAGGGAGAAAGAGTTTAATTTGGACGTTCAAGAGGGAAAGCGAACTTGAAAATGAAATTTTTGATTACAATGAAATTTGAGATGGGTTTTTAGGGGGAAATGTGAGTTTTGGGGGATCTCGAAAATTTTAAGGATTTTTTGAGCCACGAAAATGGTGGGACCATACCTACCCTAAACCCCCTACTTTTTTAAAGGGACAAGTGTAATTATTAGTACTGAAAGCCTAGTCCCCCTCCCTATAGCCTAGTCTCCCTCCCTATAGCCTAGTCTCCCTCCCTATATTCAAAGGAGACCAAATGTGCACAATTCTCTATTCCTATTGGTCCGTTGTTGCTAATTACTTTCATTAGTAAAAGGCCCAAAATATGTTCAAATGCCTCCTAATGACCAGAAATATTAACAGCAGGGAGAAAGGGAGGCAGGATGGGAGATGAGGTTAGAAAGAGAGAGAGAGAGAGAGAGAGAGAGAGAGAGAGAGAGAGAGAGAGATGATGTGACCGAGGGGAGGGAGAAAGATGAGACGAGAGAGGGAGAGAGAGAGAGGATGGAGAGATAGAGAGAGAGGGTAGAGAAAGAGATGGGAGGAGAGAGATTAAAAGTGATTCGGACTCAAGGATTACCCTAACCCCTTGTTGGAGAAAGTGAGGATGAAACAAGCCAAGGAGCTTGTAAAAGGAAGGTACGTGACACTAAACTAGAGCTAGTGCTAGAGCAGGTGGTTCAATACAAAGCACTAATCCCACTTGAGGATATCTTCCTAGACCCTATCCCAAAGCCAATCATAGAACTAGTAAAGGGATCTTAGAGTTTTCCCAAAGTGTCAGACAGAGCCATAACCATTCTCAAGAGGTCATAGATAGAACAAGTTTCGAAGCCCTCTACCTCTAGAACCAATCCAAGCAAGCCCCACATTGCTAGATACATTGAGGGAGGACTTAGTGGGAGGTGAAAAATGGCCTTCCATGGCTCACCATAGCCAATGCAACATTTTCTCTGAGGCGATCGGTGGAATGAGGACTTTATCTCATCCCCATCACACAGGCACCACCTCCTAGGGAAGGAACAGTGTATGTCCCTTACGCATTTAGCCAGCTCCTTTTGAGGAACATGACCAATTCCATTGGCATCTTGCAAGATGCAAAAATCAAGACTTTTGGACTAGGCTTCCACTACACATTTATGGTGTAGACTTTTAGAGAGGAGATGGTCATACACAATGATCCTCAAAAGGCCTTACATGAGGGAAGCAAGGTTGGTTCATTATTGGGAGACCAATCGCATTTATATACACAAAGAAAACCAACCCTTGAAGATAACCTGTGTGGACAGGGCAAAATTATCCCAAGGGTTGAGGCCGCCTCACAATGATGAGTGTGATACAACATGTCTAAACGTTGCAACAACAGGGTAAAGATGAGAACCAGAACTATGAGCCTTTCCCACACCCGAAGACTCTGAGGATTAGGTCCGTTTCTTGGTCACCAATATTTTCTTGGAATTAGTTATGCATATTTTGTATTTACTAATATCTGTACTTAACACATGGAGATAGGGAGGCTCAGCTCTGGCGGCTGAGCCTCCTTTCGTCTTCCGGGCTGTGCGACTTGTCAGAGTAGGAACGCTCACGCAAGATGTACGAACTATAGAACAGATCCTGTTCAAGTATAGTCGTGCTAGATGAGTAGTCCCCCGTCGAGCCCATAAAGGTAACGCTTAAGCTGGCAATCTTGCTATGTGGGTTTTTCACCCCTCTATCTCCGCACCTTATGATGATTAAATTGCGTGTCATAGGCTAGGGCTTCAAATACAACCAATTTCCTCGCGCACCACACCTCCTCCTCCTCCTCTCATATGCAACATTAATGGCGAGCTCGAGCATATCATGACATTGCTATCACTGATGACTGCGTGTGGTGGTGAGATCAAATCACGATGTGTTATAATCTATGTACCATGCTATCGACCATAATATTCTACGGCCTCCATGTGAGCCCTTAGACCCCTTTCAAAGCCTTATGCTTCCCAACATCTACACAATCATCGTTCTAGGTATAGCATGGATCCATGGAGCGTTCGCGCACGACCGTAGTGGGAGGCCCTTCACCATTTTGTACATGGGCTGTGGTTTATGCTCTTTGGGATATGGGGAGTTATTGTTTGTGCAGTCCACTAGAACGCTCCAATATCATGTGACTTTTACCTCTCATGCACCACCCTTTCTCGTCCACCACCCACATAGGTAAATCAAGGATGCACTAGCACATAGGTGGTAGGGTTTTTGTAAGCCTTGGGAGGCTTTTCACATTCGCCTTCTTGCAAAATAATCGCAATCCCTCCCTTCCCATTAGGACTCGTTTCTAAAGGCCTCCAGATGTTAGGAAACTTGGGAAAATCACGAGTCCCACCTTGTAAAGATTTTTGGATTACCTACAATGGTAAGTGTCTGCACACCAAGTGCCCGTAATGGATGCATTTTGTTACTCGAGTTAAGGGGCTCTGCATCATATTGATGAGCTTGGCTTCCACCTAGATTAAGAATGAGACGTTGTTGATTTTTAAGCCATCTTGTGCTGGGACAATCTTCACACTACTGTGCTCATCATCAGAGACTTCATCGAATTATAGAGAAGTTGGGATTCCATCATGCAAAGGCTGAAGAAGAGGGTAGTTCTTGGATTTGCTTCTGAAGCTGCTCTTGCTCTTGCTCTTCTTTAGTCCGTGTGTGCTCTATCTTAGCTTTTCCCTTATCTTGCTTTTTGGGCACCCATACCTGTTTTGGTGTGATTTGTTGATGCAAGATTCTTGAGCGTGATGATGATTTTGTTAACTTTTCTTTCCTCGCTCTAGGAGGGTTGCATCTTTTAATCCCACCTTGTAAAGAGTGAGAAAGACATCTAGGTTGCACAGGTAAGCCCAGGGATCTATGTTTGCACCTCTGTTAGAACCTGGTGCTACCCAGGGTTTCGCTCAACTGTTGGTTTCTATTTGAAAAAGAAAACCTGCAGAGGTGGTTGTAGGGTCCATCAATCAGGTTTGGAGCTCTGGAGGCACTCTCATTTTTCATCTTTTTTTCTTTTATTTAAGCCCAAAGTCTCAGGGTTGTTGAAACTAATTTGGTTTTATCTATATGCATAGGACAATGAATTTGGGTTTGAATCCTTTGTAAGTGGATGATAAAGTTTTGTGTTTTGGTTTTTTAGTTGAGGTGGGTATGTTGCTTTGATCGAAATTGTTGAGAAAAATCATTGTGAGTCAAAATCTAAAGTCCACAATCAAGGCTGCTAGTGTCAGTTGAAAGTCTACCATCAGGGGGCTGATTCAGCTAGTGTTAGCACAGCTGAAAGCCAGCAATGTTAGACATGGTTAGCTAAACATCAGGGTCAGTCACTTGAAGGGTCAAACTAGTCTTTCTGGGTTGAGAGGAAGCTATTTTGAGTCAGGTCTGATAGTCAGAGGTCTGTCAGGGCCAATCAGATAGTTTTAATGCTGGAGAGTATTTAACAGAGTTAGAGGGAGTCAGGTGCTGTCAGATTAGGAGTTGCAAGGCTAGATCATTGTTGATTCTTAGGTGTCTAGGGGTTTGTAAAAGTGTTAGAGGAAACAAGATTAGAGAGTGCTGAGTCAGGTAGGAGTCAGCTGATAGTTAGAAGTGGTGTGGGGTGACAGATTCAGTAGAGTTCTGGACCAAAGGATTTGAGAGAGTTGATGGTCCTTGAAGAAAGTCTGTGATTCTAGAGGACAAGGATCTGATAGAGGTCAGCAACAGTTAGCTCAATCAAAAAACAGTTAGTAGAGCAGCTGAACTGAGAGAGTTAGGGTCAATTCAGGTCAATAGAAGATCAAAGGAGTTAGCTGAGGAGTTAAAGATCAGACTTGTTTAGAGTTAGATCTGACCTAGGAGGACATTTAGGTGAGACAAACTGAGAGAGTTAGGGTCAATTCAGGTCAGTAGAAGATCAAAGGAGTTAGTTGAGGAGTTAAAGATCAGACTTGTTATAGTTAGATCTGACCTAGGAGGACATTTAGGTGAGACAACTGATTTAGATTGAGAAAGTTCAGGCAGTTGACTAAATGAGCAGAGGTTCAAGGGATAACTGCAGGGTTGCTAGATGTCCTATGCTGTATGTTTTCAGTAATTTAGATGCTATAAAGGAAGATATTGTTTGCTCTTCCCAATGCCCTTTTTGGCACCCTTATTTGGCTTCTTCCTTAGTAGTATCCTTGGGCTATTAGTGACATCTACATGGTCACCCATCCTTGTGTGGTTGGATCACTATATGGCTTTCTATTTCTTCTCTGCTTAGGGATCCACATCAGCTTGTCATCAATTTTTGTCCGCATTTTGGGGATACTCTCCTTTGGAATCCACACCTATTTAGGCCTTTTTTTCTTGGGCTTTAGCTATTTGGTTGGCTCACAATTTGGTTTCCTTGGTGTCTTCGATACCCACACTTGCTTCATCGTGGTTCATTGGGGCTTTTTGAGAAATCGAGGTAGCAGGATCGGACGTATTGGTTGTTTCTTTTATGGTGCCCCCTTGATTTTTGATGAAGATTCCATCCTTTGGTTTGGATTTTATCTCCTTTACTTTTGGTTTTAAGGATGTTGTGGGGGTTGATTAGAGGCTTTGAGTTTACAAATAATTGTGCGTACCGAATGAATGGGACCTACTTGTAGTAATGTTAGTAACTTTTGAATGAATTTATTATGCTAACTTGATTGTGGTTGTCCTCATGGTCCAATCTATGTTACAGTCAAGTTTAGCAATCCATGCCATTCCAAGGATGATCTCTTCAAGTATTATACCTACAGTTATAACATAAAAACTACCTTCCACCAATGGGATAAAAATTGATGTGGAACTTAATCTTTCACATCCCTTACATTCATTATAAAAACTTGCGAGAGAGCATTGGTCGGATCAAGGGCAGGTTTCCCTGGTGAGACCCAAGTCTCACTAGGGATCAAGGGCAGGTTTCCCATATGAGACCCAAGTCTCATATGACTAAGTTTTTTGCTGCTCCTATATCCACTTTTTGAAACACTCCAATGAGCTCACACTTTGCATAAAAATTCACCCAAGTAGCATTTGATCTCGACTATGTATGAACAGTCCATTATGCCCTGTTATGACAAGTGTTGCAAGCCTTCAAATCCTTCAAATCACTAAGAAATGATCAAGTGTAGGCCATATATGTTGACATCCATACATCCTCCACGTTGCATATAAACATCATAAGAACTCATTACATGCCAAACACTTGCCAAAAGTTGTTCTCTGTTTTGATGTAAACCTATAAACAGTGCAACCAAAATCTTATTCTAGGATAGATTGTGCAAGAGTAGAGAATTCACAAGAATTGATTCAACCATAAAAACCAATGCTTTGCAAGCTTCAACTAAATCAAATCAATTGAAATTCAAACACTTAACAAGATTAAAATACTTAGCTCAATAGACCATGTTGGGTGCAATCTTTCTCCCTCTTGTGCGTGGCCTCTCCCCACACAAGAGTATTTCTTTATTAGCTTTCTTTTCCACTAAAATTAGGCCATAGCCCCCAAAATATACAAGATGTGCTTTTTAGAGAGCACGGCACTCTTCTTTTACAAAAATAGTGTGTCAAATATTGGGACTAGGGTAAAGCCACATAGGCTTTAATAAATTCCACATAAATAAATGTATCTTTCCTAAAGATCAAAATGGAAAAATCATTTGCTAAGGTTGCAAGCTACTATGCTTGCCAAAAATGAAATGTGATGAACCAAGACATTTCTTCCAAAGTAAACTCTTCAATTCCCATAGTCTTCATCACCTAAAAATATAAGCCCAATTAATTATTAAATTAATCCCACAAATACTAAACAGGCACAACTCAAGAGGGGATAAATAGCTTCTAGAGGACTTAAAATATATTCTCATGACATCCCTCTTGCTTGAGTTTGCAATTGTCCTCAATTGTTTGCAGATTTGCTGGGTTTGAAAAGAATAAAGAATTTCAGGGTAAACTCGAAAAAATTTCTCAGGCATCCATTTAGCATCTTCCTGAGGATGATTCTTGAAAGTAAAAAGATACTTGAAGTATTGATTACCTATTCTTATTGTTGTTATCTCTTGGTCAATGATAGCATCAGGAACTAGTACTTCTTCCTCTCCTTCAATATAAGAGGTGGTTCCTCATATGTTGGGTGAGTAGGAAGTGTTCCTCGAAAAGGTTCTAAGAGATGGATATGAAAAGAAGTGTGGATATTCCAGTTAGATGGAAGCTCTAGTCTATAGGCCACATCATTAATCTTTTGAAGGATTTTAAATGGCCCATAATATCTAGGCGCTAGCTTCACTGCAGGGAATTTTTCCACACTCTTTAATCGACGTTTTTCAATTCTCAAAAGTACATAATCACCTTCTTGAAATGAAAAATCTTTACACTTCCTATTTGCTTGAGTTGTATACTTCTCTTGAGCTCTTGCAATACAATCACGCACGTCAGATAAAATGCGATCAAAGTCTCTAATATATTGGTCAGCAGCTTCAATCTTATGGGAGAGTCTAGTAGCCGGAATAGGCAAAGCTCTACCATAGATAATCTCAAATGGTGCTCGACCAGTAGCAGTATGAGGAGTATTATTATAAGCAAATTAGAGTAGGTGTATGTACTTATCCCATGCACTAGGTTGCTGGGAAACATAGGCTCTAAGCATATCTAAGATAGTGCTATTTGTGACTTCGGTCTATCCATTCGATTCCGGATGGAAAGCCGTGGAAAAATCTAACTTAGTGCCTAAGTTTGAGAAAAGAGCAACCCAAAAGTGACTACAACATTTAGAGTCTCTATCAGAAACTATCACTTTGGGTAGTCCATGATGATGAACAAAGATTTGCTTGACAAATATGTTCGCGGCTTGCTGAGAAGTTAGTGTCTTTTTACATGGAATGAAATAGGCTTGCTTACTAAACCTGTCCACTATTGTCCGAATCATGTCATGATGACTGAAAGTAGTAGGAAAGCCAGTAAGCCAGTAATGAAGTCCATAGACACTTGTTCCCATGGTCTATCTGGAATGGGTAGAGGCATAAGCAATCCCAAAGCTTTGCCTTTGTAGCTTTTAATTGTTTGGCAAATGTTACATTCAGCTACAAATTTAGCTACATCATTCTTCAAATGAGGCCAAAATAATTCTCGAGAAACTACTTGAAGTGTTGCGAAAACTCCTCTATGTCCCACAAATGGTGGTTGGTGCATCTCTTCCAAGACAAGTTGTCTATAAGGTTGAGTAACACACAATCTTTTCTCAAAGAAAAGATAGCCATTATTATGAGAATAACTTCCTTGAGGCGTCCAATTGTTTTCATGCAATTTGATCCATATTTCAGAAAAATCTGGATCAACTTCATAAGTTTCTTTCATAAGTACAAATGGTTCACTTTCAATAATGGAAATGTTGTTGATATTTGGTCTTCGACTCAAAGCATCGGCAACAATATTTTCTTTTCCAGGTTGGTATTGAATCATAGGTTGAAAACTTTGAATGAAAGATGCTCATTTGATGTGCCTATCTGAAATAAGGGGTTGCAAAAGCAAATGCCTAATGCTTTGTTGATCCGTCTTGAAAAGAAATTCAGAACCCATTAGGTAATGCTTCCAGATTTTCAAAGCATGCACTATTGCTGCTAATTCCTTGTCATATGTGCTATAATTTTGCTCTACAGGCTTAAGCTTTCTACTTTGATAAGCAATAGGATGGTTGTCTTGCATAAGAACAGCTCCAAATCCTTTGCCACTAGCATCAGACACTACTATAAAGAATGGTCTTTGAAAATCAGGTTGTGTTAGAACTGGTGCTTGTGTTAAAGCATTCTTGAGTGTTGCAAAAGATTTATCTTGCTTTTAAGTCCAATTGAAATTTGTAGCTTTCTTAAGGAGTTCAGTCAAAGGATGAGCAATACAAGCAAAATTCTTGCAAACTTCCTATAATAACTACATAGGCCAAGAAAAGATCTAAGATCATGTATGTTTCTAGGCATAGGCCAAGAAGCAATACACTCAATTTTCTTAGGATCTACACAAATCCCTTCAGCCGACACTATATGACCTAAGTATTCAATCTCTTCTTGAAAAAAAGAACTCTTTTCAGGATTGACATACAATTCATTTTCTCTCAAAAGGTTGAACACTTGTTCCAAGTGTTGTTCATGCTCTTGTCGATCCTTGCTGAAAACAAGAATGTCATCAGAGAACACTATAACAAAACTTTGAAACTTAAGGAATATGCGATTCATCATACGGCTGAAAGTAGCTGGAACATTGGTCAAACCAAATGGCATAACCAAAAACTCATAATCACCAGTTTGGGTTCTAAAAGCTGTCTTGAAAATGTCAGATTGAGCCATACGAACTTGATGATACCCAGACTTTAGGTCAATCTTGCTAAAGACCTTTGATCCTCTAAGCTTGTTGAGAAGATCATCTACCCTAAGGATAGGATATCTGTTCTTGACAGTAATTTTATTCAATGCACGGTAGTCTACACACATTCGGTAAGTTCCGTTCTTCTTCTTAACAAGAAGTACTGGAGCTCCAAAAGGTGAACTACTAGGTCGAATAAGGCCTCTCTCTAGCAAGTCTTCTATTTGGTTTTGGATTTCTTTTTGCTCTAAATTGTTGACTCTATAGGGAGCTTTACAAGGCGGAGAATTTCCAGGCAATATGTCAGTACTATGATCCTCGGGCCTAGACTTAGGTAATCCTGGAGGTAGATCTTCCATAAAACAGTCACTAAATTTGGAGATAAAAAGATCAAACTTTGGACTTTTAGATGTGTCAGACTCAGCATCAAGCTGGTTAACCCATACCATATAAGTCTTGTCTCTTTTTCTTAGAGCTCTCTTTGCTTGAGTGTGACTCAACAAAGGACTCATTTCTTCTTTGACTTGACACTGGAGGATAATATTTTCATTGTCCTTTCTAAGAGCAATGCTATGAGTTTCATAGTCTATAATAGGATTGTACTTGTGTCTCCAAGGCATACCCAAAATTATATCTACCCCTTGTAAAGGTGCAACTAAGAAATCCCTCTTTTCTGTTAAGCGCTTGATGCATAAATCCAAATCTTTCAACTCTTGCATGCAATTATACGTTGTTCCAGTAAATGCTGCTTTGACTTTATAGTTCGTAGGTGAAGAATGAAGATTTAATGCTCTAAGTACCTTTTCAGAAATGAAATCATGTGTACTACCATCATCATGTAAAATAAGAACTTCATGTCCATTTATTGTTCCTTTTATTTTAAGCAAAGAATGAACATGAGGTTTACCTTCTTGTTCTGAGTAGTCTAGATCAGAATTACCCTCTTGCTTGAATGATTCTTCTTCATTGTCGTTCTTCAATCATATTGACTCGAGCTGCTGCTGCTGCTGGTGTTGAATTCTTGATACGCTCCGGACAATTCGGTGCTATGTGACCTTCTTTGTGGCACCACCTATAGTTCTTTGGCAAAGTTCCCTATACGATGACAAGTTACTCAATGGAAGACAAGGTGAGTGCTTCTAATTAACACATTTGGTGCCACTACCACGGAATAACCTTAGGGATTAGCCTCAATTTCCGTCCATTCCAAGCATTGGAGACACCTAATATTTCCCATTGTTGATTAGGAGATCACACTTTGAAAACCAATGGTATTAGAGAATTGAAAGTTATTTTGATGTTGTTCATACATGTGTTTTTTATTTGGGTTAATTTGTATTGCATTAGAGTAGAGAATTTGTAAGAAAAATAGCATTTAGGAAGAGGGTTTATGCTTGAAAAGAGAGAGAAATCTGTGTTTTTTGCATTAATTTGGTGTTTTTTATTTGTTTTACTTGCATTAATATGATGTTTTTTGTTTGTTTTAGTTGTATAATCTTATGTAGCAAGTGCATAAGGTCATTAGATATGAAAAACATTACACAAAACCTCCATAAATCGCTTAATTTTTGCTAATTAATCCTTAATTTCTAGTTTTTTATTAGTAGATCATTAGTAAACTTGAAAGAATCCAAAAAACACATAATTGGACTCAATTTGTGAGATGGGAATTGATTAGAATTTATTAGAGTGTCAAAGGGGCTGGTCATAGTGCAATTTATCATAAAATCATCACTTCAAACCCTAATCTATGCACATTAGGCATAAATCACTCTTAAAGCCCCAATTTCCCTCTTCAAATTAGGAGAATTAGAGACCAAAAAAGAGTGGTGAGTTTGACTAATCACACATAGGCTTTAGTAATCTAGTCACTAAGCTACCCAATTAATCTACCACCCCAAAGGATCATCTAATTGGGAGTAAATAGGTGCTTAATTTTGGTGACTAACATGCCAATTAGTTCATGGATTAAGCCAAGCTTTAATCATGGCCACAATTTGCGAAATCACTAAAGTAGGAGGGGTTCCTGAAAGTTGATAATTTTTGAAAACTCCCCTCCCCCAAAAAAAAGCTTAATCTCTAAAAGTTAGTATTTTCTTGCATTTTAATATTAATTTTTGTTATTTTTATTGCTTATTTCTTCTCTTCCCTAATCTCTTATTTTTCCATATGTGTGTGTGTGTGTGTGTGTGTGTGTGTGTGTGTGTGTGTGTGTGTGTGTGTGTGTAGTACTGCTTTATACATTTACATATATCCACATATATTTTTTCTTTTTTCTTTTCTTTTTCCTCTTAAACAAAAAGAATAGAAAACAAAAACAAAAACGTCCATTTCCCCTGCCTGCCTGTGTACCTACCCCACCTGTGCACCTTCACGTCCGGTCCAACTATCACCTACGCCCTGTGGCCCCCTCTCCTGCATGTTGTGCACCGTGACATGAGCTCCACTCCCCCACCTACTCCATGACCCCACCCATCACTCGCCAACGTGCTTCCACGCCACCTCTATGCCTACCAACTATGCCGGCCTCCCGCCCTTTGCATGTCTTGCATCATTGGGGCCCCGCCACACCTCCTTTCCGCTTGCACGCTGCACCACCTGCACGCCTTGCAAAAAAAAACACCCACGTCCATGCTGCCTGAGCAGTTGGCTCTGCAACTGCGCTCACTCCACATGTTTCTGTGCTCGGGCCCCGCCGCTCCTCCACGTGCCTCCACACCTCCTGTGCAGCAACTGTATAAGAGTCCTCCTCAGCCTGAATAATGAATAAGCTTTTACCTCAATCCCCTTTCAGTGATTTAGATGCTATAAAGGAAGATATTGTTTGCTCTTCCCAACGCCCTTTTTGGCACCCTTATTTGGCTTCTTCCTTAGGAGTATCCTTGGGCTATTAGTGATATTTAAATGGTCACCCATCCTTGTGTGGTTGGATCACTATATGGCTTTCTATTTCTTCTCTGCTTAGGGATCCACATCAGCTTGTCATCAATTTTTGTCGGCATTTTAGGGATACTCTCCTTTGGAATCCACACCTGTTTAGGGTTTTTTTTCTTGGGCTTTAGCTATTTGGTTGGCTCATAATTAGGTTTCCTTGGTGTCTTCGATACCCACATTTGCTTCATCCTGGTTCATTGGGACTTTTTGAGAAACCGAGGTAGCAGGATTGGACGTATTGGTTGCTAGCATTTGGTTTCTTTTATGGTGTCTCCTTGATTTTTAAAGAAGATTTCATCCTTTGGTTGGGATTTTAACTCCTTTACTTTTGGTTTTAAGGATGTGATGGGGGTTGATTAGAGGCTTTGAGTTTATGAATAATTGCGCTTACCGGCTGAATGGGACCTACTTGTAGTAATGTTAGTAACTTTTGTATATCAGTAGAGATCTCTATCCCAACTCTTTTGTGCTAACTTGATTGTGGTTGTCCTCATGGTCCAATCAATGTTGCAGTCATGTTTAACAATCCATCCCCTTCCAAGGATGATCTCTTTAAGTATTATACATAAAAACTACCTTCCACCAATGGGATAAAAATTGATGTGGAACTTAATCTTTCACATCCCTTTACATTCATTATAAAAACTTGAGACTATTTGTACCAAAGCTTTGGTCGGATCAAGGGGCAGGTTTCCCATATGAGACCCAAGTCTCATATAACTAAGTTTTTTCCTGCTCCTATATCCAACAAAGCAAGTTTGGCTATGTTTTTTTTGTTCACGAGGAAATCTAAGCACCTCACCAACATGCCAACGTGCTACTCCTTTGCAAGGCTCATATAAGGAGAGACTTTCTCATGAATTTAAGGATCACCAACCCAAGCAAATCATCGAAGAGCTTAGTGTTTAGGGACATGGATAAGGTTGGCTTTTGCAATTAGAAAAATCCTTCTAAATAATTTCTAAATTAATCTAGGGTATTTTCTTTTACCTAAAGTTATTTTCTCTCTCTATAACCCTAATCCCTTTTTCTCTCTCTAGGCTTTCCCTAAAATAATTGGAAAGCATCCTATTCTGGATGATTATTCCTTCGGATGGCATCAATGAACACCCCTCTCTAACTAGATAGATAAAGGATGTACGACAACTTGTGGATGGATCGAGGATGGATAACAACTCATGGACGGACGAGGGATCATGGACGAACAGTGGCATGATGGATTGTAAACCATTCGATAACTTCATCCAAGATCGAGCTGTGAGGCTTGCAAGCATGGGGTATTGTTGCACTCCTGTTAAGAATGTACATACCTGTGTTAACTGCCTTAGTCCAAAAGGATTTAAGTAGATTCCTGTTATTAAGCATACTCCTTTCCATCTCAACATTAGCACAATTCTTGTGCTATGCAACACCATTTTGCTACAAAGTGTGAGAGGTAGTGAGTTTTCCCTTTAGGTACCACCGTCTACCCATAAAGATGTTCTAGATGATTGTGTAGCAGTTTCCCCACCTCCAACGCCCATCCAGGCTCATCTTGCCCCCCCCCCCCAATGTCTAGACAATTGTGATCAATCATGCAGATCTCAATGATGCACGACTATTGTTTCGTGTACCTTTTTCACATAAATACTAAAACAACCTCACGGGTTTGACCTCTTCCTCCTCATGATTGTTATGCATTTCAGCCATGTGGATAGGTATAATACCTTTCCTTTGCTTTTCTTTTTTTGCCCCAGCTTTAGCTTCCCGTTGGGATTGTCTCTTCATCTTAGTCTCATGTTTTCTCTTTTTTTTGAGCCTTTGTGAATGGCTTAAATTTATTCATAAGACAGTGGCCCATAGTATTTTCTAAGTTTGCTCCCATTGAGGAATCCTTCCATTTGTACTCCATCAAGAATTTCTAGATGTGATGTCCCTCTAGTTGTGAGTTTGTAGATTCTGAAAGGACCCATCCCTCTCAACTTTAAATTCCTTTTATTTTTGTTCAGGTTATAAAGTAGAACTAGGTCCCCTTCCTTGAACCTCTTGGTTTTGATATTGGCATCTTTTCCTTCTCTTTTTCTCGGCATCCGTGCCCACCACACTAAGTATAACCTTGCTTCATTAAGTTTCTGGATCTCTATGAGTCGTTCAGACAACTCACTGTCCGCTCATTCCATTTGCTATTCTACCCTCCTCAAGGTTGGGATCATGAATTCAATCGAGAGTATGGCATCAAGTCCAAAAGTCCAAAGACTAGGTTATATGATGTAGTCCCAATTGAGGTATTATAGGCAATTCGAGAGTATGGCATCAAGTCCAAAAGTCCAAAGACTAGGTTATATGATGTAGTCCCAATTGAGGTTTTATAGGCAATTTTGCAAGACCATAAAGTGAATGAGAGCTTATTCTCCAAATTCTTCCTTGATGCCTCAACTGTCTTTGTAAACACAGTGCATAGGAGCTTCTTTGTAAGGACAATGCATAGGACCTTGTTTATTCTTTCAACATAGGGTCTTGCTTATGCTTTCATTCCATTTGCTGTGTTACCTTCCTTGAGGTTGGGATCATGAATTCAATCGAGAGTACGGCATCAAGTCCGAAAGTCCAAAGACTAGGTTATACGATGTAGTCCCAATTGAGGTTTTATAGGTAGTTTTGCAAGCCCATAAAGTGGATGAGAGCTTATTCTCACAATTCATCCTTGATGCCTCAACTGTCTTTGTAAACATAGTGCATAGGAACTTATCTTTGTAAGCACAATGCATAGGACCTTGTTTATGCTATCTAGTTTTTTGTGGATAGTACACAGAAGACTTGTGGTTACTACCATCAATCCTTCTAAGAGAAAATCCTTTGTGGTTACTACCATCAATCCTTCTAAGAGAAAATCCACCATGTCACTTAAGAAATTGGAAAGTAACTCAACTGTGTAGAACCAAATTGGAACGTATACAAATATTCGTTATAGAAAACTTAGCGCATTGATACAAATCCTAATTCACGTGATTTGTACGAGACTTGTGCATTCTTATGAAAGAAAATGGCTTGATCAAGATAATGCTAATTTGTTTTTTGTTAATTAGGAAAATGATGGATGACCCCGACATCTATTCTTGCTCTGAGTCTATAAGATTTCACTCTATGCTGAGAGTTGATGTGTGTTGCATGTGGTTAATAACCAAGTTTTTGTATGAGAAAGTGGTTGTAAGATTCAAATCTCCCAATGGCTCTCATTTTGTCAACACTAGTCCAAAACCCATCCTTCGGATGGGAGAGGAAAGGATACCATAGAGATAGGCCTTAAATTTGAATCCCATTTTGGGCCTCATCCCTCATAATCTACTTTAAAAAAGCACTACACTTGGCTACCTATATATGAAGGCACCACACTTGCCATATGTAATGAAAGGATTCTAGTGTGCACATACATATGGGGGATGGGCCTAGGCACATGGGGGCTTAGGGGCATTTGCACATACGTTGTGTAGGGAATATAGGGGCATAAAATGCACCAGCTCTAGGATATTGTACCCTTTTGATACCTTTTACCCTTTTATGATGATATAACATCTTGTCTTCTCGAAGCTTATGCCCAAGCTTCCATGGTGGCTGATTCTCTTCTTGTAGAGCAGCACCTACTTGAGTTCAGTTCCATATCACATCATTTGCATCCTACATTGATCTGTACTTATTGAAATGACTTGCAAAGATCTTGCACTAGGAAAATCATAGCACTTGTACCATAAGAGAGATATGTTCCTCCACATGCAAGAGCACAGGGTGTAAGGTAAGAGAGATATGTTCCTCCACATGCAAGAGCACAGGGTGTACAAAGTGATCTACAGGTTTTGAGAAGATCACAAACGATTAGGTATCTAGTGGAGAGATTGACATATAATGGGTATGCAATGCATTATGCATACATGACATCAATGATAAAGCATGTGAAACCATCATGTTTTGGAGAATCTATTGGAAAGCATGTATGGGGAAAAAGCAATGGACAAAGAAATGGATACCTTAGTATACAATGATACATGGGACTCGATTGCATTACCAAGTGGAAATAATGTCATTAGTTGCAAAAGGGTGTATAAAGTGAGATGTAAGGCAAATGGATTAATAGAAAGGCATAAAGCAAGGCTGGTCACAAAGGGATATGCATAGACACATGGCTTGGATTATGATACCGTGTGGCTAAGATGGGAACAATGAAATCTGTGATTGCATTGGTTGTGTCAAATGGTTGGAAAATGTGTTAAATGGATGTAAAGAATGCATTTCTAAATGGTGAATTGCAAGAATAAGTGTTCATGAAGCAGCCAGAAGGCTATGTGCATCCCAAATACCCTACACATGTATGTAAGTTGAAGAAGGTCTTGTACGGATTGAAGCAAGCACCACGTGCTTGGATAGACAAGATAAGCAGGTATCTCATTAGCATTGGTGTTCATGTGGGAACTTTAGATTCATCACTATATGCAAAGAAGACAACACAAGGTATTGTGGTGACTGTCATCTATATAGATGACTTGATCGTGTAGGTGATTCAAGAAAGGATATTGCTGATGTGAAAGCTTCATTATGTGGTGAATTTGATATGAGATACTTGGGAGAATTGAGATACTTTCTTGGCATTGAAGTGGTAAAAAAAAAGGCATTTGGTTAGTTCGAAGACAATATGCAATGAACATGCTGGCAAAGTATGGAGTGAGAGGTTGTAAGCTAATAAGCACCGTCCTGCTTTGGCACCAAATAGGAGTGTCGATAAAAGAAAACCTTTTCCTTAAGAAGTTCTGCACTTGTTTTACACAAGAAAGCATTGCCTGACCAATGTCTGCATGCAATGCTTGAAATGTTCCGGTGTAAGGCTTTCCAATGGCTGCTCCTCTACCATGTTTGAAGGAAAAATATCTGCAAACAAGAAATAAGTTGACTTAGATTGAAACATCTCTGTCAAAAAATCTCACATGCCCCTTTCTACCTACTACGATACTTACAATTGTCTGGAAATCAAGTTTGTTGGTGAAGATGGATATCTCGTGCTGTGTAAACATGTTGTACCGTGGCCACTAGTTTTCCATTGCTTGCCTTATTGAAGCCTTGTAAACAACCTTTCCAATGGTGCTCTAGTACATTTTCGCCGTCGAACTCGGTGAGGCCCGATTGCAGCACAACAGGCTGTAGATAAACCCAAGCGCTCTTACGAAATGCCTCTCCCACCAAAGCACCATCATCGTCCTTCTTGTTGTGCAAGGATATCTCCTCAATCTCGTTTTTTGGTCTTCTTGGTGCGGCCATATCTTCTTGGAAGGTGGAGTAGAAAGGTTATGTTTAGAGTAAAAAGGAAAGAGATGTGCAGACTAGGGTTTTACGGGAGCCTTGAAGATGAAAGAGATGGAGCTCCGAGAAGGGAGGGAGATTAAGATGGAGGAGAAAGATTAGGGTTTCGGGCTTTGATGGTTTCATTAGGGTTGGGCAAATGAGATAGAGATGGAAGAGAAAGAGAGGAAGAGTTTAATTTGGACGTTCAAGAGGGAAAGCGGACTTGAAAATGAAATTTTTGATTACAATGAAATTTGAGATGGGTTTTTGGGGGGAAATGTGAGTTTTGGGGGGATCTCGAAAATTTGAAGGATTTTTTGAGCCACGAAAAATGGTGGGACCATACCTACCCTAAACCCCCTACCTTTTTAAAGGGACAAGTGTAATTATTAGTACTGAAAGCCTAGTCCCCCTCCCTATAGCCTAGTCTCCCTCCCTATATTCAAAGGAGACCAAATGTGCACAATCCTCTATTCCTATTGGTCCGTTGCTAATTACTTTCATTAGTAAAAGGCCCAAAATATGTTCAAATGCCCCCTAATGACCGAAAATATTAACAGCACGGAGGGAGGGAGGCAAGATGGGAGATGAGGTGAGAGAGAGAGAGAGAGAGAGAGAGAGAGATGATGTGACCGACGGGAGAGAGAAAGATGAGACGAGAGAGGGAGAGAGAGAGAGAGGATGGAGAGAGATAGAGAGAGAGGGTAGAGAAAGAGATGGGAGGAGAGAGATTAAAAGTGATTCGGATGAGAACTCAGAGGTCACCTCCCTCAAACGCCACTCTTCCCAAGCGGAAAAGAAACCCATAAACTATGAAAACTCAGAGGTCATCTCCCTGAAACCCACTCTTTCCAAGCAGAAAAAAAACCCATAAACTATGAAAACCTTCTAATGGAACTCAAGGATTACCCCAACCCCTTGTTGGAGAAAGTGAGGATGAAACAAGCCAAGGAGCTTGTAAAAGGAAGGTACGTGACACTAAACTAGAGCTAGTGCTAGAGCAGGTGGTTCAATACAAAGCACTAATCCCACTTGAGGATATCTTCCTAGACCCTATCCCAAAGCCAATCATAGAACTAGTAAAGGGATCTTAGAGATTTCCCAAGGTGTCAGACAGAGCCATAACCATTCTCAAGAGGTCATAGATAGAACAAGTTTCGAAGCCCTCTACCTCTAGAACCAATCCAAGCAAGCCCCACATTGCTAGATACATTGAGGGAGGACTTAGTGGGAGGTGAAAAATGGCCTTCCATGGCTCACCATAGCCAATGCAACATTTTCTCTGAGGCGATCGGTGGAATGAGGACTTTATCTCATCCCCATCACACAGGCACCACCTCCTAGGGAAGGAACAGTGTATGTCCCTTACGCATTTAGCCAGCTCCTTTTGAGGAACATGACCAATTCCATTGGCATCTTGCAAGATGCAAAAATCAAGACTTTTGGACTAGGCTTCCACTACACATTTATGGTGTAGACTTTTAGAGAGGAGATGGTCATACACAATGATCCTCAAAAGGCCTTACATGAGGGAAGCAAGGTTGGTTCATTATTGGGAGACCAATCGCATTTATATACACAAAGAAAACCAACCCTTGAAGATAACCTGTGTGGACAGGGCAGAATTATCCCATGGGTTGAGGCCGCCTCGCAATGATGAGCGTGATACAACATGTCTAAACGTTGCAACAACAGGGTAAAGATGAGAACCAGAACTATGAGCCTTTCCCACACCCGAAGACTCTGAGGATTAGGTCCATTTCTTGGTCACCAATATTTTCTTGGAATTAGTTATGCATATTTTGTATTTACTAATATATGTACTTAACACATGGAGATAGGGAGGACTCCTCCCATGGGTTGAGGAGGCCACCTCGCCAATGATGAGTGTGATACAATTGTCTGAACCGCTTTGGTCAACATGTCTAAATGAGCTTAGGAGGTTGAGGTATAAGAAAGGGGATTTATGTAGTGCAATAGTGTCTATAAATGTGTTTGGGAGGAGTGAAGGAGCTTAGTGGTGGTGGTTAACCACACTGGAATGACATGAAGGGGCACATTCCGAATGAAGGTCGGCGGGTAAGTGTGAGAGGCTGGCTGGCTGGCCAGCAGCCAAAGAGAAACGGTGGTGGGATGCCGCCCAGACACACGACGGGGAAGAAGCGAAGCAGTTGTTGTTGGGCTTTGCAAAATATATATATATGCCAAAAATGGCGGGTGGGGAAAACACCCGTCAGATCGCTCAGCAGCCTTCACCACCGGCGGAATGAGCACGGCGGGACGGTCATCAAGGCGCAGGGCGGAGGGCGGGGACACCCAGCAGCACTGGCAAGTTATTCACCGTTCTGGCGGCTGAGCCTCCTTTCGTCTTCCGGGCCTGTGCGACTTGTCCGAGCAGGAATGCTCAGGCAAGATGTACGAACTATAGAACAGATCCTGTTCAAGTATAGTCGTGCTAGATGAGTAGTCCCCCGTCGAGCCCATAAAGGTAACGCTTAAGCTGGCAATCTTGCTATGTGGGTTTTTCACCCCTCTATCTCCGCACCTTATGATGATTAAATTGCGTGTCATAGGCTAGGGCTTCAAATACAACCAATTTCCTCGCGCACCACACCTCCTCCTCCTCCTCCTCTCATATGCAACATTAATGGCGAGCTCGAGCATATCATGACATTGCTATCACTGATGACTGCGTGTGGTGGTGAGATCAAATCACGATGTGTTATAATCTATGTACCATGCTATCGACCATAATATTCTACGGCCTCCATGTGAGCCCTTAGACCCCTTTCAAAGCCTTATGCTTCCCAACATCTACACAATCATCGTTCTAGGTATAGCATGGATCCATGGAGCGTTCGCGCACGACCGTAGTGGGAGGCCCTTCACCGTTTTGTACATGGGCTGTGGTTTATGCTCTTTGGGATATGGGGAGTTATTGTTTGTGCAGTCCACTAGAACGCTCCAATATCATGTGACTTTTACCTCTCATGCACCACCCTTTCTCGTCCTCCACCCACATACGTAAATCAGGGATGCACTAGGGCCACATAGGTGGTAGGGTTTTTGTAAGCCTTGGGAGGCTTTTCACATTCGCCTTCTTGCAAAATAATCGCAATCCCTCCCTTCCCATTAGGACTCGTTTCTAAAGGCCTCTAGATGTTAGGAAACTTGGGAAAATCACGAGTCCCACCTTGTAAAGATTTTTGGATTACCTACAATGGTAAGTGTCTGCACACCAAGTGCCCGTAATGGATGCATTTTGTTACTCGAGTTGAGGGGCTCTGCATCATTTTGATGAGCTTGGCTTCCACCTAGATTAAGAATGAGACGTTGTTGGTTTTTAAGCCATCTTGTGCTGGGACAATCTTCACACTACTGTGCTCATCATCAGAGACTTCATCGAATTATAGGGAAGTTGGGATTCCATCATGCAAAGGCTGAGAAGAAGAGGGTAGTTCTTGGATTTGCTTCTGAAGCTGCTCTTGCTCTTGCTCTTGCTCTTCTTTAGTCCGTGTGTGCTCTATCTTAGCTTTTCCCTTATCTTGCTTTTTGGGCACCCATACCTGTTTTGGTGTGATTTGTTGATGCAAGATTCTTGAGCGTGATGATGATTTTGTTAACTTTTCTTTCCTCGCTCTAGGAGGGTTGCATCTTTTAATCCCACCTTGTAAAGAGTGAGAAAGACAGCTAGGTTGCACAGGTAAGCCCAGGGATCTATGTTTGCACCTCTCTTAGAACTTGGTGCTACCCAGGGTTTCGCTCAACTGTTGGTTTCTGTTTGAAGAAGAAAACCTGCAGAGGTGGTTGTAGGGTCAGCTAAACATCAGGGTCAGTCACTTGAAGGGTCAAACTAGTCTTTCTGGGTTGAGAGGAAGCTATTTTGAGTCAGGTCTGATAGTCAGAGGTCTGTGAGGGCCAATCACATAGTTTTAATGCTAGAGAGTATTTAACAGAGTTAGAGGGAGTGAGGTGCTGTCAGATTAGGAGTTGCAAGGCTAGATCATGGTTGATTCTTAGGTGTCTAGGGGTTTGTAAAAGTGTTAGAGGAAACAAGAGTGGAGAGTTCTGAGTCAGGTGGGAGTCAGCTGATAGTTAGAAGTGGTGTGGGGTGACAGATTCAGTAGAGTTCTGGACCAAAGGATTTGAGAGAGTTGATGGTCCTGGAAGAAAGTCTGTGATTCTAGAGGACAAGGATTTGATAGAGGTCAGCAAACAGTTAGCTCAATCAAAAAACAGTTAGTAGAGCAGCTGAACTGAGAGAGTTCGGGTCAATTCAGGTCAGCAGAAGGTCAAAGGAGTTAGCTGAGGAGTTAAAGATCAGACTTGTTCAGAGTTAGATCTGACCTAGGAGGACATTTAGGTGAGACAACTGATTTAGATTGAGAAAGTTCAGGCGGTTGACTGAATGAGCAGAGGCTCAAGGGATAACTGTAGGGTTGCTAGATGTCCCGTGCTGTATGTTTTCAGTGATTTAGATGCTATAAAGGAAGATATTGTTTGCTCTTCCCAACGCCCTTTTTGGCACCCTTATTTGGCTTCTTCCTTAGGAGTATCCTTGGGCTATTAGTGATATTTACATGGTCACCCATCCTTGTGTGGTTGGATCACTATATGGCTTTCTATTTCTTCTCTGCTTAGGGATCCACATCAGCTTGTCATCAATTTTTGTCGGCATTTTAGGGATACTCTCCTTTGGAATCCACACCTGTTTAGGGTTTTTTTTCTTGGGCTTTAGCTATTTGGTTGGCTCATAATTAGGTTTCCTTGGTGTCTTCGATACCCACATTTGCTTCATCCTGGTTCATTGGGACTTTTTGAGAAACCGAGGTAGCAGGATTGGACGTATTGGTTGCTAGCATTTGGTTTCTTTTATGGTGCCTCCTTGATTTTTAAAGAAGATTTCATCCTTTGGTTGGGATTTTAACTCCTTTACTTTTGGTTTTAAGGATGTGATGGGGGTTGATTAGAGGCTTTGAGTTTATGAATAATTGCGCTTACCCGCTGAATGGGACCTACTTGTAGTAATGTTAGTAACTTTTGTATATCAGTAGAGATCTCTATCCCAACTCTTTTGTGCTAACTTGATTGTGGTTGTCCTCATGGTCCAATCAATGTTGCAGTCATGTTTAACAATCCATCCCCTTCCAAGGATGATCTCTTTAAGTATTATACATAAAAACTACCTTCCACCAATGGGATAAAAGTTGATGTGCAACTTAATCTTTCACATCCCTTTACATTCATTATAAAAACTTGAGACTATTTGTACCAAAGCTTTGGTCGGATCAAGGGCAGGTTTCCCATATGAGACCCAAGTCTCATATAACTAAGTTTTTTCCTGCTCCTATATCCAACAAAGCAAGTTTGGCTATGTTTTTTTTGTTCACGAGGAAATCTAAGCACCTCACCAACATGCCAACGTGCTACTCCTTTGCAAGGCTCATATAAGGAGAGACTTTCTCATGAATTTAAGGATCACCAACCCAAGCAAATCATCGAAGAGCTTAGTGTTTAGGGACATGGATAAGGTTGGCTTTTGCAATAAGAAAAATCAGCCACATCTGCTATAATCCATGGAAAATTGGCATCACTAAATGCATTCTTTATCTCCAAAAACTCTAAATATCCTTCTAAATAATTTCTAAATTAATCTAGGGTATTTTCTTTCACCTAAAGTTATTTTCTCTCTCTCTAACCCTAATCCCTTTTTCTCTCTCTAGGCTTTCCCTAAAATAATTGGAAAGCATCCTATTCTGGATGATTATTCCTTTGATGGCATCAATGGCCCTCCCCTTTATGAGAACACCCCTCTCTAACTGGATAGATCAAGGATCTACGACAACTTGTGGATGGATCGAGGATGGATAACAACTCATGGACGGACGAGGGATCATGGACGAACAGTGGCATGATGGATTGTAAACCATTCGATAACTTCATCCAAGATCGAGCTGTGAGGCTTGCATGCATGGGGTATTGTTGCACTCCTGTTAAGAATGTACATACCTGTGTTAACTGCCTTAGTCCAAAAGGATTTAAGTAGATTCCTGTTATTAAGCATACTCCTTTCCATCTCAACATTAGCACAATTCTTGTGCTATGCAACACCATTTTGTTGCAAAGTGTGAGAGGTAGTGAGTTTTCCCTTTAGGTACCACCGTCTACCCATAAAGATATTCTAGATGATTGTGTAGCAGTTTCCCCAAATATTCTTTAAACAAGTCTAAAAAATAGCCACTCAAAAAACCCTACTTGGATGTTGTTGTTCAGACTATGTACGTATCCCTTTCAACTATTTATACATAAAACGCCTTTGACATATACTCTTGCCCTCGATTTGTACAAAGGGTGCCAATTTTACATGTAGACACATTTTTAGCCATAGAAACAAAGTGTCTAAAGCATGTAAAAACCTCTGACGTTGCTTTCAATGATGAATACATCCAAGTGTGCTTGGAATTGTCATTAATAAAAGTCACAAAGTAGAGATATCCCTGGATCGATGGTGTCCTCAAACCACATACATCACTATGTATATGCTGTAATTTCTAGATAGACCTTACTGATCCATCTTTTAAAAATGGTAAAATTGAGGTAAGGAAAAACCACCCAACCATTCACCATGTCCAGGAGAAGAAATAATGTGATATCTACCTTTTGGTGTTCCTGGAGGATTTTTGGACCAGGCTTTGGGCTAGCCGACAGGCACGCAGGATCTCGACTTTCCAGTGGCTGGTTGCCCACAGGGGCTCTGCAGTTGGCACCTGGCTTGTCTACAGTGGCCTTCTGTCGGCCTACGTCCGATGCGGCCACCCATTGGAGACACAGAGACATTGCCTATGGGCCACAGGCGCAACAGATTTGGCTGAGGATGCTGTGCATTTTGGCCCCCCTTTCTCTAGAGGGCATGTATACGTGGGGAGCCGCTACTTGGTTGACTTCGTCAAGGCCTGCTCTGGGATACGAGACGGAGCAGGACAGCCAGGCCATCAGATTCATTAGGGGCCGGGCTCATCTTGCCCCCCCCCCACCCAATGTCTAGACAATTGCGATCAATCATGAAGATCTCAACGATGCACGACTATTGTTTCGTGTACCTTTTTCACATAAATACTAAAACAACCTCACGGGTTTGACCTCTTCCTCCTCATGATTGTTATGCATTTCAGCCATGTGGATAGGTATAATACCTTTCCTTTGCTTTTCTTTTTTTGCCCCAGCTTTAGCTTCCCATTGGGATCGTCTCTTCATCTTAGTCTCATGTTTTCTCTTTTTTTTGAGCCTTTGTGAATGGCTTAAATTTATTCATAAGACAGTGGCCCATAGTATTTTCTAAGTTTGCTCCCATTGAGGAATCCTTCCATTTGTACTCCATCAAGAATTTCTAGATGTGATGTCCCTCTAGTTGTGAGTTTGTAGATTCTGAAAGGACCCATCCCTCTCAACTTTAAATTCCTTTTATTTTTGTTCAGATTATAAAGTAGAACTAGGTCCCCTTCCTTGAACCTCTTGGTTTTGATATTGGCATCTTTTCCTTCTCTTTTTCTCGGCATCCATGCCCACCACACTGAGTATAACCTTGCTTCATTAAGTTTCTGGATCTCTATGAGTCATTCAGACAACTCACTGTCCGCTCATTCCATTTGCTATTCTACCCTCCTCAAGGTTGGGATCATGAATTCAATCGAGAGTATGGCATCAAGTCCAAAAGTCCAAAGACTAGGTTATATGATGTAGTCCCAATTGAGGTTTTATAGGCAATTTTGCAAGACCATAAAGTGGATGAGAGCTTATTCTCCCAATTCATCCTTGATGCCTCAACTGTCTTTGTAAACACAGCTCAAGTCCGAAAGTCCAAAGACTAGGTTATACGATGTAGTCCCAATTGAGGTTTTATAGGCAGTTTTGCAAGCCTATAAAGTGGATGAGAGCTTATTCTCACAATTCATCCTTGATGCCTCAACTGTCTTTGTAAACATAGTGCACAATGCATAGGACCTTGTTTATGCTATCTAGTTTTTTGTGGATAGTAAGTACACAGAAGACTTGTGGTTACTACCATCAATCCTTCTAAGAGAAAATCCACCATGTCACTTAAGAAATTGGAAAGTAACTCAACTCTGTAGAACCAAATTGGAACGTATACAAATATTCGTTATAGAAAACTTAGCGCATTGATACAAATCCTAATTCACGTGATTTGTACGAGACTTGTGCATTCTTATGAATGAAAATGGCTTGATCAAGATAATGCTAATTTGTTTTTTGTTAATTAGGAAAATGATGGATGACCCCGACATCTATTCTTGCTCTGAGTCTATAAGATTTCACTCTATGCTGAGAGTTTATGTGTGTTGCATGTGGTTAATAACCAAGTTTTTGTGTGAGAAAGTGGTTGTAAGATTCAAATCTCCACATGCAAGAGCACAGGGTGTAAGGTAAGAGATATATGTTCCTCCACGTGCAAGAGCACAGGGTGTACAAACAGGGTGTACAAAGTGATCTACAGGTCTTGAGAAGATCACAAACGATTAGGTATCTAGTGGAGATTTTGACATATAATGGGTATGCAATGCATTATGCATACATGACATCAATGAAAAAGCATGTGGAACCATCATGTCTTGGAGAATCTATTGGAAAGCATGTATGGGAAAAAGCAATGGACAAAGAAATGGATACCTTAGTATACAATGATACATGGGACTCGATTGCATTACCAAGTGGAAATAATGTCATTAGTTGCAAAAGGGTGTATAAAGTGAGATGTAAGGCAAATGGATTAATAGAAAGGCATAAAGCAAGGCTGGTCACACAAAGGGATATGCATAGACACATGGCTTGGATTATGATACCGTGTGGCTAAGATGGGAACAATGAAATCTGTGATTGCATTGGTTGTGTCAAATGGTTGGAAAATGTGTTAAATGGATGTAAAGAATGCATTTCTAAATGGTGAATTGCAAGAATAAGTGTTCATGAAGCAGCCAGAAGGCTATGTGCATCCCAAATACCCTACACATGTATGTAAGTTGAAGAAGGTCTTGTACGGATTGAAGCAAGCACCACGTGCTTGGATAGACAAGATAAGCAGGTATCTCATTAGCATTGGTGTTCATGTGGGAACTTTAGATTCATCACTATATGCAAAGAAGACAACACAAGGTATTGTGGTGATTGTCATCTATATAGATGACTTGATCGTGTAGGTGATTCAAGAAAGGATATTGCTGATGTGAAAGCTTCATTATGTGGTGAATTTGATATGAGATACTTGGGAGAATTGAGATACTTTCTTGGCATTGAAGTGGTAAAAAAAAAGGCATTTGGTTAGTTCGAAGACAATATGTAATGAACATGCTGGCAAAGTATGGAATGAGAGGTTGTAAGCTAATAAGCACCGTCCTGCTTTGGCACCAGATAGGAGTGTCTATAAAAGAAAACCTTTTCCTTAAGAAGTTCTGCACTTGTTTTACACAAGAAAACATTGCTTGACCAATGTCTGCATGCAATGCTTGAAATGTTCCGGTGTAAGGCTTTCCAATGGCTTTCCAATG
Source organism: Cibotium barometz (assembly GCF_041138505.1). Taxonomy (NCBI): domain Eukaryota; kingdom Viridiplantae; phylum Streptophyta; class Polypodiopsida; order Cyatheales; family Cibotiaceae; genus Cibotium; species Cibotium barometz. The sequence goes on from NC_141090.1 coordinate 22,821,850, forward strand.
GCTGCTCCTCTACCATGTTTGAAGGAAAAATATCTGCATGCAATGCTTGAAATGTTCCGGTGTAAGGCTTTCCAATGGCTGCTCCTCTATCATGTTTGAAGGAAAAATATCTGCAAACAAGAAATAAGTTGACTTAGATTGAAACATCTCTGTCAGAAAATCTCACATGCCCCTTTCTACCTACTACGATACTTACAATTGTCTGGAAATCAAGTTTGTTGGTGAAGATGGATATCTCGTGCTGTGTAAACATGTTGTACCGTGGCCACTAGTTTTCCGTTGCTTGCCTTCTTGAAGCCTTGTAAACGACCTTTCCAATGGTGCTCTAGTACATTTTCGCCGTCGAACTGGGTGAGGCCCGATTGCAGCACAGCAGGCTGTAGATAAACCCAAGCGCTCTTACGAAATGCCTCTCCCACCCAAGCACCATCATCGTCCTTCTTGTTGTGCAAGGATATCTCCTCAATCTCGTTTTTTGGTCTTCTTGGTGTGACCATATCTTCTTGGAAGGTGGAGTAGAAAGGTTATGTTTAGAGTAAAAAGGAAAGAGATGTGCAGACTAGGGTTTTACGGGAGCCTTGAAGATGAAAGAGATGGAGCTCCGAGAAGGGAGGGAGATTAAGATGGAGGAGAAAGATTAGGGTTTCGGGCTTTGATGGTTTCATTAGGGTTGGGCAAATGAGATAGAGATGGAAGAGAAAGAGAGGAAGAGTTTAATTTGGACGTTCAAGAGGGAAAGCGGACTTGAAAATGAAATTTTTGATTACAATGAAATTTGAGATGGGTTTTTGGGGGGAAATGTGAGTTTTGGGGGGATCTCGAAAATTTGAAGGATTTTTTGAGCCACAAAAAATGGTGGGACCATACCTACCCTAAACCCCCTACCTTTTTAAAGAGACAAGTGTAATTATTAGTACTGAAAGCCTAGTGTCCCTCCCTATAGCATAGTCTCCCTCCCTATATTCAAAGGAGACCACAGATGTGCACAATCCTCTACTCCTATTGGTCCGTTGCTAATTACTTTCATTAGTAAAAGGCCCAAAATATGTTCAAATGCCCCCTAATGACCGGAAATATTAACAGCAAGGAGGGAGGGAGGCAAGATGGGAGATGAGGTGTGAGAGAGAGAGAGAGAGAGAGAGAGAGAGAGAGAGAGAGAGAGAGAGAGATGATGTGACCGAGGGGAGAGAGAAAGATGAGACGAGAGAGGGAGAGAGAGAGAGAGGATGGAGAGAGATAGAGAGAGAGGGTAGAGAAAGAGATGGGAGGAGAGAGATTAAAAGTGATTCGGATGAGAACTCAGAGGTCACCTCCCTCAAACGCCACTCTTCCCAAGCGGAAAAGAAACCCATAAACTATGAAAACTCAGAGGTCATCTCCCTGAAACCCACTCTTTCCAAGCAGAAAAAAAACCCATAAACTATGAAAACCTTCTAATGGAACTCAAGGATTACCCCAACCCCTTGTTGGAGAAAGTGAGGATGAAACAAGCCAAGGAGCTTGTAAAAGGAAGGTACGTGACACTAAACTAGAGCTAGTGCTAGAGCAGGTGGTTCAATACAAAGCACTAATCCCACTTGAGGATATCTTCCTAGACCCTATCCCAAAGCCAATCATAGAACTAGTAAAGGGATCTTAGAGATTTCCCAAGGTGTCAGACAGAGCCATAACCATTCTCAAGAGGTCATAGATAGAACAAGTTTCGAAGCCCTCTACCTCTAGAACCAATCCAAGCAAGCCCCACATTGCTAGATACATTGAGGGAGGACTTAGTGGGAGGTGAAAAATGGCCTTCCATGGCTCACCATAGCCAATGCAACATTTTCTCTGAGGCGATCGGTGGAATGAGGACTTTATCTCATCCCCATCACACAGGCACCACCTCCTAGGGAAGGAACAGTGTATGTCCCTTACGCATTTAGCCAGCTCCTTTTGAGGAACATGACCAATTCCATTGGCATCTTGCAAGATGCAAAAATCAAGACTTTTGGACTAGGCTTCTACTACACATTTATGGTGTAGACTTTTAGAGAGGAGATGGTCATACACAATGATCCTCAAAAGGCCTTACATGAGGGAAGCAAGGTTGGTTCATTATTGGGAGACCAATCGCATTTATATACACAAAGAAAACCAACCCTTGAAGATAACCTGTGTGGACAGGGCAGAATTATCCCATGGGTTGAGGCCGCCTCGCAATGATGAGCGTGATACAACATGTCTAAACGTTGCAACAACAGGGTAAAGATGAGAACCAGAACTATGAGCCTTTCCCACACCCGAAGACTCTGAGGATTAGGTCCATTTCTTGGTCACCAATATTTTCTTGGAATTAGTTATGCATATTTTGTATTTACTAATATATGTACTTAACACATGGAGATAGGGAGGACTCCTCCCATGGGTTGAGGAGGCCACCTCGCCAATGATGAGTGTGATACAATTGTCTGAACCGCTTTGGTCAACATGTCTAAATGAGCTTAGGAGGTTGAGGTATAAGAAAGGGGATTTATGTAGTGCAATAGTGTCTATAAATGTGTTTGGGAGGAGTGAAGGAGCTTAGTGGTGGTGGTTAACCACACTGGAATGACATGAAGGGGCACATTCCGAATGAAGGTCGGCGGGTAAGTGTGAGAGGCTGGCTGGCTGGCCAGCAGCCAAAGAGAAACGGTGGTGGGATGCCGCCCAGACACACGACGGGGAAGAAGCGAAGCAGTTGTTGTTGGGCTTTGCAAAATATATATATATATGCCAAAAATGGCGGGGGTGGGGAAAACACCCGTCAGATCGCTCAGCAGCCTTCACCACCGGCGGAATGAGCACGGCGGGACGGTCATCAAGGCGCAGGGCGGAGGGCGGGGACACCCAGCAGCCCTGGCAAGTTATTCACGTTCTGGCGGCTGAGCCTCCTTTCGTCTTCCGGGCTGTGCGACTTGTCAGAGCAAGAATGCTCAGGCAAGATGTACGGACTATAGAACAGATCCTGTTCAAGTATAGTTGTGCTAGATGAGTAGTCCCCCGTCGAGCCCATAAAGGTAACGCTTAAGCTGGCAATCTTGCTATGTGGGTTTTTCACCCCTCTATCTCCGCACCTTATGATGATTAAATTGCGTGTCATAGGCTAGGGCTTCAAATACAACCAATTTCCTCGCGCACCACACCTCCTCCTCCTCCTCCTCTCATATGCAACATTAATGGCGAGCTCGAGCATATCATGACATTGCTATCACTGATGACTGCGTGTGGTGGTGAGATCAAATCACGATGTGTTATAATCTATGTACCATGCTATCGACCATAATATTCTACGGCCTCCATGTGAGCCCTTAGACCCCTTTCAAAGCCTTATGCTTCCCAACATCTACACAATCATCGTTCTAGGTATAGCATGGATCCATGGAGCGTTCGCGCACGACCGTAGTGGGAGGCCCTTCACCGTTTTGTACATGGGCTGTGGTTTATGCTCTTTGGGATATGGGGAGTTATTGTTTGTGCAGTCCACTAGAACGCTCCAATATCATGTGACTTTTACCTCTCATGCACCACCCTTTCTCGTCCTCCACCCACATAGGTAAATCAAGGATGCACTAGGGCCACATAGGTGGTAGGGTTTTTGTAAGCCTTGGGAGGCTTTTCACATTCGCCTTCTTGCAAAATAATCGCAATCCCTCCCTTCCCATTAGGACTCGTTTCTAAAGGCCTCCAGATGTTAGGAAACTTGGGAAAATCACGAGTCCCACCTTGTAAAGATTTTTGGATTACCTACAATGGTAAGTGTCTGCACACCAAGTGCCCGTAATGGATGCATTTTGTTACTCGAGTTGAGGGGCTCTGCATCATTTTGATGAGCTTGGCTTCCACCTAGATTAAGAATGAGACGTTGTTGGTTTTTAAGCCATCTTGTGCTGGGACAATCTTCACACTACTGTGCTCATCATCAGAGACTTCATCGAATTATAGGGAAGTTGGGATTCCATCATGCAAAGGCTGAGAAGAAGAGGGTAGTTCTTGGATTTGCTTCTGAAGCTGCTCTTGCTCTTGCTCTTCTTTAGTCCGTGTGTGCTCTATCTTAGCTTTTCCCTTATCTTGCTTTATACCTGTTTTGGTGTGATTTGTTGATGCAAGATTCTTGAGCGTGATGATGATTTTGTTAACTTTTCTTTCCTCGCTCTAGGAGGGTTGCATCTTTTAATCCCACCTTGTAAAGAGTGAGAAAGACAGCTAGGTTGCACAGGTAAGCCCAGGGATCTATGTTTGCACCTCTCTTAGAACTTGGTGCTACCCAGGGTTTCGCTCAACTGTTGGTTTCTGTTTGAAGAAGAAAACCTGCAGAGGTGGTTGTAGGGTCAGCTAAACATCAGGGTCAGTCACTTGAAGGGTCAAACTAGTCTTTCTGGGTTGAGAGGAAGCTATTTTGAGTCAGGTCTGATAGTCAGAGGTCTGTGAGGGCCAATCACATAGTTTTAATGCTAGAGAGTATTTAACAGAGTTAGAGGGAGTGAGGTGCTGTCAGATTAGGAGTTGCAAGGCTAGATCATGGTTGATTCTTAGGTGTCTAGGGGTTTGTAAAAGTGTTAGAGGAAACAAGAGTGGAGAGTTCTGAGTCAGGTGGGAGTCAGCTGATAGTTAGAAGTGGTGTGGGGTGACAGATTCAGTAGAGTTCTGGACCAAAGGATTTGAGAGAGTTGATGGTCCTGGAAGAAAGTCTGTGATTCTAGAGGACAAGGATTTGATAGAGGTCAGCAAACAGTTAGCTCAATCAAAAAACAGTTAGTAGAGCAGCTGAACTGAGAGAGTTCGGGTCAATTCAGGTCAGCAGAAGGTCAAAGGAGTTAGCTGAGGAGTTAAAGATCAGACTTGTTCAGAGTTAGATCTGACCTAGGAGGACATTTAGGTGAGACAACTGATTTAGATTGAGAAAGTTCAGGCGGTTGACTGAATGAGCAGAGGCTCAAGGGATAACTGTAGGGTTGCTAGATGTCCCGTGCTGTATGTTTTCAGTGATTTAGATGCTATAAAGGAAGATATTGTTTGCTCTTCCCAACGCCCTTTTTGGCACCCTTATTTGGCTTCTTCCTTAGGAGTATCCTTGGGCTATTAGTGATATTTACATGGTCACCCATCCTTGTGTGGTTGGATCACTATATGGCTTTCTATTTCTTCTCTGCTTAGGGATCCACATCAGCTTGTCATCAATTTTTGTCGGCATTTTAGGGATACTCTCCTTTGGAATCCACACCTGTTTAGGGTTTTTTTTCTTGGGCTTTAGCTATTTGGTTGGCTCATAATTAGGTTTCCTTGGTGTCTTCGATACCCACATTTGCTTCATCCTGGTTCATTGGGACTTTTTGAGAAACCGAGGTAGCAGGATTGGACGTATTGGTTGCTAGCATTTGGTTTCTTTTATGGTGCCTCCTTGATTTTTAAAGAAGATTTCATCCTTTGGTTGGGATTTTAACTCCTTTACTTTTGGTTTTAAGGATGTGATGGGGGTTGATTAGAGGCTTTGAGTTTATGAATAATTGCGCTTACCCGCTGAATGGGACCTACTTGTAGTAATGTTAGTAACTTTTGTATATCAGTAGAGATCTCTATCCCAACTCTTTTGTGCTAACTTGATTGTGGTTGTCCTCATGGTCCAATCAATGTTGCAGTCATGTTTAACAATCCATCCCCTTCCAAGGATGATCTCTTTAAGTATTATACATAAAAACTACCTTCCACCAATGGGATAAAAGTTGATGTGCAACTTAATCTTTCACATCCCTTTACATTCATTATAAAAACTTGAGACTATTTGTACCAAAGCTTTGGTCGGATCAAGGGCAGGTTTCCCATATGAGACCCAAGTCTCATATAACTAAGTTTTTTCCTGCTCCTATATCCAACAAAGCAAGTTTGGCTATGTTTTTTTTGTTCACGAGGAAATCTAAGCACCTCACCAACATGCCAACGTGCTACTCCTTTGCAAGGCTCATATAAGGAGAGACTTTCTCATGAATTTAAGGATCACCAACCCAAGCAAATCATCGAAGAGCTTAGTGTTTAGGGACATGGATAAGGTTGGCTTTTGCAATAAGAAAAATCAGCCACATCTGCTATAATCCATGGAAAATTGGCATCACTAAATGCATTCTTTATCTCCAAAAACTCTAAATATCCTTCTAAATAATTTCTAAATTAATCTAGGGTATTTTCTTTCACCTAAAGTTTTTTTCTCTCTCTCTAACCCTAATCCCTTTTTCTCTCTCTAGGCTTTCCCTAAAATAATTGGAAAGCATCCTATTCTGGATGATTATTCCTTTGATGGCATCAATGGCCCTCCCCTTTATGAGAACACCCCTCTCTAACTGGATAGATCAAGGATCTACGACAACTTGTGGATGGATCGAGGATGGATAACAACTCATGGACGGACGAGGGATCATGGACGAACAGTGGCATGATGGATTGTAAACCATTCGATAACTTCATCCAAGATCGAGCTGTGAGGCTTGCATGCATGGGGTATTGTTGCACTCCTGTTAAGAATGTACATACCTGTGTTAACTGCCTTAGTCCAAAAGGATTTAAGTAGATTCCTATTATTAAGCATACTCCTTTCCATCTCAACATTAGCACAATTCTTGTGCTATGCAACACCATTTTGCTGCAAAGTGTGAGAGGTAGTGAGTTTTCCCTTTAGGTATCACCGTCTACCCATAAAGATGTTCTAGATGATTGTGTAGCAGTTTCCCCACCTCCAACGCCCATCCGGGCTCATCTTGCCCCCCCCCCCACCCAATGTCTAGACAATTGCGATCAATCATGAAGATCTCAACGATGCACGACTATTGTTTCGTGTACCTTTTTCACATAAATACTAAAACAACCTCACGGGTTTGACCTCTTCCTCCTCATGATTGTTATGCATTTCAGCCATGTGGATAGGTATAATACCTTTCCTTTGCTTTTCTTTTTTTGCCCCAGCTTTAGCTTCCCATTGGGATCGTCTCTTCATCTTAGTCTCATGTTTTCTCTTTTTTTTGAGCCTTTGTGAATGGCTTAAATTTATTCATAAGACAGTGGCCCATAGTATTTTCTAAGTTTGCTCCCATTGAGGAATCCTTCCATTTGTACTCCATCAAGAATTTCTAGATGTGATGTCCCTCTAGTTGTGAGTTTGTAGATTCTGAAAGGACCCATCCCTCTCAACTTTAAATTCCTTTTATTTTTGTTCAGGTTATAAAGTAGAACTAGGTCCCCTTCCTTGAACCTCTTGGTTTTGATATTGGCATCTTTTCCTTCTCTTTTTCTCGGCATCCATGCCCACCACACTGAGTATAACCTTGCTTCATTAAGTTTCTGGATCTCTATGAGTCGTTTAGACAACTCACTGTCCGCTCATTCCATTTGCTATTCTACCCTCCTCAAGGTTGGGATCATGAATTCAATCGAGAGTATGGCATCAAGTCCAAAAGTCCAAAGACTAGGTTATATGATGTAGTCCCAATTGAGGTTTTATAGGCAATTTTGCAAGACCATAAAGTGGATGAGAGCTTATTCTCCCAATTCATCCTTGATGCCTCAACTGTCTTTGTAAACACAGTGCATAGGAGCTTCTTTGTAAGGACAATGCATAGGACCTTGTTTATTCTTTCAACATAGGGCCTTGCTTATGCTTTCATTCCATTTGCTATGTTACCTTCCTTGAGGTTGGGATCATGCATTCAATCGAGAGTACGGCATCAAGTCCGAAAGTCCAAAGACTAGGTTATACGATGTAGTCCCAATTGAGGTTTTATAGGCAGTTTTGCAAGCTTATAAAGTGGATGAGAGCTTATTCTCACAATTCATCCTTGATGCCTCAACTGTCTTTGTAAACATAGTGCACAATGCATAGGACCTTGTTTATGCTATCTAGTTTTTTGTGGATAGTACACAGAAGACTTGTGGTTACTACCATCATGGAATGAAGGGATGTAATGCATGAAAAATATGAGTAATCACCATGTAAACATGATGCCTAAGTGTGTTTGGTCTGTCACCAAGAGAATGGAAATAGCCTTCCACAAGCCAAGAGAGAAGCCATGAGCTCCAAGAAACATAAGTTTCCATTTCTAAAAATGATCATCAAAAGTTACAACCATGGTCCAAGTCCCCTCTTTTATACATGGACTTGTCCCATTATTAACCCTATTGAATAAAGTTCCTACTTTATTACAAACCATCTCTTCCCAAAGATTTTGTCCTCAAAATCAATAACATGTACAATCTCAAAGTATGAGACTCTAATGTAATCAATGGGAAGTGGTTAAGAGTTCTCAAGTACATCCAAAGCACATATACAATGAAAATCCGGATGTATACAAGTCCACAAAGCTTCAAGCCCAAAGTGTATGAGTGGGACTGTTATGACAGCCCTTCTAGTCAATGAAGACCCTTGAAAATCCTTCATTTAGACTCCATATATTGGGCTGAAAATGATATGTACACTCAGCCATATGTAGCCCACATCATAATCTTTCATTAGGATACGCCATGAAGCTTGTTGGAGTAGAAAAATAGGCCCAATAGTAGACCTTCCCAAAGCTGTCCAGAAATTACAGCATGTATACTTCTTAAGAAGAGTTGCCATTTCCTCATCTATGTGCTGTCCACTGCCTTCCATCCCCTCTTGGGTAACATGTAACACATAGATAGTGCCAAAAGCCTTAATCTCTTTCTTGAGTCGCCTTGGAGTGATCAAAGAGAGCTTCTTAGGTGCATTTGCAGCAAGTACCACTTGTTGCCCATGATGTAGAAAGCTCATGAAACCTTGTTGAAGGTTCATGTGAATGTCACCAAGTGAAGCCAACCAATCACACCCCATGATAATGTCGATGGGACCCATATCCAAAACCACCAAATCACCTTCCCAAGTGTATGAAGAGGATAAAACCACTTTTGTAGAAGGGCAAACCAAGCTAGTCTTCTCACTTTCCCCATTTGCCACTTGCACTTGGAACGTTGTAGGTGTCTTCTTTGTGTTGAGTTTGAGAGAGTTGATGGATTTAGAGTTGATGAAGCTATGAGTGCTCCCGGAATCCACAAGAATATGTGCAACCCTCCCATTGATGGTCCCCACCAACCTTAGTGTGCTTGGGTTCTTGCAACCCGCCAACAACTCTTGTGAGATAGAGCATATGCAAGCTGAAATTTCTGCATTGGTAGGCATGTCTCCGTCCACAAGGCTTTCCTTAACTCCACCTCCCGGATCAAACGGAAACTCACCATCCTCCGTGATGAAAGAATGGTCTTCAAGTGACTCCTCATGTGCTTCTTCATTGCAATCCTCCCATTCCTCAATGTCATGAGAGTCATCCTTGTTCTCTTCCTCATCCATGAGGATCATAGTGGCCACAATCTTCTTTGATTTGCACACATGCCCGGGTGACCACCTCTCTTTGCACTTGAAACATAGCCCTTTGCTTCTCAACTCCTCAATCTTTGGATCATCCATTCTTTGAGTCTTCTTGAAGGGTTGAAAGGGCTTCTTCTTCATGAAGTCACTACTCTTTTTGGCATCAAATTGATGTATCCCATTCTTTGGCTGTCCACCCCCAAATGATGTAAGAGTTCTTGGATTAGAGGATGGTAATGTAGAGGTAGGACCTTTCCCAAAATTGTAAGAAGTAGTGGTTGGTTTGAGTGTGTCTTTGTTGAAGGTCATGGGCTGAGACCTCTTGTACTTTGGCTCATAGAGTTCGGCTAACCTCATAGCTTCTTTGAGAGAGCTAGGCCTTTGAGCCGACACATCCGCCTTGATGAAGTGTTCAAGCCCATGCACAAACTTTTTCATCTTCATGTCTTCACTCAAGTCTTCCACGTACATTGAAAGCTTCAAAAATCTCTTGATGTAACCTCTCACCATCATCCCCTTTTGAGAAAGCTCATACCATTCTTCATGGTATCGGTCGAGCACTAAGGTGAAATGAAGGCCAAGTTCATCTCCCGCTTCAATCCTTCCCAAGTTGATGGCGTGTTCCCTTGTTTGACCAAGTGCCTCCACCATTGATGAGCATAATCTTCAAGATGTAAGGAGGAAAATTGTACCATATCACGCTCACTTTTTGGGTAAAGTTGGAAATAGGTGTCAAGCTTGGTAGCCCACTCCTCCAACTCTTGCGGAGATGACCCGTCACCTTTGAACTTTGATAGTGAGATTTTGTCTTTGACATCCTTGGAAGATATGTGGGATGGGTTATCATGTTGGGTAGAGGGCTTGAATCTTTGCATCTTCGAGTATGACTCCATAAATTGTGCAAAGTCTGTAATCCCTCTTGATGATATTCGACAATTCCATCCACTTCTCGTGAGCATCCCTTTGTCTTTGGGCAAAGGACATTTGATTCCAATCGAGTGCAATCTCCTCATCATTCACAAACACCTCATCCTCTTCCCTTGAATGCATTGCCCTAGAAGAGGTAGGACCCTTTGATACATTGAGGTGAGACAAACCCGAATGAAAAGAAGGAGGAAACATGTCCTTGACAAGAGGTCTCCGTGCATCCGCCATGAATCCCCGAGTGGATGCTCCCAATGGATCCTCTTGTACGGCCTTCATGGAATTCTCATTCAAAATGCCCTTGCCTTTTCTTTGCTCATAGTCACCATAATTCCCATGCTTTTCTTGTGCTTGAGACTTCCCAAACTTGTCCTCCATCACACCAATCCGTGAGGATAATGTTTCAAAATGAGAATCAAGCTTGGAGTCTAAGGTCTCCAACCATTGTACAAGCATTTGCATGAGGGTGTCATGGTTAACCGTCGCTTGTGTCCCTTGAGAAATTTGATTATGTACATTGCCCCCATTGTCTTCATTGATGAATGCATCCCTTGCATCCATATTACCTTCCATGTCCTCATCACCAATGATCATTTCTTGCACAACATCCCCACCCTTGCGAGGTCTTCCCTTCGGCATAGTGAAGAAATGCAAGATGTTGGTAGAATGCCCAAATGATGTTGGAATTGGACAAAAGAAGGTTCTATGGGTAGGTAATGGTGTCTACTATCCTCCCAAATGAACACAGTAAGAATTAGGTGTGGGCAAGTACTCTCTGTTTTAGGGTTTGTGCGGGACAGCTGAAAGTAGTAATTTGGCTCTAAAATGCAAAATATATGTCGGAATTAGGATTTTGACGGCTCTATAGAAAGCTAACGGAAGATAGAACCTACCCCTAAAAGCATTTTGATTCAGTCAAAGTGGAAGTATATTCTGTTTGACTTTGACCAGAAAGTCAATATGACTACTTTGACCGAGATTGTGATATCCGATTAAGGGGTTCTATGGCTCATTTGAAAACTCTCAAGGAGTAGAATAGAGTCGTGTAATCACTCGGACCTAATCCCAAAAACCCTAGGACTGAATTAGGGTTTTGTAAAATCCCAGAAATTTTCAAAATTCGGTCCCAAAGCTCAATCCGGCTACAAATGATTGGTGTTTCTCCCCTTGGTAGTTGTGAATAACTCTTCAAGTGTATCCATGGGGTAAATCTCCAATCAATAAGCTTGTTTGGCTCCCTTGTTGGAAAAATTCCGCCAGAGTCTCCTTTGTAATTGGAACCAAATCTCAAATGAAAATGCAACTTCTCAAATCACAATGCAATACTCTTTGTATCCCACAATGTCATGAAAGATCATATGCACTCTTTGTCCATCAAAGCATTTGCAATATCCACACAATATGACGGAAAAAGGGGCCCCATTGCCCAAATGCATCCACAAAGTCGATGGTGAGGATTGTTGAGGACGCGCGTTGAAGCTTGCCGATCTCCCGGCCAAGCTCTTCTCACCCCTTCACCGAGTTTTCCTCCAAGGTGAAGGTTGAGGCCATTTCTTCACACCGGTGTACCTAATCCCCCTTTGTACCGCTTTTCCAAGGCAATCACGGCACAAAGAGTTCAAGCCATTCTCCCCTTGGCCTCTCCAACCAATGCCAAGGTACCCTCACACATTGCTAGATTCTATAGAAACTTGAAGTGGTAGCAATGGTGAGTGTAGGTACAAAATGATGTGGATAATATCAAATGATAGAACAAGTTTGTTGGCTTACAAGTATTGAGCATGACTCATGCCCTTTTACAATTTAGAACTCATCAATAAAGCATGGACTCATGCCTCAATCCATCATCCAAAAGCTCCAACACAAACCAACAATTCACAATGCCCTCACCATGGCATTTGCATAAGCATTTGTTAACCACAATCAAGGCATTTGCAATTGCATTCCAACAATCCCTTTCACATCATATTGACAAATGCATGCTTCCAAATGCTCTCTTATGCCCATGTGTAAAACATAGCATTGGCATGGCTATGTATAGCATCCATAGTGTCCATATGGCATCAAGATGAGCATGAGGGACTCCAAAAACATTGCATAAGCTTGCTATTCCATCAATGGCATGCCAATTGAGACATAATGAAGAAAATCCCCCAAAATGTGATCTATGAATTGGCCAAGCTCATGTGGAATCAATTCCTTTCACCATTGCCATCAATAATGCATGGAGAAGCAATATTGGCATGTGAATGGTCAAGCTTTAATGGTTAATTTCTGAAAATTAGGGGAGTTTGAATGTGTCCAACCCTAATCCATTCCCAAGCTCCACCAAATGCTTCAAACTTGCAAGAAATTGATCAAACCACTCACCAATGTCATCCGGAAAGCTTCAATGGTAGAAAATGTTGAAGAAGCCTCTTGTTGAAGAAAAACGTAGCCTCTCTTTGCTCTGAAATTTGCAGCCAAAGAACACCTCCCATGTGCTTGAACATAGCTTGAAAATGTGCTCCAAACAATGGCTAAGAACCCTCTTGAATGGCTTCCATCTCATGAGGTAGTAGAGCTAGGCTTCACCTAGCTCTCCCTCCCCACATTTCAGCGCAAATTTCAGGCGTGAGCATGCTGCAGCCCGCCGTTTTTCGCTTCTTTGCCTCCTTCATGAGATGACTAGACTACCAATGATGCCTATGAAGTGTGTACAAGCTTAGCAATGAAAGATATGGTTCAATGTGGCAAGGTATACTAGGGTTTCTCACAACCATGGAAGAATGAACAAAAGCTCTCCAATCTTGAGAAAAAAATTTGCAAGAAGAGGCTCAAATGAAAGATCTCAGTGAGCTCTACAAAAACCCTAAGGTTTGGCATCAAAACGGGTAAAGGAAGAGCATCCCATGGCTATGGAAAGCTTGAGGAAGAAGAAGATGATTACTAAACGTGATTAACAGAAAAGTTAATTGCAATTAGTCACTTGCCCTAAGTTTTGGCCCGACTGTCCCAAATTTTTGGTCCAGAGGCCCAAAATTTGGTCCAAAATTGGCAAAATTGGCCAAAATCACTCAAAATTCAAGCAATTTCCATGAAATGCTCACCATCTCCATGAGATTAAGCAAGATTAGAGAAGATTTGTCAAGAATCACTCAAGGATTACAAGAAAATGAGAAAAAAAATTTAAAAGAAACTCAAATTTTCAAGCAAATTTTCCCAACAACCCATGCATGCCCATGATCAAAATCAAGAGCTCTGATACCAATTGGAATGAAGGGATGTAATGCATGAAAAATATGAGTAATCACCATGTAAACATGATGCCTAAGTGTGTTTAGTCTCTCACCAGGAGAATGGAAATAGCCTTCCACAAGCCAAGAGAGAAGCCATGAGCTCCAAGAAACATAAGTTTCCATTTCTAAAAATGATCATCAAAAGTTACAACCATGGTCCAAGTCCCCTATTTTATACATGGACTTGTCCCATTATTAACCCTATTGAATAAAGTTCCTACTTTATTACACATCAATCCTTCTAAGAGAAAATCCACCATGTCACTTAAGAAATTGGAAAGTAACTCAACTCTGTAGAACCAAATTGGAACGTATACAAATATTCGTTATAGAAAACTTAGCGCATTGATACAAATTCTAATTCACGTGATTTGTACGAGACTTATGCATTCTTATGAATGAAAATGGCTTGATCAAGATAATGCTAATTTGTTTTTTGTTAATTAGGAAAATGATGGATGACCCCGACATCTATTCTTGCTCTGAGTCTATAAGATTTCACTCTATGCTGAGAGTTGATGTGTGTTGCATGTGGTTAATAACCAAGTTTTTGTATGAGAAAGTGGTTGTAAGATTCAAATCTCCACATGCAAGAGCACAGGGTGTAAGGTAAGAGATATATGTTCCTCCACATGCAAGAGCACAGGGTGTACAAACAGGGTGTACAAAGTGATCTACAGGTTTTGAGAAGATCACAAACGATTAGGTATCTAGTGGAGAGATTGACATATAATGGGTATGCAATGCATTATGCATACATGACATCAATGATAAAGCATGTGGAACCATCATGTTTTGGAGAATCTATTGGAAAGCATGTATGGGAAAAAGCAATGGACAAAGAAATGGATACCTTAGTATACAATGATACATGGGACTCGATTGCATTACCAAGTGGAAATAATGTCATTAGTTGCAAAAGGGTGTATAAAGTGAGATGTAAGGCAAATGGATTAATAGAAAGGCATAAAGCAAGGCTGGTCACACAAAGGGATATGCATAGACACATGGCTTGGATTATGATACCGTGTGGCTAAGATGGGAACAATGAAATCTGTGATTGCATTGGTTGTGTCAAATGGTTGGAAAATGTGTTAAATGGATGTAAAGAATGCATTTCTAAATGGTGAATTGCAAGAATAAGTGTTCATGAAGCAGCCAGAAGGCTATGTGCATCCCAAATACCCTACACATGTATGTAAGTTGAAGAAGGTCTTGTACGGATTGAAGCAAGCACCACGTGCTTGGATAGACAAGATAAGCAGGTATCTCATTAGCATTGGTGTTCATGTGGGAACTTTAGATTCATCACTATATGCAAAGAAGACAACACAAGGTATTGTGGTGATTGTCATCTATATAGATGACTTGATCGTGTAGGTGATTCAAGAAAGGATATTGCTGATGTGAAAGCTTCATTATGTGGTGAATTTGATATGAGATACTTGGGAGAATTGAGATACTTTCTTGGCATTGAAGTGGTTAAAAAAAAGGCATTTGGTTAGTTCGAAGACAATATGCAATGAACATGCTGGCAAAGTATGGAGTGAGAGGTTGTAAGCTAATAAGCACCGTCCTGCTTTGGCACCAAATAGGAGTGTCGATAAAAGAAAACCTTTTCCTTAAGAAGTTCTGCACTTGTTTTACACAAGAAAGCATTGCCTGACCAATGTCTGCATGCAATGCTTGAAATGTTCCGGTGTAAGGCTTTCCAATGGCTGCTCCTCTACCATGTTTGAAGGAAAAATATCTGCAAACAAGAAATAAGTTGACTTAGATTGAAACATCTCTGTCAAAAAATCTCACATGCCCCTTTCTACCTACTACGATACTTACAATTGTCTGGAAATCAAGTTTGTTGGTGAAGATGGATATCTCGTGCTGTGTAAACATGTTGTACCGTGGCCACTAGTTTTCCATTGCTTGCCTTATTGAAGCCTTGTAAACAACCTTTCCAATGGTGCTCTAGTACATTTTCGCCGTCGAACTTGGTGAGGCCCGATTGCAGCACAACAGGCTGTAGATAAACCCAAGCGCTCTAACGAAATGCCTCTCCCACCAAAGCACCATCATCGTCCTTCTTGTTGTGCAAGGATATCTCCTCAATCTCGTTTTTTGGTCTTCTTGGTGCGGCCATATCTTCTTGGAAGGTGGAGTAGAAAGGTTATGTTTAGAGTAAAAAGGAAAGAGATGTGCAGACTAGGGTTTTACGGGAGCCTTGAAGATGAAAGAGATGGAGCTCCGAGAAGGGAGGGAGATTAAGATGGAGGAGAAAGATTAGGGTTTCGGGCTTTGATGGTTTCATTAGGGTTGGGCAAATGAGATAGAGATGGAAGAGAAAGAGAGGAAGAGTTTAATTTGGACGTTCAAGAGGGAAAGCGGACTTGAAAATGAAATTTTTGATTACAATGAACTTTGAGATGGGTTTTTGGGGGGAAATGTGAGTTTTGGGGGGATCTCGAAAATTTGAAGGATTTTTTGAGCCACGAAAAATGGTGGGACCGTACCTACCCTAAACCCCCTACCTTTTTAAAGGGACAAGTGTAATTATTAGTACTGAAAGCCTAGTCCCCCTCCCTATAGCCTAGTCTCCCTCCCTATATTCAAAGGAGACCAAATGTGCACAATCCTCTATTCCTATTGGTCCGTTGCTAATTACTTTCATTAGTAAAAGGCCCAAAATATGTTCAAATGCCCCCTAATGACCGAAAATATTAACAGCACGGAGGGAGGGAGGCAAGATGGGAGATGAGGTGAGAGAGAGAGAGAGAGAGAGAGAGAGAGAGAGAGAGATGATGATGATGTGACCGAGGGGAGAGAGAAAGATGAGACGAGAGAGGGAGAGAGAGAGAGAGAGAGGATGGAGAGAGATAGAGAGAGAGGGTAGAGAAAGAGATGGGAGGAGAGAGATTAAAAGTGATTCGGATGAGAACTCAGAGGTCACCTCCCTCAAACGCCACTCTTCCCAAGCGGAAAAGAAACCCATAAACTATGAAAACTCAGAGGTCATCTCCCTGAAACCCACTCTTTCCAAGCAGAAAAAAAACCCGCGAACGCTCCATGGATCCATGCTATACCTAGAACGATGATTGTGTAGATGTTGGGAAGCATAAGGCTTTGAAAGGGGTCTAAGGGCTCACATGGAGGCCGTAGAATATTATGGTCGATAGCATGGTACATAGATTATAACACATCGTGATTTGATCTCACCACCACACGCAGTCATCAGTGATAGCAATGTCATGATATGCTCGAGCTCGCCATTAATGTTGCATATGAGAGGAGGAGGAGGAGGTGTGGTGCGCGAGGAAATTGGTTGTATTTGAAGCCCTAGCCTATGATACGCAATTTAATCATCATAAGGTGCGGAGATAGAGGGGTGAAAAACCCACATAGCAAGATTGCCAGCTTAAGCGTTACCTTTATGGGCTCGAAGGGGGACTACTCATCTAGCACGACTATACTTGAACAGGATCTGTTCTATAGTTCGTACATCTTGCGTGAGCATTCCTACTCTGACAAGTCCAACAGCCCGGAAGACGAAAGGAGGCTCAGCCACCAGAGCTGAGCCTCCCTATCTCCATGTGTTAAGTACAGATATTAGTAAATACAAAATATGCATAACTAATTCCAAGAAAATATTGGTGACCAAGAAACGGACCTAATCCTCAGAGTCTTCGGGTGTGGGAAAGGCTCATAGTTCTGGTTCTCATCTTTACCCTATTGTTGCAACGTTTAGACATGTTGTATCACACTCATCATTGTGAGGCGGCCTCAACCCATGGGATAATTCTGCCCTGTCCACACAGGTTATCTTCAAGGGTTGGTTTTCTTTGTGTATATAAATGCGATTGGTCTCCCAATAATGAACCAACCTTGCTTCCCTCATGTAAGGCCTTTTGAGGATCATTGTGTATGACCATCTCCTCTCTAAAAGTCTACACCATAAATGTGTAGTGGAAGCCTAGTCCAAAAGTCTTGATTTTTGCATCTTGCAAGATGCCAATGGAATTGGTCATGTTCCTCAAAAGGAGCTGGCTAAATGCGTAAGGGACATACACTGTTCCTTCCCTAGGAGGTGGTGCCTGTGTGATGGGGATGAGATAAAGTCCTCATTCCACCGATCGCCTCAGAGAAAATGTTGCATTGGCTATGGTGAGCCATGGAAGGCCATTTTTCACCTCCCACTAAGTCCTCCCTCAATGTATCTAGCAATGTGGGGCTTGCTTGGATTGGTTCTAGAGGTAGAGGGCTTCGAAACTTGTTCTATCTATGACCTCTTGAGAATGGTTATGGCTCTGTCTGACACTTTGGGAAAACTCTAAGATCCCTTTACTAGTTCTATGATTGGCTTTGGGATAGGGTCTAGGAAGATATCCTCAAGTGGGATTAGTGCTTTGTATTGAACCACCTGCTCTAGCACTAGCTCTAGTTTAGTGTCACGTACCTTCCTTTTACAAGCTCCTTGGCTTGTTTCATCCTCACTTTCTCCAACAAGGGGTTAGGGTAATCCTTGAGTTCCATTAGAAGGTTTTCATAGTTTATGGGTTTTTTTTCTGCTTGGAAAGAGTGGGTTTCAGGGAGATGACCTCTGAGTTTTCATAGTTTATGGGTTTCTTTTCCGCTTGGGAAGAGTGGCGTTTGAGGGAGGTGACCTCTGAGTTCTCATCCGAATCACTTTTAATCTCTCTCCTCCCATCTCTTTCTCTACCCTCTCTCTCTATCTCTCCATCCTCTCTCTCTCTCCCTCTCTCGTCTCATCTTTCTCCCTCCCCTCGGTCACATCATCTCTCTCTCTCTCTCTCTCTCTCTCTCTCTCTCTCTCTTTCTAACCTCATCTCCCATCCTGCCTCCCTTTCTCCCTGCTGTTAATATTTTTGGTCATTAGGAGGCATTTGAACATATTTTGGGCCTTTTACTAATGAAAGTAATTAGCAACAACAGACCAATAGGAATAGAGAATTGTGCACATTTGGTCTCCTTTGAATATAGGGAGGGAGACTAGGCTATAGGGAGGGAGACTAGGCTATAGGGAGGGGGACTAGGCTTTCAGTACTAATAATTACACTTGTCCCTTTAAAAAAGTAGGGGGTTTAGGGTAGGTATGGTCCCACCATTTTCGTGGCTCAAAAAATCCTTAAAATTTTTGAGATCCCCCAAAACTCACATTTCCCCCTAAAAACCCATCTCAAATTTCATTGTAATCAAAAATTTCATTTTCAAGTCCGCTTTCCCTCTTGAACGTCCAAATTAAACTCTTGAATGTCCAAATTAAACTCTTTCATTTTCAAGTCCGCTTTCCCTTTTGAACGTCCAAATTAAACTCTTTCTCCCTTTCTCTTCCATCTCTATCTCATTTGCCCAACCCTAATGAAACCATCAAAGCCCGAAATCCTAATCTTTCTCCTCCATCTTAATCTCCCTCCCTTCTCGGAGCTCCATCTCTTTCATCTTCAAGGCTCCCGTAAAACCCTAGTCTGCTCCATCTCTTTCATCTTCAAGGCTCCCGTAAAACCCTAGTCTGCACATCTCTTTCCCTTTTACTCTAAACATAACCTTTCTACTCTAGCTTCCAAGAAGATATGGCCGCACCAAGAAGACCAAAAGACGAGATTGAGGAGATATCCTTGCACAACAAGAAGGACGATGATGGTGCTTGGGTGGGAGAGGCATTTCGTAAGAGCGCTTGGGTTTATCTACAGCCTGCTGCAATCTCGGGCCTCACCGAGTTCGACGACGAAAATGTACTAAAGCACCATTGGAAAGGTCATTTACAAGGCTTCAAGAAGGCAAGCAACGGAAAACTAGTGGCCACGGTACAACATGTTTACACAGCACGAGATATCCATCTTCACCAACAAACTCGATTTCCATACAATTGTAATAAGTATCGCAACAGGCAGAAAGGGGCATGTGAGATTTTCTGACAGAGATGTTTCAATCTAAGTCAACTTATTTCTTGTTTGCAGATATTTTTCCTTCAAACATGGTAGAGGAGCAGCCATTGCAAAGCCTTACACCGGAACATTTCAAGCATTGCATGATGTAGACATTGGTCAGGCCATGTTTTCTTGTGTAAAACGAGTGCAGAACTTCTTAAGGAAAAGGTTTTCTTTTATCGACACTCCTATTGAGTGCCAAAGCAAGACGGTGCTTATTAGCTTACAACCTCTCATTCCATACTTTGCCAGCATGTTCATTGCATATTGTCTTTGAACTAACCAAATGCCTTTTTTTTAACCACTTCAATGCCAAGAAAGTATCTCAATTCTCCCAAGTATTTGATATGAAATTCACCACATAATGAAGCTTTCACATCAGCAATATCCTTGCTTGAATCACCTACACGATCAAGTCATCTATATAGATGACAATCACCACAATACCTTGTGTTGTCTTCTTTGCATATAGTGATGAACCTAATGTTCCCATATGAACACCAATGCTAATGAGATACCTGCTTATCTTGTCTATCCAAGCACGTGGTGCTTGCTTTAATCCGTATAAGACCTTCTTCAACTTACATACATGTGTAGGGTATTTAGGATGCACATAGCCTTCTGGCTGCTTCATGAACACTTATTCTTGCAATTCACCATTTAGAAATGCATTCTTTACATCCATTTAACACATTTTCCAACCATTTGACACAACCAATGCAATCACAGATTTCATTGTTCCCATCTTAGCCACACGGCTAAATGTCTCATCATAATCCAAGCCATGTGTCTATGCATATCCCTTTGTGATGAGCCTTGCTTTATGCCTTTCTATTAATCCATTTGCCTTACATCTCACTTTATACACCCTTTTGCAACTAATGACATTATTTCCACTTGGTAATGCAATCGAGTCCCATGTATCATTGTATACTAAGGCATCCATTTCTTTGTCCATTGCTTTTTCCCATACATGCTTTCCAATAGATTCTCCAAAACATGATGGTTCCACATGCTTTATCATTGATGTCATGTATGCATAATGCATTGCATACCCTTTATATGTCAATCTCTCCACTAGATACCTAATCCTTTGTGATCTTCTCAAAACCTGTAGATCACTTTGTACACGCTGTGCTCTTGCATGTGGAGGAACATATCTCTCTTACCTTACACCCTGTGCTCTTACATGTGGAGGAACATATCTCTCTTACCTTACACCTAGAGAGATGACAATTGAAAAGAGAGATGAAATAGACACAAGTATAGAGAGGCAAACCCTAATTAGCTCTCATTATCTCAAAACCATCAACATCTACACAATAGAGAAGCTCCATAGCTTTCCTTCATTGCACACCACAAAACACAGCACACTACAATTGTGATAAGTTCACATTGAGAATAACCTAAGTCTAATGTCCACACACTTAGCCAGCTAGATGTGGCCATTATTGTCCACACACACACTCCAAGACTGGTGTCCACATGTTACCGCTATCCACCAGATCCCGATGAGCTTGCATTCTCCACGCTCCCCCTCAAGCTTATCATATCCATATCCATCTGCACTCAAACTTCTCTTTACCAGCAGGTGGTTTGGTAAAGATATCTGCAACTTGCTCTTCATTCTTCACATATGTCAACTCGATCTGTCCATGCAACACTTTCTCCCTAATGAAGTGATGGTGGACCTCAATGTGTTTGGTCCTCGCATGATAGACCGGATTGCTACTCATGTTGTCACAATGTATGACAACTTTACTTTATGCTACTCATGTTGTCACAATGTATGACAACTTTTCCATCACATTGCCGTCTCAAATCTTCCAGTAGATTTTTCAGCCATATCACCTCACATGCAACCATAGTTTCTCCTCTCTATACTCTGCCTCTGTGTTAGATAAAGCAAATTTGGGTTGCTTTTAGCTACTCCAACTCACCATTGCACTTCCCAATGTGAAAGCATAGCCACTAGTACATCTTCTGCCATAAGAACTACCTGCCCAATCTGCATATGTATATCCATGAACATCCATAACTTTTCCATACTCATAAAGGAGTCCATAATGTGATGTAGCTTTCACATATCTCAAGATTTTTCTCATTGCATCCAAATGTGGTTTCCTTAGGCTTTGTATAAATTGACTTACAAGCTCAACCGCATAGCATAAATCCGATCTAGTGATAGTCATGTATATCAAACTACCAACCATCTTTCTATACATTGTCACATCCTCAATCTCTTCCCCACAATCAGCCCTTAGCTTCACATTTAGTTCCAATGGTGTGCTTATTAGCTTACAACCTGTCATTCCATACTTTGCCAGCATGTTCATTGTATATTGCTTTTGAACTAACCAAATGCCTTTTTTTTACCACTTCAATGCCAAGAAAGTATCTCAATTCTCCCAAGTATTTCATATCAAATTCACCACATAATGAAGCTTTCACATCAGCAATATCCTTGCTTGAATCACCTATCATGATCAAGTCATCTATCTATATAGATGACAATCATATCACCACAATACCTTGTGTTGTCTTCTTTGCATATAGTGATGAATCTAATGTTTCCACATGAACACCAATGCTAATGAGATACCCGCTTATCTTGTTTATCCAAGCACATGGTGCTTGCTTCAATCCATACAAGACCTTCTTCAACTTACATACATGTGTAGGGTATTTGCGATGCACATAGCCTTCTGGCTGCTTCATGAACACTTATTCTTGCAATTCACCATTTAGAAATGCATTCTTTACATCCATTTAACACATTTTCCAACCATTTGATGCAACCAATGCAATCACAGATTTCATTGTTCCCATCTTAGCCACAGGGCTAAATGTCTCATCATAATCCAAGCCATGTGTCTATGCATATCCCTTTGTGACCAGCAGCCTTGCTTTATGCATTTCAATTAATCCATTTGCCTTACATTTCACTTTATACACCCTTTTGCAACTAATGACATTATTTCCACTTGGTAATGCAACCAAGTTCCATGTATCATTGTATACTAAGGCATCCATTTCTTTGTCCATTGCTTTTTCCCATATATGCTTTCCAATAGCTTCTCCAAAACATGATGGTTCCACATGCTTTATCCTTGATGTCATGTATGCATAATGCATTGCATACCCATTATATATCAATCTCTCCATTGGATACCTATTTTGTGATCTTCTCAAAACCTATAGGTCACTAAGGAGTCTGTAGATATGGCAGGAAAGTCTCAAATCTCGAGGCATCGGGTGATATAAAATAACACCATATATCACTTTTAGCCTCATCAGAATCATGCTCAATGAGATATTCTGCCTCAGCATCAGGCGTTGGTCGCAAGAGGCATGGACATATTGCCCTGCAGAGACCACTTCTCTTGCCGTCTCTCCCCACTGGGTCGTCAGGGAAATATAAATCCTCGAAATGGCCCGTGAGTATGGCTCGGATTGTTCGATTTGTAGCGGAAGAGATGAGATGCTCGAAGGCGAAAGCAGTCATTTCTTGTGAGTGGGTGAGGTCCAGAACACCAAATAAGTGTGGAACTTCTATCTATAAAACCAAATTCTTTGATTAAATTCTTCATTAATGAAGTTTAAGGAATGAAAATACAATAGGTAAAATCTTTTTCTGAGTTTTTATTATCAATTCTTGATAAGAATTCATTTGTCCTTATTGGCTTTCAACAAAGCTCTGATACTAGCTGTGAGACCCTCGCCCTCTCCAAGGGCGCTGGCACGACAGAAGCAACGTTAGCCTCCTCACGCAGGGTAGGGATCCACACTCGAGGCCTCGCCCATGGATATCCGAACAAGAGACTAGTCCGGCGGTTCCTCTGAAACCGAACACGAAAAAACTTCCCTCGCTCGGAAGGCACGGGCGATTCCGCCAGGAAATCATCTAACGCGAGAATTAATCTAACGGGTCAAAGTCTTAACTATTCAAACTTGCACTTGGTCCATAGAATTGCTGCTTTTTTCCTCCTTTAACAAGGCACAGCAGTTGATTCCCTCCCACAGAACAAGGGTCTTTCCCAGGACTTAATCTAACTAACATAACTAATCGTAACTTAATTATATCGTAGGAATCCCCCGATCCAGTCGGCCCGTGGGTCACCACCGTATTGGTGGAATTTCTTTATAAAAATTTGGTTATGTTTTGCCCGGGTACCGAGGAAAAGAATTCCCTGGCCCCCTAGCCGGCGTTTCATGCAAAAATTAAGGTAGGCATACCATGTACACACCCAATATAAAATTGCCATTATAAGAGAGTCGGCTATCTTTAAAACAATCCTTCAATGAACATCATAGTATTACTAATCATAATCCTCCAAAATATTGAATCCATTGTATTGCAAAATATGTCATCTGGACTCTCCGTTGAAGACTAGTTGGCTAACCAATGAGATTCAATATCAAAATTTGATTCACAAAAGTTGTTCTTTTTAGTCCATATGAATCTTCCTCGACGCACGCATGGGTGTCCTAGCTACCGCAAGCCCATGCATCACCTGGTCAGAACCCTCTAGGATCCTACTTAGGTGTCCTAGCACTTCACTCAAGGACCGCTTCGTCAGTCCTCGCCCATCGTAACCGGAAGCGCACCATTTTAATCATACCGAGGCTGGTCAAGACCTCGGCAGGCTTTGCCGTGTGAGCGACGTCCCTGGACGCCTCCCCACAAGCTATTCAGATCGAGAGATGGACAAGTAGTTTACTGGTTATCCCTCTCATAGTCATGGTCTAACCAAAATCATTCGGTTTAGTTCTAGGTTTGATTCTAAGGATCTTCTTCAAACAAACATCTACTGAACTTCTAACCGTAAGAAAATTCCAACTTTATGAACCTCATTCTTTCTTAACCATAATAGATTAAGAAATGGTTTTATATGAGAATATCGAATTTTTATGAAAATACTCTTCTTCCATTTAATCTAATTTTGGGTAAATATCAATTTGGTGATTTAAACCCATAAAATATCTAAAGATATTCTTTCTACCACTTTAACTTATCAACTCTAATTCTCTAGGTGGAATTATGGTGAAAATTTCTCTTTTGTCACCAAAAATTAATTCAAACCTTTCTCTACTTAAATACCATAAAAATTCTTCTTTTAACTAAATACCAATATCCATTTTTTTGAATAAGCTTAAAATTCTCTTTTTCTCATTTAATAATTGGATTCCAATTGTCATGGGAATTCCTCTTTTATCATAAAATAAATTTATCTAAAATTCTTTTTTAAATTAAATAAAAATATACATTAATTCAAATATGCCAAGAATTCCACTTTTACCATTTAAATAATTGAATTCCAAATGTCATGGGAATTTCTCTTTTATCATTTAATTTTTCTCATGCATAAAAATAAATTTATCTAAAATTACTCTTTAAATTTAAATAAAAAAATTCATTATTTTAATATATCAAATTTTCTCTTTTTCCATTTAATTACATGGATCTCCATTATCATGGGAATCCCCCTTTTTGCATAAAAGTAAAAATACCAAAAATTACTCTTTTATTTAATTAATTATTTAAGCATAAATTCTAAAAACATTATGCATAAAAATGAGTTATATATTAATTTCTAAAAATTTTGCCATAGCTTCGTTGCTGCTATTACTGATAATTTTTAATATTTCTAGAAAGAATAAGACTTTGTAATACAATTATGATAGAATAATTATCCTTAGACTTAAATCCAATTTATGGAATTAAATCATAAGTTTACCATAATTTTATTAGCATAAAAGCATAAAAAAGCCATTTTCTTAACTTCTAGCTTAGTATAGAGTTTGATTTTATTAGCATAAAAGCATAAAAAAGCCATTTTCTTAACTTCTAGCTTAACTAGCATAGAGTTTGATTTTTGAATTGAGAATTTATCGATGAGAAGCATCCATTTGAATAAAGAATTAGTCATAGGAATGACTATTCTTTTGGGAGAGAGAGATATACATAAAAAGCATCCTAATCAAGCATAAAGACTAACTTTTTTGTGATTAATCATTAGAATTCTTATAGAAAGCTTGATTTGCATTGAAAACAATTAATTTGAAACTTCTCAAGCTTGAGAGGGGTTGAGACGTGAAATCTTTTGAGAATATTAATGAAAACCACGAAATTACTTCTTACCTCTAGATTTTGCTTGCTTCTTTATCTTAGAAGGAAGCCCCCAACCAATCAATTGGTTTAGTGAGTTGAGAAGAAAGCTCCAAGAGTTGTTGAAGAGAGAGAGAAGCTCTAATCTCTCCAAAAGTAGAGGATTTTTAAGGGATAATAGAAAATATGATTATTTTAATGTAATACTGGCATGGTATAGTTCACAAATGAGAATATAAAAGAATGAGGGTCTATTTATAGGTGAGGGAGGCCACTAACTGAGTCCAACTAAGTTCTAATTCAGTTTGGCTGAATTAGAACTTAATGTAATACTGGCATGGTATAGTTCACAAATGAGAATATAAAAGAATGAGGGTCTATTTATAGGTGAGGGAGGCCACTAACTGAGTCCAACTAAGTTCTAATTCAGTTTGGCTGAATTTGGACAAGATTTGGACCAGTTTAGCTCTTATTTTAATCCAGAAGAGATAAAAATATATTAATATTTTTGAATTAAAAACCCTCCCACACATGTGAAGGAGGTGCCTACCTCAAAGGTCCCCCTCTCCTTACCAAGGTGTCAAAAATTCATCATTCCTCCAAAATATCTCATTTTTTTAGTAATATCTCTTAATTTTTAACTAATAAACCTTGTACTCAGTCAACTCTTCATCTTATGTGAGCATTTACTCATTTTTCAGTATTTTCTTTTATTCATTGGATTTATCTCATCCCAACACTTGGATTAATATTATTGGCCCATAGGAACCTTAATTGGACCATAATCTGAAATTTTTTGAAAATCTTGACCCTTAGGCTAAGGTCACTTATATCATTTTTAATTGATTCCTTATGCATTTTGGAGAATTTATTTTGAACTTCTGTTTTAGGGAATTCATTGGATTTATCTCATCCCAACACTTGGATTAATATTATTGGCCCATAGGAACCTTAATTGGACCATAATCTGAAAATTTTTGAAAATCTTGACCCTTAGGCGGCTAAGGTCACTTATATCATTTTTAATTGATTCCTTATGCACCTTGGAGAATTTATTTTGAACTTATGTTTTAGGGAAATATATTTTTGATATTTGTATTTTTATATCCAAAAATATCTCAATATTGAATTACCTCTCTCTAGAATTTTTCATCTCTCTAGGCAAAAACAAGGAAAAACAATATTTTCTTGCATTCAGAAACAGGGAATGATTACAGGGGATTGAGGTAAAAGCTTATTCATTATTCAAGCTGAGGAGGAATCTTATACAGTTGCTGCAGGAGGTGTGGAGGCACGTGGAGGAGCGGTGGGGCCCGGGCATAGAAACACGTGGAGTGAGCGCAGTTGCAGAGCCAACTGCTCAGGCAGCATGGACGTGGGTGTTTTTTTTTGCAAGGCGTGCAGGTGGTGCAGTGTGCAAGCGGGTGTGGATTAAAGGAGGTGTGGCGGGGCCCCAATGATGCAGGACATGCAAAGGGCGGGAGGTCGGCATAGTTGGTAGGCATAGAGGTGGCATGGAAGCACGTTGGCAAGTGATGGGTGGGGTCATGGAGTAGGTGGGGGAGTGGAGCTCATGTCACGGTGCACAACATGCAGGAGAGGGGGGGGCCACAGGGCGTAGGTGATAGTTGGACCCGACGTGAAGGTGCACAGGTGGGGTAGGTGCACAGGCAGGCAAGGGAAATGGACGTTTTTGTTTTTGTTTTCTATTCTTTTTGTTTAAGAGGAAAAAGAAAAGATAAAAGAAAAAATATATGTGTGTTAGAAAAAGTGATCTATGTCATATCATAGACAAGGTCAAAGGGATGTGGATGAATGTGGTGAAGGCTAGGAGTTATCCCACATGCAAAGGCAAAGCCCATATGGTACTTGGACCTATATAAAGGGTCATTTCAATGTAATGTAGTACAACAACTCATTCTCAAGTACACAATCTCTTGGTCAAGTAAGTGCATCTTGTGGTGCTTTGTATTGCTTTTTGTCATTTGTTTATAATCATGTTTAGCATTATGTTTGAGCCTCCATAGGCTAGCCTAGCCCTAGATCCATGATTTCCAACAATGTGGATATATGTAAATGTATAAAGCAGTACTACACACACACATATATGGAAAAATAAGAGATTAGGGAAGAGAAGAAATAAGCAATAAAAATAACAAAAATTAATATTAAAATGCAAGAAAATACTAACTTTTAGAGATTAAGCTTTTTTTTTGGGGGAGGGGAGTTTTCAAAAATTATCAACTTTCGAGAACCCCTACTACTTTAGTGATTTCGCGAATTGTGGCCATGATTACAGCTTGGCTGAATCCATGAACTAATTGGCATGTTAGTCACCAAAATTAAGCACCTATTTACTCCCAATTAGATGATCCTTTGGGGTGGTAGATTAATTGGGTAGCTTAGTGACTAGATTACTAAAGCCTATGTGTGATTAGTCAAACTCACCACTCTTTTTTGGTCTCTAATTCTCCTAATTTGAAGAGGGAAATTGGGGCTCTAAGAGTGATTTATGCCTAATGTGCATAGATTAGGGTTTGAAGTGATGATTTTATGATAAATTGCACTATGACCAGCCCCTTTGACACTCTAATAAATTCTAATCAATTCCCATCTCACAAATTGAGTCCAATTATAAGTTTTTTGGATTCTTTCAAGTTTACTAATGATCTACTAATAAAAAACTAGAAATTAAGGATTAATTAGCAAAAATTAAGCGATTTATGGAGGTTTTGTGCAATGTTTTTCATTCCTAATGACCTTATGCACTTGCTACATAAGATTATACAACTAAAACAAACAAAAAACATCATATTAATGCAAGTAAAACAAATAAAAAACACCAAATTAATGCAAAAAACACAGATTTCTCTCTCTTTTCAAGCATAAACCCTCTTCCTAAATGCTATTTTTCTTACAAATTCTCTACTCTAATGTCATACAAATTAACCCAAATAAAAAACACATGTATGAACAACATCAAAATAACTTTCAATTCTCTAATACCATTGGTTTTCAAAGTGTGATCTCCTAATCAACAATGGGAAATATTAGGTGTCTCCAATGCTTGGAATGGACGGAAATTGAGGCTAATCCCTAAGGTTATTCCGTGGTAGTGGCACCAAATGTGTTAATTAGAAGCACTCACCTTGTCTTCCATTGAGTAACTTGTCATCGTATAGGGAACTTTGCCAAAGAACTATAGGTGGTGATAATCTGCAACTTTGTCTTATGGGTAAGAACCATAGGTGGTGATAATCTGCAACTTTGTCTTGTGGTGGGTGGCTAGCCAATCATCCGCATCCTCACTCCGTTTATGGGGAATGCAAGCTCATCAGGATCTGGTGGGTGAGCGAGTGAAGAAGAGGAAAATTTTATTTTTGGAGCTATCCATTGGAGCTTGGAGCTTGGAGCTTGGAGCTTGGAGCTTGGAGCTTGGAGCTTGGAGCTTGGAGCTTGGAGCTTGCAACTTGGAGCAAAGAGAAGCTTGGATCACACACCTACTCAAAAGATCTAAAATCTAAGGACCATGAGTAAGCAAAGCTAAACACCCTCGAGTGGATTGCAGGTGATTTGACACAAGCAAAGCAAGATTTGAGTTGCCCAAAGCAAGTGGAAAATTCTATTTTTGCCAGCTTTAATGGAAAGCTTGAGAGATTGAATACAAAGAGGAAAATGCATGTGATAGATGAAGGACATATGTATGTGGCATTGGTGAATGCAACAGCAACTCAAATGCAAACCCTAAATTGATTTTGAAGTAAATCTTTGCATTGTGGAAGTGGGAAAATCATTGTTTTGGAAGCCTCACAAAAACAGAGAACATATGCCACAAATTTATGCCATTAGAGGTGTTTATTGCACAAATCGGAAGCATTGAAGTATTGGGAGATTAGGTTGGGTCAAAGTTAAGTCATATATACCATCAATGATGATTACAAACTTCTCAAACCCCCTATACAACATGCGGCACTGATTTTTCAGTGCATTGGAGCAGTTTTGTGTGGTTTTATACATGGTTGATACCACTTGAAGTCATATGAAGTGTTTGAATGCACATGGAGCTTAGAAAATGTGTGAACATTGATGTGGAGAAGATTTTGTAGCATTCGGTTGAGTACATTGAGCAATATAGAGCTAATTTGGAGCAGATTAACAAAGATATTAACATGTAATTAGTGAACAGAGCATCACTAAAACACTAATTACTCTCTCCACTTTCATAATTGGGCTAAATCCTTGCATACGGAGTTAGAGGACATTGATACAAAGCTAATGAATTCCCGGTCCTTGAACTAGGATCTCATTTAAAGCGATTAAAGTAAGATTAGTAATTGTTAATCACTGTTTGTCATGAGAATATATTTTAAGTCCTCTAGAAAAATACCCTCTTGAGTAATTTTGGGATGCCTAGGTTACTCTTGTGTCATGCCGGCTAGGTTAATATCGTGGGTGACACCCTATAAATATTAATGCGTGCGGTATATGATGTATGTTTGAGGCCATCTATGATTATTTCAGTTAGGTTTGTATGGCAGGGTGATTCCTGGGGTACTTACGCCTCATAGTCATGAGTTGGTTATGATTTGTGCCTGTTTAATATTTGTGGGATTAATTTAATAATTAATTGGGCTTATATTTTCAGGTGATGAAGACTATGGGAATTGAAGAGTTTACTTTGGAAGAAATGTCTTGGTTCATCATATTTCATTTTTGGCAAGCATAGTAGCTTGCAACCTTAGCAAATGATTTTTCCATTTTGAACTTTAGGAAAGATACATTTATTTATGTGGAATTTATTAAAGCCTATGGCTTTACCCTAGTCCCAATATTTGACACTCTATTTTTGTAAAAGAAGAGTGCCGTGCTCTCTAAAAAGCACATCTTGTATATTTTGGGGGCTATGGCCTAATTTTGGTGGAAAAGAAAGCTAATAAAGATTTAATACTCTTGTGTGGGGAGAGGCCACGCACAAGAGGGGGGAAGATTGCACCCAACATGGTCTATTGAGCTAAGTATTTTAATTTTGTTAAGTGTTTGAATTTCAATTGATTTGATTTAGTTGAAGGGTTTGAATTTCAATTGATTTGATTTAGTTGAAGCTTGCAAAGCATTGGTTTTTATGGTTGAATCAATTCTTGTGAATTCTCTACTCTTCCACAATCTATCCTAGAATAAGATTCCGGTTGCAGTGGTATCAGAGCTTGGGCTAGGAGATTTGTAGAGAAGGTAGGAAAGGAGATTTGTGGAGAAGGTAGGAAAGGGCTTCAACTTCTCAAAAATCAAGAAAGTGCAGGAAATTATCCAGTGGAGAGAAGGGTGTTTTGTAGGTCTTTACCCAAAGGACAAAGATTCAAAACTAGATCTACTCTCAAACCCACTCACCACCCTGCAAAACCATCCCTCTCTATCAAAAAGTGGTTTTTTCAAATACTCAGTGAAATCAAAATCTGACCGCATGGATGAAATCCTCATAGCCAAAAACCTCACAGTATCAGAAATCAGAAAGCTTCAAGCACTAGCAAATCCATAATGGATGGAGCACATTAATCAGTGTAAAAGCCATCAAAAATTTCTCAAAAAGAAACCCAAGAAGGAGGCGCATGGCGGCAGCTTGCCGGTGCAAATCGGCGTGTGGAAGTGATTAAAAAAATTACATAAGCTTAATCTTTTTCTAATCTAATCTTACTTTTCCCAAACCCCATGCAAGTCACATCACCTTTTTGAGCCTTTACTTCCCCTATTTTCAAATTTGAAGAGAAATACAAAAGGTTTTCAAATCTGAAATTTTTGGGTGCAGAAAAGTGATTTACAGGTTTTTAAAGGCTTAAAAATTGCCTAGAAAAGAATAGAAAATTCCAAAATCATTTCTGAAAAAATTTTAAAAAATATTACAGAGATTGGGCAAGGTTTACAAGACTGTTTCAGCAGGTTTCAAAGTGCAAAAAAATTATTTCATCAATAATTCGACTAGCCCAAGTCTCGTGAATCACACGGAATCGTTCGGGATTTGTTTGAAGCGATGAGAATTCAATTCAGCCATTGAACAGCGTGTTTGTTCAGCTTCAACCAAGATCAAATTGCAGGAGAAAAAAACAAGATAAGTACTTACATTTGCTTTATTTATTTACATTAAATAAAGTAAAATTTTATTTATCTACATCATTTGCACAAGCACTATGGCAGATTTTCCTATCTCACCATCAATTCAAGAGCAACTCCTTTCTTTACAACATCAAATTGTAGAAGAAAGAGTGAAGCGTATTGAATTGGAGAGACAGCTCACGAGTCGTAGACACAAGCGTGACTCTTCGCTATCTTTTGATGATGAAGATGACACTATCCAAAGGGTTGTAAATGCTACATTGCAAGCACAAAGGTCACAAAAAGAATCCAAGATTAGTCAGAAAGTTTTCACATTTCAAAATTATGACGGAAAGAAGGATGCTAGGGTCATTCTAGCTTGGCTTAGTCAAGTAGATGACTATTTTTCAGGAGAAAAATTTTCAGAGAGTGATAAGATTAAATGTGCAGTCAATCATTTGGTAGACAGCACAGCTTTATGGTGGAGTGTAGTAAAGCAAGGTCGTGACAAGCCAGATTCTTGGAAAAGATTTCAACGGCTGGTTAAAAAGCACTTTTTACCCTCACAATTCAAGTCCAAAGTTAGGCACCAATGGGACACTTTGCATCAACTGGAAAAGGAAACTATGTCACAGTATGTAGAAAAGTTCTGGAATACTTTATTACAGGTGCAGGTTGTGGATAGAGTCAGCGAGAAGGATCAAAAGAGAAAATTCATTTCGGGCCTTAGATCTACCATTAGGGCCGATGTGAATATGTTTCGACCTCATTCACTATCTTCTGCAATATCTTTGGCAACTAATTCTGAACGTAAAAATGGTTTTCCTAAAGAGATTAAAGCACATGAGGGAATTTCTTCTAAACCATTTACTAAATCTTTTTATGCTTCAAAGAAGATGTATAAACCAGGTTATGACAAAGGCAAGGACGAGGCTAAAGGCAACATGAGTACCAATAAGAAAGTCAATGGTGGAAAACCGAAGACATCTACTATCAAATGTTTCAAGTGCCACAAAGAAGGTCACATAGCACCGAATTGTCCAGAGCATATCAAGAATTCAACACCAGCAGACAGCAGCAGCAGCTCGAGTCAATATGATTGAAGAAGATGACAATGAAGAAGAATCATTCAAGCAAGAGGGTAATTCTGATCCAGACTACTCAGAACAAGAAAGTAAACCTCATGTTCATTCTTTGCTTAAAATAAAAGGAACAATAAATGGACATGAAGTTCTTATTTTACATGATGATGGTAGTACACATGATTTCATTTCTGAAAAGGTACTTAGAGCATTAAATCTTCATTCTTCACCTACGCACTATAAAGTCAAAGCAACATTTACTGGAACAAAGTATAATTGCATGCAAGAGTTGAAAGATTTGGATTTATGCATTAACAGAAAAGAGGGATTTCTTAGTTGCACCTTTACAAGGGGTAGATATAATTTTGGGTATGCCTTGGAGACACAAGTACAATCCTATTATAGACTATGACACTCATAGCATTGCTCTTAGAAAGGACAATGAAAATATTATCCTCCAGTGTCAAGTCAAAGAAGAAATGAGTCCTTTGTTGAGTCACACTCAAGCAAAGAGAGCTCTAAGAAAAAGAGACAAGACTTATATGGTATGGGTTAACCAGCTTGATGCTGAGTCTGACACATCTAAAAGTCCAAAGTTTGATCTTTTTATCTCCAAAATTTAGTGACTGTTTTATGGAAGATCTACCTCTAGGATTACCTAAGTCTAGGCCCGAGGATCATAGTATTGACTTATTGCCTGGAAATTCTCCGCCTTGTAAAGCTCCCTATACAGTCAACAATTTAGAGCAAAAAGTAATAGTACTTCTTGTTAAGAAGAAGAACGGAACTTACCGAATGTGTGTAGACTACCGTGCATTGAATAAAATTACTGTCAAGAACAGATATCCTATTCCTAGGGTAGATGATCTTCTCGACAAGCTTAGAGGATCAAAGGTCTTTAGCAAGATTGACCTAAAGTCTGGGTATCATCAAGTTCGTATGACTCAATCTGACATTTTCAAGACAGCTTTTAGAACCCAAACTGGTCATTATGAGTTTTTGGTTATGCCATTTGGTTTGACCAATGCTCCAGCTACTTTCAGCCGTATGATGAATCGCATATTCCTTAAGTTTCAAAGTTTTGTTATAGTGTTCTCTGATGACATTCTTGTTTTCAGCAAGGATCGACAAGAGCATGAACAACACTTGGAACAAGTGTTCAACCTTTTGAGAGAAAATGAATTGTATGTCAATCCTGAAAAGAGTTCTTTTTTTCAAGAAGAGATTGAATACTTAGGTCATATAGTGTCGGCTGAAGGGATTTGTGTAGATCCTAAGAAAATTGAGTGTATTGCTTCTTGGCCTACGCCTAGAAACATACATGATCTTAGATCTTTTCTTGGCCTATGTAGTTATTATAGGAAGTTCGTCAAGAATTTTGCTTCTATTGCTCATCCTTTGACTGAACTCCTTAAGAAAGCTACAAATTTCAATTGGACTGAAAAGCAAGATAAATCTTTTGCAACACTCAAGAATGCTTTAACACAAGCACCAGTTCTAACACTACCTGATTTTCAAAGACCATTCTTTATAGTAGTGTCTGATGCTAGTGGCAAAGGATTTGGAGCTGTTCTTATGCAAGACAACCATGCTATTGCTTATCAAAGTAGAAAGCTTAAGCCTGTAGAGCAAAATTATAACACATATGACAAGGAATTAGCAGCAGTAGTGCATGCTTTGAAAATCTAGAAGCATTACCTAATGGGTTTTGAATTTCTTATCAAGACAGATCAACAAAGCATTAGGCATTTGCTTTCGCAACCCCTTATTTTAGATAGGCACATCAAATGAGCATCTTTCATTCAAAGTTTTCAACCTATGATTTAATACCAACCTGGAAAAGAAAATATTGTTGCCGATGCTTTGAGTCGAAGACCAAATATCAACAACATTTCCATTATTGAAAGTGAATCATTTGTACTTATGAAAGAAACTTATGAAGTTGATCCAGATTTTTCTGAAATATGGATCAAATTGCGAAAACAATTGGACGCCTCAAGGAAGTTATTCTCATAATAATGGCTATCTTTTCTTTGAGAAAAGATTATGTGTTACTCAACCTTATAGACAACTTGTCTTGGAAGAGATGCACCAACCACCATTTGTGGGACATAGAGAAGTTTCCGCAACACTTCAAGTAGTTTCTCGAGAATTATTTTGGCCTCATTTGAAGAATGATGTAGCTAAATTTGTAGCTGAATGTAACATTTGCCAAATAATTAAAAGCTACAAAGGCAAAGCTTTGGGATTGCTTATGCCTCTACCCATTCCAGATAGACCATGGGAACAAGTGTCTATGGACTTCATTACTAGCTTTCCTACTACTTCCAGTCATCATGACATGATTTGGACAATAGTGGACAGGTTTAGTAAGCAAGCCTATTTCATTCCATGTAAAAAGACACTAACTTCTCAGCAAGCCACGAACATATTTGTCAAGCAAATCTTTGTTCATAATGGACTACCCAAAGTGATAGTTTCTGATAGAGACTCTAAATTTTGTAGTCACTTTTGGGTTGCTCTTTTCTCAAACTTAGGCACGTCCACGGCTTTCCATCCGGAATCGAATGGATAGACCGAAGTCACAAATAGCACTATCTTAGATATGCTTAGAGCCTTTGTTTCCCAGCAACTTAGAGCATGGGATAAGTACATACACCTACTCCAATTTGCTTATAATAATACTCCTCATACTGCACTGATCGAGCACCATTTGAGATTATCTATGGTAGAGCTTTGCCTATTCCGGCTACTAGACTCTCCCATAAGATTGAAGCTGCTGACCAATATATTAGAGACTTTGATCGCATTTTATCTGAAGTGCGTGATTGTATTGCAAGAGCTCAAGAGAAGTATACAACTCAAGCAAATAGGAAGTGTAAAGATTTTTCATTTCAAGAAGGTGATTATGTACTTTTGAGAATTGAAAAACGTCGATTAAAGAGTGTGGAAAAATTCCCTGCAGTGAAGCTAGCGCCTAGATATTATGGGCCATTTAAAATCCTTCAAAAGATTAATGATGTGGCCTATAGACTAGAGCTTCCGTCTAACTGGAATATCCACAATTCTTTTCATATCCATCTCTTAGAACCTTTTCGAGGAACACTTCCTACTCACCCAACATATGAGGAACCACCTCTTATATTGAAGGAGAGGAAGAAGTACTAGTTCCTGATGCTATCATTGACCAAGAGATAACAACAACAAGAACAGGTAATCAATACTTCAAGTATCTTTTGACTTTCAAGAATCATCCTCAAGAAGATGCTAAATGGATGCTTGAGAAATTTTTCCGAGTTTACCCTGAAATTCTTCATTCTTTTCAAACCCAGCAAATCCGCAATTGAGGACAATTGCAAACTCAAGCAAGAGGGATGTCATGAGAATATATTTTAAGTCCTCTAAAAAAATATTATTTATCCCCTCTTGAGTAATTTGGGGATGCCTAGGTTACTCTTGCATCATGCTAGTTAGGTTTGTATGGCAGGGTGATTCCTGGGGTACTTACGCCTCGTAGTCATGAGTTGGTTATGATTTGTGCCTGTTTAATATTTGTGGGATTAATTTAATAATTAATTGGGCTTATATTTTTAGGTGATGAAGACTATGGGAATTGAAGAGTTTACTTTGGAAGAAATGTCTTGGTTCATCACATTTCATTTTTGGCAAGCATAGTAGCTTGCAACCTTAGCAAATAATTTTTCCATTTTGAACTATAGGAAAGATACATTTATTTATGTGGAATTTATTAAAGCCTATGTGGCTTTACCCTAGTCCCAATATTTGACACTCTATTTTTGTAAAAGAAGAGTGTCGTGCTCTCTAAAAAGCACATCTTGTATATTTTGGGGGCTATGGCCTAATTTTGGTGGAAAAGAAAGCTAATAAAGAAATACTCTTGTGTGGGGAGAGGCCACGCACAAGAGGGAGGAAGATTGCACCCAACATGGTCTATTGAGCTAAGTATTTTAATCTTGTTAAGTGTTTGAATTTCAATTGATTTGATTTAGTTGAAGCTTGCAAAGCATTGGTTTTTATGGTTGAATCAATTCTTGTGAATTCTCTACTCTTCCACAATCTATCCTAGAATAAGATTCCAGTTGCACTGTTTATAGGTTTACATCAAAATAGAGAACAACTTTTGGCAAGTGTTTGGCATGTAATGAGTTCTTATGATGTTTATATGCAACGTGGAGGATGTATGGATGTCAATATATATGGCCTACACTTGATCATTTCTTAGTGATTTGAAGGATTTGAAGGCTTGCAAAACTTGTCATAACAGGACATAATGGACTGTTCATACATAGTCGAGATCAAATGCTACTTGGGTGAATTTTTATGCAAAATGTGAGCTCATTGGAGTGTTTCAAAAAGTGGAAGACCGTTTTGGATACGTTTCTCAGATTTTGTGAGTGGTGCCAAGTTGTTTTCAGCTTATGCAAACAATGGTTTTGAGTCCTAGATTTTGTCTCCATAAAAATTTTGGAATGTGTGGACATCATTGGTAACGAAGTATATGTATGTATGTGTGTTTGAGTTGATTAGAGCAAAATGAGTGACAGTCCAGACAATATTGTAGGTGAAAAACTTGATATACACAACTTCCAGATTTGGAAGTACCACATGACAAACTTCCTTGAAGGCAAAGGACTATGGAACTTCGTGAGATGACAGGTGAGGAGACATAGCCAAGGGTTCTCCCAATGAATACAACACCCGCCCAGCTTACAGCACATATGAATTGGACAGAGAGGGCCTTCAAAGTGTTGTATTATTTCTCCATTTGTGTGACAAATACCACGTTATGCCATATTCAAGACACATATAATCCCAACGATGCATGGGATACATTAGTGAAGCTGTATGATACAACTACATAACCAAAGAAGATGCAATTGAAGCAAAAGATACATGGTGTGGTTGGAGTATAAATGATTATGTACAGGAGATCAAAGAATGTGCTGATGCACTTGACTGAGTTGCCA
This sequence comes from Cibotium barometz, assembly GCF_041138505.1. Lineage (NCBI taxonomy): Eukaryota > Viridiplantae > Streptophyta > Polypodiopsida > Cyatheales > Cibotiaceae > Cibotium > Cibotium barometz. The sequence goes on from NC_141090.1 coordinate 22,859,636, forward strand.
TTACATTGAATGGTTTGGGAAAGGATTACAAAGAATTTGAAACCTCTATCAGGGTTAGAGGTGGAGACTCCCTAGATTTTGATGAGCTGATTTCATTCCTTATTGTGCCTCATCTAGCAGAAGGGGGCATGCAAGGGATTCTACACTCATAGAGGTGCTAGAGGCAAGAAAGAGCTAGTCCAAGAGGACGTACAGGTGGACGTGGTTGGCATGATAGGCCACCACAACAACAATAGGATTCACAGCCATCATTTGGTGCATGTGGTGGTAGAGGTTTTTACCCTCATGCTAGAGGGAGGTTTGGACCTCATGGTAGAGGTCGTTGGCAACCACAACAACAAAATATGCATGACATTAAGTGCCATTATTGTGGCAAACTTGCACACATGGCTAGAGATTACTACAAAAAGAAAAATGATATTCATGGTCGTAGAGTACAACATGGAAATCATGCATCATCTAGTAATGAAGGACACATAGATCATTTTTTTACCATGAAGCATGTGATGGGTACTATGGCATCTTACAAAGAGAGTGATGACACATGGTACATGGATTCAGGAGCATCAAACCACATGACTTGTCATGGAGAGTGGTTTGATAATATGATGCCAACACAAAATCAGGATTATGTTGCTACAGGTGATGATACTCAGAATCCTATTACAGATGTTGGTAGTGTGCCGTTGAGGATGCATGATGGCAGGGTGAAAACTATATCTGAGGTGTTGTATTGTCCATCGATACTACAAAGAGTTTGGCATATCAATGGGACAAATGGTTGAACAAGTATTGCCAGCAGAGTGAGATTTAATGAACATGGTTGCTTTGTTGAGGATTTCAAGCATGGCTACAAATTTATTGCCAAAGTTCAAAAAGTAGGAAGATTATTCAGGCTAGATGCAAGCATTCCAGAATTGATGTCAGCCATGTTTTCTCATAGTCATGGGATAGTGCATGACATTGATATTTGGCATAAAAGGATTGGTCATGTAAACATTCAAAAGCTGAAATCTATGCAAACAACTCATTGTTGGTGGTATATCTAGATTCAAATATAATGGGAGTACACATGTGTGTGATGCATGCCAATTTGGGAAACAAGCAAGGTTGCCATTTCCCAAGGGACAGTCAAATGAAACTAAACAAGTGCTCATTTCTAGAGATGTGGTGTTTGATGAGTTAGCAAGTTTGTACAAAAACAAATATGATGCTATGGTGGATGACATAGTTGAAGATGTGCATGTGAACTTGCCAAAAAAGAGTACTATTTCATTATCTGGGCCAAGTGAAACATCGACTGGATGTGACAATGTAAGTCCATGGTCATCAGGAAGGTTGAGACATGGTAGTGTGAGAACAAGTGAAAGTGTTGCTGATAGAGGAAAAAAGAAGGTTGAAGGAATTGGTATAACAGGTTATGAGTCATCTGGCTCGGAAAGCTTAGATGAAGAACTTGGCATCCCAGCCTTAGGTACTCTAGGTGTAAGGCAAGAGAGATATGTTCCTCCACATGCAAGAGCACAGGGTGTACAAGTGATCTACAGGTTTTAAGAAGATCACAAAGGATTAGGTATCCAGTGGGGAGATTGACATATAATGGGTATGCAATGTATTATGCATACATGACATCAATGATAAAGCATGTGAAACCATCATGTTTTGGAGAAGCTATTGGAAAGCATGCATGGGAAAAAGCAATGGACGAAGAAATGGATGCCTTAGTATACAATGATACATGGGACTTGGTTGCACTACCAAGTGGAAATAATGACATTAGTTGCAAAAGGGTGTATAAAGTGAAATGTAAGGCAAATGGATCAATAGAAAGGCATAAAGCAGGGCTGGTCACAAAGGGATATGCATAGACACATGGCTTGGATATTATGTGATGAGACATTTAGCCCTTTGGCTTGTGAATCCCAAATACCCTACACATGTATGTAAGTTGAAGAAGGTCTTGTATGGATTGAAGTAAGCACCACGTGCTTGGATATACAAGATAAGTAGGTATCTCATTAGCATTTGTGTTCATGTGGGAACATTAGATTCATCACTATATGTAAAGAAGACAACACAAGGTATTGTGGTGATTTTCATCTATATAGATGACTTGATCGTGATAGGTGATTCAAGCAAGGATATTGCTGATGTGAAAGCTTCATTATGTGGTGAATTTGATATGAAATACTTGGGAGAATTGAGATACTTTCTTGGAATTGAAGTGGTAAAAAAAAGGCATTTGGTTAGTTCAAAGACAATATGCAATGAACATGCTGGCAAAGTATGGAATGAGAGGTTGTAAGCTAATAAGCACACCATTGGAACTAAATGTGAAGCTAAGGGCTGATTGTGAGGAAGAGATTGAGGATGTGACAATGTATAGAAAGATGGTTGGTAGTTTGATATACATGACTATCACTAGTAGACCGGATTTATGCTATGCGGTTGAGCTTGTAAGTCAATTTATACAATGCCCAAGGAGACCACATTTGGATGCAGTGAGAAAAATCTTGAGATATGTGAAAGCTACAGTAGCACATTATGGACTCCTTTATGAGAGTACGAAAAAGTTATGGATGTTCATGGATATACATATGCAAATTGGGCAGGTAGTTCTTGTGGCAGAAGATGTACTAGTGGCTATGCTTTCACATTGCGAAGTGCAGTGGTGAGTTGGAGTAGCTAAAGGCAACCCAAATTTGCTTTATCTAGCACAGAGGTAGACTATAGAGGAGAAGCTATGGCTGCATGTGAGGTGATATGGCTGAAAAATCTACTCGAAGATTTGAGACAACAATGTGATGGAAAAGTTGTCATACATTGTGACAACATGAGCAGCATGCAGTTGGCAACAAGCAATCCGATCTATCACGCGAGGACCAAACACATTGAGGTCCACTATCACTTCATCAGGGGGGAGAAAGTGTTGGATGGATAGATCGAGTTGACATATGTGAAGAATGAAGAGCAAGTTGCAGATATCTTTACCAAACCACTTGGTAAAGAGAAGTTTGAGTGCATATGGATATGGATATGGTAAGCTTGAGAGGGAGCGTGGAGAATGCAAGCTCATCGGGAACTGCTGGTGGATAGCGGTAACATGTGGACACTAGTCTTGGAGTGTGTGTGTGTGGACAATAATGGCCACATCCACTAGTGTGTGGACATTAGACTTAGGTTATTCTCAATGTGAACTTATCACTATTGTAGTGTGCTGCTGTGTTTTGTGGTGTGCAATGAAGGAAAGCTATGAAGCTTCTCTATTGTGTAGATGTTGATGTTTTTGAGATAATGAGAGCTAATTAGGGTTTGCCTCTATATACTTGTGTCTATTTCATCTCTCTTTTCAATTGTCATACCGGAGAGCTTCATAATTAATGGGTCGTAAAGAGTGTGCTCAATCTTGCTATGATGGAAGCAAGAAGAGGGGCTCTACTTTGGTAACATGTCACACTCACTTGAAAAAGAAAAGATGATGCAAAAGAAAACCACTAATCATATCCTAATCACAATTGCACTCCATCATGCAATGCAAGATTACAACAACAAATCACATGTGTGTGTGTGTGAGAGAGAGAGAGAGAGAGAGAGAGAGAGAGAGAGAGAGAGAGAGAGATATCACATACAATCTATTGTAAAGGGGAATTATTATGCTTTGGTTAAGAAGTTGACTTATGTACATGTGACTAGCATTCACACTAAATCGACCCCCATGACTTCAAATTAGTCCATGGTGGTATTTTACTAGCCTAGCAGTTACATATGAAGTCCAAGACTTCCCCTATTTTACAATAATCCCAATTGAAGGCTGCACACTCATAAGGTACAATTACCGTCATACAAAGTGTTGCGTCTTTTGAAATACAAAGATGCCTTTTTAGTGAAAAAATAAAGTGATGGCATCGTAAGGTAGCATGGTCAAGGCCATGTTAACCGAAAATATTAACAGAGCAGGGAGGGAGGCTGGGAGGCTGGGAGATGAGGTAAGAGAGAGAGAGAGAGAGAGAGAGAGAGAGAGAGAGAGAGAGAGAGAGAGAGATGATGTGATCGAGAGGAGAGAGAAAGATGAGACGAGAGAGGGAGAGAGAGAGAGATGGAGAGAGATAGAGAGAGAGGGTAGAGAGAGAGATGGGAAGAGAGAGAGTGAGAGGGAAGGTGGGAGGGAGGTGAGAAAGGGATAAGAGGAGAAGGAGAGAGAGAGAGAGAGAGAGAGAGAGAGAGAGAGAGAGAGAGAGAGAGAGAGAGAGAGAGAGATGGGAAGAGAGAGAGTGAGAGGGAATGTGGGAGGGAGGTGAGAAAGGGATAAGAGGAGAGAGAGAGAGAGAGAGAGAGAGAGAGAGAGAGAGAGAGAGAGAGATGGAGAGATGAAGTGAGAGAGAGAGAGAGAGAGAGAGAGAGAGAGAGAGAGAGAGGATGGGAGAGGGAGAGGGAGAGGGAGAGAGAGGAGCTAAGCTAGGCTGAAGGGGAGAAAGTGGGGTAGGCGAAGAGGTGGTGGTGGAGATAGTGAGAGGAGATGGAAGGAGCTAGTGGTGGAGGGACTAGAAAGAGAATGTTCACATCTTTAAGAGAGAAGGGTTTCCACCAAGAACTCCCTCCCAAGCTCTCTCCACCAAGCACTCCCAAAAAACACACTCATAGCCAAAGTGCCAGAGGTGCAAGTCCCAAAGGCTACAATAGCCCCTAAAAAGGCTGATAAACCAGAACCACATGTCTAAAAGAAGAAGAAGACATCAAGAGTGTGGAAATACAATGCACAATCACTTGTCAAGGACAATAATGTCGTGATTGTTAAAAGTGATTCGGATGAGAACTCAGAGGTCACCTCCCTCAAGCCTACTCTTCCCAAGCGGAAAAGAAACCCACTCTTCCCAAGCGGAAAAGAAACCCATAAACTATGAAACTCAGAGGTCACCTCCCTCAAACCCACTCTTTCCAAGCGGAAAATAAACCCATAAACTATGAAAACCTTCTAATGAAACTATTGGGGGGGGCAAGATGAGCCTGGATGGGCGTTGGAGGTGGAGAAACTGCTACACAATCATCTAGAACATCTTTATAGAGGTAGACAGTGGTACCTAAAGGGAAAAATCACTACCTCTCACACTCTGCAGCAAAATGGTGTTGCAAAGCACAAGAATTATGCTATTGTTGAGATGGCAACAAGGAGTATGCTTAATAACAGGAATCTACTTAAATCCTTTTGGACTGAGGCAGTTAACACACATGTATGTACATTCTTAACAGGAGTGCAACAATACCCCATGCATGCAAGCCTCACAGCTCAATCTTGGATGAAGTTATCCAATGGTTTACAATCCATCATGCCACCATTCGTCCATGATCCCTCGTCCGCCCATGAGTTGTTATCTATCCTCGATCCATCCACAAGTTATCGTACATCCTCGATCTGTCCAATTAGAGAGGGGTGTTCTTGCAGAGATTCTCATAAAAGGGGAAGGCCATTGATGCCATCAAAGGAATAATCATCGAAAATAGGATGCTTGCCAATTATTTTAGGGAAAGCCCTAAGGCTAGAGAGAGAAAAAGGGATTAGGATTATAGAGAGAGAAAATAACTTTAAGTGAAAGAAAATACCCTAGATTAATTTAGAAATTATTTAGAAGGATATTTAGAATTTCTGGAGATAAAGAATGCATTTAGTGATGCCAATTCTCCATGGATTATAGCAGATGTGGCTGATTTTTCTTATTGCAAAAGCCAACCTTATCCATGTCCCTAAACACTAAGCTCTTTGATGGCCTAACATAATCTTCCATGTTTTGCTTGGGTTGGTGCATCTTAAATTCATGAGAAAGTATCTCCTTATATGAGACTTGCAAAGTATTAGCACGTTGGAATGTTGGTGAGGTGCTTAGATTTCCTTGTGAACAAAAAAAAGCATAGCCAAACTTGCTTTGTTGGATATAGGAGCAGCAAAAAACTTAGTCATATGAGACTTGGGTCTCATATGGGAAACCTACCCTTGATCCCTAGTGAGACTTGGGTCTCACTAGGGAAACCTACCCTTGATCCGACCAATGCTCTGTCGCAAGTTTTTATAATGAATGTAAGGGATGTGAAAGATTAAGTTCCCACATCAATTTTTATCCCATTGGTGGAAGGTAGTTTTTATGTTATAACTGTAGGTATAATACTTGAAGAGATCATCCTTGGAACGGCATGGATTGCTAAACTTGACTGCAACATAGATTGGACCATGAGGACAACCACAATCAAGTTAGCATAATAAATTCATTCAAAAGTTACTAACATTACTACAAGTAGGTCCCATTCATTCGGTAAGCACAATTATTTGTAAACTCAAAGCCTCTAATCAACCCCCACAACATCCTTAAAACCAAAAGTAAAGGAGATAAAATCCAAACCAAAGGATGGAATCTTCATCAAAAATCAGGGGGGCACCATAAAAGAAACAACCAATACGTCCGATCCTGCTACCTCGATTTCTCAAAAAGCCCCAATGAACCAGGATGAAGCAAGTGTGGGTATCGAAGACACCAAGGAAACCAAATTGTGAGCCAACCAAATAGCTAAAGCCCAAGAAAAAAAGGCCTAAATAGGTGTGGATTCCAAAGGAGAGTATCCCCAAAATGCCGACAAAAATTGATGACAAGCTGATGTGGATCCCTAAGCAGAGAAGAAATAGAAAGCCATATAGTGATCCAACCACACAAGGATGGGTGACCATGTAGATATCACTAATAGCCCAAAGATACTACTAAGGAAGAAGCCAAATAAGGGTGCCAAAAAGGGCATTGGGAAGAGCAAACAATATCTTCCTTTATAGCATCTAAATTACTGAAAACATACAGCATAGGACATCTAGCAACCCTGCAGTTATCCCTTGAACCTCTGCTCATTCAGTCAACTGCCTGAACTTTCTCAATCTAAATCAGTTGTCTCACCTAAATGTCCTCCTAGGTCAGATCTAACTCTGAACAAGTCTGATCTTTAACTCCTCAGCTAACTCCTTTGATCTTCTACTGACCTGAATTGACCCTAACTCTCTCAGTTTGTCTCACCTGAATGTCCTCCTAGGTCAGATCTAACTCTGAACAAGTTTGATCTTTAACTCCTCAGCTAACTCCTTTGATCTTCTACTGACCTGAATTGACCCTAACTCTCTCAGTTCAGCTGCTCTACTAACTGTTTTTTGATTGAGCTAACTGTTGCTGACCTCTATCAGATCCTTGTCCTCTAGACTCACAGACTTTCTTCAAGGACCATCAACTCTCTCAAATCCTTTGGTCCAGAACTCTACTGAATCTATCACCCCACACCACTTCCAACTATCAGCTGACTCCTACCTGACTCAGAACTCTCTACTCTTGTTTCCTCTAACACTTTTACAAACCCCTAAACACCTAAGAATCAACAATGATCTAGCCTTGCAACTCCTAATCTGACAGCACCTGACTCCCTCTAACTCTGTTAAATACTCTCCAGCATTAAAACTATCTGATTGGCCCTGACAGACCTCTGACTATCAGACCTGACTCAAAATAGCTTCCTCTCAACCCAGAAAGACTAGTTTGACCCTTCAAGTGACTGACCCTGATGTTTAGCTGACCATGTCTAACATTGCTGGCTTTCAGCTGTGCTAACACTAGCTGAATCAGCCCCCTGACGGTAGACTTTCAATTGACACTAGCAGCCTTGATTGTGGACTTTAGATTTTGACTCACAATGATTTTTCTCAACAATTTCGATCAAAGCAACATACCCACCTCAACTAAAAAACCAAAACACAAAACTTTATCATCCACTTACAAAGGATTCAAACCCAAATTCATTGTCCTATGCATATAGATAAAACCAAATTAGTTTCAACAACCCTGAGACTTTGGGCTTAAATAAAAGAAAAAAAGATGAAAAATGAGAGTGCCTCCAGAGCTCCAAACCTGATTGATGGACCCTACAACCACCTCTGTAGGTTTTCTTCTTCAAACAGAAACCAACAGTTGAGCGAAACCCTGGGTAGCACCAAGTTCTAAGAGAGGTGCAAACATAGATCCCTGGGCTTACCTGTGCAACCTAGCTGTCTTTCTCACTCTTTACAAGGTGGGATTAAAAGATGCAACCCTCCTAGAGCGAGGAAAGAAAAGTTAACAAAATCATCATCACGCTCAAGAATCTTGCATCAACAAATCACACCAAAACAGGTATGGGTGCCCAAAAAGCAAGATAAGGGAAAAGCTAAGATAGAGCACACACGGACTAAAGAAGAGCAAGAGCAAGAGCAACTTCAGAAGCAAATCCAAGAACTACCCTCTTCTTCTCAGCCTTTGCATGATGGAATCCCAACTTCCCTATAGTTCGATGAAGTCTCTGATGATGAGCACAGTAGTGTGAAGATTGTCCCAGCACAAGATGGCTTAAAAACCAACAACGTCTCATTCTTAATCTAGGTGGAAGCCAAGCTCATGAAAATGATGCAGAGCCCCTCAACTCGAGTAACAAAATGCATCCATTACGGGCACTTGGTGTGCAGACACTTACCATTGTAGGTAATCCAAAAATCTTTACAAGGTGGGACTCGTGATTTTCCCAAGTTTCCTAACATCTGGAGGCCTTTAGAAACGAGTCCTAATGGGAAGGGAGGGATTGTGATTATTTTGCAAGAAGGCGAATGTGAAAAGCCTCCCAAGGCTTACAAAAACCCTACCACCTATGTGGCCCTAGTGCATCCTTGATTTACCTATGTGGGTGGAGGACGAGAAAGGGTGGTGCATGAGAGGTAAAAGTCACATGATATTGGAGCGTTCTAGTGGACTGCACAAACAATAACTCCCCATATCCCAAAGAGCATAAACCACAGCCCATGTACAAAACGGTGAAGGGCCTCCCACTACGGTCGTGCGCGAACGCTCCATGGATCCATGCTATACCTAGAACGATGATTGTGTAGATGTTGGGAAGCATAAGGCTTTGAAAGGGGTCTAAGGGCTCACATGGAGGCCGTAGAATATTATGGTCGATAGCATGGTACATAGATTATAACACATCGTGATTTGATCTCACCACCACACGCAGTCATCAGTGATAGCAATGTCATGATATGCTCGAGCTCGCCATTAATGTTGCATATGAGAGGAGGAGGAGGAGGTGTGGTGCGCGAGGAAATTGGTTGTATTTGAAGCCCTAGCCTATGACACGCAATTTAATCATCATAAGGTGCGGAGATAGAGGGGTGAAAAACCCACATAGCAAGATTGCCAGCTTAAGCGTTACCTTTATGGGCTCGACGGGGGACTGCTCATATAGCACGACTATACTTGAACAGGATCTGTTCTATAGTCCGTACATCTTGCCTGAGCATTCCTGCTCTGACAAGTCGCACAGCCCGGAAGACGAAAGGAGGCTCAGCCGCCAGAGCGTGAATAACTTGCCAGGGCTGCTGGGTGTCCCCGCCCTCCGCCCTGCGCCTTGATGACCGTCCCGCCGTGCTCATTCCGCCGGTGGTGAAGGCTGCTGAGCGATCTGACGGGTGTTTTCCCCACCCGCCATTTTTGGCATATATATATATATATTTTGCAAAGCCCAACAACAACTGCTTCGCTTCTTCCCCGTCGTGTGTCTCACCACCACCACTAAGCTCCTTCACTCCTCCCAAACACATTTATAGACACTATTGCACTACATAAATCCCCTTTCTTATACCTCAACCTCCTAAGCTCATTTAGACATGTTGACCAAAGCGGTTCAGACAATTGTATCACACTCATCATTGGCGAGGTGGCCTCCTCAACCCATGGGAGGAGTCCTCCCTATCTCCATGTGTTAAGTACATATATTAGTAAATACAAAATATGCATAACTAATTCCAAGAAAATATTGGTGACCAAGAAATGGACCTAATCCTCAGAGTCTTCGGGTGTGGGAAAGGCTCATAGTTCTGGTTCTCATCTTTACCCTGTTGTTGCAACGTTTAGACATGTTGTATCACACTCATCATTGCGAGGCGGCCTCAACCCATGGGATAATTCTGCCCTGTCCACACAGGTTATCTTCAAGGGTTGGTTTTCTTTGTGTATATAAATGCGATTGGTCTCCCAATAATGAACCAACCTTGCTTCCCTCATGTAAGGCCTTTTGAGGATCATTGTGTATGACCATCTCCTCTCTAAAAGTCTACACCATAAAATGTGTAGTGGAAGCCTAGTCCAAAAGTCTTGATTTTTGCATCTTGCAAGATGCCAATGGAATTGGTCATGTTCCTCAAAAGGAGCTGGCTAAATGCGTAAGGGACATACACTGTTCCTTCCCTAGGAGGTGGTGCCTGTGTGATGGGGATGAGATAAAGTCCTCATTCCACCGATCGCCTCAGAGAAAATGTTGCATTGGCTATGGTGAGCCATGGAAGGCCATTTTTCACCTTCCACTAAGTCCTCCCTCAATGTATCTAGCAATGTGGGGCTTGCTTGGATTGGTTCTAGAGGTAGAGGGCTTCGAAACTTGTTCTATCTATGACCTCTTGAGAATGGTTATGGCTCTGTCTGACACCTTGGGAAATCTCTAAGATCCCTTTACTAGTTCTATGATTGGCTTTGGGATAGGGTCTAGGAAGATATCCTCAAGTGGGATTAGTGCTTTGTATTGAACCACCTGCTCTAGCACTAGCTCTAGTTTAGTGTCACGTACCTTCCTTTTACAAGCTCCTTGGCTTGTTTCATCCTCACTTTCTCCAACAAGGGGTTGGGGTAATCCTTGAGTTCCATTAGAAGGTTTTCATAGTTTATGGGTTTTTTTTCTGCTTGGAAAGAGTGGGTTTCAGGGAGATGACCTCTGAGTTTTCATAGTTTATGGGTTTCTTTTCCGCTTGGGAAGAGTGGCGTTTGAGGGAGGTGACCTCTGAGTTCTCATCCGAATCACTTTTAATCTCTCTCCTCCCATCTCTTTCTCTACCCTCTCTCTCTATCTCTCTCCATCCTCTCTCTCTCTCTCTCCCTCTCTCGTCTCATCTTTCTCTCTCCCCTCGGTCACATCATCTTCTCTCTCTCTCTCTCTCTCTCTCTCTCTCTCTCTCTCTCTCTCTCTCTCTCTCTCTCACCTCATCTCCCATCTTGCCTCCCTCCCTCCGTGCTGTTAATATTTCCGGTCATTAGGGGGCATTTGAACATATTTTGGGCCTTTTACTAATGAAAGTAATTAGCAACGGACCAATAGGAATAGAGGATTGTGCACATCTGGTCTCCTTTGTGAATATAGGGAGGGAGACTAGGCTATAGGGAGGGGGACTAGGCTTTCAGTACTAATAATTACACTTGTCCCTTTAAAAAGGTAGGGGGTTTAGGGTAGGTACGGTCCCACCATTTTTCGTGGCTCAAAAAATCCTTCAAATTTTCGAGATCCCCCCAAAACTCACATTTCCCCCCAAAAACCCATCTCAAATTTCATTGTAATCAAAAATTTCATTTTCAAGTCCGCTTTCCCTCTTGAACGTCCAAATTAAACTCTTCCTCTCTTTCTCTTCCATCGCTATCTCATTTGCCCAACCCTAATGAAACCATCAAAGCCCGAAACCCTAATCTTTCTCCTCCATCTTAATCTCCCTCCCTTCTCGGAGCTCCATCTCTTTCATCTTCAAGGCTCCCGTAAAACCCTAGTCTGCACATCTCTTTCCTTTTTACTCTAAACATAACCTTTCTACTCCACCTTCCAAGAAGATATGGCCGCACCAAGAAGACCAAAAAACGAGATTGAGGAGATATCCTTGCACAACAAGAAGGACGATGATGGTGCTTTGGTGGGAGAGGCATTTCGTAAGAGCGCTTGGGTTTATCTACAGCCTGTTGTGCTGCAATCGGGCCTCACCGAGTTCGACGGCGAAAATGTACTAGAGCACCATTGGAAAGGTTGTTTACAAGGCTTCAATAAGGCAAGCAATGGAAAACTAGTGGCCACGGTACAACATGTTTACACAGCACGAGATATCCATCTTCACCAACAAACTTGATTTCCAGACAATTGTAAGTATCGTAGTAGGTAGAAAGGGGCATGTGAGATTTTTTGACAGAGATGTTTCAATCTAAGTCAACTTATTTCTTGTTTGCAGATATTTTTCCTTCAAACATGGTAGAGGAGCAGCCATTGGAAAGCCTTACACCGGAACATTTCAAGCATTGCATGCAGACATTGGTCAGGCAATGCTTTCTTGTGTAAAACAAGTGCAGAACTTCTTAAGGAAAAGGTTTTCTTTTATCGACACTCCTATTTGGTGCCAAAGCAGGACGGTGCTTATTAGCTTACAACCTCTCACTCCATACTTTGCCAGCATGTTCATTGCATATTGTCTTCGAACTAACCAAATGCCTTTTTTTTTACCACTGCAATGCCAAGAAAGTATCTCAATTCTCCCAAGTATCTCATATCAAATTCACCACATAATGAAGCTTTCACATCAGCAATATCCTTTCTTGAATCACCTACACGATCAAGTCATCTATATAGATGACAATCACCACAATACCTTGTGTTGTCTTCTTTGCATATAGTGATGAATCTAAAGTTCCCACATGAACACCAATGCTAATGAGATACCTGCTTATCTTGTCTATCCAAGCACGTGGTGCTTGCTTCAATCCGTACAAGACCTTCTTCAACTTACATACATGTGTAGGGTATTTGGGATGCACATAGCCTTCTGGCTGCTTCATGAACACTTATTCTTGCAATTCACCATTTAGAAATGCATTCTTTACATCCATTTAACACATTTTCCAACCATTTGACACAACCAATGCAATCACAGATTTCATTGTTCCCATCTTAGCCACACGGTATCATAATCCAAGCCATGTGTCTATGCATATCCCTTTGTGTGACCAGCCTTGCTTTATGCCTTTCTATTAATCCATTTGCCTTACATCTCACTTTATACACCCTTTTGCAACTAATGACATTATTTCCACTTGGTAATGCAATCGAGTCCCATGTATCATTGTATACTAAGGTATCCATTTCTTTGTCCATTGCTTTTTCCCATACATGCTTTCCAATAGATTCTCCAAAACATGATGGTTCCACATGCTTTATCATTGATGTCATGTATGCATAATGCATTGCATACCCATTATATGTCAATCTCTCCACTAGATACCTAATCGTTTGTGATCTTCTCAAAACCTGTAGATCACTTTGTACACCCTGTTTGTACACCCTGTGCTCTTGCATGTGGAGGAACATATATCTCTTACCTTACACCCTGTGCTCTTGCATGTGGAGATTTGAATCTTACAACCACTTTCTCATACAAAAACTTGGTTATTAACCACATGCAACACACATCAACTCTCAGCATAGAGTGAAATCTTATAGACTCAGAGCAAGAATAGATGTCGGGGTCATCCATCATTTTCCTAATTAACAAAAAACAAATTAGCATTATCTTGATCAAGCCATTTTCATTCATAAGAATGCATAAGTCTCGTACAAATCACGTGAATTAGAATTTGTATCAATGCGCTAAGTTTTCTATAACGAATATTTGTATACGTTCCAATTTGGTTCTACAGAGTTGAGTTACTTTCCAATTTCTTAAGTGACATGGTGGATTTTCTCTTAGAAGGATTGATGTGTAATAAAGTAGGAACTTTATTCAATAGGGTTAATAATGGGACAAGTCCATGTATAAAATAGGGGACTTGGACCATGGTTGTAACTTTTGATGATCATTTTTAGAAATGGAAACTTATGTTTCTTGGAGCTCATGGCTTCTCTCTTGGCTTGTGGAAGGCTATTTCCATTCTCTTGGTGAGAGACTAAACACACTTAGGCATCATGTTTACATGGTGATTACTCATATTTTTCATGCATTACATCCCTTCATTCCAATTGGTATCAGAGCTCTTGATTTTGATCATGGGCATGCATGGGTTGTTGGGAAAATTTGCTTGAAAATTTGAGTTTCTTTTAATTTTTTTTTCTCATTTTCTTGTAATCCTTGAGTGATTCTTGACAAATCTTCTCTAATCTTGCTTAATCTCATGGAGATGGTGAGCATTTCATGGAAATTGCTTGAATTTTGAGTGATTTTGGCCAATTTTGCCAATTTTGGACCAAATTTTGGGCCTCTGGACCAAAAATTTGGGACAGTCGGGCCAAATCTTAGGGCAAGTGACTAATTGCAATTAACTTTTCTGTTAATCACGTTTAGTAATCATCTTCTTCTTCCTCAAGCTTTCCATAGCCATGGGATGCTCTTCCTTTACCCGTTTTGATGCCAAACCTTAGGGTTTTTGTAGAGCTCACTGAGATCTTTCATTTGAGCCTCTTCTTGCAAATTTTTTTCTCAAGATTGGAGAGCTTTTGTTCATTCTTCCATGGTTGTGAGAAACCCTAGTATACCTTGCCACATTGAACCATATCTTTCATTGCTAAGCTTGTACACACTTCATAGGCATCATTGGTAGTCTAGTCATCTCATGAAGGAGGCAAAGAAGCGAAAAACGGCGGGTTGCAGCATGCTCACGCCTGAAATTTGCGCTGAAATGTGGGGAGGGAGAGCTAGGTGAAGCCTAGCTCTACTACCTCATGAGATGGAAGCCATTCAAGAGGGTTCTTAGCCATTGTTTGGAGCACATTTTCAAGCTATGTTCAAGCACATGGGAGGTGTTCTTTGGCTGCAAATTTCAGAGCAAAGAGAGGCTACGTTTTTCTTCAACAAGAGGCTTCTTCAACATTTTCTACCATTGAAGCTTTCCGGATGACATTGGTGAGTGGTTTGATCAATTTCTTGCAAGTTTGAAGCATTTGGTGGAGCTTGGGAATGGATTAGGGTTGGACACATTCAAACTCCCCTAATTTTCAGAAATTAACCATTAAAGCTTGACCATTCACATGCCAATATTGCTTCTCCATGCATTATTGATGGCAATGGTGAAAGGAATTGATTCCACATGAGCTTGGCCAATTCATAGATCACATTTTGGGGGATTTTCTTCATTATGTCTCAATTGGCATGCCATTGATGGAATAGCAAGCTTATGCAATGTTTTTGGAGTCCCTCATGCTCATCTTGATGCCATATGGACACTATGGATGCTATACATAGCCATGCCAATGCTATGTTTTACACATGGGCATAAGAGAGCATTTGGAAGCATGCATTTGTCAATATGATGTGAAAGGGATTGTTGGAATGCAATTGCAAATGCCTTGATTGTGGTTAACAAATGCTTATGCAAATGCCATGGTGAGGGCATTGTGAATTGTTGGTTTGTGTTGGAGCTTTTGGATGATGGATTGAGGCATGAGTCCATGCTTTATTGATGAGTTCTAAATTGTAAAAGGGCATGAGTCATGCTCAATACTTGTAAGCCAACAAACTTGTTCTATCATTTGATATTATCCACATCATTTTGTACCTACACTCACCATTGCTACCACTTCAAGTTTCTATAGAATCTAGCAATGTGTGAGGGTACCTTGGCATTGGTTGGAGAGGCCAAGGGGAGAATGGCTTGAACTCTTTGTGCCGTGATTGCCTTGGAAAAGCGGTACAAAGGGGGATTAGGTACACCGGTGTGAAGAAATGGCCTCAACCTTCACCTTGGAGGAAAACTCGGTGAAGGGGTGAGAAGAGCTTGGCCGGGAGATCGGCAAGCTTCAACGCGCGTCCTCAACAATCCTCACCATCGACTTTGTGGATGCATTTGGGCAATGGGGCCCCTTTTTCCGTCATATTGTGTGGATATTGCAAATGCTTTGATGGACAAAGAGTGCATATGATCTTTCATGACATTGTGGGATACAAAGAGTATTGCATTGTGATTTGAGAAGTTGCATTTTCATTTGAGATTTGGTTCCAATTACAAAGGAGACTCTGGCGGAATTTTTCCAACAAGGGAGCCAAACAAGCTTATTGATTGGAGATTTACCCCATGGATACACTTGAAGAGTTATTCACAACTACCAAGGGGAGAAACACCAATCATTTGTAGCCGGATTGAGCTTTGGGACCGAATTTTGGAAATTTCTGGGATTTTACAAAACCCTAATTCAGTCCTAGGGTTTTTGGGATTAGATCCGAGTGATTACACGACTCTATTCTACTCCTTGAGAGTTTTCAAATGAGCCATAGAACCCCTTAATCGGATATCACAATCTTGGTCAAAGTAGTCATATTGACTTTCTGGTCAAAGTCAAACAGAATATACTTCCACTTTGACTGAATTAAAATGCTTTTAGGGGTAGGTTCTATCTTCCGTTAGCTTTCTATAGAGCCGTCAAAATCCTAATTCCGACATATATTTTGCATTTTAGAGCCAAATTACTACTTTCAGCTGTCCCGCACAAACCCTAAAACAGAGAGTACTTGCCCACACCTAATTCTTACTGTGTTCATTTGGGAGGATAGTAGACACCATTACCTACCCATAGAACCTTCTTTTGTCCAATTCCAACATCATTTGGGCATTCTACCAACATCTTGCATTTCTTCACTATGCCGAAGGGAAGACCTCGCAAGGGTGGGGATGTTGTGCAAGAAATGATCATTGGTGATGAGGACATGGAAGGTAATATGGATGCAAGGGATGCATTCATCAATGAAGACAATGGGGGCAATGTACATAATCAAATTTCTCAAGGGACACAAGCGGCGGACTGGTGTGATGGAGGACAAGTTTGGGAAGTCTCAAGCACAAGAAAAGCATGGGAATTATGGTGACTATGAGCAAAGAAAAGGCAAGGGCATTTTGAATGAGAATTCCATGAAGGCCGTACAAGAGGATCCATTGGGAGCATCCACTCGGGGATTCATGGCGGATGCACGGAGACCTCTTGTCAAGGACATGTTTCCTCCTTCTTTTCATTCGGGTTTGTCTCACCTCAATGTATCAAAGGGTCCTACCTCTTCTAGGGCAATGCATTCAAGGGAAGAGGATGAGGTGTTTGTGAATGATGAGGAGATTGCACTCGATTGGAATCAAATGTCCTTTGCCCAAAGACAAAGGGATGCTCACGAGAAGTGGATGGAATTGTCGAATATCATCAAGAGGGATTACAGACTTTGCACAATTTATGGAGTCATACTCGAAGATGCAAAGATTCAAGCCCTCTACCCAACATGATAACCCATCCCACATATCTTCCAAGGATGTCAAAGACAAAATCTCACTATCAAAGTTCAAAGGTGACGGGTCATCTCCGCAAGAGTTGGAGGAGTGGGCTACCAAGCTTGACACCTATTTCCAACTTTACCCAAAAAGTGAGCGTGATATGGTACAATTTTCCTCCTTACATCTTGAAGATTATGCTCATCAATGGTGGAGGCACTTGGTCAAACAAGGGAACACGCCATCAACTTGGGAAGGATTGAAGCGGGAGATGAACTTGGCCTTCATTTCACCTTAGTGCTCGACCGATACCATGAAGAATGGTATGAGCTTTCTCAAAAGGGGATGATGGTGAGAGGTTACATCAAGAGATTTTTGAAGCTTTCAATGTACGTGGAAGACTTGAGTGAAGACATGAAGATGAAAAAGTTTGTGCATGGGCTTGAACACTTCATCAAGGCGGATGTGTCGGCTCAAAGGCCTAGCTCTCTCAAAGAAGCTATGAGGTTAGCCGAACTCTATGAGCCAAAGTACAAGAGGTCTCAGCCCATGACCTTCAACAAAGACACACTCAAACCAACCACTACTTCTTACAATTTTGGGAAAGGTCCTACCTCTACATTACCATCCTCTAATCCAAGAACTCTTACATCATTTGGGGGTGGACAGCCAAAGAATGGGATACATCAATTTGATGCCAAAAAGAGTAGTGACTTCATGAAGAAGAAGCCCTTTCAACCCTTCAAGAAGACTCAAAGAATGGATGATCCAAAGATTGAGGAGTTGAGAAGCAAAGGGCTATGTTTCAAGTGCAAAGAGAGGTGGTCACCCGGGCATGTGTGCAAATCAAAGAAGATTGTGGCCACTATGATCCTCATGGATGAGGAAGAGAACAAGGATGACTCTCATGACATTGAGGAATGGGAGGATTGCAATGAAGAAGCACATGAGGAGTCACTTGAAGACCATTCTTTCATCACGGAGGATGGTGAGTTTCCGTTTGATCCGGGAGGTGGAGTTAAGGAAAGCCTTGTGGACGGAGACATGCCTACCAATGCAGAAATTTCAGCTTGCATATGCTCTATCTCACAAGAGTTGTTGGCGGGTTGCAAGAACCCAAGCACACTAAGGTTGGTGGGGACCATCAATGGGAGGGTTGCACATATTCTTGTGGATTCCGGGAGCACTCATAGCTTCATCAACTCTAAATCCATCAACTCTCTCAAACTCAACACAAAGAAGACACCTACAACGTTCCAAGTGCAAGTGGCAAATGGGGAAAGTGAGAAGACTAGCTTGGTTTGCCCTTCTACAAAAGTGGTTTTATCCTCTTCATACACTTGGGAAGGTGATTTGGTGGTTTTGGATATGGGTCCCATCGACATTATCATGGGGTGTGATTGGTTGGCTTCACTTGGTGACATTCACATGAACCTTCAACAAGGTTTCATGAGCTTTCTACATCATGGGCGACAAGTGGTACTTGCTGCAAATGCACCTAAGAAGCTCTCTTTGATCACTCCAAGGGGACTCAAGAAAGAGATTAAGGCTTTTGGCACTATCTATGTGTTACATGTTACCCAAGAGGGGATGGAAGGCAGTGGACAGCACATAGATGAGGAAATGGCAACTCTTCTTAAGAAGTATACATGCTGTAATTTCTGGACAGCTTTGGGAAGGTCTACTATTGGGCCTATTTTTCTACTCCAACAAGCTTCATGGCGTATCCTAATGAAAGATTATGATGTGGGCTACATATGGCTGAGTGTACATATCATTTTCAGCCCAATATATGGAGTCTAAATGAAGGATTTTCAAGGGTCTTCATTGACTAGAAGGGCTGTCATAACAGTCCCACTCATACACTTTGGGCTTGAAGCTTTGTGGACTTGTATACATCCGGATTTTCATTGTATATGTGCTTTGGATGTACTTGAGAACTCTTAACCACTTCCCATTGATTACATTAGAGTCTCATACTTTGAGATTGTACATGTTATTGATTTTGAGGACAAAATCTTTGGGAAGAGATGGTTTGTAATAAAGTAGGAACTTTATTCAATAGGGTTAATAATGGGACAAGTCCATGTATAAAAGAGGGGACTTGGACCATGGTTGTAACTTTTGATGATCATTTTTAGAAATGGAAACTTATGTTTCTTGGAGCTCATGGCTTCTCTCTTGGCTTGTGGAAGGCTATTTCCATTCTCTTGGTGACAGACTAAACACACTTAGGCATCATGTTTACATGGTGATTACTCATATTTTTCATGCATTACATCCCTTCATTCCATGATGGTAGTAACCACAAGTCTTCTGTGTACTATCCACAAAAAACTAGATAGCATAAACAAGGTCCTATGCATTGTGCACTATGTTTACAAAGACAGTTGAGGCATCAAGGATGAATTGTGAGAATAAGCTCTCATCCACTTTATGGGCTTGCAAAACTGCCTATAAAACCTCAATTGGGACTACATCGTATAACCTAGTCTTTGGACTTTCGGACTTGATGCCGTACTCTCGATTGAATTCATGATCCCAACCTCAAGGAAGGTAACATAGCAAATGGAATGAAAGCATAAGCAAGGCCCTATGTTGAAAGAATAAACAAGGTCCTATGCATTGTCCTTACAAAGAAGCTCCTATGCACTGTGTTTACAAAGACAGTTGAGGCATCAAGGATGAATTGGGAGAATAAGCTCTCATCCACTTTATGGTCTTGCAAAATTGCCTATAAAACCTCAATTGGGACTACATCATATAACCTAGTCTTTGGACTTTTGGACTTGATGCCATACTCTCGATTGAATTCATGATCCCAAACCTTGAGGAGGGTAGAATAGCAAATGGAATGAGCGGACAGTGAGTTGTCTAAACGACTCATAGAGATCCAGAAACTTAATGAAGCAAGGTTATACTCAGTGTGGTGGGCATGGATGCCGAGAAAAAGAGAAGGAAAAGATGCCAATATCAAAACCAAGAGGTTCAAGGAAGGGGACCTAGTTCTACTTTATAACCTGAACAAAAATAAAAGGAATTTAAAGTTGAGAGGGATGGGTCCTTTCAGAATCTACAAACTCACAACTAGAGGGACATCACATCTAGAAATTCTTGATGGAGTACAAATGGAAGGATTCCTCAATGGGAGCAAACTTAGAAAATACTATGGGCCACTGTCTTATGAATAAATTTAAGCCATTCACAAAGGCTCAAAAAAAAGAGAAAACATGAGACTAAGATGAAGAGACGATCCCAATGGGAAGCTAAAGCTGGGGCAAAAAAAGAAAAGCAAAGGAAAGGTATTATACCTATCCACATGGCTGAAATGCATAACAATCATGAGGAGGAAGAGGTCAAACCCGTGAGGTTGTTTTAGTATTTATGTGAAAAAGGTACACGAAACAATAGTCGTGCATCGTTGAGATCTTCATGATTGATCGCAATTGTCTAGACATTGGGTGGGGGGGGGGGGGGGGGGCAAGATGAGCCCGGATGGGCGTTGGAGGTGGGGAAACTGCTACACAATCATCTAGAACATCTTTATGGGTAGACGGTGATACCTAAAGGGAAAACTCACTACCTCTCACACTTTGCAGCAAAATGGTGTTGCATAGCACAAGAATTGTGCTAATGTTGAGATGGAAAGGAGTATGCTTAATAATAGGAATCTACTTAAATCCTTTTGGACTAAGGCAGTTAACACAGGTATGTACATTCTTAACAGGAGTGCAACAATACCCCATGCATGCAAGCCTCACAGCTCGATCTTGGATGAAGTTATCGAATGGTTTACAATCCATCATGCCACTGTTCGTCCATGATCCCTCGTCCGTCCATGAGTTGTTATCCATCCTCGATCCATCCACAAGTTGTCGTAGATCCTTGATCTATCCAGTTAGAGAGGGGTGTTCTCATAAAGGGGAGGGCCATTGATGCCATCAAAGGAATAATCATCCAGAATAGGATGCTTTCCAATTATTTTAGGGAAAGCCTAGAGAGAGAAAAAGGGATTAGGGTTAGAGAGAGAGAAAAAAACTTTAGGTGAAAGAAAATACCCTAGATTAATTTAGAAATTATTTAGAAGGATATTTAGAGTTTTTGGAGATAAAGAATGCATTTAGTGATGCCAATTTTCCATGGATTATAGCAGATGTGGCTGATTTTTCTTATTGCAAAAGCCAACCTTATCCATGTCCCTAAACACTAAGCTCTTCGATGATTTGCTTGGGTTGGTGATCCTTAAATTCATGAGAAAGTCTCTCCTTATATGAGCCTTGCAAAGGAGTAGCACGTTGGCATGTTGGTGAGGTGCTTAGATTTCCTCGTGAACAAAAAAAACATAGCCAAACTTGCTTTGTTGGATATAGGAGCAGGAAAAAACTTAGTTATATGAGACTTGGGTCTCATATGGGAAACCTGCCCTTGATCCGACCAAAGCTTTGGTACAAATAGTCTCAAGTTTTTATAATGAATGTAAAGGGATGTGAAAGATTAAGTTCCACATCAACTTTTATCCCATTGGTGGAAGGTAGTTTTTATGTATAATACTTAAAGAGATCATCCTTGGAAGGGGATGGATTGTTAAACATGACTGCAACATTGATTGGACCATGAGGACAACCACAATCAAGTTAGCACAAAAGAGTTGGGATAGAGATCTCTACTGATATACAAAAGTTACTAACATTACTACAAGTAGGTCCCATTCAGCCGGTAAGCGCAATTATTCATAAACTCAAAGCCTCTAATCAACCCCCATCACATCCTTAAAACCAAAAGTAAAGGAGTTAAAATCCCAACCAAAGGATGAAATCTTCTTTAAAAATCAAGGAGGCACCATAAAAGAAACCAAATGCTAGCAACCAATACGTCCAATCCTGCTACCTCGGTTTCTCAAAAAGTCCCAATGAACCAGGATGAAGCAAATGTGGGTATCGAAGACACCAAGGAAACCTAATTATGAGCCAACCAAATAGCTAAAGCCCAAGAAAAAAAACCCTAAACAGGTGTGGATTCCAAAGCAGAGTATCCCTAAAATGCCGACAAAAATTGATGACAAGCTGATGTGGATCCCTAAGCAGAGAAGAAATAGAAAGCCATATAGTGATCCAACCACACAAGGATGGGTGACCATGTAAATATCACTAATAGCCCAAGGATACTCCTAAGGAAGAAGCCAAATAAGGGTGCCAAAAAGGGCGTTGGGAAGAGCAAACAATATCTTCCTTTATAGCATCTAAATCACTGAAAACATACAGCACGGAACATCTAGCAACCCTACAGTTATCCCTTGAGCCTCTGCTCATTCAGCCAACCGCCTGAACTTTCTCAATCTAAATCAGTTGTCTCACCTAAATGTCCTCCTAGGTCAGATCTAACTCTGAACAAGTCTGATCTTTAACTCCTCAGCTAACTCCTTTGACCTTCTGCTGACCTGAATTGACTCGAACTCTCTCAGTTCAGCTGCTCTACTAACTGTTTTTTGATTGAGCTAACTGTTTGCTGACCTCTATCAAATCCTTGTCCTCTAGACTCACGGACTTTCTTCCAGGACCATCAACTCTCTCAAATCCTTTGGTCCAGAACTCTACTGAATCTGTCACCCCACACCACTTCCAACTATCAGCTGACTCCTACCTGACTCAGAACTCTCCACTCTTGTTTCCTCTAACACTTTTACAAACCCCTAGACACCTAAGAATCAACAATGATCTAGCCTTGCAACTCCTAATCTGACAGCACCTGACTCCCTCTAACTCTGTTAAATACTCTCCAGCATTAAAACTATGTGATTGGCCCTCACAGACCTCTGACTATCAGACCTGACTCAAAATAGCTTCCTCTCAACCCAGAAAGACTAGTTTGACCCTTCAAGTGACTGACCCTGATGTTTAGCTGACCCTACAACCACCTCTGCAGGTTTTCTTCTTCAAACAGAAACCAACAGTTGAGCGAAACCCTGGGTAGCACCAAGTTCTAAGAGAGGTGCAAACATAGATCCCTGGGCTTACCTGTGCAACCTAGCTGTCTTTCTCACTCTTTACAAGGTGGGATTAAAAGATGCAACCCTCCTAGAGCGAGGAAAGAAAAGTTAACAAAATCATCATCACGCTCAAGAATCTTGCATCAACAAATCACACCAAAACAGGTATGGGTGCCCAAAAAGCAAGATAAGGGAAAAGCTAAGATAGAGCACACACGGACTAAAGAAGAGCAAGAGCAAGAGCAAGAGCAGCTTCAGAAGCAAATCCAAGAACTACCCTCTTCTTCTCAGCCTTTGCATGATGGAATCCCAACTTCCCTATAATTCGATGAAGTCTCTGATGATGAGCACAGTAGTGTGAAGATTGTCCCAGCACAAGATGGCTTAAAAACCAACAACGTCTCATTCTTAATCTAGGTGGAAGCCAAGCTCATCAAAATGATGCAGAGCCCCTCAACTCGAGTAACAAAATGCATCCATTACGGGCACTTGGTGTGCAGACACTTACCATTGTAGGTAATCCAAAAATCTTTACAAGGTGGGACTCGTGATTTTCCCAAGTTTCCTAACATCTGGAGGCCTTTAGAAACGAGTCCTAATGGGAAGGGAGGGATTGCGATTATTTTGCAAGAAGGCGAATGTGAAAAGCCTCCCAAGGCTTACAAAAACCCTACCACCTATGTGGCCCTAGTGCATCCTTGATTTACCTATGTGGGTGGAGGACGAGAAAGGGTGGTGCATGAGAGGTAAAAGTCACATGATATTGGAGCGTTCTAGTGGACTGCACAAACAATAACTCCCCATATCCCAAAGAGCATAAACCACAGCCCATGTACAAAACGGTGAAGGGCCTCCCACTACGATCGTGCGCGAACGCTCCATGGATCCATGCTATACCTAGAACGATGATTGTGTAGATGTTGGGAAGCATAAGGCTTTGAAAGGGGTCTAAGGGCTCACATGGAGGCCGTAGAATATTATGGTCGATAGCATGGTACATAGATTATAACACATCGTGATTTGATCTCACCACCACACGCAGTCATCAGTGATAGCAATGTCATGATATGCTCGAGCTCGCCATTAATGTTGCATATGAGAGGAGGAGGAGGAGGTGTGGTGCGCGAGGAAATTGGTTGTATTTGAAGCCCTAGCCTATGACACGCAATTTAATCATCATAAGGTGCGGAGATAGAGGGGTGAAAAACCCACATAGCAAGATTGCCAGCTTAAGCGTTACCTTTATGGGCTCGACGGGGGACTACTCATCTAGCACGACTATACTTGAACAGGATCTGTTCTATAGTCCGTACATCTTGCCTGAGCATTCCTGCTCTGACAAGTCGCACAGCCCGGAAGACGAAAGGAGGCTCAGCCGCCAGAGCGTGAATAACTTGCCAGGGCTGCTGGGTGTCCCCGCCCTCCGCCCTGCGCCTTGATGACCGTCCCGCCGTGCTCATTCCGCCGGTGGTGAAGGCTGCTGAGCGATCTGACGGGTGTTTTCCCCACCCGCCATTTTTGGCATATATATATATATATTTTGCAAAGCCCAACAACAACTGCTTCGCTTCTTCCCCGTCGTGTGTCTGGGCGGCATCCCACCACCGTTTCTCTTTGGCTGCTGGCCAGCCAGCCAGCCTCTCACACTTACCCGCCGACCTTCATTCGGAATGTGCCCCTTCATGTCATTCCAGTGTGGTTAACCACCACCACTAAGCTCCTTCACTCCTCCCAAACACATTTATAGACACTATTGCACTACATAAATCCCCTTTCTTATACCTCAACCTCCTAAGCTCATTTAGACATGTTGACCAAAGCGGTTCAGACAATTGTATCACACTCATCATTGGCGAGGTGGCCTCCTCAACCCATGGGAGGAGTCCTCCCTATCTCCATGTGTTAAGTACATATATTAGTAAATACAAAATATGCATAACTAATTCCAAGAAAATATTGGTGACCAAGAAATGGACCTAATCCTCAGAGTCTTCGGGTGTGGGAAAGGCTCATAGTTCTGGTTCTCATCTTTACCCTGTTGTTGCAACGTTTAGACATGTTGTATCACACTCATCATTGCGAGGCGGCCTCAACCCATGGGATAATTCTGCCCTGTCCACACAGGTTATCTTCAAGGGTTGGTTTTCTTTGTGTATATAAATGCGATTGGTCTCCCAATAATGAACCAACCTTGCTTCCCTCATGTAAGGCCTTTTGAGGATCATTGTGTATGACCATCTCCTCTCTAAAAGTCTACACCATAAATGTGTAGTGGAAGCCTAGTCCAAAAGTCTTGATTTTTGCATCTTGCAAGATGCCAATGGAATTGGTCATGTTCCTCAAAAGGAGCTGGCTAAATGCGTAAGGGACATACACTGTTCCTTCCCTAGGAGGTGGTGCCTGTGTGATGGGGATGAGATAAAGTCCTCATTCCACCGATCGCCTCAGAGAAAATGTTGCATTGGCTATGGTGAGCCATGGAAGGCCATTTTTCACCTCCCACTAAGTCCTCCCTCAATGTATCTAGCAATGTGGGGCTTGCTTGGATTGGTTCTAGAGGTAGAGGGCTTCGAAACTTGTTCTATCTATGACCTCTTGAGAATGGTTATGGGTCTGTCTGACACCTTGGGAAAACTCTAAGATCCCTTTACTAGTTCTATGATTGGCTTTGGGATAGGGTCTAGGAAGATATCCTCAAGTGGGATTAGTGCTTTGTATTGAACCACCTGCTCTAACACTAGCTCTAGTTTAGTGTCACGTACCTTCCTTTTACAAGCTCCTTGGCTTGTTTCATCCTCACTTTCTCCAACAAGGGGTTGGGGTAATCCTTGAGTTCCATTAGAAGGTTTTCATAGTTTATGGGTTTTTTTTCTGCTTGGAAAGAGTGGGTTTCAGGGAGATGACCTCTGAGTTTTCATAGTTTATGGGTTTCTTTTCCGCTTGGGAAGAGTGGCGTTTGAGGGAGGTGACCTCTGAGTTCTCATCCGAATCACTTTTAATCTCTCTCCTCCCATCTCTTTCTCTACCCTCTCTCTCTATCTCTCTCCATCCTCTCTCTCTCTCTCCCTCTCTCGTCTCATCTTTCTCTCTCCCCTCGGTCACATCATCTCTCTCTCTCTCTCTCTCTCTCTCTCTCTCTCTCTCTCTCACCTCATCTCCCATCTTGCCTCCCTCCCTCCGTGCTGCTAATATTTCCGGTCATTAGGGGGCATTTGAACATATTTTGGGCCTTTTACTAATGAAAGTAATTAGCAACGGACCAATAGGAATAGAGGATTGTGCACATCTGGTCTCCTTTGAATATAGGGAGGGAGACTATGCTATAGGGAGGGACACTAGGCTTTCAGTACTAATAATTACACTTGTCTCTTTAAAAAGGTAGGGGGTTTAGGGTAGGTATGGTCCCACCATTTTTCGTGGCTCAAAAAATCCTTCAAATTTTTGAGATCCCCCCAAAACTCACATTTCCCCCCAAAAACCCATCTCAAATTTCATTGTAATCAAAAATTTCATTTTCAAGTCCGCTTTCCCTCTTGAACGTCCAAATTAAACTCTTCCTCTCTTTCTCTTCCATCTCTATCTCATTTGCCCAACCCTAATGAAACCATCAAAGCCCGAAACCCTAATCTTTCTCCTCCATCTTAATCTCCCTCCCTTCTCGGAGCTCCATCTCTTTCATCTTCAAGGCTCCCGTAAAACCCTAGTCTGCACATCTCTTTCCTTTTTACTCTAAACATAACCTTTCTACTCCACCTTCCAAGAAGATATGGCCACACCAAGAAGACCAGAAAACGAGATTGAGGAGATATCCTTGCACAACAAGAAGGACGATGATGGTGCTTTGGTGGGAGAGGCATTTCGTAAGAGCGCTTGGGTTTATCTACAGCCTACTGTGCTGCAATCGGGCATCACCGAGTTCGACGGCGAAAATGTACTAGAGCACCATTGGAAAGGTGGTTTACAAGGCTTCAATAAGGCAAGCAATGGAAAACTAGTGGCCACAGTACAACATGTTTACACAGCACGAGATATCCATCTTCACCAACAAACTTGATTTCCAGACAATTGTAAGTATCGTAGTAGGTAGAAAGGGGCATGTGAGATTTTCTGACAGAGATGTTTCAATCTAAGTCAACTTATTTCTTGTTTGCAGATATTTTTCCTTCAAACATGATAGAGGAGCAGCCATTGGAAAGCCTTACACCGGAACATTTCAAGCATTGCATGCAGATATTTTTCCTTCAAACATGGTAGAGGAGCAGCCATTGGAAAGCCATTGGAAAGCCTTACACCGGAACATTTCAAGCATTGCATGCAGACATTGGTCAAGCAATGTTTTCTTGTGTAAAACAAGTGCAGAACTTCTTAAGGAAAAGGTTTTCTTTTATCGACACTCCTATTTGGTGCCAAAGCAGGACGGTGCTTATTAGCTTACAACCTCTCATTCCATACTTTGCCAGCATGTTCATTACATATTGTCTTCGAACTAACCAAATGCCTTTTTTTTTACCACTGCAATGCCAAGAAAGTATCTCAATTCTCCCAAGTATCTCATATCAAATTCACCACATAATGAAGCTTTCACATCAGCAATATCCTTTCTTGAATCACCTACACGATCAAGTCATCTATATAGATGACAATCACCACAATACCTTGTGTTGTCTTCTTTGCATATAGTGATGAATCTAAAGTTCCCACATGAACACCAATGCTAATGAGATACCTGCTTATCTTGTCTATCCAAGCACGTGGTGCTTGCTTCAATCCGTACAAGACCTTCTTCAACTTACATACATGTGTAGGGTATTTGGGATGCACATAGCCTTCTGGCTGCTTCATGAACACTTATTCTTGCAATTCACCATTTAGAAATGCATTCTTTACATCCATTTAACACATTTTCCAACCATTTGACACAACCAATGCAATCACAGATTTCATTGTTCCCATCTTAGCCAGGTATCATAATCCAAGCCATGTGTCTATGCATATCCCTTTGTGTGACCAGCCTTGCTTTATGCCTTTCTATTAATCCATTTGCCTTACATCTCACTTTATACACCCTTTTGCAACTAATGACATTATTTCCACTTGGTAATGCAATCGAGTCCCATGTATCATTGTATACTAAGGTATCCATTTCTTTGTCCATTGCTTTTTCCCATACATGCTTTCCAATAGATTCTCCAAAACATGATGGTTCCACATGCTTTTTCATTGATGTCATGTATGCATAATGCATTGCATACCCATTATATGTCAATCTCTCCACTAGATACCTAATCGTTTGTGATCTTCTCAAAACCTGTAGATCACTTTGTACACCCTGTTTGTACACCCTGTGCTCTTGCACGTGGAGGAACATATATCTCTTACCTTACACCCTGTGCTCTTGCATGTGGAGATTTGAATCTTACAACCACTTTCTCATACAAAAACTTGGTTATTAACCACATGCAACACACGTAAACTCTCAGCATAGAGTGAAATCTTATAGACTCAGAGCAAGAATAGATGTCGGGGTCATCCATCATTTTCCTAATTAACAAAAAACAAATTAGCATTATCTTGATCAAGCCATTTTCATTCATAAGAATGCACAAGTCTCGTACAAATCACGTGAATTAGGATTTGTATCAATGCGCTAAGTTTTCTATAACGAATATTTGTATACGTTCCAATTTGGTTCTACAGAGTTGAGTTACTTTCCAATTTCTTAAGTGACATGGTGGATTTTCTCTTAGAAGGATTGATGGTAGTAACCACAAGTCTTCTGTGTACTATCCACAAAAAACTAGATAGCATAAACAAGGTCCTATGCATTGTGCACTATGTTTACAAAGACAGTTGAGGCATCAAGGATGAATTGTGAGAATAAGCTCTCATCCACTTTATGGGCTTGCAAAACTGCCTATAAAACCTCAATTGGGACTACATCGTATAACCTAGTCTTTGGACTTTCGGACTTGATGCCGTACTCTCGATTGAATTCATGATCCCAACCTCAAGGAAGGTAACATAGCAAATGGAATGAAAGCATAAGCAAGGCCCTATGTTGAAAGAATAAACAAGGTCCTATGCATTGTCCTTACAAAGAAGCTCCTATGCACTGTGTTTACAAAGACAGTTGAGGCATCAAGGATGAATTGGGAGAATAAGCTCTCATCCACTTTATGGTCTTGCAAAATTGCCTATAAAACCTCAATTGGGACTACGTCATATAACCTAGTCTTTGGACTTTTGGACTTGATGCCATACTCTCGATTGAATTCATGATCCCAACCTTGAGGAGGGTAGAATAGCAAATGGAATGAGCGGACAGTGAGTTGTCTGAACGACTCATAGAGATCCAGAAACTTAATGAAGCAAGGTTATACTCAGTGTGGTGGGCATGGATGCCGAGAAAAAGAGAAGGAAAAGATGCCAATATCAAAACCAAGAGGTTCAAGGAAGGGGACCTAGTTCTACTTTATAATCTGAACAAAAATAAAAGGAATTTAAAGTTGAGAGGGATGGGTCCTTTATTAATCTACAAACTCACAACTAGAGGGACATCACATCTAGAAATTCTTGATGGAGTACAAATGGAAGGATTCCTCAATGGGAGCAAACTTAGAAAATACTATGGGCCACTGTCTTATGAATAAATTTAAGCCATTCACAAAGGCTCAAAAAAAAGAGAAAACATGAGACTAAGATGAAGAGACGATCCCAATGGGAAGCTAAAGCTGGGGCAAAAAAAGAAAAGCAAAGGAAAGGTATCATACCTATCCACATGGCTGAAATGCATAACAATCATGAGGAGGAAGAGGTCAAACCCGTGAGGTTGTTTTAGTATTTATGTGAAAAAGGTACACGAAACAATAGTCGTGCATCGTTGAGATCTTCATGATTGATCGCAATTGTCTAGACATTGGGTGGGGGGGGGGGGGCAAGATGAGCCCGGATGGGCGTTGGAGGTGGGGAAACTGCTACACAATCATCTAGAACATCTTTATTGGTAGACGGTGGTACCTAAAGGGAAAACTCACTACCTCTCACACTTTGCAGCAAAATGGTGTTGCATAGCACAAGAATTGTGCTAATGTTGAGATGGAAAGGAGTATGCTTAATAACAGGAATCTGCTTAAATCCTTTTGGACTAAGGCAGTTAACACAGGTATGTACATTCTTAACAGGAGTGCAACAATACCCCATGCATGCAAGCCTCACAGCTCGATCTTGGATGAAGTTATCGAATGGTTTACAATCCATCATGCCACTGTTCGTCCATGATCCCTCGTCCGTCCATGAGTTGTTATCCATCCTCGATCCATCCACAAGTTGTCGTAGATCCTTGATCTATCCAGTTAGAGAGGGGTGTTCTCATAAAGGGGAGGGCCATTGATGCCATCAAAGGAATAATCATCCAGAATAGGATGCTTTCCAATTATTTTAGGGAAAGCCTAGAGAGAGAAAAAGGGATGAGGGTTAGAGAGAGAGAAAATAACTTTAGGTGAAAGAAAATACCCTAGATTAATTTAGAAATTATTTAGAAGGATATTTAGAGTTTTTGGAGATAAAGAATGCATTTAGTGATGCCAATTTTCCATGGATTATAGCAGATGTGGCTGATTTTTCTTATTGCAAAAGCCAACCTTATCCATGTCCCTAAACACTAAGCTCTTCGATGATTTGCTTGGGTTGGTGATCCTTAAATTCATGAGAAAGTCTCTCCTTTTATGAGCCTTGCAAAGGAGTAGCACGTTGGCATGTTGGTGAGGTGCTTAGATTTCCTCGTGAACAAAAAAAACATAGCCAAACTTGCTTTGTTGGATATAGGAGCAGGAAAAAACTTAGTTATATGAGACTTGGGTCTCATATGGGAAACCTGCCCTTGATCCGACCAAAGCTTTGGTACAAATAGTCTCAAGTTTTTATAATGAATGTAAAGGGATGTGAAAGATTAAGTTCCACATCAACTTTTATCCCATTGGTGGAAGGTAGTTTTTATGTATAATACTTAAAGAGATCATCCTTGGAAGGGGATGGATTGTTAAACATGACTGCAACATTGATTGGACCATGAGGACAACCACAATCAAGTTAGCACAAAAGAGTTGGGATAGAGATCTCTACTGATATACAAAAGTTACTAACATTACTACAAGTAGGTCCCATTCAGCCGGTAAGCGCAATTATTCATAAACTCAAAGCCTCTAATCAACCCCCATCACATCCTTAAAACCAAAAGTAAAGGAGTTAAAATCCCAACCAAAGGATGAAATCTTCTTTAAAAATCAAGGAGGCACCATAAAAGAAACCAAATGCTAGCAACCAATACGTCCAATCCTGCTACCTCGGTTTCTCAAAAAGTCCCAATGAACCAGGATGAAGCAAATGTGGGTATCGAAGACACCAAGGAAACCTAATTATGAGCCAACCAAATAGCTAAAGCCCAAGAAAAGAAACCCTAAACAGGTGTGGATTCCAAAGGAGAGTATCCCTAAAATGCCGACAAAAATTGATGACAAGCTGATGTGGATCCCTAAGCAGAGAAGAAATAGAAAGCCATATAGTGATCCAACCACACAAGGATGGGTGACCATGTAAATATCACTAATAGCCCAAGGATACTCCTAAGGAAGAAGCCAAATAAGGGTGCCAAAAAGGGCGTTGGGAAGAGCAAACAATATCTTCCTTTATAGCATCTAAATCACTGAAAACATACAGCACGGGACATCTAGCAACCCTACAGTTATCCCTTGAGCCTCTGCTCATTCAGTCAACCGCCTGAACTTTCTCAATCTAAATCAGTTGTCTCACCTAAATGTCCTCCTAGGTCAGATCTAACTCTGAACAAGTCTGATCTTTAACTCCTCAGCTAACTCCTTTGACCTTCTGCTGACCTGAATTGACTCGAACTCTCTCAGTTCAGCTGCTCTACTAACTGTTTTTTGATTGAGCTAACTGTTTGCTGACCTCTATCAAATCCTTGTCCTCTAGACTCACGGACTTTCTTCCAGGACCATCAACTCTCTCAAATCCTTTGGTCCAGAACTCTACTGAATCTGTCACCCCACACCACTTCCAACTATCAGCTGACTCCTACCTGACTCAGAACTCTCCACTCTTGTTTCCTCTAACACTTTTACAAACCCCTAGACACCTAAGAATCAACAATGATCTAGCCTTGCAACTCCTAATCTGACAGCACCTGACTCCCTCTAACTCTGTTAAATACTCTCCAGCATTAAAACTATGTGATTGGCCCTCACAGACCTCTGACTATCAGACCTGACTCAAAATAGCTTCCTCTCAACCCAGAAAGACTAGTTTGACCCTTCAAGTGACTGACCCTGATGTTTAGCTGACCCTACAACCACCTCTGCAGGTTTTCTTCTTCAAACAGAAACCAACAGTTGAGCGAAACCCTGGGTAGCACCAAGTTCTAAGAGAGGTGCAAACATAGATCCCTGGGCTTACCTGTGCAACCTAGCTGTCTTTCTCACTCTTTACAAGGTGGGATTAAAAGATGCAACCCTCCTAGAGCGAGGAAAGAAAAGTTAACAAAATCATCATCACGCTCAAGAATCTTGCATCAACAAATCACACCAAAACAGGTATGGGTGCCCAAAAAGCAAGATAAGGGAAAAGCTAAGATAGAGCACACACGGACTAAAGAAGAGCAAGAGCAAGAGCAAGAGCAGCTTCAGAAGCAAATCCAAGAACTACCCTCTTCTTCTCAGCCTTTGCATGATGGAATCCCAACTTCCCTATAATTCGATGAAGTCTCTGATGATGAGCACAGTAGTGTGAAGATTGTCCCAGCACAAGATGGCTTAAAAACCAACAACGTCTCATTCTTAATCTAGGTGGAAGCCAAGCTCATCAAAATGATGCAGAGCCCCTCAACTCGAGTAACAAAATGCATCCATTACGGGCACTTGGTGTGCAGACACTTACCATTGTAGGTAATCCAAAAATCTTTACAAGGTGGGACTCGTGATTTTCCCAAGTTTCCTAACATCTAGAGGCCTTTAGAAACGAGTCCTAATGGGAAGGGAGGGATTGCGATTATTTTGCAAGAAGGCGAATGTGAAAAGCCTCCCAAGGCTTACAAAAACCCTACCACCTATGTGGCCCTAGTGCATCCCTGATTTACGTATGTGGGTGGAGGACGAGAAAGGGTGGTGCATGAGAGGTAAAAGTCACATGATATTGGAGCGTTCTAGTGGACTGCACAAACAATAACTCCCCATATCCCAAAGAGCATAAACCACAGCCCATGTACAAAACGGTGAAGGGCCTCCCACTACGGTCGTGCGCGAACGCTCCATGGATCCATGCTATACCTAGAACGATGATTGTGTAGATGTTGGGAAGCATAAGGCTTTGAAAGGGGTCTAAGGGCTCACATGGAGGCCGTAGAATATTATGGTCGATAGCATGGTACATAGATTATAACACATCGTGATTTGATCTCACCACCACACGCAGTCATCAGTGATAGCAATGTCATGATATGCTCGAGCTCGCCATTAATGTTGCATATGAGAGGAGGAGGAGGAGGTGTGGTGCGTGAGGAAATTGGTTGTATTTGAAGCCCTAGCCTATGACACGCAATTTAATCATCATAAGGTGCGGAGATAGAGGGGTGAAAAACCCACATAGCAAGATTGCCAGCTTAAGCGTTACCTTTATGGGCTCGACGGGGGATTGCTCATATAGCAGGACTATACTTGAACAGGATCTGTTCTATAGTTCGTACATCTTGCCTGAGCATTCCTGCTCTGACAAGTCGCACAGCCCGGAAGACGAAAGGAGGCTCAGCCGCCAGAGTGGTGAATAACTTGCCAGGGCTGCTGGGTGTCCCCGCCCTCCGCCCTGCGCCTTGATGACCGTCCCGCCGTGCTCATTCCGCCGGTGGTGAAGGCTGCTGAGCGATCTGACGGGTGTTTTCCCCACCCGCCATTTTTGGCATATATATATATTTTGCAAAGCCCAACAACAACTGCTTCGCTTCTTCCCCGTCGTGTGTCTGGGCGGCATCCCACCACCGTTTCTCTTTGGCTGCTGGCCAGCCAGCCAGCCTCTCACACTTACCCGCCGACCTTCATTCGGAACGTGCCCCTTCATGTCATTCCAGTGTGGTTAACCACCACCACTAAGCTCCTTCACTCCTCCCAAACACATTTATAGACACTATTGCACTACATAAATCCCCTTTCTTATACCTCAACCTCCTAAGCTCATTTAGACATGTTGACCAAAGCGGTTCAGACAATTGTATCACACTCATCATTGGCGAGGTGGCCTCCTCAACCCATGGGAGGAGTCCTCCCTATCTCCATGTGTTAAGTACATATATTAGTAAATACAAAATATGCATAACTAATTCCAAGAAAATATTGGTGACCAAGAAATGGACCTAATCCTCAGAGTCTTCGGGTGTGGGAAAGGCTCATAGTTCTGGTTCTCATCTTTACC
Organism: Cibotium barometz; assembly: GCF_041138505.1. Taxonomy (NCBI): domain Eukaryota; kingdom Viridiplantae; phylum Streptophyta; class Polypodiopsida; order Cyatheales; family Cibotiaceae; genus Cibotium; species Cibotium barometz. Next base: position 22,894,175 of record NC_141090.1, read on the forward strand.
CTGTTGTTGCAACGTTTAGACATGTTGTATCACACTCATCATTGCGAGGCGGCCTCAACCCATGGGATAATTCTGCCCTGTCCACACAGGTTATCTTCAAGGGTTGGTTTTCTTTGTGTATATAAATGCGATTGGTCTCCCAATAATGAACCAACCTTGCTTCCCTCATGTAAGGCCTTTTGAGGATCATTGTGTATGACCATCTCCTCTCTAAAAGTCTACACCATAAATGTGTAGTGGAAGCCTAGTCCAAAAGTCTTGATTTTTGCATCTTGCAAGATGCCAATGGAATTGGTCATGTTCCTCAAAAGGAGCTGGCTAAATGCGTAAGGGACATACACTGTTCCTTCCCTAGGAGGTGGTGCCTGTGTGATGGGGATGAGATAAAGTCCTCATTCCACCGATCGCCTCAGAGAAAATGTTGCATTGGCTATGGTGAGCCATGGAAGGCCATTTTTCACCTCCCACTAAGTCCTCCCTCAATGTATCTAGCAATGTGGGGCTTGCTTGGATTGGTTCTAGAGGTAGAGGGCTTCGAAACTTGTTCTATCTATGACCTCTTGAGAATGGTTATGGCTCTGTCTGACACCTTGGGAAATCTCTAAGATCCCTTTACTAGTTCTATGATTGGCTTTGGGATAGGGTCTAGGAAGATATCCTCAAGTGGGATTAGTGCTTTGTATTGAACCACCTGCTCTAGCACTAGCTCTAGTTTAGTGTCACGTACCTTCCTTTTACAAGCTCCTTGGCTTGTTTCATCCTCACTTTCTCCAACAAGGGGTTGGGGTAATCCTTGAGTTCCATTAGAAGGTTTTCATAGTTTATGGGTTTTTTTTCTGCTTGGAAAGAGTGGGTTTCAGGGAGATGACCTCTGAGTTTTCATAGTTTATGGGTTTCTTTTCCGCTTGGGAAGAGTGGCGTTTGAGGGAGGTGACCTCTGAGTTCTCATCCGAATCACTTTTAATCTCTCTCCTCCCATCTCTTTCTCTACCCTCTCTCTCTATCTCTCTCCATCCTCTCTCTCTCTCTCCCTCTCTCGTCTCATCTTTCTCTCTCCCCTCGGTCACATCATCTCTCTCTCTCTCTCTCTCTCTCTCTCTCTCTCTCTCTCACCTCATCTCCCATCTTGCCTCCCTCCCTCCGTGCTGTTAATATTTCCGGTCATTAGGGGGCATTTGAACATATTTTGGGCCTTTTACTAATGAAAGTAATTAGCAACGGACCAATAGGAATAGAGGATTGTGCACATCTGGTCTCCTTTGAATATAGGGAGGGAGACTATGCTATAGGGAGGGACACTAGGCTTTCAGTACTAATAATTACACTTGTCTCTTTAAAAAGGTAGGGGGTTTAGGGTAGGTATGGTCCCACCATTTTTCGTGGCTCAAAAAATCCTTCAAATTTTCGAGATCCCCCCAAAACTCACATTTCCCCCCAAAAACCCATCTCAAATTTCATTGTAATCAAAAATTTCATTTTCAAGTCCGCTTTCCCTCTTGAACGTCCAAATTAAACTCTTCCTCTCTTTCTCTTCCATCTCTATCTCATTTGCCCAACCCTAATGAAACCATCAAAGCCCGAAACCCTAATCTTTCTCCTCCATCTTAATCTCCCTCCCTTCTCGGAGCTCCATCTCTTTCATCTTCAAGGCTCCCGTAAAACCCTAGTCTGCACATCTCTTTTTTTTTTACTCTAAACATAACCTTTCTACTCCACCTTCCAAGAAGATATGGCCACACCAAGAAGACCAAAAAACGAGATTGAGGAGATATCCTTGCACAACAAGAAGGACGATGATGGTGCTTGGGTGGGAGAGGCATTTCGTAAGAGCGCTTGGGTTTATCTACAGCCTGCTGTGCTGCAATCGGGCCTCACCCAGTTCGACGGCAAAAATGTACTAGAGCACCATTGGAAAGGTCGTTTACAAGGCTTCAAGAAGGCAAGCAACGGAAAACTAGTGGCCACGGTACAACATGTTTACACAGCACGAGATATCCATCTTCACCAACAAACTCGATTTCCAGACAATTGTAAGTATCGCAGTAGGTAGAAAGGGGCATGTGAGATTTTCTGACAGAGATGTTTCAATCTAAGTCAACTTATTTCTTGTTTGCAGATTCCTTCAAACATGGTAGAGGAGCAGCCATTGGAAAGCCTTACACCGGAACATTTGAAGCATTGCATGCAGACATTGGTCAGGCAATGTTTTCTTGTGTAAAACAAGTGCAGAGCTTCTTAAGGAAAAGGTTTTCTTTTATCGACACTCCTATTTGGTGCCAAAGCACAGGACGGTGCTTATTAGCTTACAACCTCTCATTCCATACTTTGCCAGCATGTTCATTGCATATTGTCTTCGAACTAACCAAATGCCTTTTTTTTTACCACTTCAATGCCAAGAAAGTATCTCAATTCTCCCAAGTATCTCATATCAAATTCACCACATAATGAAGCTTTCACATTAGCAATATCCTTTCTTGAATCACCTACACGATCAAGTCATCTATATAGATGACAATCACCACAATACCTTGTGTTGTCTCCTTTGCATATAGTGATGAATCTAAAGTTCCCACATGAACACCAATGCTAATGAGATACCTGCTTATCTTGTCTATCCAAGCACGTGGTGTTTGCTTCAATCCGTACAAGACCTTCTTCAACTTACATACATGTGTAGGGTATTTGGGATGCACATAGCCTTCTGGCTGCTTCATGAACACTTATTCTTGCAATTCACCATTTAGAAATGCATTCTTTACATCCATTTAACACATTTTCCAACCATTTGACACAACCAATGCAATCACAGATTTCATTGTTCCCATCTTAGCCACACGGTATCATAATCCAAGCCATGTGTCTATGCATATCCCTTTGTGTGACCAGCCTTGCTTTATGCCTTTCTATTAATCCATTTGCCTTACATCTCACTTTATACACCCTTTTGCAACTAATGACATTATTTCCACTTGGTAATGCAATCGAGTCCCATGTATCATTGTATACTAAGGTATCCATTTCTTTGTCCATTGCTTTTTCCCATACATGCTTTCCAATAGATTCTCCAAAACATGATGGTTCCACATGCTTTTTCATTGATGTCATGTATGCATAATGCATTGCATACCCATTATATGTCAATCTCTCCACTAGATACCTAATCGTTTGTGATCTTCTCAAAACCTGTAGATCACTTTGTACACCCTGTTTGTACACCCTGTGCTCTTGCATGTGGAGGAACATATATCTCTTACCTTACACCCTGTGCTCTTGCATGTGGAGATTTGAATCTTACCACTTTCTCATACAAAAACTTGGTTATTAACCACATGCAACACACATAAACTCTCAGCATAGAGTGAAATCTTAGAGACTCAGAGCAAGAATAGATGTCGGGGTCATCCATCATTTTCCTAATTAACAAAAAACAAATTAGCATTATCTTGATCAAGCCATTTTCATTCATAAGAATGCACAAGTCTCGTACATGTGGAGGAACATATCTCTCTTATGGTACAAGTGCTATGATTTTCCTAGTGCAAGATTTCTGTAAGTCATTTCAATAAGTACAAATGAATGTAGGATGCAAATGATGTGATACAGAACTGAACTCAAGTAGGTGCTGCTCTACAAGAAGAGAATCAGCCACCATGGAAGCTTGGGCATAAGCTTCAAGAAGACAAGATGTTATATCATCATAAAAGGGTAAAAGGTATCAAAAGGGTACAATATCCTAGAGCTGGTGCGTTTTATGCCCCTATATTCCCTACACAACGTATGTGCAAATGCCCCTAAGCCCCCATGTGCCTAGGCCCATCCCCCATATGTATGTGCACACTAGAATCCTTTCATTACATATGGCAAGTGTGGTGCCTTCATATATAGGTAGCCAAGTGTAGTGCTTTTTTAAAGTAGATTATGAGGGATGAGGCCCAAAATGGGATTCAAATTTAAGGCCTATCCCTATGGTATCCTTTCCTCTCCCATCCGAAGGATGGGTTTTGGACTAGTGTTGACAAAATGAGAGCCATTGGGAGATTTGAATCTTACAACCACTTTCTTATACAAAAACTTGGTTATTAACCACATGCAACACACATCAACTCTCAGCATAGAGTGAAACCTTATAGACTCAGAGCAAGAATAGATGTCGGGGTCATCCATCATTTTCCTAATTAACAAAAAACAAATTAGCATTATCTTGATCAAGCCATTTTCTTTCATAAGAATGCACAAGTCTCGTACAAATCACGTGAATTAGGATTTGTATTAATGCGCTAAGTTTTCTACAACGAATATTTGTATACGTTCCAATTTGGTTCTACAGAGTTGAGTTACTTTCCAATTTCTTAAGTGACATGGTGGATTTTCTCTTAGAAGGATTGATGGTAGTAACCACAAGTCTTCTGTGTACTATCCACAAAAAACTAGATAGCATAAACAAGGTCCTATGCATTGTGCACTATGTTTACAAAGACAGTTGAGGCATCAAGGATGAATTGTGAGAATAAGCTCTCATCCACTTTATGGGCTTGCAAAACTGCCTATAAAACCTCAATTGGGACTACATCGTATAACCTAGTCTTTGGACTTTCGGACTTGATGCCGTACTCTCGATTGAATTCATGATCCCAACCTCAAGGAAGGTAACATAGCAAATGGAATGAAAGCATAAGCAAGGCCCTATGTTGAAAGAATAAACAAGGTCCTATGCATTGTCCTTACAAAGAAGCTCCTATGCACTGTGTTTACAAAGACAGTTGAGGCATCAAGGATGAATTGGGAGAATAAGCTCTCATCCACTTTATGGTCTTGCAAAATTGCCTATAAAACCTCAATTGGGACTACGTCATATAACCTAGTCTTTGGACTTTTGGACTTGATGCCATACTCTCGATTGAATTCATGATCCCAACCTTGAGGAGGGTAGAATAGCAAATGGAATGAGCGGACAGTGAGTTGTCTGAACGACTCATAGAGATCCAGAAACTTAATGAAGCAAGGTTATACTCAGTGTGGTGGGCATGGATGCCGAGAAAAAGAGAAGGAAAAGATGCCAATATCAAAACCAAGAGGTTCAAGGAAGGGGACCTAGTTCTACTTTATAATCTGAACAAAAATAAAAGGAATTTAAAGTTGAGAGGGATGGGTCCTTTCTTAATCTACAAACTCACAACTAGAGGGACATCACATCTAGAAATTCTTGATGGAGTACAAATGGAAGGATTCCTCAATGGGAGCAAACTTAGAAAATACTATGGGCCACTGTCTTATGAATAAATTTAAGCCATTCACAAAGGCTCAAAAAAAAGAGAAAACATGAGACTAAGATGAAGAGACGATCCCAATGGGAAGCTAAAGCTGGGGCAAAAAAAGAAAAGCAAAGGAAAGGTATCATACCTATCCACATGGCTGAAATGCATAACAATCATGAGGAGGAAGAGGTCAAACCCGTGAGGTTGTTTTAGTATTTATGTGAAAAAGGTACACGAAACAATAGTCGTGCATCGTTGAGATCTTCATGATTGATCGCAATTGTCTAGACATTGGGTGGGGGGGGGGGCAAGATGAGCCCGGATGGGCGTTGGAGGTGGGGAAACTGCTACACAATCATCTAGAACATCTTTATGGGTAGACGGTGGTACCTAAAGGGAAAACTCACTACCTCTCACACTTTGCAGCAAAATGGTGTTGCATAGCACAAGAATTGTGCTAATGTTGAGATGGAAAGGAGTATGCTTAATAACAGGAATCTGCTTAAATCCTTTTGGACTAAGGCAGTTAACACAGGTATGTACATTCTTAACAGGAGTGCAACAATACCCCATGCATGCAAGCCTCACAGCTCGATCTTGGATGAAGTTATCGAATGGTTTACAATCCATCATGCCACTGTTCGTCCATGATCCCTCGTCCGTCCATGAGTTGTTATCCATCCTCGATCCATCCACAAGTTGTCGTAGATCCTTGATCTATCCAGTTAGAGAGGGGTGTTCTCATAAAGGGGAGGGCCATTGATGCCATCAAAGGAATAATCATCCAGAATAGGATGCTTTCCAATTATTTTAGGGAAAGCCTAGAGAGAGAAAAAGGGATGAGGGTTAGAGAGAGAGAAAATAACTTTAGGTGAAAGAAAATACCCTAGATTAATTTAGAAATTATTTAGAAGGATATTTAGAGTTTTTGGAGATAAAGAATGCATTTAGTGATGCCAATTTTCCATGGATTATAGCAGATGTGGCTGATTTTTCTTATTGCAAAAGCCAACCTTATCCATGTCCCTAAACACTAAGCTCTTCGATGATTTGGTTGGGTTGGTGATCCTTAAATTCATGAGAAAGTCTCTCCTTATATGAGCCTTGCAAAGGAGTAGCACGTTGGCATGTTGGTGAGGTGCTTAGATTTCCTCGTGAACAAAAAAAACATAGCCAAACTTGCTTTGTTGGATATAGGAGCAGGAAAAAACTTAGTTATATGAGACTTGGGTCTCATATGGGAAACCTGCCCTTGATCCGACCAAAGCTTTGGTACAAATAGTCTCAAGTTTTTATAATGAATGTAAAGGGATGTGAAAGATTAAGTTGCACATCAACTTTTATCCCATTGGTGGAAGGTAGTTTTTATGTATAATACTTAAAGAGATCATCCTTGGAAGGGGATGGATTGTTAAACATGACTGCAACATTGATTGGACCATGAGGACAACCACAATCAAGTTAGCACAAAAGAGTTGGGATAGAGATCTCTACTGATATACAAAAGTTACTAACATTACTACAAGTAGGTCCCATTCAGCCGGTAAGCGCAATTATTCATAAACTCAAAGCCTCTAATCAACCCCCATCACATCCTTAAAACCAAAAGTAAAGGAGTTAAAATCCCAACCAAAGGATGAAATCTTCTTTAAAAATCAAGGAGGCACCATAAAAGAAACCAAATGCTAGCAACCAATACGTCCAATCCTGCTACCTCGGTTTCTCAAAAAGTCCCAATGTACCAGGATGAAGCAAATGTGGGTATCGAAGACACCAAGGAAACCTAATTATGAGCCAACCAAATAGCTAAAGCCCAAGAAAAGAAACCCTAAACAGGTGTGGATTCCAAAGGAGAGTATCCCTAAAATGCCGACAAAAATTGATGACAAGCTGATGTGGATCCCTAAGCAGAGAAGAAATAGAAAGCCATATAGTGATCCAACCACACAAGGATGGGTGACCATGTAAATATCACTAATAGCCCAAGGATACTCCTAAGGAAGAAGCCAAATAAGGGTGCCAAAAAGGGCGTTGGGAAGAGCAAACAATATCTTCCTTTATAGCATCTAAATCACTGAAAACATACAGCACGGGACATCTAGCAACCCTACAGTTATCCCTTGAGCCTCTGCTCATTCAGCCAACCGCCTGAACTTTCTCAATCTAAATCAGTTGTCTCACCTAAATGTCCTCCTAGGTCAGATCTAACTCTGAACAAGTCTGATCTTTAACTCCTCAGCTAACTCCTTTGACCTTCTGCTGACCTGAATTGACCCGAACTCTCTCAGTTCAGCTGCTCTACTAACTGTTTTTTGATTGAGCTAACTGTTTGCTGACCTCTATCAAATCCTTGTCCTCTAGACTCACGGACTTTCTTCCAGGACCATCAACTCTCTCAAATCCTTTGGTCCAGAACTCTACTGAATCTGTCACCCCACACCACTTCCAACTATCAGCTGACTCCTACCTGACTCAGAACTCTCCACTCTTGTTTCCTCTAACACTTTTACAAACCCCTAGACACCTAAGAATCAACAATGATCTAGCCTTGCAACTCCTAATCTGACAGCACCTGACTCCCTCTAACTCTGTTAAATACTCTCCAGCATTAAAACTATGTGATTGGCCCTCACAGACCTCTGACTATCAGACCTGACTCAAAATAGCTTCCTCTCAACCCAGAAAGACTAGTTTGACCCTTCAAGTGACTGACCCTGATGTTTAGCTGACCCTACAACCACCTCTGCAGGTTTTCTTCTTCAAACAGAAACCAACAGTTGAGCGAAACCCTGGGTAGCACCAAGTTCTAAGAGAGGTGCAAACATAGATCCCTGGGCTTACCTGTGCAACCTAGCTGTCTTTCTCACTCTTTACAAGGTGGGATTAAAAGATGCAACCCTCCTAGAGCGAGGAAAGAAAAGTTAACAAAATCATCATCACGCTCAAGAATCTTGCATCAACAAATCACACCAAAACAGGTATGGGTGCCCAAAAAGCAAGATAAGGGAAAAGCTAAGATAGAGCACACACGGACTAAAGAAGAGCAAGAGCAAGAGCAAGAGCAGCTTCAGAAGCAAATCCAAGAACTACCCTCTTCTTCTCAGCCTTTGCATGATGGAATCCCAACTTCCCTATAATTCGATGAAGTCTCTGATGATGAGCACAGTAGTGTGAAGATTGTCCCAGCACAAGATGGCTTAAAAACCAACAACGTCTCATTCTTAATCTAGGTGGAAGCCAAGCTCATCAAAATGATGCAGAGCCCCTCAACTCGAGTAACAAAATGCATCCATTACGGGCACTTGGTGTGCAGACACTTACCATTGTAGGTAATCCAAAAATCTTTACAAGGTGGGACTCGTGATTTTCCCAAGTTTCCTAACATCTAGAGGCCTTTAGAAACGAGTCCTAATGGGAAGGGAGGGATTGCGATTATTTTGCAAGAAGGCGAATGTGAAAAGCCTCCCAAGGCTTACAAAAACCCTACCACCTATGTGGCCCTAGTGCATCCCTGATTTACGTATGTGGGTGGAGGACGAGAAAGGGTGGTGCATGAGAGGTAAAAGTCACATGATATTGGAGCGTTCTAGTGGACTGCACAAACAATAACTCCCCATATCCCAAAGAGCATAAACCACAGCCCATGTACAAAACGGTGAAGGGCCTCCCACTACGGTCGTGCGCGAACGCTCCATGGATCCATGCTATACCTAGAACGATGATTGTGTAGATGTTGGGAAGCATAAGGCTTTGAAAGGGGTCTAAGGGCTCACATGGAGGCCGTAGAATATTATGGTCGATAGCATGGTACATAGATTATAACACATCGTGATTTGATCTCACCACCACACGCAGTCATCAGTGATAGCAATGTCATGATATGCTCGAGCTCGCCATTAATGTTGCATATGAGAGGAGGAGGAGGAGGTGTGGTGCGCGAGGAAATTGGTTGTATTTGAAGCCCTAGCCTATGACACGCAATTTAATCATCATAAGGTGCGGAGATAGAGGGGTGAAAAACCCACATAGCAAGATTGCCAGCTTAAGCGTTACCTTTATGGGCTCGACGGGGGATTGCTCATATAGCACGACTATACTTGAACAGGATCTGTTCTATAGTTCGTACATCTTGCCTGAGCATTCCTGCTCTGACAAGTCGCACAGCCCGGAAGACGAAACGAGGCTCAGCCGCCAGAGCGTGAATAACTTGCCAGGGCTGCTGGGTGTCCCCGCCCTCCGCCCTGCGCCTTGATGACCGTCCCGCCGTGCTCATTCGGCCGGTGGTGAAGGCTGCTGAGCGATCTGACGGGTGTTACCTTTATGGGCTCGACGGGGGATTGCTCATATAGCACGACTATACTTGAACAGGATCTGTTCTATAGTTCGTACATCTTGCCTGAGCATTCCTGCTCTGACAAGTCGCACAGCCCGGAAGACGAAACGAGGCTCAGCCGCCAGAGCGTGAATAACTTGCCAGGGCTGCTGGGTGTCCCCGCCCTCCGCCCTGCGCCTTGATGACCGTCCCGCCGTGCTCATTCGGCCGGTGGTGAAGGCTGCTGAGCGATCTGACGGGTGTTTCCCCCACCCGCCATTTTTGGCATATATATATATTTTGCAAAGCCCAACAACAACTGCTTCGCTTCTTCCCCGTCGTGTGTCTGGGCGGCATCCCACCACCGTTTCTCTTTGGCTGCTGGCCAGCCAGCCAGCCTCTCACACTTACCCGCCGACCTTCATTCGGAATGTGCCCCTTCATGTCATTCCAGTGTGGTTAACCACCACCACTAAGCTCCTTCACTCCTCCCAAACACATTTATAGACACTATTGCACTACATAAATCCCCTTTCTTATACCTCAACCTCCTAAGCTCATTTAGACATGTTGACCAAAGCGGTTCAGACAATTGTATCACACTCATCATTGGCGAGGTGGCCTCCTCAACCCATGGGAGGAGTCCTCCCTATCTCCATGTGTTAAGTACATATATTAGTAAATACAAAATATGCATAACTAATTCCAAGAAAATATTGGTGACCAAGAAATGGACCTAATCCTCAGAGTCTTCGGGTGTGGGAAAGGCTCATAGTTCTGGTTCTCATCTTTACCCTGTTGTTGCAACGTTTAGACATGTTGTATCACACTCATCATTGCGAGGCGGCCTCAACCCATGGGATAATTCTGCCCTGTCCACACAGGTTATCTTCAAGGGTTGGTTTTCTTTGTGTATATAAATGCGATTGGTCTCCCAATAATGAACCAACCTTGCTTCCCTCATGTAAGGCCTTTTGAGGATCATTGTGTATGACCATCTCCTCTCTAAAAGTCTACACCATAAATGTGTAGTGGAAGCCTAGTCCAAAAGTCTTGATTTTTGCATCTTGCAAGATGCCAATGGAATTGGTCATGTTCCTCAAAAGGAGCTGGCTAAATGCGTAAGGGACATACACTGTTCCTTCCCTAGGAGGTGGTGCCTGTGTGATGGGGATGAGATAAAGTCCTCATTCCACCGATCGCCTCAGAGAAAATGTTGCATTGGCTATGGTGAGCCATGGAAGGCCATTTTTCACCTCCCACTAAGTCCTCCCTCAATGTATCTAGCAATGTGGGGCTTGCTTGGATTGGTTCTAGAGGTAGAGGGCTTCGAAACTTGTTCTATCTATGACCTCTTGAGAATGGTTATGGCTCTGTCTGACACCTTGGGAAATCTCTAAGATCCCTTTACTAGTTCTATGATTGGCTTTGGGATAGGGTCTAGGAAGATATCCTCAAGTGGGATTAGTGCTTTGTATTGAACCACCTGCTCTAGCACTAGCTCTAGTTTAGTGTCACGTACCTTCCTTTTACAAGCTCCTTGGCTTGTTTCATCCTCACTTTCTCCAACAAGGGGTTGGGGTAATCCTTGAGTTCCATTAGAAGGTTTTCATAGTTTATGGGTTTTTTTTCTGCTTGGAAAGAGTGGGTTTCAGGGAGATGACCTCTGAGTTTTCATAGTTTATGGGTTTCTTTTCCGCTTGGGAAGAGTGGCGTTTGAGGGAGGTGACCTCTGAGTTCTCATCCGAATCACTTTTAATCTCTCTCCTCCCATCTCTTTCTCTACCCTCTCTCTCTATCTCTCTCCATCCTCTCTCTCTCTCTCCCTCTCTCGTCTCATCTTTCTCTCTCCCCTCGGTCACATCATCTCTCTCTCTCTCTCTCTCTCTCTCTCTCTCTCTCACCTCATCTCCCATCTTGCCTCCCTCCCTCCGTGCTGTTAATATTTCCGGTCATTAGGGGGCATTTGAACATATTTTGGGCCTTTTACTAATGAAAGTAATTAGCAACGGACCAATAGGAATAGAGGATTGTGCACATCTGGTCTCCTTTGAATATAGGGAGGGAGACTATGCTATAGGGAGGGACACTAGGCTTTCAGTACTAATAATTACACTTGTCTCTTTAAAAAGGTAGGGGGTTTAGGGTAGGTATGGTCCCACCATTTTTCGTGGCTCAAAAAATCCTTCAAATTTTTGAGATCCCCCCAAAACTCACATTTCCCCCCAAAAACCCATCTCAAATTTCATTGTAATCAAAAATTTCATTTTCAAGTCCGCTTTCCCTCTTGAACGTCCAAATTAAACTCTTCCTCTCTTTCTCTTCCATCTCTATCTCATTTGCCCAACCCTAATGAAACCATCAAAGCCCGAAACCCTAATCTTTCTCCTCCATCTTAATCTCCCTCCCTTCTCGGAGCTCCATCTCTTTCATCTTCAAGGCTCCCGTAAAACCCTAGTCTGCACATCTCTTTCCTTTTTACTCTAAACATAACCTTTCTACTCCACCTTCCAAGAAGATATGGCCACACCAAGAAGACCAGAAAACGAGATTGAGGAGATATCCTTGCACAACAAGAAGGACGATGATGGTGCTTTGGTGGGAGAGGCATTTCGTAAGAGCGCTTGGGTTTATCTACAGCCTACTGTGCTGCAATCGGGCATCACCGAGTTCGACGGCGAAAATGTACTAGAGCACCATTGGAAAGGTGGTTTACAAGGCTTCAATAAGGCAAGCAATGGAAAACTAGTGGCCACAGTACAACATGTTTACACAGCACGAGATATCCATCTTCACCAACAAACTTGATTTCCAGACAATTGTAAGTATCGTAGTAGGTAGAAAGGGGCATGTGAGATTTTCTGACAGAGATGTTTCAATCTAAGTCAACTTATTTCTTGTTTGCAGATATTTTTCCTTCAAACATGATAGAGGAGCAGCCATTGGAAAGCCTTACACCGGAACATTTCAAGCATTGCATGCAGATATTTTTCCTTCAAACATGGTAGAGGAGCAGCCATTGGAAAGCCATTGGAAAGCCTTACACCGGAACATTTCAAGCATTGCATGCAGACATTGGTCAAGCAATGTTTTCTTGTGTAAAACAAGTGCAGAGCTTCTTAAGGAAAAGGTTTTCTTTTATCGACACTCCTATTTGGTGCCAAAGCAGGACGGTGCTTATTAGCTTACAACCTCTCATTCCATACTTTGCCAGCATGTTCATTACATATTGTCTTCGAACTAACCAAATGCCTTTTTTTTTACCACTTCAATGCCAAGAAAGTATCTCAATTCTCCCAAGTATCTCATATCAAATTCACCACATAATGAAGCTTTCACATCAGCAATATCCTTTCTTGAATCACCTACACGATCAAGTCATCTATATAGATGACAATCACCACAATACCTTGTGTTGTCTTCTTTGCATATAGTGATGAATCTAAAGTTCCCACATGAACACCAATGCTAATGAGATACCTGCTTATCTTGTCTATCCAAGCACGTGGTGCTTGCTTCAATCCGTACAAGACCTTCTTCAACTTACATACATGTGTAGGGTATTTGGGATGCACATAGCCTTCTGGCTGCTTCATGAACACTTATTCTTGCAATTCACCATTTAGAAATGCATTCTTTACATCCATTTAACACATTTTCCAACCATTTGACACAACCAATGCAATCACAGATTTCATTGTTCCCATCTTAGCCACACGGTATCATAATCCAAGCCATGTGTCTATGCATATCCCTTTGTGTGACCAGCCTTGCTTTATGCCTTTCTATTAATCCATTTGCCTTACATCTCACTTTATACACCCTTTTGCAACTAATGACATTATTTCCACTTGGTAATGCAATCGAGTCCCATGTATCATTGTATACTAAGGTATCCATTTCTTTGTCCATTGCTTTTTCCCATACATGCTTTCCAATAGATTCTCCAAAACATGATGGTTCCACATGCTTTTTCATTGATGTCATGTATGCATAATGCATTGCATACCCATTATATGTCAATCTCTCCACTAGATACCTAATCGTTTGTGATCTTCTCAAAACCTGTAGATCACTTTGTACACCCTGTTTGTACACCCTGTGCTCTTGCACGTGGAGGAACATATATCTCTTACCTTACACCCTGTGCTCTTGCATGTGGAGATTTGAATCTTACAACCACTTTCTCATACAAAAACTTGGTTATTAACCACATGCAACACACATAAACTCTCAGCATAGAGTGAAATCTTATAGACTCAGAGCAAGAATAGATGTCAGGGTCATCCATCATTTTCCTAATTAACAAAAAACAAATTAGCATTATCTTGATCAAGCCATTTTCATTCATAAGAATGCACAAGTCTCGTACAAATCACGTGAATTAGGATTTGTATCAATGCGCTAAGTTTTCTATAACGAATATTTGTATACGTTCCAATTTGGTTCTACAGAGTTGAGTTACTTTCCAATTTCTTAAGTGACATGGTGGATTTTCTCTTAGAAGGATTGATGGTAGTAACCACAAGTCTTCTGTGTACTATCCACAAAAAACTAGATAGCATAAACAAGGTCCTATGCATTGTGCACTATGTTTACAAAGACAGTTGAGGCATCAAGGATGAATTGTGAGAATAAGCTCTCATCCACTTTATAGGCTTGCAAAACTGCCTATAAAACCTCAATTGGGACTACATCGTATAACCTAGTCTTTGGACTTTCGGACTTGATGCCATACTCTCGATTGAATTCATGATCCCAACCTCAAGGAAGGTAACATAGCAAATGGAATGAAAGCATAAGCAAGGCCCTATGTTGAAAGAATAAACAAGGTCCTATGCATTGTCCTTACAAAGAAGCTCCTGTGCACTGTGTTTACAAAGACAGTTGAGGCATCAAGGATGAATTGGGAGAATAAGCTCTCATGCACTTTATGGTCTTGCAAAATTGCCTATAAAACCTCAATTGGGACTACATCATATAACCTAGTCTTTGGACTTTTGGACTTGATGCCATACTCTCGATTGAATTCATGATCCCAACCTTGAGGAGGGTAGAATAGCAAATGGAATGAGCGGACAGTGAGTTGTCTGAACGACTCATAGAGATCCAGAAACTTAATGAAGCAAGGTTATACTCAGTGTGGTGGGCATGGATGCCGAGAAAAAGAGAAGGAAAAGATGCCAATATCAAAACCAAGAGGTTCAAGGAAGGGGACCTAGTTCTACTTTATAATCTGAACAAAAATAAAAGGAATTTAAAGTTGAGAGGGATGGGTCCTTTCAGAATCTACAAACTCACAACTAGAGGGACATCACATCTAGAAATTCTTGATGGAGTACAAATGGAAGGATTCCTCAATGGGAGCAAACTTAGAAAATACTATGGGCCACTGTCTTATGAATGAATTTAAGCCATTCACAAAGGCTCAAAAAAAAGAGAAAACATGAGACTAAGATGAAGAGACGATCCCAATGGGAAGCTAAAGCTGGGGCAAAAAAAGAAAAGCAAAGGAAAGGTATTATACCTATCCACATGGCTGAAATGCATAACAATCATGAGGAGGAAGAGGTCAAACCCGTGAGGTTGTTTTAGTATTTATGTGAAAAAGGTACACGAAACAATAGTCGTGCATCGTTGAGATCTTCATGATTGATCGCAATTGTCTAGACATTGGGTGGGGGGGGGGGGGCAAGATGAGCCCGGATGGGCGTTGGAGGTGGGGAAACTGCTACACAATCATCTAGAACATCTTTATGGGTAGACGGTGGTACCTAAAGGGAAAACTCACTACCTCTCACACTTTGCAGCAAAATGGTGTTGCATAGCACAAGAATTGTGCTAATGTTGAGATGGAAAGGAGTATGCTTAATAACAGGAATCTACTTAAATCCTTTTGGACTAAGGCAGTTAACACAGGTATGTACATTCTTAACAGGAGTGCAACAATACCCCATGCATGCAAGCCTCACAGCTCGATCTTGGATGAAGTTATCGAATGGTTTACAATCCATCATGCCACTGTTCGTCCATGATCCCTCGTCCGTCCATGAGTTGTTATCCATCCTCGATCCATCCACAAGTTGTCGTAGATCCTTGATCTATCCAGTTAGAGAGGGGTGTTCTCATAAAGGGGAGGGCCATTGATGCCATCAAAGGAATAATCATCCAGAATAGGATGCTTTCCAATTATTTTAGGGAAAGCCTAGAGAGAGAAAAAGGGATTAGGGTTAGAGAGAGAGAAAATAACTTTAGGTGAAAGAAAATACCCTAGATTAATTTAGAAATTATTTAGAAGGATATTTAGAGTTTTTGGAGATAAAGAATGCATTTAGTGATGCCAATTTTCCATGGATTATAGCAGATGTGGCTGATTTTTCTTATTGCAAAAGCCAACCTTATCCATGTCCCTAAACACTAAGCTCTTCGATGATTTGCTTGGGTTGGTGATCCTTAAATTCATGAGAAAGTCTCTCCTTATATGAGCCTTGCAAAGGAGTAGCACGTTGGCATGTTGGTGAGGTGCTTAGATTTCCTCGTGAACAAAAAAAACATAGCCAAACTTGCTTTGTTGGATATAGGAGCAGGAAAAAACTTAGTTATATGAGACTTGGGTCTCATATGGGAAACCTGCCCTTGATCCGACCAAAGCTTTGGTACAAATAGTCTCAAGTTTTTATAATGAATGTAAAGGGATGTGAAAGATTAAGTTCCACATCAATTTTTATCCCATTGGTGGAAGGTAGTTTTTATGTATAATACTTAAAGAGATCATCCTTGGAAGGGGATGGATTGTGAAACATGACTGCAACATTGATTGGACCATGAGGACAACCACAATCAAGTTAGCACAAAAGAGTTGGGATAGAGATCTCTACTGATATACAAAAGTTACTAACATTACTACAAGTAGGTCCCATTCAGCCGGTAAGCGCAATTATTCATAAACTTAAAGCCTCTAATCAACCCCCATCACATCCTTAAAACCAAAAGTAAAGGAGTTAAAATCCCAACCAAAGGATGAAATCTTCTTTAAAAATCAAGGAGGCACCATAAAAGAAACCAAATGCTAGCAACCAATACGTCCAATCCTGCTACCTCGGTTTCTCAAAAAGTCCCAATGAACCAGGATGAAGCAAATGTGGGTATCGAAGACACCAAGGAAACCTAATTATGAGCCAACCAAATAGCTAAAGCCCAAGAAAAAAAACCCTAAACAGGTGTGGATTCCAAAGGAGAGTATCCCTAAAATGCCGACAAAAATTGATGACAAGCTGATGTGGATCCCTAAGCAGAGAAGAAATAGAAAGCCATATAGTGATCCAACCACACAAGGATGGGTGACCATGTAAATATCACTAATAGCCCAAGGATACTCCTAAGGAAGAAGCCAAATAAGGGTGCCAAAAAGGGCGTTGGGAAGAGCAAACAATATCTTCCTTTATAGCATCTAAATCACTGAAAACATACAGCACGGGACATCTAGCAACCCTACAGTTATCCCTTGAGCCTCTGCTCATTCAGCCAACCGCCTGAACTTTCTCAATCTAAATCAGTTGTCTCACCTAAATGTCCTCCTAGGTCAGATCTAACTCTGAACAAGTCTGATCTTTAACTCCTCAGCTAACTCCTTTGACCTTCTGCTGACCTGAATTGACCCGAACTCTCTCAGTTCAGCTGCTCTACTAACTGTTTTTTGATTGAGCTACCTGTTTGCTGACCTCTATCAAATCCTTGTCCTCTAGACTCACAGACTTTCTTCCAGGACCATCAACTCTCTCAAATCCTTTGGTCCAGAACTCTACTGAATCTGTCACCCCACCCCACTTCCAACTATCAACTGACTCCTACCTGACTCAGAACTCTCCACTCTTGTTTCCTCTAACACTTTTACAAACCCCTAGACACCTAAGAATCAACAATGATCTAGCCTTGCAACTCCTAATCTGACAGCACCTGACTCCCTCTAACTCTGTTAAATACTCTCCAGCATTAAAACTATGTGATTGGCCCTCACAGACCTCTGACTATCAGACCTGACTCAAAATAGCTTCCTCTCAACCCAGAAAGACTAGTTTGACCCTTCAAGTGACTGACCCTGATGTTTAGCTGACCCTACAACCACCTCTGCAGGTTTTCTTCTTCAAACAGAAACCAACAGTTGAGCGAAACCCTGGGTAGCACCAAGTTCTAAGAGAGGTGCAAACATAGATCCCTGGCCCTGGGCTTACCTGTGCAACCTAGCTGTCTTTCTCACTCTTTACAAGGTGGGATTAAAAGATGCAACCCTCCTAGAGCGAGGAAAGAAAAGTTAACAAAATCATCATCACGCTCAAGAATCTTGCATCAACAAATCACACCAAAACAGGTATGGGTGCCCAAAAAGCAAGATAAGGGAAAAGCTAAGATAGAGCACACACGGACTAAAGAAGAGCAAGAGCAAGAGCAGCTTCAGAAGCAAATCCAAGAACTACCCTCTTCTTCTCAGCCTTTGCATGATGGAATCCCAACTTCCCTATAATTCGATGAAGTCTCTGATGATGAGCACAGTAGTGTGAAGATTGTCCCAGCACAAGATGGCTTAAAAACCAACAACGTCTCATTCTTAATCTAGGTGGAAGCCAAGCTCATCAAAATGATGCAGAGCCCCTCAACTCGAGTAACAAAATGCATCCATTACGGGCACTTGGTGTGCAGACACTTACCATTGTAGGTAATCCAAAAATCTTTACAAGGTGGGACTCGTGATTTTCCCAAGTTTCCTAACATCTGGAGGCCTTTAGAAACGAGTCCTAATGGGAAGGGAGGGATTGCGATTATTTTGCAAGAAGGCGAATGTGAAAAGCCTCCCAAGGCTTACAAAAACCCTACCACCTATGTGGCCCTAGTGCATCCTTGATTTACCTATGTGGGTGGAGGACGAGAAAGGGTGGTGCATGAGAGGTAAAAGTCACATGATATTGGAGCGTTCTAGTGGACTGCACAAACAATAACTCCCCATATCCCAAAGAGCATAAACCACAGCCCATGTACAAAACGGTGAGGGGCCTCCCACTACGGTCGTGCGCGAACGCTCCATGGATCCATGCTATACCTAGAACGATGATTGTGTAGATGTTGGGAAGCATAAGGCTTTGAAAGGGGTCTAAGGGCTCACATGGAGGCCGTAGAATATTATGGTCGATAGCATGGTACATAGATTATAACACATCGTGATTTGATCTCACCACCACACGCAGTCATCAGTGATAGCAATGTCATGATATGCTCGAGCTCGCCATTAATGTTGCATATGAGAGGAGGAGGAGGAGGTGTGGTGCGCGAGGAAATTGGTTGTATTTGAAGCCCTAGCCTATGACACGCAATTTAATCATCATAAGGTGCGGAGATAGAGGGGTGAAAAACCCACATAGCAAGATTGCCAGCTTAAGCGTTACCTTTATGGGCTCGACGGGGGATTGCTCATATAGCACGACTATACTTGAACAGGATCTGTTCTATAGTTCGTACATCTTGCCTGAGCATTCCTGCTCTGACAAGTCGCACAGCCCGGAAGACGAAACGAGGCTCAGCCGCCAGAGCGTGAATAACTTGCCAGGGCTGCTGGGTGTCCCCGCCCTCCGCCCTGCGCCTTGATGACCGTCCCGCCGTGCTCATTCCGCCGGTGGTGAAGGCTGCTGAGCGATCTGACGGGTGTTTCCCCCACCCGCCATTTTTGGCATATATATAATATATATTTTGCAAAGCCCAACAACAACTGCTTCGCTTCTTCCCCGTCGTGTGTCTGGGCGGCATCCCACCACCGTTTCTCTTTGGCTGCTGGCCAGCCAGCCAGCCTCTCACACTTACCCGCCGACCTTCATTCGGAATGTGCCCCTTCATGTCATTCCAGTGTGGTTAACCACCACCACTAAGCTCCTTCACTCCTCCCAAACACATTTATAGACACTATTGCACTACATAAATCCCCTTTCTTATACCTCAACCTCCTAAGCTCATTTAGACATGTTGACCAAAGCGGTTCAGACAATTGTATCACACTCATCATTGGCGAGGTGGCCTCCTCAACCCATGGGAGGAGTCCTCCCTATCTCCATGTGTTAAGTACATATATTAGTAAATACAAAATATGCATAACTAATTCCAAGAAAATATTGGTGACCAAGAAATGGACCTAATCCTCAGAGTCTTCGGGTGTGGGAAAGGCTCATAGTTCTGGTTCTCATCTTTACCCTGTTGTTGCAACGTTTAGACATGTTGTATCACACTCATCATTGCGAGGCGGCCTCAACCCATGGGATAATTCTGCCCTGTCCACACAGGTTATCTTCAAGGGTTGGTTTTCTTTGTGTATATAAATGCGATTGGTCTCCCAATAATGAACCAACCTTGCTTCCCTCATGTAAGGCCTTTTGAGGATCATTGTGTATGACCATCTCCTCTCTAAAAGTCTACACCATAAATGTGTAGTGGAAGCCTAGTCCAAAAGTCTTGATTTTTGCATCTTGCAAGATGCCAATGGAATTGGTCATGTTCCTCAAAAGGAGCTGGCTAAATGCGTAAGGGACATACACTGTTCCTTCCCTAGGAGGTGGTGCCTGTGTGATGGGGATGAGATAAAGTCCTCATTCCACCGATCGCCTCAGAGAAAATGTTGCATTGGCTATGGTGAGCCATGGAAGGCCATTTTTCACCTCCCACTAAGTCCTCCCTCAATGTATCTAGCAATGTGGGGCTTGCTTGGATTGGTTCTAGAGGTAGAGGGCTTCGAAACTTGTTCTATCTATGACCTCTTGAGAATGGTTATGGCTCTGTCTGACACCTTGGGAAATCTCTAAGATCCCTTTACTAGTTCTATGATTGGCTTTGGGATAGGGTCTAGGAAGATATCCTCAAGTGGGATTAGTGCTTTGTATTGAACCACCTGCTCTAGCACTAGCTCTAGTTTAGTGTCACGTACCTTCCTTTTACAAGCTCCTTGGCTTGTTTCATCCTCACTTTCTCCAACAAGGGGTTGGGGTAATCCTTGAGTTCCATTAGAAGGTTTTCATAGTTTATGGGTTTTTTTTCTGCTTGGAAAGAGTGGGTTTCAGGGAGATGACCTCTGAGTTTTCATAGTTTATGGGTTTCTTTTCCGCTTGGGAAGAGTGGCGTTTGAGGGAGGTGACCTCTGAGTTCTCATCCGAATCACTTTTAATCTCTCTCCTCCCATCTCTTTCTCTACCCTCTCTCTCTATCTCTCTCCATCCTCTCTCTCTCTCTCCCTCTCTCGTCTCATCTTTCTCTCTCCCCTCGGTCACATCATCTCTCTCTCTCTCTCTCTCTCTCTCTCACCTCATCTCCCATCTTGCCTCCCTCCCTCCGTGCTGTTAATATTTCCGGTCATTAGGGGGCATTTGAACATATTTTGGGCCTTTTACTAATGAAAGTAATTAGCAACGGACCAATAGGAATAGAGGATGTTGCACATCTGGTCTCCTTTGAATATAGGGAGGGAGACTATGCTATAGGGAGGGACACTAGGCTTTCAGTACTAATAATTACACTTGTCTCTTTAAAAAGGTAGGGGGTTTAGGGTAGGTATGGTCCCACCATTTTTCGTGGCTCAAAAAATCCTTCAAATTTTCGAGATCCCCCCAAAACTCACATTTCCCCCCAAAAACCCATCTCAAATTTCATTGTAATCAAAAATTTCATTTTCAAGTCCGCTTTCCCTCTTGAACGTCCAAATTAAACTCTTCCTCTCTTTCTCTTCCATCTCTATCTCATTTGCCCAACCCTAATGAAACCATCAAAGCCCGAAACCCTAATCTTTCTCCTCCATCTTAATCTCCCTCCCTTCTCGGAGCTCCATCTCTTTCATCTTCAAGACTCCCGTAAAACCCTAGTCTGCACATCTCTTTCCTTTTTACTCTAAACATAACCTTTCTACTCCACCTTCCAAGAAGATATGGCCACACCAAGAAGACCAAAAAACGAGATTGAGGAGATATCCTTGCACAACAAGAAGGACGATGATGGTGCTTGGGTGGGAGAGGCATTTCGTAAGAGCGCTTGGGTTTATCTACAGCCTGCTGTGCTGCAATCGGGCCTCACCCAGTTCGACGGCAAAAATGTACTAGAGCACCATTGGAAAGGTCGTTTACAAGGCTTCAAGAAGGCAAGCAACGGAAAACTAGTGGCCACGGTACAACATGTTTACACAGCACGAGATATCCATCTTCACCAACAAACTTGATTTCCAGACAATTGTAAGTATCGCAGTAGGTAGAAAGGGGCATGTGAGATTTTCTGACAGAGATGTTTCAATCTAAGTCAACTTATTTCTTGTTTGCAGATTCCTTCAAACATGGTAGAGGAGCAGCCATTGGAAAGCCTTACACCGGAACATTTGAAGCATTGCATGCAGACATTGGTCAGGCAATGTTTTCTTGTGTAAAACAAGTGCAGAACTTCTTAAGGAAAAGGTTTTCTTTTATCGACACTCCTATTTGGTGCCAAAGCACAGGACGGTGCTTATTAGCTTACAACCTCTGTTCATTGCATATTGTCTTCGAACTAACCAAATGCCTTTTTTTTTACCACTTCAATGCCAAGAAAGTATCTCAATTCTCCCAAGTATCTCATATCAAATTCACCACATAATGAAGCTTTCACATTAGCAATATCCTTTCTTGAATCACCTACACGATCAAGTCATCTATATAGATGACAATCACCACAATACCTTGTGTTGTCTCCTTTGCATATAGTGATGAATCTAAAGTTCCCACATGAACACCAATGCTAATGAGATACCTGCTTATCTTGTCTATCCAAGCACGTGATGTTTGCTTCAATCCGTACAAGACCTTCTTCAACTTACATACATGTGTAGGGTATTTGGGATGCACATAGCCTTCTGGCTGCTTCATGAACACTTATTCTTGCAATTCACCATTTAGAAATGCATTCTTTACATCCATTTAACACATTTTCCAACCATTTGACACAACCAATGCAATCACAGATTTCATTGTTCCCATCTTAGCCACACGGTATCATAATCCAAGCCATGTGTCTATGCATATCCCTTTGTGTGACCAGCCTTGCTTTATGCCTTTCTATTAATCCATTTGCCTTACATCTCACTTTATACACCCTTTTGCAACTAATGACATTATTTCCACTTGGTAATGCAATCGAGTCCCATGTATCATTGTATACTAAGGTATCCATTTCTTTGTCCATTGCTTTTTCCCCTACATGCTTTCCAATAGATTCTCCAAAACATGATGGTTCCACATGCTTTTTCATTGATGTCATGTATGCATAATGCATTGCATACCCATTATATGTCAATCTCTCCACTAGATACCTAATCGTTTGTGATCTTCTCAAAACCTGTAGATCACTTTGTACACCCTGTTTGTACACCCTGTGCTCTTGCATGTGGAGGAACATATATCTCTTACCTTACACCCTGTGCTCTTGCATGTGGAGATTTGAATCTTACAACCACTTTCTCATACAAAAACTTGGTTATTAACCACATGCAACACACATAAACTCTCAGCATAGAGTGAAATCTTATAGACTCAGAGCAAGAATAGATGTCGGGGTCATCCATCATTTTCCTAATTAACAAAAAACAAATTAGCATTATCTTGATCAAGCCATTTTCATTCATAAGATTGCACAAGTCTCGTACATGTGGAGGAACATATATCTCTTATGGTACAAGTGCTATGATTTTCCTAGTGCAAGATTTCTGTAAGTCATTTCAATAAGTACAAATGAATGTAGGATGCAAATGATGTGATACAGAACTGAACTCAAGTAGGTGCTGCTCTACAAGAAGAGAATCAGCCACCATGGAAGCTTGGGCATAAGCTTCAAGAAGACAAGATGTTATATCATCATAAAAGGGTAAAAGGTATCAAAAGGGTACAATATCCTAGAGCTGGTGCGTTTTATGCCCCTATATTCCCTACACATTGTATGTACAAATGCCCCTAAGCCCCCATGTGCCTAGGCCCATCCCCCATATGTATGTGCACACTAGAATCCTTTCATTACATATGGCAAGTGTGGTGCCTTCATATATAGGTAGCCAAGTGTAGTGCTTTTTTAAAGTAGATTATGAGGGATGAGGCCCAAAATGGGATTCAAATTTAAGGCCTATCTCTATGGTATCCTTTCCTCTCCCATCCGAAGGATGGGTTTTGGACTAGTGTTGACAAAATGAGAGCCATTGGGAGATTTGAATCTTACAACCACTTTCTTATACAAAAACTTGGTTATTAACCACATGCAACACACATCAACTCTCAGCATAGAGTGAAACCTTATAGACTCAGAGCAAGAATAGATGTCGGGGTCATCCATCATTTTCCTAATTAACAAAAAACAAATTAGCATTATCTTGATCAAGCCATTTTCTTTCATAAGAATGCACAAGTCTCGTACAAATCACGTGAATTAGGATTTGTATTAATGCGCTAAGTTTTCTATAACGAATATTTGTATACGTTCCAATTTGGTTCTACAGAGTTGAGTTACTTTCCAATTTCTTAAGTGACATGGTGGATTTTCTCTTAGAAGGATTGATGGTAGTAACCACAAGTCTTCTGTGTACTATCCACAAAAAACTAGATAGCATAAACAAGGTCCTATGCATTGTGCACTATGTTTACAAAGACAGTTGAGGCATCAAGGATGAATTGTGAGAATAAGCTCTCATCCACTTTATGGGCTTGCAAAACTGCCTATAAAACCTCAATTGGGACTACATCGTATAACCTAGTCTTTGGACTTTCGGACTTGATGCCGTACTCTCGATTGAATTCATGATCCCAACCTCAAGGAAGGTAACATAGCAAATGGAATGAAAGCATAAGCAAGGCCCTATGTTGAAAGAATAAACAAGGTCCTATGCATTGTCCTTACAAAGAAGCTCCTATGCACTGTGTTTACAAAGACAGTTGAGGCATCAAGGATGAATTGGGAGAATAAGCTCTCATCCACTTTATGGTCTTGCAAAATTGCCTATAAAACCTCAATTGGGACTACGTCATATAACCTAGTCTTTGGACTTTTGGACTTGATGCCATACTCTCGATTGAATTCATGATCCCAACCTTGAGGAGGGTAGAATAGCAAATGGAATGAGCGGACAGTGAGTTGTCTGAACGACTCATAGAGATCTAGAAACTTAATGAAGCAAGGTTATACTCAGTGTGGTGGGCATGGATGCCGAGAAAAAGAGAAGGAAAAGATGCCAATATCAAAACCAAGAGGTTCAAGGAAGGGGACCTAGTTCTACTTTATAATCTGAACAAAAATAAAAGGAATTTAAAGTTGAGAGGGATGGGTCCTTTCTTAATCTACAAACTCACAACTAGAGGGACATCACATCTAGAAATTCTTGATGGAGTACAAATGGAAGGATTCCTCAATGGGAGCAAACTTAGAAAATACTATGGGCCACTGTCTTATGAATAAATTTAAGCCATTCACAAAGGCTAAAAAAAAAGAGAAAACATGAGACTAAGATGAAGAGACGATCCCAATGGGAAGCTAAAGCTGGGGCAAAAAAAGAAAAGCAAAGGAAAGGTATCATACCTATCCACATGGCTGAAATGCATAACAATCATGAGGAGGAAGATGTCAAACCCGTGAGGTTGTTTTAGTATTTATGTGAAAAAGGTACACGAAACAATAGTCGTGCATCGTTGAGATCTTCATGATTGATCGCAATTGTCTAGACATTGGGTGGGGGGGGGGCAAGATGAGCCCGGATGGGCGTTGGAGGTGGGGAAACTGCTACACAATCATCTAGAACATCTTTATGGGTAGACGGTGGTACCTAAAGGGAAAACTCACTACCTCTCACACTTTGTAGCAAAATGGTGTTGCATAGCACAAGAATTGTGCTAATGTTGAGATGGAAAGGAGTATGCTTAATAACAGGAATCTACTTAAATCCTTTTGGACTAAGGCAGTTAACACAGGTATGTACATTCTTAACAGGAGTGCAACAATACCCCATGCATGCAAGCCTCACAGCTCGATCTTGGATGAAGTTATCGAATGGTTTACAATCCATCATGCCACTGTTCGTCCATGATCCCTCGTCCGTCCATGAGTTGTTATCCATCCTCGATCCATCCACAAGTTGTCGTAGATCCTTGATCTATCCAGTTAGAGAGGGGTGTTCTCATAAAGGGGAGGGCCATTGATGCCATCAAAGGAATAATCATCCAGAATAGGATGCTTTCCAATTATTTTAGGGAAAGCCTAGAGAGAGAAAAAGGGATTAGGGTTAGAGAGAGAGAAAATAACTTTAGGTGAAAGAAAATACCCTAGATTAATTTAGAAATTATTTAGAAGGATATTTAGAGTTTTTGGAGATAAAGAATGCATTTAGTGATGCCAATTTTCCATGGATTATAGCAGATGTGGCTGATTTTTCTTATTGCAAAAGCCAACCTTATCCATGTCCCTAAACACTAAGCTCTTCGATGATTTGCTTGGGTTGGTGATCCTTAAATTCATGAGAAAGTCTCTCCTTATATGAGCCTTGCAAAGGAGTAGCACGTTGGCATGTTGGTGAGGTGCTTAGATTTCCTCGTGAACAAAAAAAACATAGCCAAACTTGCTTTGTTGGATATAGGAGCAGGAAAAAACTTAGTTATATGAGACTTGGGTCTCATATGGGAAACCTGCCCCTTGATCCGACCAAAGCTTTGGTACAAATAGTCTCAAGTTTTTATAATGAATGTAAAGGGATGTGAAAGATTAAGTTCCACATCAATTTTTATCCCATTGGTGGAAGGTAGTTTTTATGTATAATACTTAAAGAGATCATCCTTGGAAGGGGATGGATTGTTAAACATGACTGCAACATTGATTGGACCATGAGGACAACCACAATCAAGTTAGCACAAAAGAGTTGGGATAGAGATCTCTACTGATATACAAAAGTTACTAACATTACTACAAGTAGGTCCCATTCAGCCGGTAAGCGCAATTATTCATAAACTCAAAGCCTCTAATCAACCCCCATCACATCCTTAAAACCAAAAGTAAAGGAGTTAAAATCCCAACCAAAGGATGAAATCTTCTTTAAAAATCAAGGAGGCACCATAAAAGAAACCAAATGCTAGCAACCAATACGTCCAATCCTGCTACCTCGGTTTCTCAAAAAGTCCCAATGAACCAGGATGAAGCAAATGTGGGTATCGAAGACACCAAGGAAACCTAATTATGAGCCAACCAAATAGCTAAAGCCCAAGAAAAAAAACCCTAAACAGGTGTGGATTCCAAAGGAGAGTATCCCTAAAATGCCGACAAAAATTGATGACAAGCTGATGTGGATCCCTAAGCAGAGAAGAAATAGAAAGCCATATAGTGATCCAACCACACAAGGATGGGTGACCATGTAAATATCACTAATAGCCCAAGGATACTCCTAAGGAAGAAGCCAAATAAGGGTGCCAAAAAGGGCGTTGGGAAGAGCAAACAATATCTTCCTTTATAGCATCTAAATCACTGAAAACATACAGCACGGGACATCTAGCAACCCTACAGTTATCCCTTGAGCCTCTGCTCATTCAGCCAACCGCCTGAACTTTCTCAATCTAAATCAGTTGTCTCACCTAAATGTCCTCCTAGGTCAGATCTAACTCTGAACAAGTCTGATCTTTAACTCCTCAGCTAACTCCTTTGACCTTCTGCTGACCTGAATTGACCCGAACTCTCTCAGTTCAGCTGCTCTACTAACTGTTTTTTGATTGAGCTACCTGTTTGCTGACCTCTATCAAATCCTTGTCCTCTAGACTCACAGACTTTCTTCCAGGACCATCAACTCTCTCAAATCCTTTGGTCCAGAACTCTACTGAATCTGTCACCCCACCCCACTTCCAACTATCAACTGACTCCTACCTGACTCAGAACTCTCCACTCTTGTTTCCTCTAACACTTTTACAAACCCCTAGACACCTAAGAATCAACAATGATCTAGCCTTGCAACTCCTAATCTGACAGCACCTGACTCCCTCTAACTCTGTTAAATACTCTCCAGCATTAAAACTATGTGATTGGCCCTCACAGACCTCTGACTATCAGACCTGACTTAAAATAGCTTCCTCTCAACCCAGAAAGACTAGTTTGACCCTTCAAGTGACTGACCCTGATGTTTAGCTGACCCTACAACCACCTCTGCAGGTTTTCTTCTTCAAACAGAAACCAACAGTTGAGCGAAACCCTGGGTAGCACCAAGTTCTAAGAGAGGTGCAAACATAGATCCCTGGCGCTGGGCTTACCTGTGCAACCTAGCTGTCTTTCTCACTCTTTACAAGGTGGGATTAAAAGATGCAACCCTCCTAGAGCGAGGAAAGAAAAGTTAACAAAATCATCATCACGCTCAAGAATCTTGCATCAACAAATCACACCAAAACAGGTATGGGTGCCCAAAAAGCAAGATAAGGGAAAAGCTAAGATAGAGCACACACGGACTAAAGAAGAGCAAGAGCAAGAGCAGCTTCAGAAGCAAATCCAAGAACTACCCTCTTCTTCTCAGCCTTTGCATGATGGAATCCCAACTTCCCTATAATTCGATGAAGTCTCTGATGATGAGCACAGTAGTGTGAAGATTGTCCCAGCACAAGATGGCTTAAAAACCAACAACGTCTCATTCTTAATCTAGGTGGAAGCCAAGCTCATCAAAATGATGCAGAGCCCCTCAACTCGAGTAACAAAATGCATCCATTACGGGCACTTGGTGTGCAGACACTTACCATTGTAGGTAATCCAAAAATCTTTACAAGGTGGGACTCGTGATTTTCCCAAGTTTCCTAACATCTGGAGGCCTTTAGAAACGAGTCCTAATGGGAAGGGAGGGATTGCGATTATTTTGCAAGAAGGCGAATGTGAAAAGCCTCCCAAGGCTTACAAAAACCCTACCACCTATGTGGCCCTAGTGCATCCTTGATTTACCTATGTGGGTGGAGGACGAGAAAGGGTGGTGCATGAGAGGTAAAAGTCACATGATATTGGAGCGTTCTAGTGGACTGCACAAACAATAACTCCCCATATCCCAAAGAGCATAAACCACAGCCCATGTACAAAACGGTGAAGGGCCTCCCACTACGGTCGTGCGCGAACGCTCCATGGATCCATGCTATACCTAGAACGATGATTGTGTAGATGTTGGGAAGCATAAGGCTTTGAAAGGGGTCTAAGGGCTCACATGGAGGCCGTAGAATATTATGGTCGATAGCATGGTACATAGATTATAACACATCGTGATTTGATCTCACCACCACACGCAGTCATCAGTGATAGCAATGTCATGATATGCTCGAGCTCGCCATTAATGTTGCATATGAGAGGAGGAGGAGGAGGTGTGGTGCGCGAGGAAATTGGTTGTATTTGAAGCCCTAGCCTATGACACGCAATTTAATCATCATAAGGTGCGGAGATAGAGGGGTGAAAAACCCACATAGCAAGATTGCCAGCTTAAGCGTTACCTTTATGGGCTCGACGGGGGATTGCTCATATAGCACGACTATACTTGAACAGGATCTGTTCTATAGTTCGTACATCTTGCCTGAGCATTCCTGCTCTGACAAGTCGCACAGCCCGGAAGACGAAAGGAGGCTCAGCCGCCAGAGCGTGAATAACTTGCCAGGGCTGCTGGGTGTCCCCGCCCTCCGCCCTGCGCCTTGATGACCGTCCCGCCGTGCTCATTCCGCCGGTGGTGAAGGCTGCTGAGCGATCTGACGGGTGTTTCCCCCACCCGCCATTTTTGGCATATATATATATATATTTTGCAAAGCCCAACAACAACTGCTTCGCTTCTTCCCCGTCGTGTGTCTGGGCGGCATCCCACCACCGTTTCTCTTTGGCTGCTGGCCAGCCAGCCAGCCTCTCACACTTACCCGCCGACCTTCATTCGGAATGTGCCCCTTCATGTCATTCCAGTGTGGTTAACCACCACCACTAAGCTCCTTCACTCCTCCCAAACACATTTATAGACACTATTGCACTACATAAATCCCCTTTCTTATACCTCAACCTCCTAAGCTCATTTAGACATGTTGACCAAAGCGGTTCAGACAATTGTATCACACTCATCATTGGCGAGGTGGCCTCCTCAACCCATGGGAGGAGTCCTCCCTATCTCCATGTGTTAAGTACATATATTAGTAAATACAAAATATGCATAACTAATTCCAAGAAAATATTGGTGACCAAGAAATGGACCTAATCCTCAGAGTCTTCGGGTGTGGGAAAGGCTCATAGTTCTGGTTCTCATCTTTACCCTGTTGTTGCAACGTTTAGACATGTTGTATCACACTCATCATTGCGAGGCGGCCTCAACCCATGGGATAATTCTGCCCTGTCCACACAGGTTATCTTCAAGGGTTGGTTTTCTTTGTGTATATAAATGCGATTGGTCTCCCAATAATGAACCAACCTTGCTTCCCTCATGTAAGGCCTTTTGAGGATCATTGTGTATGACCATCTCCTCTCTAAAAGTCTACACCATAAATGTGTAGTGGAAGCCTAGTCCAAAAGTCTTGATTTTTGCATCTTGCAAGATGCCAATGGAATTGGTCATGTTCCTCAAAAGGAGCTGGCTAAATGCGTAAGGGACATACACTGTTCCTTCCCTAGGAGGTGGTGCCTGTGTGATGGGGATGAGATAAAGTCCTCATTCCACCGATCGCCTCAGAGAAAATGTTGCATTGGCTATGGTGAGCCATGGAAGGCCATTTTTCACCTCCCACTAAGTCCTCCCTCAATGTATCTAGCAATGTGGGGCTTGCTTGGATTGGTTCTAGAGGTAGAGGGCTTCGAAACTTGTTCTATCTATGACCTCTTGAGAATGGTTATGGGTCTGTCTGACACCTTGGGAAAACTCTAAGATCCCTTTACTAGTTCTATGATTGGCTTTGGGATAGGGTCTAGGAAGATATCCTCAAGTGGGATTAGTGCTTTGTATTGAACCACCTGCTCTAGCACTAGCTCTAGTTTAGTGTCACGTACCTTCCTTTTACAAGCTCCTTGGCTTGTTTCATCCTCACTTTCTCCAACAAGGGGTTGGGGTATCCTTGAGTTCCATTAGAAGGATTTCATAGTTTATGGGTTTTTTTCCTGCTTGGAAAGAGTGGGTATCAGGGAGATGACCTCTGAGTTTTCATAGTTTATGGGTTTCTTTTCCGCTTGGGAAGAGTGGCGTTTGAGGGAGGTGACCTCTGAGTTCTCATCCGAATCACTTTTAATCTCTCTCCTCCCATCTCTTTCTCTACCCTCTCTCTCTATCTCTCTCCATCCTCTCTCTCTCTCTCCCTCTCTCGTCTCATCTTTCTCTCTCCCCTCGGTCACATCATCATCTCTCTCTCTCTCTCTCTCTCTCTCTCTCTCTCTCTCTCTCTCTCTCTCTCTCACCTCATCTCCCATCTTGCCTCCCTCCCTCCGTGCTATTAATATTTTCGGTCATTAGGGGGCATTTGAACATATTTTGGGCCTTTTACTAATGAAAGTAATTAGCAACGGACCAATAGGAATAGAGGATTGTGCACATTTGGTCTCCTTTGAATATAGGGAGGGAGACTAGGCTATAGGGAGGGGGACTAGGCTTTCAGTACTAATAATTACACTTGTCCCTTTAAAAAGGTAGGGGGTTTAGGGTAGGTATGGTCCCACCATTTTTCGTGGCTCAAAAAATCCTTCAAATTTTCGAGATCCCCCCAAAACTCACATTTCCCCCCAAAAACCCATCTCAAATTTCATTGTAATCAAAAATTTCATTTTCAAGTCCGCTTTCCCTCTTGAACGTCCAAATTAAACTCTTCCTCTCTTTCTCTTCCATCTCTATCTCATTTGCCCAACCCTAATGAAACCATCAAAGCCCGAAACCCTAATCTTTCTCCTCCATCTTAATCTCCCTCCCTTCTCGGAGCTCCATCTCTTTCATCTTCAAGGCTCCCGTAAAACCCTAGTCTGCACATCTCTTTCCTTTTTACTCTAAACATAACCTTTCTACTCCACCTTCCAAGAAGATATGGCCGCACCAAGAAGACCAAAAAACGAGATTGAGGAGATATCCTTGCACAACAAGAAGGACGATGATGGTGCTTTGGTGGGAGAGGCATTTCGTAAGAGCGCTTGGGTTTATCTACAGCCTGTTGTGCTGCAATCGGGCCTCACCGAGTTCGACGGCGAAAATGTACTAGAGCACCATTGGAAAGGTTGTTTACAAGGCTTCAATAAGGCAAGCAATGGAAAACTAGTGGCCACGGTACAACATGTTTACACAGCACGAGATATCCATCTTCACCAACAAACTTGATTTCCAGACAATTGTAAGTATAGTAGTAGGTAGAAAGGGGCATGTGAGATTTTTTGACAGAGATGTTTCAATCTAAGTCAACTTATTTCTTGTTTGCAGATATTTTTCCTTCAAACATGGTAGAGGAGCAGCCATTGGAAAGCCTTACACCGGAACATTTCAAGCATTGCATGCAGACATTGGTCAGGCAATGCTTTCTTGTGTAAAACAAGTGCAGAACTTCTTAAGGAAAAGGTTTTCTTTTATCGACACTCCTATTTGGTGCCAAAGCAGGACGGTGCTTATTAGCTTACAACCTCTCACTCCATACTTTGCCAGCATGTTCATTGCATATTGTCTTCGAACTAACCAAATGCCTTTTTTTTTACCACTTCAATGCCAAGAAAGTATCTCAATTCTCCCAAGTATCTCATATCAAATTCACCACATAATGAAGCTTTCACATCAGCAATATCCTTTCTTGAATCACCTACACGATCAAGTCATCTATATAGATGACAGTCACCACAATACCTTGTGTTGTCTTCTTTGCATATAGTGATGAATCTAAAGTTCCCACATGAACACCAATGCTAATGAGATACCTGCTTATCTTTCCTATCCAAGCACGTGGTGCTTGCTTCAATCCGTACAAGACCTTCTTCAACTTACATACATGTGTAGGGTATTTGGGATGCACATAGCCTTCTGGCTGCTTCATGAACACTTATTCTTGCAATTCACCATTTAGAAATGCATTCTTTACATCCATTTAACACATTTTCCAACCATTTGACACAACCAATGCAATCACAGATTTCATTGTTCCCATCTTAGCCACACGGTATCATAATCCAAGCCATGTGTCTATGCATATCCCTTTGTGACCAGCCTTGCTTTATGCCTTTCTATTAATCCATTTGCCTTACATCTCACTTTATACACCCTTTTGCAACTAATGACATTATTTCCACTTGGTAATGCAATCGAGTCCCATGTATCATTATATACTAAGGTATCCATTTCTTTGTCCATTGCTTTTTCCCCATACATGCTTTCCAATAGATTCTCCAAAACATGATGGTTTCACATGCTTTATCATTGATGTCATGTATGCATAATGCATTGCATACCCATTATATGTCAATCTCTCCACTAGATACCTAATCGTTTGTGATCTTCTCAAAACCTGTAGATCACTTTGTACACCCTGTGCTCTTGCATGTGGAGGAACATATCTCTCTTACCTTACACCCTGTGCTCTTGCATGTGGAGGAACATATCTCTCTTATGGTACAAGTGCTATGATTTTCCTAGTGCAAGATCTTTGCAAGTCATTTCAATAAGTACAGATCAATGTAGGATGCAAATGATGTGATACGGAACTGAACTCAAGTAGGTGCTGCTCTACAAGAAGAGAATCAGCCACCATGGAAGCTTGGGCATAAGCTTCGAGAAGACAAGATGTTATATCATCATAAAAGGGTAAAAGGTATCAAAAGGGTACAATATCCTAGAGCTGGTGCATTTTATGCCCCTATATTCCCTACACAACGTATGTGCAAATGCCCCTAAGCCCCCATGTGCCTAGGCCCATCCCCCATATGTATGTGCACACTAGAATCCTTTCATTACATATGGCAAGTGTGGTGCCTTCATATATAGGTAGCCAAGTGTAGTGCTTTTTTAAAGTAGATTATGAGGGATGAGGCCCAAAATGGGATTCAAATTTAAGGCCTATCTCTATGGTATCCTTTCCTCTCCCATCCGAAGGATGGGTTTTGGACTAGTGTTGACAAAATGAGAGCCATTGGGAGATTTGAATCTTACAACCACTTTCTCATACAAAAACTTGGTTATTAACCACATGCAACACACATCAACTCTCAGCATAGAGTGAAA
The DNA here is from genome assembly GCF_041138505.1 of Cibotium barometz. Taxonomy (NCBI): domain Eukaryota; kingdom Viridiplantae; phylum Streptophyta; class Polypodiopsida; order Cyatheales; family Cibotiaceae; genus Cibotium; species Cibotium barometz. The sequence continues at coordinate 22,927,962 of NC_141090.1, forward strand.
TCTTATAGACTCAGAGCAAGAATAGATGTCGGGGTCATCCATCATTTTCCTAATTAACAAAAAACAAATTAGCATTATCTTGATCAAGCCATTTTCTTTCATAAGAATGCACAAGTCTCGTACAAATCACGTGAATTAGGATTTGTATCAATGCGCTAAGTTTTCTATAACGAATATTTGTATACGTTCCAATTTGGTTCTACACAGTTGAGTTACTTTCCAATTTCTTAAGTGACATGGTAGATTTTCTCTTAGAAGGATTGATGGTAGTAACCACGAAGGATTTTCTCTTAGAAGGATTGATGGTAGTAACCACAAGTCTTCTGTGTACTATCCACAAAAAACTAGATAGCATAAACAAGGTCCTATGCATTGTGCTTACAAAGATAAGTTCCTATGCACTATGTTTACAAAGACAGTTGAGGCATCAAGGATGAATTGTGAGAATAAGCTCTCATCCACTTTATGGGCTTGCAAAACTACCTATAAAACCTCAATTGGGACTACATCGTATAACCTAGTCTTTGGACTTTCGGACTTGATGCCGTACTCTCGATTGAATTCATGATCCCAACCTCAAGGAAGGTAACACAGCAAATGGAATGAAAGCATAAGCAAGACCCTATGTTGAAAGAATAAACAAGGTCCTATGCATTGTCCTTACAAAGAAGCTCCTATGCACTGTGTTTACAAAGACAGTTGAGGCATCAAGGATGAATTTGGAGAATAAGCTCTCATTCACTTTATGGTCTTGCAAAATTGCCTATAAAACCTCAATTGGGACTACATCATATAACCTAGTCTTTGGACTTTTGGACTTGATGCCATACTCTCGAATTGCCTATAATACCTCAATTGGGACTACATCATATAACCTAGTCTTTGGACTTTTGGACTTGATGCCATACTCTCGATTGAATTCATGATCCCAACCTTGAGGAGGGTAGAATAGCAAATGGAATGAACGGACAGTGAGTTGTCTGAACGACTCATAGAGATCCAGAAACTTAATGAAGCAAGGTTATACTTAGTGTGGTGGGCACGGATGCCGAGAAAAAGAGAAGGAAAAGATGCCAATATCAAAACCAAGAGGTTCAAGGAAGGGGACCTAGTTCTACTTTATAACCTGAACAAAAATAAAAGGAATTTAAAGTTGAGAGGGATGGGTCCTTTCAGAATCTACAAACTCACAACTAGAGGGACATCACATCTAGAAATTCTTGATGGAGTACAAATGGAAGGATTCCTCAATGGGAGCAAACTTAGAAAATACTATGGGCCACTGTCTTATGAATAAATTTAAGCCATTCACAAAGGCTCAAAAAAAGAGAAAACATGAGACTAAGATGAAGAGACAATCCCAACGGGAAGCTAAAGCTGGGGCAAAAAAAGAAAAGCAAAGGAAAGGTATTATACCTATCCACATGGCTGAAATGCATAACAATCATGAGGAGGAAGAGGTCAAACCCGTGAGGTTGTTTTAGTATTTATGTGAAAAAGGTACACGAAACAATAGTCGTGCATCATTGAGATCTGCATGATTGATCACAATTGTCTAGACATTGGGGGGGGGGGCAAGATGAGCCTGGATGGGCGTTGGAGGTGGGGAAACTGCTACACAATCATCTAGAACATCTTTATGGGTAGACGGTGGTACCTAAAGGGAAAACTCACTACCTCTCACACTTTGTAGCAAAATGGTGTTGCATAGCACAAGAATTGTGCTAATGTTGAGATGGAAAGGAGTATGCTTAATAACAGGAATCTACTTAAATCCTTTTGGACGAAGGCAGTTAACACAGGTATGTACATTCTTAACAGGAGTGCAACAATACCCCATGCTTGCAAGCCTCATAGCTCGATCTTGGATGAAGTTATCGAATGGTTTACAATCCATCATGCCACTGTTCGTCCATGATCCCTCTTCCGTCCATGAGTTGTTATCCATCCTCGATCCATCCACAAGTTGTCGTACATCCTTTATCTATCCAGTTAGAGAGGGGTGTTCATTGATGCCATCCGAAGGAATAATCATCTAGAATAGGATGCTTTCCAATTATTTTAGGGAAAGCCTAGAGAGAGAAAAAAAGATTAGGGTTATAGAGAGAGAAAATAACTTTAGGTAAAAGAAAATACCCTAGATTAATTTAGAAATTATTTAGAAGGATTTTTCTAATTGCAAAAGCCAACCTTATCCATGTCCCTAAACACTAAGCTCTTCGATGATTTGCTTGGGTTGGTGATCCTTAAATTCATGAGAAAGTCTCTCCTTATATGAGCCTTGCAAAGGAGTAGCACGTTGGCATGTTGGTGAGGTGCTTAGATTTCCTCGTGAACAAAAAAAACATAGCCAAACTTGCTTTGTTGGATATAGGAGCAGGAAAAAACTTAGTTATATGAGACTTGGGTCTCATATGGGAAACCTGCCCCTTGATCCGACCAAAGCTTTGGTACAAATAGTCTCAAGTTTTTATAATGAATGTAAAGGGATGTGAAAGATTAAGTTCCACATCAATTTTTATCCCATTGGTGGAAGGTAGTTTTTATGTATAATACTTAAAGAGATCATCCTTAGAAGGGGATGGATTGTTAAACATGACTGCAACATTGATTGGACCATGAGGACAACCACAATCAAGTTAGCACAAAAGAGTTGGGATAGAGATCTCTACTGATATACAAAAGTTACTAACATTACTACAAGTAGGTCCCATTCAGTCGGTAAGTGCAATTATTCATAAACTCAAAGCCTCTAATCAACCCCCATCACATCCTTAAAACCAAAAGTAAAGGAGTTAAAATCCCAACCAAAGGATGAAATCTTCTTTAAAAATCAAGGAGGCACCATAAAAGAAACCAAATGCTAGCAACCAATATGTCCAATCCTGCTACCTCGGTTTCTCAAAAAGTCCCAATGAACCAGGATGAAGCAAATGTGGGTATCGAAGACACCAAGGAAACCTAATTATGAGCCAACCAAATAGCTAAAGCCCAAGAAAAAAAACCCTAAACAGGTGTGGATTCCAAAGGAGAGTATCCCTAAAATGCCGACAAAAATTGATGACAAGCTGATGTGGATCCCTAAGCAGAGAAGAAATAGAAAGCCATATAGTGATCCAACCACACAAGGATGGGTGACCATTTAAATATCACTAATAGCCCAAGGATACTCCTAAGGAAGAAGCCAAATAAGGGTGCCAAAAAGGGCGTTGGGAAGAGCAAACAATATCTTCCTTTATAGCATCTAAATCACTGAAAGGGGATTGAGGTAAAAGCTTATTCATTATTCAGGCTGAGGAGGACTCTTATACAGTTGCTGCACAGGAGGTGTGGAGGCACGTGGAGGAGCGGCGGGGCCCGAGCACAGAAACATGTGGAGTGAGCGCAGTTGCAGAGCCAACTGCTCAGGCAGCATGGACGTGGGTGTTTTTTTTTGCAAGGCGTGCAGGTGGTGCAGCGTGCAAGCGGAAAGGAGGTGTGGCGGGGCCCCAATGATGCAAGACATGCAAAGGGCGGGAGGCCGGCATAGTTGGTAGGCATAGAGGTGGCGTGGAAGCACGTTGGCGAGTGATGGGTGGGGTCATGGAGTAGGTGGGGGAGTGGAGCTCATGTCACGGTGCACAACATGCAGGAGAGGGGGCCACAGGGCGTAGGTGATAGTTGGACCGGACGTGAAGGTGCACAGGTGGGGTAGGTACACAGGCAGGCAGGGGAAATGGACGTTTTTGTTTTTGTTTTCTATTCTTTTTGTTTAAGAGGAAAAAGAAAAGATAAAAGAAAAAATATATGTGGATATATGTAAATGTATAAAGCAGTACTACACACACACACACACACACACACACACACACACATATGGAAAAATAAGAGATTAGGGAAGAGAAGAAATAAGCAATAAAAATAACAAAAATTAATATTAAAATGCAAGAAAATACTAACTTTTAGAGATTAAGCTTTTTTTGGGGGAGGGGAGTTTTCAAAAATTATCAACTTTCAGGAACCCCTCCTACTTTAGTGATTTCGCAAATTGTGGCCATGATTAAAGCTTGGCTTAATCCATGAACTAATTGGCATGTTAGTCACCAAAATTAAGCACCTATTTACTCCCAATTAGATGATCCTTTGGGGTGGTAGATTAATTGGGTAGCTTAGTGACTAGATTACTAAAGCCTATGTGTGATTAGTCAAACTCACCACTCTTTTTTGGTCTCTAATTCTCCTAATTTGAAGAGGGAAATTGGGGCTTTAAGAGTGATTTATGCCTAATGTGCATAGATTAGGGTTTGAAGTGATGATTTTATGATAAATTGCACTATGACCAGCCCCTTTGACACTCTAATAAATTCTAATCAATTCCCATCTCACAAATTGAGTCCAATTATGTGTTTTTTGGATTCTTTCAAGTTTACTAATGATCTACTAATAAAAAACTAGAAATTAAGGATTAATTAGCAAAAATTAAGCGATTTATGGAGGTTTTGTGTAATGTTTTTCATTCCTAATGACCTTATGCACTTGCTACATAAGATTATACAACTAAAACAAACAAAAAACATCATATTAATGCAAGTAAAACAAATAAAAAACACCAAATTAATGCAAAAAACACAGATTTCTCTCTCTTTTCAAGCATAAACCCTCTTCCTAAATGCTATTTTTCTTACAAATTCTCTACTCTATTGCAATACAAATTAACCCAAATAAAAAACACATGTATGAACAACATCAAAATAACTTTCAATTCTCTAATACCATTGGTTTTCAAAGTGTGATCTCCTAATCAACAATGGGAAATATTAGGTGTCTCCAATGCTTGGAATGGACGGAAATTGAGGCTAATCCCTAAGGTTATTCCGTGGTAGTGGCACCAAATGTGTTAATTAGAAGCACTCACCTTGTCTTCCATTGAGTAACTTGTCATCGTATAGGGAACTTTGCCAAAGAACTATAGGTGGTGCCACAAAGAAGGTCACATAGCACCGAATTGTCCGGAGCGTATCAAGAATTCAACACCAGCAGCAGCAGCTCGAGTCAATATGATTGAAGAAGACGACAATGAAGAAGAATCATTCAAGCAAGAGGGTAATTCTGATCCAGACTACTCAGAACAAGAAGGTAAACCTCATGTTCATTCTTTGCTTAAAATAAAAGGAACAATAAATGGACATGAAGTTCTTATTTTACATGATGATGGTAGTACACATGATTTCATTTCTGAAAAGGTACTTAGAGCATTAAATCTTCATTCTTCACCTACGAACTATAAAGTCAAAGCAGCATTTACTGGAACAACGTATAATTGCATGCAAGAGTTGAAAGATTTGGATTTATGCATCAAGCGCTTAACAGAAAAGAGGGATTTCTTAGTTGCACCTTTACAAGGGGTAGATATAATTTTGGGTATGCCTTGGAGACACAAGTACAATCCTATTATAGACTATGAAACTCATAGCATTGCTCTTAGAAAGGACAATGAAAATATTATCCTCCAGTGTCAAGTCAAAGAAGAAATGAGTCCTTTGTTGAGTCACACTCAAGCAAAGAGAGCTCTAAGAAAAAGAGACAAGACTTATATGGTATGGGTTAACCAGCTTGATGCTGAGTCTGACACATCTAAAAGTCCAAAGTTTGATCTTTTTATCTCCAAATTTAGTGACTGTTTTATGGAAGATCTACCTCCAGGATTACCTAAGTCTAGGCCCGAGGATCATAGTATTGACTTATTGCCTGGAAATTCTCCGCCTTGTAAAGCTCCCTATAGAGTCAACAATTTAGAGCAAAAAGAAATCCAAAACCAAATAGAAGACTTGCTAGAGAGAGGCCTTATTCGACCTAGTAGTTCACCTTTTGGAGCTCCAGTACTTCTTGTTAAGAAGAAGAACGGAACTTACCGAATGTGTGTAGACTACCGTGCATTGAATAAAATTACTGTCAAGAACAGATATCCTATTCTTAGGGTAGATGATCTTCTCGACAAGCTTAGAGGATCAAAGGTCTTTAGCAAGATTGACCTAAAGTCTGGGTATCATCAAGTTCGTATGGCTCAATCTGACATTTTCAAGACAGCTATTAGAACCCAAACTGGTGATTATGAGTTTTTGGTTATGCCATTTGGTTTGACCAATGTTCCAGCTACTTTCAGCCGTATGATGAATCGCATATTCCTTAAGTTTCAAAGTTTTGTTATAATGTTCTCTGATGACATTCTTGTTTTCAGCAAGGATCGACAAGAGCATGAACAACACTTGGAACAAGTGTTCAACCTTTTGAGAGAAAATGAATTGTATGTCAATCCTGAAAAGAGTTCTTTTTTTCAAGAAGAGATTGAATACTTAGGTCATATAGTGTCGGCTGAAGGGATTTGTGTAGATCCTAAGAAAATTGAGTGTATTGCTTCTTGGCCTACGCCTAGAAACATACATGATCTTAGATCTTTTCTTGGCCTATGTAGTTATTATAGGAAGTTTGCAAGAATTTTTCTTGTATTGCTCATCCTTTGACTGAACTCCTTAAGAAAGCTACAAATTTCAATTGGACTGAAAAGCAAGATAAATCTTTTGCAACACTCAAGAATGCTTTAACACAAGCACCAGTTCTAACACAACCTGATTTTCAAAGACCATTCTTTATAGTAGTGTCTTATGCTAGTGGCAAAGGATTTGGAGCTGTTCTTATGCAAGACAACCATCCTATTGCTTATCAAAGTAGAAAGCTTAAGCCTGTAGAGCAAAATTATAGCACATATGACAAGGAATTAGCAGCAGTAGTGCATGCTTTGAAAATCTGGAAGCATTACCTAATGGGTTCTGAATTTCTTTTCAAGACGGATCAACAAAGCATTAGGCATTTGCTTTCGCAACCCCTTATTTTAGATAGGCACATCAAATGAGCATCTTTCATTCAAAGTTTTCAACCTATGATTCAATACCAACCTGGAAAAGAAAATATTGTTGCCGATGCTTTGAGTCGAAGACCAAATATCAACAACATTTCCATTATTGAAAGTGAACCATTTGTACTTATGAAAGAAACTTATGAAGTTGATCCAGATTTTTCTGAAATATGGATCAAATTGCATGAAAACAATTGGACGCCTCAAGGAAGTTATTCTCATAATAATGGCTATCTTTTCTTTGAGAAAAGATTGTGTGTTACTCAACCTTATAGACAACTGTCTTGGAAGAGATGCACCAACCACCATTTGTGGGACATAGAGGAGTTTTCGCAACACTTCAAGTAGTTTCTCGAGAATTATTTTGGCCTCATTTGAAGAATGATGTAGCTAAATTTGTAGCTGAATGTAACATTTGCCAAATAATTAAAAGCTACAAAGGCAAAGCTTTGGGATTGCTTATGCCTCTACCCATTCCAGATAGACCATGGGAACAAGTGTCTATGGACTTCATTACTGGCTTACTGGCTTTCCTACTACTTCCAGTCATCATGACATGATTCGGACAATAGTGGACAGGTTTAGTAAGCAAGCCTATTTCATTCCATGTAAAAAGACACTAACTTCTCAGCAAGCCGCGAACATATTTGTCAAGCAAATCTTTGTTCATCATCATGGACTACCCAAAGTGATAGTTTCTGATAGAGACTCTAAATTTTGTAGTCACTTTTGGGTTTCTCTTTTCTCAAACTTAGGCACTAAGTTAGATTTTTCCACAGCTTTCCATCCGGAATCAAATGGATAGACCGAATTCACAAATAGCACTATCTTAGATATGCTTAGAGCCTATGTTTCCCAGCAACCTAGTGCATGGGATAAGTACATACACCTACTCTAATTTGCTTATAATAATACTCCTCATACTGCTACTGGTCGAGCACCATTTGAGATTATCTATGGTAGAGCTTTGCCTATTCCGGCTACTAGACTCTCCCATAAGATTGAAGCTGCTGACCAATATATTAGAGACTTTGATCGCATTTTATCTGACGTGCGTGATTGTATTGCAAGAGCTCAAGAGAAGTATACAACTCAAGCAAATAGGAAGTGTAAAGATTTTTCATTTCAAGAAGGTGATTATGTACTTTTGAGAATTGAAAAACGTCGATTAAAGAGTGTGGAAAAATTCCCTGCAGTGAAGCTAGCGCCTAGATATTATGGGCCATTTAAAATCCTTCAAAAGATTAATGATGTGGCCTATAGACTAGAGCTTCCATCTAACTGGAATATCCACACTTCTTTTCATATCCATCTCTTAGAACCTTTTCGAGGAACACTTCCTACTCACCCAACATATGAGGAACCACCTCTTATATTGAAGGAGAGGAAGAAGTACTAGTTCCTGATGCTATCATTGACCAAGAGATAACAACAATAAGAACAGGTAATCAATACTTCAAGTATCTTTTTACTTTCAAGAATCATCCTCAAGAAGATGCTAAATGGATGCCTGAGAAATTTTTCCGAGTTTACCCTGAAATTCTTTATTCTTTTCAAACCCAGCAAATCTGCAAACAATTGAGGACAATTGCAAACTCAAGCAAGAGGGATGTCATGAGAATATATTTTAAGTCCTCTAGAAAAATATTATTTATCCCCTCTTGAGTGATTTGGGGATGCCTGGGTTACTCTTGCGTCATGCCGGCTAGGTTAATATCGTGGGTGACACCACTATAAATATTAATACGTGTAGTATATGACGTATGTTTGAGGCCATCTATGATTATTTCAGTTAGATTTGTATGGCAGGGTGATTCCTGGGGTACTTACGCCTCGTAGTCATGAGTTGTGCCTGTTTAGTATTTGTGGGATTAATTTAATAATTAATTGGGCTTATATTTTTAGGTGATGAAGACTATGGGAATTGAAGAGTTTACTTTGGAAGAAATGTCTTGGTTCATCACATTTCATTTTTGGCAAGCATAGTAGCTTGCAACCTTAGCAAATGATTTTTCCATTTTGATCTTTAGGAAAGATACATTTATTTATGTGGAATTTATTAAAGCCTATGTGGCTTTACCCTAGTCCCAATATTTGACACACTATTTTTGTAAAAGAAGAGTGTTGTGCTCTCTAAAAAGCACATCTTGTATATTTTGGGAGCTATGGCCTAATTTTAGTGGAAAAGAAAGCTAATAAAGAAATACTCTTGTGTGGGGAGAGGCCACGCACAAGAGGGAGAAAGATTGCACCCAACATGGTCTATTGAGCTAAGTATTTTAATCTTGTTAAGTGTTTGAATTTCAATTGATTTGATTTAGTTGAAGCTTGCAAAGCATTGGTTTTTATGGTTGAATCAATTCTTGTGAATTCTCTACTCTTCCACAATCTATCCTAGAATAAGATTTTGGTTGCACTGTTTATAGGTTTACATCAAAACAGAGAACAACTTTTGGCAAGTGTTTGGCATGTAATGAGTTCTTATGATGTTTATATGCAACGTGGAGGATGTATGGATGTCAACATATATGGCCTACACTTGATCATTTCTTAGTGATTTGAAGGATTTGAAGGCTTGCAAAACTTGTCATAACAGGGCATAATGGACTGTTCATACATAGTCGAGATCAAATGCTACTTGGGTGAATTTTTATGCAAAGTGTGAGCTCATTGGAGTGTTTCAAAAAGTGGAAGACTGTTTTGGATACGTTTCTCAGATTTTGTGAGTGGCGCCAAGTTGTTTTCAGCTTATGCAAACAATGGTTTTGAGTCCTAGATTTTGTCTCCATAAAAATTTTGGAATGTGTGGACATCATTGGTAATAATGAAGTATATGTATGTATGTGTGTTTGAGTTGATTAGAGCAAAATGAGTGACAGTCCAGACAATATTGTAGGTGAAAAACTTGATATACACAACTTCCAGATTTGGAAGTACCACATGACAAACTTCCTTGAAGGCAAAGGACTATGGAACTTGGTGAGATGACAGGTGAGGAGACAGAGCCAAGGGTTCTCCCAATGAATACAACACCCGCCCAGCTTACAGCACATATGAATTGGACAGAGAGGGCCTTCAAAGTGTTGTATTATTTCTCCATTTGTGTGACAAATACCATGTTATGCCATATTCAAGACACATATAATCCCAACGATGCATGGGATACATTAGTGAAGCTGTATGATACAACTACATAACCAAAGAAGATGCAATTGAAGCAAAAGATACATGGTGTGGTTGGAGTATAAATGATTATGTACAGGAGATCAAAGAATGTGCTGATGCACTTGACTGAGTTGCCATTACATTGAATGGTTTGGGAAAGGATTACGAAGAATTTGAAACCTCTATCAGGGTTAGAGGTGGAGACTCCCTAGATTTTGATGAGCTGATTTCATTCCTTATTGTGCCTCATCTAGCAGAAGTGGGCATGCAAGGGATTCTACACTCATAGAGGTGCTAGAGGCAAGAAAGAGCTAGTCCAAGAGGACGTACAGGTGGACGTGGTTGGCATGATAGGCCACCACAACAACAATAGGATTCACAGCCATCATTTGGTGCATGTGGTGGTAGAGGTTTTTACCCTCATGCTAGAGGGAGGTTTGGATCTCATGGTAGAGGTCGTTGGCAACCACAACAACAAAATATGCATGACATTAAGTGCCATTATTGTGGCAAACTTGCACACACGGCTAGAGATTACTACAAAAAGAAAAATGATATTCATGGTCGTAGAGTACAACATGGAAATTATGCATCATCTAGTAATGAAGGACACATAGATCATTTTTTTACCATGAAGCATGTGATGGGTACTATGGCATCTTACAAAGAGAGTGATGGGTACTATGGCATCTTACAAAGAGAGTGATGACACATGGTACATGGATTCAGGAGCATCAAACCACATGACTTGTCATGGAGAGTGGTTTGATAATATGATGCCAACACAAAATCAGGGTTATGTTGCTACAGGTGATGATACTCAGAATCCTATTACAGATGTTGGTAGTGTGCCATTGAGGATGCATGATGGCAGGGTGAAAACTATATCTGAGGTGTTGTATTGTCCATCGATACTACAAAGAGTTTGGCATATCAATGGGACAAATGGTTGAACAAGTATTGCCAGCAGAGTGAGATTTAATGAACATGGTTGCTTTGTTGAGGATTTCAAGCATGGCTACAAATTTATTGCCAAAGTTCAAAAAGTAGGAAGATTATTCAAGCTAGATGCAAGCATTCCAAAATTGATGTCAACCATGTTTTCTCATAGTCATGGGATAGTGCATGACATTGATATTTGGCATAAAAGGATTGGTCATGGGATAGTGCATGACATTGATATTTGGCATAAAAGGATTGGTCATGTAAACATTCAAAAGCTGAAATCTATGCAAACAAGTCATTGTTGGTGGTATATCTAGATTCAAATATAATGGGAGTACACGTGTGTGATGCATGCCAATTTGGGAAACAAGCAAGGTTGCCATTTCCCAAGGGATAGTCAAATGAAACTAAACAAGTGCTCATTTCTAGAGATGTGGTGTTTGATGAGTTAGCAAGTTTGTACAAAAACAAATATGATGCTATGGTGGATGACATAGATGAAGATGTGCATGTGAACTTGCCAAAAAAGAGTACTATTTCATTATGTGGGCCAAGTGAAACATGGATGTGACAATGTAAGTCCATGGTCGTCAGGAAGGTTGAGACATGGTAGTGTGAGAACAAGTGAAAGTGTTGCTGATAGAGGAAAAAAGAAGGTTGAAGGAATTGGTATAACAGGTTATGAGTCATCTAGCTCGGAAAGCTTAGATGAAGAACTTGGCATCCCAGCCTTAGGTACTCTAGGTGTAAGGCAAAGAGAGATATGTTCCTCCACATGCAAGAGCACAGGGTGTACAAGTGATCTATAGGTTTTAAGAAGATCACAAAGGATTAGGTATCCAGTGGGGAGATTGACATATAATGGGTATGCAATGTATTATGCATACATGACATCAATGATAAAGCATGTGAAACCATCATGTTTTGGAGAAGCTATTGGAAAGCATGCATGGGAAAAAGCAATGGACGAAGAAATGGATGCCTTAGTATACAATGATGCACTACCAAGTGGAAATAATGACATTAGTTGCAAAAGGGTGTATAAAGTGAAATGTAAGGCAAATGGATCAATAGAAAGGCATAAAGCAGGGCTGGTCACAAAGGGATATGCATAGACACATGGCTTGGATATTATGTGATGAGACATTTAGCCCTTTGGCTAAGATGGGAACAATGAAATCTGTGATTGCATTGGTTGCATCAAATGGTTGGAAAATGTGTTAAATGGATGTAAAGAATATATTTCTAAACGGTGAATTGCAAGAATCAGTGTTCATGAAGCAGCCAGAAGGCTTTGTGCATCCCAAATACCCTACACATGTATGTAAGTTGAAGAAGGTCTTGTATGGATTGAAGTAAGCACCACGTGCTTGGATATACAAGATAAGTAGGTATCTCATTAGCATTTGTGTTCATGTGGGAACATTAGATTCATCACTATATGTAAAGAAGACAACACAAGGTATTGTGGTGATTTTCATCTATATAGATGACTTGATCATGATAGGTGATTCAAGCAAGGATATTGCTGATGTGAAAGCTTCATTATGTGGTGAATTTGATATGAAATACTTGGGAGAATTGAGATACTTTCTTGGAATTGAAGTGGTAAAGAAAAAGGCATTTGGTTAGTTCAAAGACAATATGCAATGAACATGCTGGCAAAGTATGGAATGAGAGGTTGTAAGCTAATAAGCACACCATTGGAACTAAATGTGAAGCTAAGGGCTGATTGTGAGGAAGAGATTGAGGATGTGACAATGTATAGAAAGATGGTTGGTAGTTTGATATACATGACTATCACTAGTAGACCGGATTTATGCTATGCGGTTGAGCTTGTAAGTCAATTTATACAATGCCCAAGGAGACCACATTTGGATGCAGTGAGAAAAATCTTGAGATATGTGAAAGCTACAGTAGCACATTATGGACTCCTTTATGAGAGTACGGAAAAGTTATGGATGTTCATGGATATACATATGCAGATTGGGCAGGTAGTTCTTGTGGCAGAAGATGTACTAGTGGCTATGCTTTCACATTGTGAAGTGCAGTGGTGAGTTGGAGTAGCTAAAGGCAACCCAAATTTGCTTTATCTAGCACAGAGGCAGACTATAGAGGAGAAGCTATGGCTGCATGTGAGGTGATATGGCTGAAAAATCCACTCGAAGATTTGAGACAACAATGTGATGGAAAAGTTGTCATACGTTGTGACAACATGAGCAGCATACAGTTGGCAACAAGCAATCCGGTCTATCAGGCGAGGACCAAACACATTAAGGTCCACTATCACTTCATCAGGGGGGAGAAAGTGTTGGATGGATAGATCGAGTTGACATATGTGAAGAATGAAGAGCAAGTTGCAGATATCTTTACCAAACCACTTGGTAAAGAGAAGTTTGAGTGCATATGGATATGGATATGGTAAGCTTGAGAGGGAGCGTGGAGAATGCAAGCTCATCGGAACTGGTGGATAGCGGTAACATGTGGACACTAGTCTTGGAGTGTGTGTGTGTGGACAATAATGGCCACATCCAGCTGGCTAAGTGTGTGGACATTAGACTTAGGTTATTCTCAATGTGAACTTATCACTATTGTAGTGTGCTGCTGTGTTTTGTGGTGTGCAATGAAGGAAAGCTATGGAGCTTCTCTATTGTGTAGATGTTGATGTTTTTGAGATAATGAGAGCTAATTAGGGTTTGCCTCTCTATACTTGTGTCTATTTCATCTCTCTTTTCAATTGTCATACCGGAGAGCTCCGTAATTAATGGGTCGTAAAGAGTGTGCTCAATCTTGCTATGATGGAAGCAAGAAGAGGCTCTCTACTTTGGTAACATGTCACACTCACTTGAAAAAGAAAAGATGATGCAAAAGAAAACCACTAATCATATCCTAATCACAATTGCACTCCATCATGCAATGCAAGATTACAACAACAAATCACATGTAAGAGAGAGAGAGAGAGAGAGAGAGAGAGAGATCACATACAATCTATTGTAAAGGGGAATTATTATGCTTTGGTTAAGAAGTTGACTTATGTACATGTGACTAGCATTCACACTAAATCAACCCCCATGACTTCAAATTAGTCCATGGTGGTATTTTACTAGCCTAGCAGTTACATATGAAGTCCAAGACTTCCCCTATTTTACAATAATCCCAATTGAAGGCTGCACACTCATAAGGTACAATTACCGTCATACAAAGTGTTGCGTCTTTTGAAATACAAAGATGCCTTTTTAGTGAAAAAATAAAGTGATGGCATCGTAAGGTAGCATGGTCAAGGCCATGTTAACCGAAAATATTAACAGAGCAGGGAGGGAGGCAGGGAGGCTGGGAGATGAGGTAAGAAAGAGAGAGAGAGAGAGAGAGAGAGAGAGAGAGAGAGAGAGAGAGAGAGAGAGAGAGAGAGAGAGAGATGATGTGACCGAGGGGAGAGAGAAAGATGAGACGAGAGAGGGAGAGAGAGAGAGAGAGGATGGAGAGAGATAGAGAGAGAGGGTAGAGAGAGAGATGGGAAGAGAGAGAGTGAGAGGGAAGGTGGGAGGGAGGTGAGAAAGGGATAAGAGGAGAAGGAGAGAGAGAGAGAGAGAGAGAGAGAGAGAGAGAGAGAGATGGAAAGAGAGAGAGTGAGAGGGAGGTGGGAGGGAGGTGAGAAAGGGATAAGAGGAGAGAGAGAGAGAGAGAGAGAGAGGATGGGAGAGGGAGAGGGAGAGAGAGGAGCTAAGCTAGGCTAAAGGGGAGAAAGTGGGGTAGGCGAAGAGGTGGTGGTGGAGATAGTGGGAGGAGATGGAAGGAGCTAGTGGTGGAGGGACTAAAAAGAGAATGTTCACATCTTTAAGAGAGAAGGGTTTCCACCAAGAACTCCCTCCCAAGCTCTCTCCACCAAGCTCTCCCAAAAAACACACTCATAGCCAAAGTGCCAGAGGTGCAAGTCCCAAAGGCTACAATAGCCCCTAAAAAGGCTGATAAACCAGAACCACATGTCTAAAAGAAGAAGAAGACATCAAGAGTGTGGAAATACAATGCACAATCACTTGTCAAGGACAATAATGTCGTGATTGTTAAAAGTGATTCGGATGAGAACTCAGAGGTCACCTCCCTCAAACCTACTCTTCCCAAGCGGAAAAGAAACCCATAAACTATGAAACTCAGAGGTCACCTCCCTCAAACCCACTCTTTCCAAGCGAAAAATAAACCCATAAACTATGAAAACCTTCTAATGAAACTATTGGGGGGGGGCAAGATGAGCCTGGGTGGGCGTTGGAGGTGGAGAAACTGCTACACAATCATCTAGAACATCTTTATAGAGGTAGACAGTGGTACCTAAAGGGAAAAATCACTACCTCTCACACTCTGCAGCAAAATGGTGTTGCAGAGCACAAGAATTATGCTATTGTTGAGATGGCAACAAGGAGTATGCTTAATAACAGGAATCTACTTAAATCCTTTTGGACTGAGGCAGTTAACACACATGTATGTACATTCTTAACAGGAGTGCAACAATACCCCATGCATGCAAGCCTCACAGCTCAATCTTGGATGAAGTTATCCAATGGTTTACAATCCATCATGCCACTGTTCGTCCATGATCCCTCGTCCGCCCATGAGTTGTTATCTATCCTCGATCCATCCACAAGTTATCGTACATCCTCGATCTGTCCAGTTAGAGAGGGGTGTTCTTGTAGAGATTCTCATAAAAGGGGAAGGCCATTTATGCCATCAAAGGAATAATCATCGAAAATAGGATGCTTGCCAATTATTTTAGGGAAAGCCCTAAGGCTAGAGAGAGAAAAAGGGATTAGGATTATAGAGAGAGAGAAAAACTTTAAGTGAAAGAAAATACCCTAGATTAATTTAGAAATTATTTAGAAGGATATTTAGAATTTTTGGAGATAAAGAATGCATTTAGTGATGCCAATTCTCCATGGATTATAGCAGATGTGGCTGATTTTTCTTATTGCAAAAGCCAACCTTATCCATGTCCCTAAACACGAAGCTCTTCGATGGCCTAACATAATCTTCCATGTTTTGCTTGGGTTGGCGCATCTTAAATTCATGAGAAAGTATCTCCTTATATGAGCCTTGCAAAGTATTAGCACGTTGGAATGTTGGTGAGGTGCTTAGATTTCCTTGTGAACAAAAAAAGCATAGCCAAACTTGCTTTGTTGGATATAGGAGCAGCAAAAAACTTAGTCATATGAGACTTGGCTCTCATATGGGAAACCTGCCCTTGATCCCTAGTGAGACTTGGGTCTCACCAGGGAAACCTGCCCTTGATCCGACCAATGCTCTGTCGCAAGTTTTTATAATGAATGTAAGGGATGTGAAAGATTAAGTTCCACATCAATTTTTATCCCATTGGTGGAAGGTAGTTTTTATGTTATAACTGTAGGTATAATACTTGAAGAGATCATCCTTGGAATGGCATGGATTGCTAAACTTGACTGTAACATAGATTGGACCATGAGGACAACCACAATCAAGTTAGCATAATAAATTCATTCAAAAGTTACTAACATTACTACAAGTAGGTCCCATTCATTCGGTAAGCACAATTATTTGTAAACTCAAAGCCTCTAATCAACCCCCACAACATCCTTAAAACCAAAAGTAAAGGAGATAAAATCCGAACCAAAGGATGGAATCTTCATCAAAAATCAAGGGGGCACCATAAAAGAAACAACCAATACGTCCGATCCTGCTACCTCGATTTCTCAAAAAGCCCCAATGAACCACGATGAAGCAAGTGTGGGTATCGAAGACACCAAGGAAACCAAATTGTGAGCCAACCAAATAGCTAAAGCCCAAGAAAAAAAGGCCTAAATAGGTGTGGATTCCAAAGGAGAGTATCCCCAAAATGCGGACAAAAATTGATGACAAGCTGATGTGGATCCCTAAGCAGAGAAGAAATAGAAAGCCATATAGTGATCCAACCACACAAGGATGGGTGACCATGTAGATATCACTAATAGCCCAAGGATACTACTAAGGAAGAAGCCAAATAAGGGTGCCAAAAAGGGCATTGGGAAGAGCAAACAATATCTTCCTTTATAGCATCTAAATTACTGAAAACATACAACATAGGACATCTAGCAACCCTGCAGTTATCCCTTGAACCTCTGCTCATTTAGTCAACTGCCTGAACTTTCTCAATCTAAATCAGTTGTCTCACCTAAATGTCCTCCTAGGTCAGATCTAACTCTGAACAAGTCTGATCTTTAACTCCTCAACTAACTCC
This sequence comes from Cibotium barometz, assembly GCF_041138505.1. Classification (NCBI taxonomy): domain Eukaryota; kingdom Viridiplantae; phylum Streptophyta; class Polypodiopsida; order Cyatheales; family Cibotiaceae; genus Cibotium; species Cibotium barometz. The sequence goes on from NC_141090.1 coordinate 22,945,202, forward strand.
TTTGATCTTCTACTGACCTGAATTGACCCTAACTCTCTCAGTTTGTCTCACCTAAATGTCCTCCTAGGTCAGATCTAACTCTAAACAAGTCTGATCTTTAACTCCTCAGCTCACTCCTTTGATCTTCTATTGACCTGAATTGACCCTAACTCTCTCAGTTCAGCTGCTCTACTAACTGTTTTTTGATTGAGCTAACTGTTGCTGACCTCTATCAGATCCTTGTCCTCTAGAATCACAGACTTTCTTCAAGGACCATCAACTCTCTCAAATCCTTTGGTCCAGAACTCTACTGAATCTGTCACCCCACACCACTTCTAACTATCAGCTGACTCCTACCTGACTCAGAACTCTCTAATCTTGTTTCCTCTAACACTTTTACAAACCCCTAGACACCTAAGAATCAACAATGATCTAGCCTTGCAACTCCTAATCTGACAGCACCTGACTCCCTCTAACTCTGTTAAATACTCTCCAGCATTAAAACTATCTGATTGGCCCTGAGACAGACCTCTGACTATCAGACCTGACTCAAAATAGCTTCCTCTCAACCCAGAAAGACTAGTTTGACCCTTCAAGTGACTGACCCTGATGTTTAGCTAACCATGTCTAACATTGCTGGCTTTCAGCTGTGCTAACACTAGCTGAATCAGCCCCCTGATGGTAGACTTTCAACTGACACTAGCAGCCTTGATTGTGGACTTTAGATTTTGACTCACAATGATTTTTCTCAACAATTTCGATCAAAGCAACATACCCACCTCAACTAAAAAACCAAAACACAAAACTTTATCATCCACTTACAAAGGATTCAAACCCAAATTCATTGTCCTATGCATATAGATAAAACCAAATTAGTTTCAACAACCCTGAGACTTTGGGCTTAAATAAAAGAAAAAAAGATGAAAAATGAGAGTGCCTCCAGAGCTCCAAACCTGATTGATGGACCCTACAACCACCTCTGCAGGTTTTCTTTTTCAAATAGAAACCAACAGTTGAGCGAAACCCTGGGTAGCACCAGGTTCTAACAGAGGTGCAAACATAGATCCCTGGGCTTACCTGTGCAACCTAGCTGTCTTTCTCACTCTTTACAAGGTGGGATTAAAAGATGCAACCCTCCTAGAGCGAGGAAAGAAAAGTTAACAAAATCATCATCACGCTCAAGAATCTTGCATCAACAAATCACACCAAAACAGGTATGGGTGCCCAAAAAGCAAGATAAGGGAAAAGCTAAGATAGAGCACACACAGACTAAAGAAGAGAAAGAGCAAGAGCAGCTTCAGAAGCAAATCCAAGAACTACCCTCTTCTTCAGCCTTTGCATGATGGAATCCCAACTTCTCTATAATTCGATGAAGTCTCTGATGATGAGCACAGTAGTGTGAAGATTGTCCCAGCACAAGATGGCTTAAAAATCAACAACGTCTCATTCTTAATCTAGGTGGAAGCCAAGCTCATCAATATGATGCAGAGCCCCTTAACTCGAGTAACAAAATGCATCCACCACAGGCACTTGGTGTGCAGACACTTACCATTGTAGGTAATCCAAAAATCTTTACAAGGTGGGACTCGTGATTTTCCCAAGTTTCCTAACATCTGGAGGCCTTTAGAAACGAGTCCTAATGGGAAGGGAGGGATTGCGATTATTTTGCAAGAAGGCGAATGTGAAAAGCCTCCCAAGGCTTACAAAAACCCTACCACCTATGTGCTAGTGCATCCTTGATTTACCTATGTGGGTGGTGGACGAGAAAGGGTGGTGCATGAGAGGTAAAAGTCACATGATATTGGAGCGTTCTAGTGGACTGCACAAACAATAACTCCCCATATCCCAAAGAGCATAAACCACAGCCCATGTACAAAATGGTGAAGGGCCTCCCACTACGGTCGTGCGCGAACGCTCCATGGATCCATGCTATACCTAGAACGATGATTGTGTAGATGTTGGGAAGCATAAGGCTTTGAAAGGGGTCTAAGGGCTCACATGGAGGCCGTAGAATATTATGGTCGATAGCATGGTACATAGATTATAACACATCGTGATTTGATCTCACCACCACACGCAGTCATCAGTGATAGCAATGTCATGATATGCTCGAGCTCGCCATTAATGTTGCATATGAGAGGAGGAGGAGGAGGTGTGGTGCGCGAGGAAATTGGTTGTATTTGAAGCCCTAGCCTATGACACGCAATTTAATCATCATAAGGTGCGGAGATAGAGGGGTGAAAAACCCACATAGCAAGATTGCCAGCTTAAGCGTTACCTTTATGGGCTCGACGGGGGACTACTCATCTAGCACGACTATACTTGAACAGGATCTGTTCTATAGTTCGTACATCTTGCGTGAGCATTCCTACTCTGACAAGTCGCACAGCCCGGAAGACGAAAGGAGGCTCAGCCGCCAGAGCTGAGCCTCCCTATCTCCATGTGTTAAGTACAGATATTAGTAAATACAAAATATGCATAACTAATTCCAAGAAAATATTGGTGACCAAGAAACGGACCTAATCCTCAGAGTCTTCGGGTGTGGGAAAGGCTCATAGTTCTGGTTCTCATCTTTACCCTGTTGTTGCAACGTTTAGACATGTTGTATCACACTCATCATTGTGAGGCGGCCTCAACCCATGGGATAATTCTGCCCTGTCCACACAGGTTATCTTCAAGGGTTGGTTTTCTTTGTGTATATAAATGCGATTGGTCTCCCAATAATGAACCAACCTTGCTTCCCTCATGTAAGGCCTTTTGAGGATCATTGTGTATGACCATCTCCTCTCTAAAAGTCTACACCATAAATGTGTAGTGGAAGCCTAGTCCAAAAGTCTTGATTTTTGCATCTTGCAAGATGCCAATGGAATTGGTCATGTTCCTCAAAAGGAGCTGGCTAAATGCGTAAGGGACATACACTGTTCCTTCCCTAGGAGGTGGTGCCTGTGTGATGGGGATGAGATAAAGTCCTCATTCCACCGATCGCCTCAGAGAAAATGTTGCATTGGCTATGGTGAGCCATGGAAGGCCATTTTTCACCTCCCACTAAGTCCTTCCTCAATGTATCTAGCAATGTGGGGCTTGCTTGGATTGGTTCTAGAGGTAGAGGGCTTCGAAACTTGTTCTATCTATGACCTCTTGAGAATGGTTATGGCTCTGTCTGACACTTTGGGAAAACTCTAAGATCCCTTTACTAGTTCTATGATTGGCTTTGGGATAGGGTCTAGGAAGATATCCTCAAGTGGGATTAGTGCTTTGTATTGAACCACCTGCTCTAGCACTAGCTCTAGTTTAGTGTCACGTACCTTCCTTTTACAAGCTCCTTGGCTTGTTTCATCCTCACTTTCTCCAACAAGGGGTTAGGGTAATCCTTGAGTCCGAATCACTTTTAATCTCTCTCCTCCCATCTCTTTCTCTACCCTCTCTCTCTATCTCTCCATCCTCTCTCTCTCTCCCTCTCTCGTCTCATCTTTCTCCCTCCCCTCGGTCACATCATCTCTCTCTCTCTCTCTCTCTCTCTCTCTCTCTCTCTCTCTCTCTCTCTCTCTTTCTAACCTCATCTCCCATCCTGCCTCCCTTTCTCCCTGCTGTTAATATTTCTGGTCATTAGGAGGCATTTGAACATATTTTGGGCCTTTTACTAATGAAAGTAATTAGCAACAACGGACCAATAGGAATAGAGAATTGTGCACATTTGGTCTCCTTTGAATATAGGGAGGGAGACTAGGCTATAGGGAGGGAGACTAGGCTATAGGGAGGGGGACTAGGCTTTCAGTACTAATAATTACACTTGTCCCTTTAAAAAAGTAGGGGGTTTAGGGTAGGTATGGTCCCACCATTTTCGTGGCTCAAAAAATCCTTAAAATTTTCGAGATCCCCCAAAACTCACATTTCCCCCTAAAAACCCATCTCAAATTTCATTGTAATTAAAAATTTCATTTTCAAGTCCGCTTTCCCTCTTGAACGTCCAAATTAAACTCTTTCTCCCTTTCTCTTCCATCTCTATCTCATTTGCCCAACCCTAATGAAACCATCAAAGCCCGAAATCCTAATCTTTCTCCTCCATCTTAATCTCCCTCCCTTCTCGGAGCTCCATCTCTTTCATCTTCAAGGCTCCCGTAAAACCCTAGTCTGCTCCATCTCTTTCATCTTCAAGGCTCCCGTAAAACCCTAGTCTGCACATCTCTTTCCCTTTTACTCTAAACATAACCTTTCTACTCTAGCTTCCAAGAAGATATGGCCGCACCAAGAAGACCAAAAGACGAGATTGAGGAGATATCCTTGCACAACAAGAAGGACGATGATGGTGCTTGGGTGGGAGAGGCATTTCGTAAGAGCGCTTGGGTTTATCTATAGCCTGCTGCAATCTCGGGCCTCACCGAGTTCGACGACGAAAATGTACTAAAGCACCATTGGAAAGGTCGTTTACAAGGCTTCAAGAAGGGCAAGCAACGGAAAACTAGTGGCCACGGTACAACATGTTTACACAGCACGAGATATCCATCTTCACCAACAAACTCGATTTCCATACAATTGTAATAAGTATCGCAACAGGCAGAAAGGGGCATGTGAGATTTTCTGACAGAGATGTTTCAATCTAAGTCAACTTATTTCTTGTTTGCAGATATTTTTCCTTCAAACATGGTAGAGGAGCAGCCATTGCAAAGCCTTACACCGGAACATTTCAAGCATTGCATGATGCAGACATTGGTCAGGCCATGTTTTCTTGTGTAAAACGAGTGCAGAACTTCTTAAGGAAAAGGTTTTCTTTTATCGACACTCCTATTGAGTGCCAAAGCAAGACGGTGCTTATTAGCTTACAACCTCTCATTCCATACTTTGCCAGCATGTTCATTGCATATTGTCTTTGAACTAACCAAATGCCTTTTTTTTTACCACTTCAATGCCAAGAAAGTATCTCAATTCTCCCAAGTATTTGATATCAAATTCACCTCATAATGAAGCTTTCACATCAGCAATATCCTTGCTTGAATCACCTACACGATCAAGTCATCTATATAGATGACAATCACCACAATACCTTGTGTTATCTTCTTTGCATATAGTGATGAACCTAATGTTCCCATATGAACACCAATGGTAATGAGATACCTGCTTATCTTGTCTATCCAAGCAGGTGGTGCTTGCTTTAATCCGTATAAGACCTTCTTCAACTTACATACATGTGTAGGGTATTTGGGATGCACATAGCCTTCTGGCTGCTTCATGAACACTTATTCTTGCAATTCACCATTTAGAAATGCATTCTTTACATCCATTTAACACATTTTCCAACCATTTGACACAACCAATGCAATCACAGATTTCATTGTTCCCATCTTAGCCACACGGCTAAATGTCTCATCATAATCCAAGCCATGTGTCTATGCATATCCCTTTGTGATGAGCCTTGCTTTATGCCTTTCTATTAATCCATTTGCCTTACATCTCACTTTATACACCCTTTTGCAACTAATGACATTATTTCCACTTGGTAATGCAATCGAGTCCCATGTATCATTGTATACTAAGGCATCCATTTCTTTGTCCATTGCTTTTTCCCATACATGCTTTCCAATAGATTCTCCAAAACATGATGGTTCCACATGCTTTATCATTGATGTCATGTATGCATAATGCATTGCATACCCTTTATATGTCAATCTCTCCACTAGATACCTAATCCTTTGTGATCTTCTCAAAACCTGTAGATCACTTTGTACACGCTGTGCTCTTGCATGTGGAGGAACATATCTCTCTTACCTTACACCCTGTGCTCTTACATGTGGAGGAACATATCTCTCTTACCTTACACCTAGAGAGATGACAATTGAAAAGAGAGATGAAATAGACACAAGTATAGAGAGGCAAACCCTAATTAGCTCTCATTATCTCAAAACCATCAACATCTACACAATAGAGAAGCTCCATATCTTTCCTTCATTGCACACCACAAAACACAGCACACTACAATTGTGATAAGTTCACATTGAGAATAACCTAAGTCTAATGTCCACACACTTAGCCAGCTAGATGTGGCCATTATTGTCCACACACACACTCCAAGACTGGTGTCCACATGTTACCGCTATCCACCAGATCCCGATGAGCTTGCATTCTCCACGCTCCCCCTCAAGCTTATCATATCCATATCCATCTGCACTCAAACTTCTCTTTACCAGCAGGTGGTGTGGTAAAGATATCTGCAACTTGCTCTTCATTCTTCACATATGTCAACTCGATCTGTCCATGCAACACTTTCTCCCTAATGAAGTGATGGTGGACCTCAATGTGTTTGGTCCTCGCATGATAGACCGGATTGCTACTCATGTTGTCACAGTGTATGACAACTTTACTTTATGCTACTCATGTTGTCACAATGTATGACAACTTTTCCATCACATTGCCGTCTCAAATCTTCCAGTAGATTTTTCAGCCATATCACCTCACATGCAACCATAGTTTCTCCTCTCTATACTCTGCCTCTGTGTTAGATAAAGCAAATTTGGGTTGCTTTTAGCTACTCCAACTCACCATTGCACTTCCCAATGTGAAAGCATAGCCACTAGTACATCTTCTGCCATAAGAACTACCTGCCCAATCTGCATATGTATATCCATGAACATCCATAACTTTTCCATACTCATAAAGGAGTCCATAATGTGATGTAGCTTTCACATATCTCAAGATTTTTCTCATTGCATCCAAATGTGGTTTCCTTAGGCTTTGTATAAATTGACTTACAAGCTCAACCGCATAGCATAAATCCGATCTAGTGATAGTCATGTACATCAAACTACCAACCATCTTTCTATACATTGTCACATCCTCAATCTCTTCCCTACAATCAGCCCTTAGCTTCACATTTAGTTCCAATGGTGTGCTTATTAGCTTACAACCTGTCATTCCATACTTTGCCAGCATGTTCATTGTATATTGCTTTTGAACTAACCAAATGCCTTTTTTTTACCACTTCAATGCCAAGAAAGTATCTCAATTCTCCCAAGTATTTCATATCAAATTCACCACATAATGAAGCTTTCACATCAGCAATATCCTTGCTTGAATCACCTATCATGATCAAGTCATCTATCTATATAGATGACAATCATATCACCACAATACCTTGTGTTGTCTTCTTTGCATATAGTGATGAATCTAATGTTTCCACATGAACACCAATGCTAATGAGATACCTGCTTATCTTGTTTATCCAAGCACGTGGTGCTTGCTTCAATCCATACAAGACCTTCTTCAACTTACATACATGTGTAGGGTATTTGCGATGCACATAGCCTTCTGGCTGCTTCATGAACACTTATTCTTGCAATTCACCATTTAGAAATGCATTCTTTACATCCATTTAACATATTTTCCAACCATTTGATGCAACCAATGCAATCAGAGATTTCATTGTTCCCATCTTAGCCACAGGGCTAAATGTCTCATCATAATCCAAGCCATGTGTCTATGCATATCCCTTTGTGACCAGCAGCCTTGCTTTATGCATTTCAATTAATCCATTTGCCTTACATTTCACTTTATACACCCTTTTGCAACTAATGACATTATTTCCACTTGGTAATGCAACCAAGTCCCATGTATCATTGTATACTAAGGCATCCATTTCTTTGTCCATTGCTTTCTCCCATATATGCTTTCCAATAGCTTCTCCAAAACATGATGGTTCCACATGCTTTATCCTTGATGTCATGTATGCATAATGCATTGCATACCCATTATATATCAATCTCTCCATTGGATACCTATTTTGTGATCTTCTCAAAACCTATAGGTCACTAAGGAGTCTGTAGATATGGCAGGAAAGTCTCAAATCTCGAGGCATCGGGTGATATAAAATAACACCATATATCACTTTTAGCCTCATCAAAATCATGTCAATGAGATATTCTGCCTCAGCATCAGGCGTTGGTCGCAAGAGGCATGGACATATTACCCTGTAGAGACCACTTCTCTTGCCGTCTCTCCCCACTGGGTCGTCAGGGAAATATAAATCCTCGAAATGGCCCGTGAGTATGGCTCGGATTGTTCGATTTGTAGCGGAAGAGATGAGATGCTCGAAGGCGAAAGCAGTCATTTCTTGTGAGTGGGTGAGGTCGAGAACACCAAATAAGTGTGGAACTTCTATCTATAAAACCAAATTCTTTGATTAAATTCTTCATTAATGAAGTTTAAGGAATGAAAATACAATAGGTAAAATCTTTTTCTGAGTTTTTATTATCAATTCTTGATAAGAATTCATTTGTCCTTATTGGCTTTCAACAAAGCTCTGATACCAGCTGTGAGACCCTCGCCCCCTCCGAGGGCGCTGGCACGACAGAAGCAACGTCAGCCTCCTCACGCAGGGCAGGGATCCACACTCGAGGCCTCGCCCATGGATATCCGAACAAGAGACTAGTCCGGTGGTTCCTCTGAAACCGAACCCGAAAAAACTTCCCTCGCTCGGAAGGCACGGGCGATTCCGCCAGGAAATCATCTAACGGGAGAATTAATCTAACGGGTCAAAGTCTTAACTATTCAAACTTGCACTTGGTCCATAGAATTGCTGCTTTTTTCCTCCTTTAACAAGGCACAGCAGTTGATTCCCTCCCACAGAACAAGGGTCTTTCCTAGGACTTAATCTAACTAACATAACTAATCGTAACTTAATTATATCGTAGGAATCCCCCGATCCAGTCGGCCCGTGGGTCACCACCGTATTGGTGGAATTTCTTTATAAAAATTTGGTTATGTTTTGCCCGGGTACCGAGGAAAAGAATTCCCTGGCCCCCTAGCCGGCGTTTCATGCAAAAATTAAGGTAGGCATACCATGTACACACCCAATATAAAATTGCCATTATAAGAGAGTCGGCTATCTTTAAAACAATCCTTCAATGAACATCATAGTATTACTAATCATAATCCTCCAAAATATTGAATCCATTGTATTGCAAAATATGTCATCTGGACTCTCCGTTGAAGACTAGTTGGCTAACCAATGAGATTCAATATCAAAATTTGATTCACAAAAGTTGTTCTTTTTAGTCCATATGAATCTTCCTCGACGCACGCATGGGTGTCCTAGCTACCGCAAGCCCATGCATCACCTGGTCAGAACCCTCTAGGATCCTACTTAGGTGTCCTAGCACTTCACTCAAGGACCGCTTCGTCAGTCCTCGCCCATCGTAACCGGAAGCGCACCATTTTAATCATACCGAGGCTGGTCAAGACCTCGGCAGGCTTTGCCGCGAGCGACGTCCCTGGACGCCTCCCCACAAGCTATTTAGATCGAGAGATGGACAAGTAGTTTACTGGTTATCCCTCTCATAGTCATGGTCTAACCAAAATCATTCGGTTTAGTTCTAGGTTTGATTCTAAGGATCTTCTTCAAACAAACATCTACTGAACTTCTAACCGTAAGAAAATTCTAACTTTATGAACCTCATTCTTTCTTAACCATAATAGATTAAGAAATGGTTTTATATGAGAATATCGAATTTTTATGAAAATACTCTTCTTCCATTTAATCTAATTTTGGGTAAATATCAATTTGGTGATTTAACCCCATAAAATATCTAAAGATATTCTTTCTACCACTTTAACTTATCAACTCTAATTCTCTAGGTGGAATTATGGTGAAAATTTCTCTTTTGTCACCAAAAATTAATTCAAACCTTTCTCTACTTAAATACCATAAAAATTCTTCTTTTAACTAAATATCAATATCCATTTTTTTGAATAAGCTTAAAATTCTCTTTTTCTCATTTAATAATTGGATTCCAATTGTCATGGGAATTCCTCTTTTATCATAAAATAAATTTATCTAAAATTCTTTTTTAAATTAAATAAAAATATACATTAATTCAAATATGCCAAGAACTCCACTTTTACCATTTAAATAATTGAATTCCAAATGTCATGGGAATTCCTCTTTTATCATTTAATTTTTCTCATGCATAAAAATAAATTTATCTAAAATTACTCTTTAAATTTAAATAAAAAAATTCATTATTTTAATATATCAAATTTTCTCTTTTTCCATTTAATTACATGGATCTCCATTATCATGAGAATCCCCCTTTTTGCATAAAAGTAAAAATACCAAAAATTACTCTTTTCTTTAATTAATTATTTAAGCATAAATACTAAAAACATTATGCATAAAAATGAGTTATATATTAATTTCTAAAAATTTTGCCATAGCTTCGCTGCTGCTATTACTGATAATTTTTAATATTTCTAGAAAGAATAAGACTTTGTAATACAATTATGATAGAATAATTATCCTTAGACTTAAATCCAATTTATGAAATTAAATCATAAGTTTACCATAATTTTATTAGCATAAAAGCATAAAAAAGCCATTTTCTTAACTTCTAGCTTAGTATAGAGTTTGATTTTATTAGCATAAAAGCATAAAAAAGCCATTTTCTTAACTTCTAGCTTAACTAGCATAGAGTTTGATTTTTGAATTGAGAATTTATCGATGAGAAGCATCCATTTGAATAAAGAATTAGTCATAGGAATGACTATTCTTTTGGGAGAGAGAGATATACATAAAAAGCATCCTAATCAAGCATAAAGACTAACTTTTTTGTGATTAATCATTAGAATTCTTATAGAAAGCTTGATTTGCATTGAAAACAATTAATTTGAAACTTCTCAAGCTTGAGAGGGGTTGAGACGTGAAATCTTTTGAGAATATTAATGAAAACCACGAAATTACTTCTTACCTCTAGATTTTGCTTGCTTCTTTATCTTAGAAGGAAGCCCCCAACCAATCAATTGGTTTAGTGAGTTGAGAAGAAAGCTCCAAGAGTTGTTGAAGAGAGAGAGAAGCTCTAATCTCTCCAAAAGTAGAGGATTTTTAAGGGATAATAGAAAATATGATTATTTTAATGTAATACTGGCATGGTATAGTTCACAAATGAGAATATAAAAGAATGAGGGTCTATTTATAGGTGAGGGAGGCCACTAACTGAGTCCAACTAAGTTCTAATTCAGTTTGGCTGAATTAGAACTTAATGTAATACTGGCATGGTATAGTTCACAAATGAGAATATAAAAGAATGAGGGTCTATTTATAGGTGAGGGAGGCCACTAACTGAGTCCAACTAAGTTCTAATTCAGTTTGGCTGAATTTGGACAAGATTTGGACCAGTTTAGCTCTTATTTTAATCCAGAAGAGATAAAAATATATTAATATTTTTGAATTAAAAACCCTCCCACACATGTGAAGGAGGTACCTACCTCAAAGGTCCCCCTCTCCTTACCAAGGTGTCAAAAATTCATCATTCCTCCAAAATATCTCATTTTTTTAGTAATATCTCTTAATTTTTAACTAATAAACCTTGTACTCAGTCAACTCTTCATCTTATGTGAGCATTTACTCATTTTTCGGTATTTTCTTTTATTCATTGGATTTATCTCATCCCAACACTTGGATTAATATTATTGGCCCATAGGAACCTTAATTGGACCATACTCTGAAAATTTTTGAAAATCTTGACCCTTAGGCTAAGGTCACTTATATCATTTTTAATTGATTCCTTATGCATTTTGGAGAATTTATTTTGAACTTCTGTTTTAGGGAATTCATTGGATTTATCTCATCCCAACACTTGGATTAATATTATTGGCCCATAGGAACCTTAATTGGACCATAATCTGAAAATTTTTGAAAATCTTGACCCTTAGGCGGCTAAGGTCACTTATATCATTTTTAATTGATTCCTTATGCACCTTGGAGAATTTATTTTGAACTTATGTTTTAGGAAAATATATTTTTGATATTTGTATTTTTATATCCAAAAATATCTCAATATTGAATTACCTCTCTCTAGAATTTTTCATCTCTCTAGGCAAAAACAAGGAAAAACAATATTTTCTTGCATTCAGAAACAGGGAATGATTACAGGGGATTGAGGTAAAAGCTTATTCATTATTCAGGCTGAGGAGGAATCTTATACAGTTGCTGCAGGAGGTGTGGAGGCACGTGGAGGAGCGGTGGGGCCTGGGCATAGAAACACGTGGAGTGAGCGCAGTTGCAGAGCCAACTGCTCAGGCAGCATGGACGTGGGTGTTTTTTTTTGCAAGGCGTGCAGGTGGTGCAGTGTGCAAGCGGGTGTGGATTAAAGGAGGTGTGGCGGGGCCCCAATGATGCAGGACATGCAAAGGGCGGGAGGCCGGCATAGTTGGTAGGCATAGAGGTGGCATGGAAGCACGTTGGCAAGTGATGGGTGGGGTCATGGAGTAGGTGGGGGAGTGGAGCTCATGTCACGGTGCACAACATGCAGGAGAGGGGGGGGCCACAGGGCGTAGGTGATAGTTGGACCCGACGTGAAGGTGCACAGGTGGGGTAGGTGCACAGGCAGGCAAGGGAAATGGACGTTTTTGTTTTTGTTTTCTATTCTTTTTGTTTAAGAGGAAAAAGAAAAGATAAAAGAAAAAATATATGTGTGTTAGAAAAAGTGATCTATGTCATATCATAGACAAGGTCAAAGGGATGTGGATGAATGTGGTGAAGGCTAGGAGTTATCCCACATGCAAAGGCAAAGCCCATATGGTACTTGGACCTATATAAAGGGTCATTTCAATGTAATGTAGTACAACAACTCATTCTCAAGTACACAATCTCTTGGTCAAGTAAGTGCATCTTGTGTTGCTTTGTATTGCTTTTTGTCATTTGTTTATAATCATGTTTAGCATTATGTTTGAGCCTCCATAGGCTAGCCTAGCCCTAGATCCATGATTTCCAACAATGTGGATATATGTAAATGTATAAAGCAGTACTACACACACACATATATGGAAAAATAAGAGATTAGGGAAGAGAAGAAATAAGCAATAAAAATAACAAAAATTAATATTAAAATGCAAGAAAATACTAACTTTTAGAGATTAAGCTTTTTTTTGGGGGAGGGGAGTTTTCAAAAATTATCAACTTTCGGGAACCCCTACTACTTTAGTGATTTCCCGAATTGTGGCCATGATTAAAGCTTGGCTGAATCCATGAACTAATTGGCATGTTAGTCACCAAAATTAAGCACCTATTTACTCCCAATTAGATGATCCTTTGGGGTGGTAGATTAATTGGGTAGCTTAGTGACTAGATTACTAAAGCCTATGTGTGATTAGTCAAACTCACCACTCTTTTTTGGTCTCTAATTCTCCTAATTTGAAGAGGGAAATTGGGGCTTTAAGAGTGATTTATGCCTAATGTGCATAGATTAGGGTTTGAAGTGATGATTTTATGATAAATTGCACTATGACCAGCCCCTTTGACACTCTAATAAATTCTAATCAATTCCCATCTCACAAATTGAGTCCAATTATGTGTTTTTTGGATTCTTTCAAGTTTACTAATGATCTACTAATAAAAAACTAGAAATTAAGGATTAATTAACAAAAATTAAGCGATTTATGGAGGTTTTGTGCAATGTTTTTCATTCCTAATGACCTTATGCACTTGCTACATAAGATTATACAACTAAAACAAACAAAAAACATCATATTAATGCAAGTAAAACAAATAAAAAACACCAAATTAATGCAAAAAACACAGATTTCTCTCTCTTTTCAAGCATAAACCCTCTTCCTAAATGCTATTTTTCTTACAAATTCTCTACTCTAATGTAATACAAATTAACCCAAATAAAAAACACATGTATGAACAACATCAAAATAACTTTCAATTCTCTAATACCATTGGTTTTCAAAGTGTGATCTCCTAATCAACAATGGGAAATATTAGGTGTCTCCAATGCTTGGAATGGACGGAAATTGAGGCTAATCCCTAAGGTTATTCCGTGGTAGTGGCACCAAATGTGTTAATTAGAAGCACTCACCTTGTCTTCCATTGAGTAACTTATCATCGTATAGGGAACTTTGCCAAAGAACTATAGGTGGTGATAATCTGCAACTTTGTCTTATGGGTAAGAACCATAGGTGGTGATAATCTGCAACTTTGTCTTGTGGTGGGTGGCTAGCCAATCATCCACATCCTCACTCCGTTTATGGGGAATGCAAGCTCATCAGGATCTGGTGGATGAGTGAGTGAAGAAGAGGAAAATTTTATTTTTGGAGCTATCCATTGGAGCTTGGAGCTTGGAGCTATCCATTGGAGCTTGGAGCTTGGAGCTTGGAGCTTGGAGCTTGGAACTTGGAGCTTGCAACTTGGAGCAAAGAGAAGCTTGGATCACACACCTACTCAAAAGATCTAAAATCTAAGGACCATGAGTAAGCAAAGCTAAACACCCTCGAGTGGATTGCAGGTGATTTGACACAAGCAAAGCAAGATTTGAGTTGCCCAAAGCAAGTGGAAAATTCTATTTTTGCCAGCTTTAATGGAAAGCTTGAGAGATTGAATACAAAGAGGAAAATGCATGTGATAGATGAAGGACATATGTATGTGGCATTGGTGAATGCAACAGCAACACAAATGCAAACCCTAAATTGATTTTGAAGTAAATCTTTGCATTGTGGAAGTGGGAAAATCATTGTTTTGGAAGCCTCACAAAAACAGAGAACATATGCCACAAATTTATGCCATTAGAGGTGTTTATTGCACAAATCGGAAGCATTGAAGTATTGGGAGATTAGGTTGGGTCAAAGTTAAGTCATATATACCATCAATGATGATTACAAACTTCTCAAACCCCCTATACAACATGCGGCACTGATTTTTCAGTGCATTGGAGCAGTTTTGTGTGGTTTTATACATGGTTGATACCACTTGAAGTCATATGAAGTGTTTGAATGCACATGGAGCTTAGAAAATGTGTGAACATTGATGTGGAGAAGATTTTGTAGCATTCGATTGAGTACATTGAGCAATATAGAGCTAATTTGGAGCAGATTAACAAAGATATTAACATGTAATTAGTGAATAGAGCATCACTAAAACACTAATTACTCTCTCCACTTTCATAATTGGGCTAATTCCTTGCATACGGAGTTAGAGGACATTGATACAAAGCTAATGAATTCCCGGTCCTTGAACTAGGATCTCATTTAAAGCGATTAAAGCAAGATTAGTAATTGTTAATCACTGTTTGTCATGAGAATATATTTTAAGTCCTCTAGAAAAATACCCTCTTGAGTAATTTTGGGACGCCTAGGTTACTCTTGTGTCATGCCGGCTAGGTTAATATCGTGGGTGACACCCTATAAATATTAATGCGTGCGGTATATGATGTATGTTTGAGGCCATCTATGATTATTTCAGTTAGGTTTGTATGGCAGGGTGATTCCTGGGGTACTTACGCCTCGTAGTCATGAGTTGGTTATGATTTGTGCCTGTTTAATATTTGTGGGATTAATTTAATAATTAATTGGGCTTATATTTTCAGGTGATGAAGACTATGGGAATTGAAGAGTTTACTTTGGAAGAAATGTCTTGGTTCATCATATTTCATTTTTGGCAAGCATAGTAGCTTGCAACCTTAGCAAATGATTTTTCCATTTTGAACTTTAGGAAAGATACATTTATTTATGTGGAATTTATTAAAGCCTATGGCTTTACCCTAGTCCCAATATTTGACACTCTATTTTTGTAAAAGAAGAGTGCCGTGCTCTCTAAAAAGCACATCTTGTATATTTTGGGGGCTATGGCCTAATTTTGGTGGAAAAGAAAGCTAATAAAGATTTAATACTCTTGTGTGGGGAGAGGCCACGCACAAGAGGGGGGAAGATTGCACCCAACATGGTCTATTGAGCTAAGTATTTTAATTTTGTTAAGTGTTTGAATTTCAATTGATTTGATTTAGTTGAAGGGTTTGAATTTCAATTGATTTGATTTAGTTGAAGCTTGCAAAGCATTGGTTTTTATGGTTGAATCAATTCTTGTGAATTCTCTACTCTTCCACAATCTATCCTAGAATAAGATTTCGGTTGCAGTGGTATCAGAGCTTGGGCTAGGAGATTTGTAGAGAAGGTAGGAAAGGAGATTTGTGGAGAAGGTAGGAAAGGGCTTCAACTTCTCAAAAATCAAGAAAGTGCAGGAAATTATCCAGTGGAGAGAAGGGTGTTTTGTAGGTCTTTACCCAAAGGACAAAGATTCAAAACTAGATCTACTCTCAAACCCACTCACCACCCTGCAAAACCATCCCTCTCTATCAAAAAGTGGTTTTTTCAAATACTCAGTGAAATCAAAATCTGACCGCATGGATGAAATCCTCATAGCCAAAAACCTCACAGTATCAGAAATCAGAAAGCTTCAAGCACTAGCAAATCCATAATGGATGGAGCACATTAATCAGTGTAAAAGCCATCAAAAAATTCTCAAAAAGAAACCCAAGAAGGAGGCGCATGGCGGCAGCTTGCCGGTGCAAATCGGCGTGTGGAAGTGATTAAAAAAATTACACAAGCTTAATCTTTTTCTAATCTAATCTTACTTTTCCCAAACCCCATGCAAGTCACATCACCTTTTTGAGCCTTTACTTCTCCTATTTTCAAATTTGAAGAGAAATACAAAAGGTTTTCAAATCTGAAATTTCTGGGTGTAGAAAAGTGATTTACAGGTTTTTAAAGGCTTAAAAATTACCTAGAAAAGAATAGAAAATTCCAAAATCATTTCTGAAAAAATTCTGGAAAAATTTCAAAAAATATTACAGAGATTGGGCAAGGTTTACAAGACTGTTTCAGCAGGTTTCAAAGTGCAAAAAAATTATTTCATCAATAATTCGACTAGCCCAAGTCTCGTGAATCACACGGAATCGTTCAGGATTTGTTTGAAGCGATGAGAATTCAATTCAGCCATTGAACAGCGTGTTTGTTCAGCTTCAACCAAGATCAAATTGCGGGAGAAAAAAACAAGATAAGTACTTACATTTGCTTTATTTATTTACATTAAATAAAGTAAAATTTTATTTATCTACATCATTTGCACAAGCACTATGGCAGATTTTCCTATCTCACCATCAATTCAAGAGCAACTCCTTTCTTTACAACATCAAATTGTAGAAGAAAGAGAGAAGCGTATTGAATTGGAGAGACAGCTCACGAGTCGTAGACACAAGCGCGACTCTTCGCTATCTTTTGATGATGAAGATGACACTATCCAAAGGGTTGTAAATGCTACATTGCAAGCACAAAGGTCACAAAAAGAATCCAAGATTAGTCAGAAAGTTTTCACATTTCAAAATTATGACGGAAAGAAGGATGCTAGGGTCATTCTAGCTTGGCTTAGTCAAGTAGATGACTATTTTTCAGGAGAAAAATTTTCAGAGAGTGATAAGATTAAATGTGCAGTCAATCATTTGGTAGACAGCACAGCTTTATGGTGGAGTGCAGTAAAGCAAGGTCGTGACAAGCTAGATTCTTGGAAAAGATTTCAACGGCTGGTTAAAAAGCACTTTTTACCCTCACAATTCAAGTCCAAAGTTAGGCACCAATGGGACACTTTGCATCAACTGGAAAAGGAAACTATGTCACAGTATGTAGAAAAGTTCTGGAATACTTTATTACAGGTGCAGGTTGTGGATAGAGTCAGCGAGAAGGATCAAAAGAGAAAATTCATTTCGGGCCTTAGATCTACCATTAGGGCCGATGTGAATATGTTTCGACCTCATTCACTATCTTCTGCAATATCTTTGGCAACTAATTCTGAACGTAAAAATGGTTTTCCTAAAGAGATTAAAGCACATGAGGGAATTTCTTCTAAACCATTTACTAAATCTTTTTATGCTTGAAAGAAGATGTATAAACCAGGTTATGACAAAGGCAAGGACGAGGCTAAAGGCAACATGAGTACCAATAAGAAAGTCAATGGTGGAAAACCGAAGACATCTACTATCAAATGTTTCAAGTGCCACAAAGAAGGTCACATAGCACCGAATTGTCCAGAGCATATCAAGAATTCAACACCAGCACAGCAGACAGCAGCAGAGCAGCTCGAGTCAATATGATTGAAGAAGATGACAATGAAGAAGAATCATTCAAGCAAGAGGGTAATTCTGATCCAGACTACTCAGAACAAGAAGGTAAACCTCATGTTCATTCTTTGCTTAAAATAAAAGGAACAATAAATGGACATGAAGTTCTTATTTTACATGATGATGGTAGTACACATGATTTCATTTCTGAAAAGGTACTTAGAGCATTAAATCTTCATTCTTCACCTACGCACTATAAAGTCAAAGCAGCATTTACTGGAACAAAGTATAATTGCATGCAAGAGTTGAAAGATTTGGATTTATGCATTAACAGAAAAGAGGGATTTCTTAGTTGCACCTTTACAAGGGGTAGATATAATTTTGGGTATGCCTTGGAGACACAAGTACAATCCTATTATAGAGTATGACACTCATAGCATTGCTCTTAGAAAGGACAATGAAAATATTATCCTCCAGTGTCAATTCAAAGAAGAAATGAGTCCTTTGTTGAGTCACACTCAAGCAAAGAGAGCTCTAAGAAAAAGAGACAAGACTTATATGGTATGGGTTAACCAGCTTGATGCTGAGTCTGACACATCTAAAAGTCCAAAGTTTGATCTTTTTATCTCCAAAATTTAGTGACTGTTTTATGGAAGATCTACCTCCAGGATTACCTAAGTCTAGGCCCGAGGATCATAGTATTGACTTATTGCCTGGAAATTCTCCGCCTTGTAAATCTCTCTATACAGTCAACAATTTAGAGCAAAAAGTAATAGTACTTCTTGTTAACAAGAAGAACGGAACTTACCGAATGTGTGTAGACTACCGTGCATTGAATAAAATTACTGTCAAGAACAGATATCCTATTCCTAGGGTAGATGATCTTCTCGACAAGCTTAGAGGATCAAAGGTCTTTAGCAAGATTGACCTAAAGTCTGGGTATCATCAAGTTCGTATGACTCAATCTGATATTTTCAAGACAGCTTTTAGAACCCAAACTGGTCATTATGAGTTTTTGGTTATGCCATTTGGTTTGACCAATGCTCCAGCTACTTTCAGTCGTATGATGAATCGCATATTCCTTAAGTTTCAAAGTTTTGTTATAGTGTTCTCTGATGACATTCTTGTTTTCAGCAAGGATCGACAAGAGCATGAACAACACTTGGAACAAGTGTTCAACCTTTTGAGAGAAAATGAATTGTATGTCAATCCTGAAAAGAGTTCTTTTTTTCAAGAAGAGATTGAATACTTAGGTCATATAGTGTCGGCTGAAGGGATTTGTGTAGATCCTAAGAAAATTGAGTGTATTGCTTCTTGGCCTACGCCTAGAAACATACATGATCTTAGATCTTTTCTTGGCCTATGTAGTTATTATAGGAAGTTCGTCAAGAATTTTGCTTCTATTGCTCATCCTTTGACTGAACTCCTTAAGAAAGCTACAAATTTCAATTGGACTGAAAAGCAAGATAAATCTTTTGCAACACTCAAGAATGCTTTAACACAAGCACCAGTTCTAACACTACCTGATTTTCAAAGACCATTCTTTATAGTAGTGTCTGATGCTAGTGGCAAAGGATTTAGAGCTGTTCTTATGCAAGACAACCATGCTATTGCTTATCAAAGTAGAAAGCTTAAGCCTGTAGAGCAAAATTATAACACATATGACAAGGAATTAGTAGCAGTAGTGCATGCTTTGAAAATCTAGAAGCATTACCTAATGGGTTCTGAATTTCTTATCAAGACAGATCAACAAAGCATTAGGCATTTGCTTTCGCAACCCCTTATTTCAGATAGGCACATCAAATGAGCATCTTTCATTCAAAGTTTTCAACCTATGATTTAATACCAACCTGGAAAAGAAAATATTGTTGCCGATGCTTTGAGTCGAAGACCAAATATCAACAACATTTCCATTATTGAAAGTGAATCATTTGTACTTATGAAAGAAACTTATGAAGTTGATCCAGATTTTTCTGAAATATGGATCAAATTGCGTGAAAACAATTGGACGCCTCAAAGAAGTTATTCTCATAATAATGGCTATCTTTTCTTTGAGAAAAGATTATGTGTTACTCAACCTTATAGACAACTTGTCTTGGAAGAGATGCACCAACCACCATTTGTGGGACATAGAGAAGTTTCCGCAACACTTCAAGTAGTTTCTCGAGAATTATTTTGGCCTCATTTGAAGAATGATGTAGCTAAATTTGTAGCTGAATGTAACATTTGCCAAATAATTAAAAGCTACAAAGGCAAAGCTTTGGGATTGCTTATGCCTCTACCCATTCCAGATAGACCATGGGAACAAGTGTCTATGGACTTCATTACTAGCTTTCCTACTACTTCCAGTCATCATGACATGATTTGGACAATAGTGGACAGGTTTAGTAAGCAAGCCTATTTCATTCCATGTAAAAAGACACTAACTTCTCAGCAAGCCACGAACATATTTGTCAAGCAAATCTTTTTTCATAATGGACTACCCAAAGCGATAGTTTCTGATAGAGACTCTAAATTTTGTAGTCACTTTTGGGTTGCTTTTTTCTCAAACTTAGGCACGTCCACGGCTTTCCATCCGGAATCGAATGGATAGACCGAAGTCACAAATAGCACTATCTTAGATATGCTTAGAGCCTATGTTTCCCAGCAACTTAGTGCATGGGATAAGTACATACACCTACTCCTCATACTGCTACTGATCGAGCACCATTTGAGATTATCTATGGTAGAGCTTTGCCTATTCCGGCTACTAGACTCTCCCATAAGATTGAAGCTGCTGACCAATATATTAGAGACTTTGATCGCATTTTATCTGAAGTGCGTGATTGTATTGCAAGAGCTCAAGAGAAGTATACAACTCAAGCAAATAGGAAGTGTAAAGATTTTTCATTTCAAGAAGGTGATTATGTACTTTTGAGAATTGAAAAACGTCGATTAAAGAGTGTGGAAAAATTCCCTTCAGTGAAGCTAGCGCCTAGATATTATGGGCCATTTAAAATCCTTCAAAAGATTAATGATGTGGCCTATAGACTAGAGCTTCCGTCTAACTGGAATATCCACAATTCTTTTCATATCCATCTCTTAGAACCTTTTCGAGGAACACTTCCTACTCACCCAACATATGAGGAACCACCTCTTATATTGAAGGAGAGGAAGAAGTACTAGTTCCTGATGCTATCATTGACCAAGAGATAACAACAACAAGAACAGGTAATCAATACTTCAAGTATCTTTTGACTTTCAAGAATCATCCTCAAGAAGATGCTAAATGGATGCTTGAGAAATTTTTCCGAGTTTACCCTGAAATTCTTCATTCTTTTCAAACCCAGCAAATCCGCAATTGAGGACAATTGCAAACTCAAGCAAGAGGGATGTCATGAGAATATATTTTAAGTCCTCTAAAAAAATATTATTTATCCCCTCTTGAGTAATTTGGGGATGCCTAGGTTACTCTTGCGTCATGCCGGCTAGGTTAATATCGTGGGTGACACCACTATAAATATTAATACGTGCAGTATATGACGTATGTTTGAGGCCATCTATGATTATTTCAGTTAGGTTTGTATGGCAGGGTGATTCCTGGGGTACTTACGCCTCGTAGTCATGAGTTGGTTATGATTTGTGCCTGTTTAATATTTGTGAGAT
Organism: Cibotium barometz; assembly: GCF_041138505.1. NCBI lineage: Eukaryota > Viridiplantae > Streptophyta > Polypodiopsida > Cyatheales > Cibotiaceae > Cibotium > Cibotium barometz. The sequence continues at coordinate 22,966,699 of NC_141090.1, forward strand.
TAATTTAATAATTAATTGGGCTTATATTTTTAGGTGATGAAGACTATGGGAATTGAAGAGTTTACTTTGGAAGAAATGTCTTGGTTCATCACATTTCATTTTTGGCAAGCATAGTAGCTTGCAACCTTAGCAAATAATTTTTCCATTTTGAACTATAAGAAAGATACATTTATTTATGTGGAATTTATTAAAGCCTATGTGGCTTTACCCTAGTCCCAATATTTGACACTCTATTTTTGTAAAAGAAGAGTGTCGTGCTCTCTAAAAAGCACATCTTGTATATTTTGGGGGCTATGGCCTAATTTTGGTGGAAAAGAAAGCTAATAAAGAAATACTCTTGTGTGGGGAGAGGCCACGCACAAGAGGGAGGAAGATTGCACCCAACATGGTCTATTGAGCTAAGTATTTTAATCTTGTTAAGTGTTTGAATTTCAATTGATTTGATTTAGTTGAAGCTTGCAAAGCATTGGTTTTTATGGTTGAATCAATTCTTGTGAATTCTCTACTCTTCCACAATCTATCCTAGAATAAGATTCCAGTTGCACTGTTTATAGGTTTACATCAAAATAGAGAACAACTTTTGGCAAGTGTTTGGCATGTAATGAGTTCTTATGATGTTTATATGCAACGTGGAGGATGTATGGATGTCAATATATATGGCCTACACTTGATCATTTCTTAGTGATTTGAAGGATTTGAAGGCTTGCAAAACTTGTCATAACAGGGCATAATGGACTGTTCATACATAGTCGAGATCAAATGCTACTTGGGTGAATTTTTATGCAAAATGTGAGCTCATTGGAGTGTTTCAAAAAGTGGAAGACCGTTTTGGATACGTTTCTCAGATTTTGTGAGTGGCGCCAAGTTGTTTTCAGCTTATGCAAACAATGGTTTTGAGTCCTAGATTTTGTCTCCATAAAAATTTTGGAATGTGTGGACATCATTGGTAACGAAGTATATGTATGTATGTGTGTTTGAGTTGATTAGAGCAAAATGAGTGACAGTCCAGACAATATTGTAGGTGAAAAACTTGATATACACAACTTCCAGATTTGGAAGTACCACATGACAAACTTCCTTGAAGGCAAGGACTATGGAACTTCGTGAGATGACAGGTGAGGAGACATAGCCAAGGGTTCTCCCAATGAATACAACACCCGCCCAGCTTACAGCACATATGAATTGGACAGAGAGGGCCTTCAAAGTGTTGTATTATTTCTCCATTTGTGTGACAAATACCACGTTATGCCATATTCAAGACACATATAATCCCAATGATGCATGGGATACATTAGTGAAGCTGTATGATACAACTACATAACCAAAGAAGATGCAATTGAAGCAAAAAATACATGGTGTGGTTGGAGTATAAATGATTATGTACAGGAGATCAAAGAATGTGCTGATGCACTTGACTGAGTTGCCATTACATTGAATGGTTTGGGAAAGGATTACAAAGAATTTGAAACCTCTATCAGGGTTAGAGGTGGAGACTCCCTAGATTTTGATGAGCTGATTTCATTCCTTATTGTGCCTCATCTAGCAGAAGGGGGATGCAAGGGATTCTACACTCATAGAGGTGCTAGAGGCAAGAAAGAGCTAGTCCAAGAGGACGTACAGGTGGACGTGGTTGGCATGATAGGCCACCACAACAACAATAGGATTCACAGCCATCATTTGGTGCATGTGGTGGTAGAGGTTTTTACCCTCATGCTAGAGGGAGGTTTGGACCTCATGGTAGAGGTCGTTGGCAACCACAACAACAAAATATGCATGACATTAAGTGCCATTATTGTGGCAAACTTGCACACATGGCTAGAGATTACTACAAAAAGAAAAATGATATTCATGGTCGTAGAGTACAACATGGAAATCATGCATCATCTAGTAATGAAGGACACATAGATCATTTTTTTACCATGAAGCATGTGATGGGTACTATGGCATCTTACAAAGAGAGTGATGACACATGGTACATGGATTCAGGAGCATCAAACCACATGACTTGTCATGGAGAGTGGTTTGATAATATGATGCCAACACAAAATCAGGATTATGTTGCTACAGGTGATGATACTCAGAATCCTATTACAGATGTTGGTAGTGTGCCGTTGAGGATGCATGATGGCAGGGTGAAAACTATATCTGAGGTGTTGTATTGTCCATCGATACTACAAAGAGTTTGGCATATCAATGGGACAAATGGTTGAACAAGTATTGCCAGCAGAGTGAGATTTAATGAACATGGTTGCTTTGTTGAGGATTTCAAGCATGGCTACAAATTTATTGCCAAAGTTCAAAAAGTAGGAAGATTATTCAGGCTAGATGCAAGCATTCCAGAATTGATGTCAGCCATGTTTTCTCATAGTCATGGGATAGTGCATGACATTGATATTTGGCATAAAAGGATTGGTCATGTAAACATTCAAAAGCTGAAATCTATGCAAACAAGTCATTGTTGGTGGTATATCTAGATTCAAATATAATGGGAGTACACATGTGTGTGATGCATGCCAATTCGGGAAACAAGCAAGGTTGCCATTTCCCAAGGGATAGTCAAATGAAACTAAACAAGTGCTCATTTCTAGAGATGTGGTGTTTGATGAGTTAGCAAGTTTGTACAAAAACAAATATGATGCTATGGTGGATGACATAGTTGAAGATGTGTATGTGAACTTGCCAAAAAAGAGTACTATTTCATTATCTGGGCCAAGTGAAACATCGACTGGATGTGACAATGTAAGTCCATGGTCGTCAGGAAGGTTGAGACATGGTAGTGTGAGAACAAGTGAAAGTGTTGCTGATAGAGGAAAAAAGAAGGTTGAAGGAATTGGTATAACAGGTTATGAGTCATCTGGCTCGGAAAGCTTAGATGAAGAACTTGGCATCCCAGCCTTAGGTACTCTAGGTTGTTAACCCATGGCGGACATTGCGACATACTATATTTTACGTCATTAATTTAAATATTCTGAGTCATGGGCCGGGCTTGTCGGCACCATATGTTAAGGATGAAGGGATTGGGTGATCGCCGATGAGAGGCGCACCTTGGATATCAGTAGGATAAGGGTTAGGGTCGGCCGGCCATGTATGGGCGCCCAAGTGTGAACGGCCAAGTCACCTATATGAGTCAAATGTAACCCTAAAATCCTCATTCTCATGTGTTGTGAATACAAGAGTGCTCTTGCCTTATCTCCTTGGTTTCCTTCTCCTGCGTGTGAGAGAGAGAGAGAGAGAGAGAGTGAGAGAGCGATCGAGCGCACTGTGTAGCGGCACGGCGGCGGCGGCGAGGCGGTAGAGCGGCGACGGCGGCTCCTCCTTCACGGCTGCGACGCGGGAATCCTTCAAGGCAGCAGTTAAGTGGTGAGTGACACACCTTCTGCATTCTGTTTTTGAGCTTGCCTTCCTGGTTGTATGCTTGCAGCCATTCGTGGCTCGCATACGGTGTCTGGCAAGTCCCCAGCTACGACCTGTGCGGCAAAAGCGCACATTTTTGGTGCCGCTGCTGGGGAGTTGCCCTGCACCAAGCTCCAGTTTGCAGCTCGGCTGCTGCTGCGTGAAGTTTAATTTACACTACTGTAGGAAAGGCGTCTGTGTTGCTGTTGTGGTGTTTCTGTGGTTTTCAATCTCTGTTTCTGCAAGTTGTCTTCTGCATTTCTGTTTTTTTTTTTGTTAATTTTCCGCTCCGCGTGTGGGCGTGCATTCTGTTATCTGGTTTCCGCGTGTGAGAGGGATTTCTGAATCCCCAGATCTGTGCTGTGTGTGCGAACTGCACCACGGCCAAGGCTGAACCCTAAGGAAACCCTAGAAAACTTATCTCACAAAAAAAAACAGAAAATAAAAAATAAAAAAATTATAAAAAATAAAAAACAAAAAATTAAATTTTATTTTCAAAGAAAGAACCAAACATGTGGAGAGGAAAGATTTTCTAATTGGAGAAAAAAAATTTGAAAAGAAAGAACCCCACGACCCACGCCCCGGCCTCGGTCTCGGTCTTTTGATATATATATATAGGAGAGTGAGCCTCCATAGCTTTCTCTCAAGTGAGAGCTTATGGGAAGTTGTGCCCTATATGTAGCCCACTCCCCAAGGAGTAAAGTGAGCATGTGGGATAAAGCCCTCACCCTTTCCTCCACAAGCAAATAGGCTTTTGCCCTTTTCCCCCAAAGGAAACGGACTATTTTGAGGATTACAGGAGCTCTAGATAGGCGAACACGGTGCTGTAAAGCACACTAGGACCCTTTAAACGATACGCTCGTTTCGAGCTATCACATGCCCTAGTCCAAGTTCGACCGTAAGTAAGGGGGTCAAAAACGGGTTAAAAACAACACAAAAACAAGTAAAAACGGGGTGCGAAACACCTAAGAAACCACTTGTGTGAGTTTCAAGGGTAGTTACCAACGCACGTAGGGTACCCACGTCACATGCATCTACGTTCTGGTCGGGTGCTAGAGCCTGAACCACTAGAAAGCGTTTCAGTCTACGCAGGCTCACACCATCCCTCCACATTGGCATCTTGGCCTTCGGCTGGAACCCAAGGGAGTGCAACCCAAGATCCACGAATAGTGGATAGTGACTCATCCTCCGACTCAGAAGCCATGGAAGGGCACCCTACCAAGAACCCTGAGGAGACAAGCCAAAACATGCCAGTGTGGGCCCCACAGCCCGGATCTAGCATGTTTAGTCGTTTAATAGAGACCTTTAGTAGAGCTACACGCTCTGAGCATGCGACAAGCGAAGTAAATGAGGAAGGAGGGGTAGTAGATTCGCCATTCACATCTTATGTGGACCCTACCCTCCCAAAGAGTGTCCATGTGGATATTCTACCCACTTCGTTTAATGAGGGCCCTACTGAGCTACCACATTCCGATGCTCTTCCTAAAGTAGAGGTCCCTAGAAGCCAATCCATAAGAAGTGACATTGCGTCCACTTCAAGAGAACCGTTTGGCACACCAAGTCTAGATGGGATATTTCTCAATGAAAATTGGGAATATGATCTACACACAGAGACTCTAACGGACCTATACACGGGTTACACATACCATGTAGGTTGGTTAGAAGTCCTACGATCTACATCTAGCGCCACTAATCTAGAGGAGCAACAACACATGATATGTGAGGTGATTCATAGAATTATCCAAATTGAGAGGCAAAATAGGGGAGTGGACCTAGTTTCCACTGGCCCTATGAGGTTTTTGGATACGGGCAAGGCCAAACAACCAACCCTATCACAATTGGAGACTCCCTCGGTGAGTCCCATAGACCCTTCATATGTTGTTTCGCCTGGAGTCTCAATGCAGGTTGAGCCCACAAGTAGTAACTTTAGTTTTCCAACCTTGGCTCAACTTTCCATTAAGGAATCCGCAATGCCTACCCCAATGATGAGCATAGCTGAAAGTGCACCTGTTACCGCTGTAGTTAGTACGACACCGCTACCTAGTGGAACAGTACCTACAACAGTGCGTGCCAGTGCCTATCGACCCTATGTACCTATCGCTACTCATGCTCAGGTAGCTCCTACGCCTCTTAGTATGCCAATGGCGTATGCTCCACGACCGCCTTATCATAACCATTATCCAAGGGGAGCTAGGCCTAGTCACATATCATATCCTACGTCATTTGCCAACTTACTCAGACCAACGCCAACTCCTATCAGCCAGGCTATCCCAGAAGTGCCTCCACCAACTATGCCTGCTCACTTAGGTGATCTCGCAGCATTTGCTCAGACGATCGGACGATCCATTGCAGAAAACATGCGGGGTATGCCTGAGAGAGAACCTAGAAGCAAGGCAGTACAAGTGGCTAAGCTCACTCAAAACTTCAGTGGTAACGAGGATGTTAGGAAGCACATTGAAGTCTTTGAACACGTGTGTGATTCCTTGGAAGAGCACAATGAGCTGCACAAGTGTAAAGCCTTAGGCTTAACCTTGAGTGGGAAGGCCGGAGATTGGTATCGAACCTTAAGGGTTGAAGAGCGCACTCACTATCCCACTCTCAAGAGATTGTTCTTGAAAGAATACATACGCGAGGGTGTGCTTTGGGGGGTAGCATCTCAACTCCAAAAAGCTGAACGTGAGGAAGGGGAGTCAGTGAGAGACTTTATAAGTCGATTGAAGCATCTAAATTCTCGCTGCACTCCCGATGAACGCTTCAATAACAACCAACTCCTCGATAGATTCATCCGAGGATTGCGCCACGAGGACATTTACAATGGCCTAGTCATTAGAGGTCTTACAACGTGGGAAGCAGTCACTGCCAATGCAATCCAGTTAGAAGACAACTTGATGATTGCAGGTAAAAAGGTGTCTTCAGAAACAAAATCCGTTAGTTCGCAAGTATCTGGGCACGAGCCAATGACGGTAAAACCTATTGCCAAGGAGCCCAAGATATCTGAAATGTCTGTGTGACCGACCTTACTAAGGCTCTCCAAGAATACTTTAGGGGTAATCGAGCTCCTCAGAATAGCCATATGTACCCAAGAAGAGAGCAACAATGGTGTTCGGTGTGCTTAGGACCACATAGCACGAGTGAATGTCCCACATTCAGAGTCAAATTCAATGGGAATTGCAATGCATGTGGTAAGTATGGCCATCAATCTAAAGATTGCCTAACACTTAAGCGAATGTTGGCAAACCAGGCACCACTAGCTTGGTCAAACACACCTCAAGTACCCGCGCTAATGCCTGCACAACCTATCGAGCAACCGTCACAGCACATAGTTCCAAGGAATCCGAATGTAGTCCAGTCTGTGCCGTTACCACCACCAGTGCTAGGACCACAACCTCCACATCCAAGGATTACCCCAATAAACCAGATGGGTTGTGAGTCACATAGTGCATGTGGGGATTATGAAGAGGAGATAGACCCTACTGCTCCATACGGGATTGATACGTTGGAAATGATTCCCCAGTACTACATGGAGGATCATTTCGGGCAAGTTAAGCCTGTATATCAAGCGGCTGCTCTCGCCACAAGAGGGCAAAACCTTAATACCTTGGCGAGGAGACCACCTCTTCAATGCTATGAGTGTGGTGGACCGCATCGTGTAGCAGAGTGCCCTAATAGGTTACAAAAGATCGCTACTCAGATGCAACCAAATCAAGGGAGCACATCGGGAATGCCGGTACTTACATGTAATCGTTGTGGCATAGATCATTTGATCGCTCAATGTCCACATAATCCTAATGCACCCAAGATTACGCCATTGAATTTGGTTGAGGTCACCAACCAAGCACGAGGAACCACGCCCATTGTACCCGTGAATGTAGTTACACGGTCAATGCTTCAAAATCAAAACTACATTCTTGAAGAGAGGGATACTGCATCAATCGCTCAGGCAAAGAAAAAGAAAACACGGCGAAAGAGATCGCTTAATGCCACGAGCTCCAAGCCCAGTTCAAAGACTAACATAGGGACGGGAGACGACCCCGTGTATATGAATGATCCTGAAGATGATTCCGATTCAATAGAAACCATGGGGACCAAAGCCACTACCTTAAGGGAGGAACCCACTAGGGAGCTCAATGAAGGAGAATCAAGCGAGTACATAAATAAGGGAAAACAAAAGGAAACTTCCTCGGTCCCACAACCAAGTCAGTTAATGCCCTCTCGACCACCCAAACCGACTGAGACTCCCCAAGACAAGCCACGTGGGCCAAAAACCCTCAAGAAAAAGATTGGTACTTACCCAAACCCAGTTGAGGAGATTGAACAAGTGCAACACTTAAGGGGTTTGGTGGAAGAAACACAAAGAGAACTGGAGCCAAACCCGAGAAAAATCAAAATTCCAAACACAGTGTTTCCTACGCAAGTTCAGCCTCACTGGAACCATAAACCGTTAGCTATACCTAGTATCATTCGGGAAGAAAGTGAGGATAGGACATCCGGAAGTGGGCAAACACCCTTCTTGCTGGAAAGAATGTTTAGTGAGGGAATGCCTGACCCCATTGAAGAGGAAGTGATTCCATCTTCACCAGTCCCTAGTCAAGGGGCGATGTCTCGAAAAGTACCGTTGAATGTGTCTAAGCTAATGGATTTCATGTCCTCTGAGATCAGAACCACGATCATATCCAAATTATATGGAGATCCTGAGCTATTCTTAGCTCTTCGGGCATTTCTCAATGGAGAACTAAAGGCGGGGCTACCACAATTTGCAAATATGGATAGACCTGACACGCTTCAAGATGAAGGGGAGCATTGGGATCTACAACCCAACTTAGATGAAGATTCGGTCGTTGAAATACCTGTTAACAAGTTGGGACAGTACTTTGAAGGGGACGAATCTAATGCCACCCTCCCCATTACTACCAAGGGATTAACTCTAAAGGGAATCCTTGATGGTGGTGCTGGAGTGAGCATTGTGACTAAAAACTGTTGGGAATCTATGGGAAGGCCTCACCTTGAAGTCACAAACATAGTGGTTAAGATGGCAAACGGAACCATAGCTAAACCTATTGGAATGTTAAGGGACCTCAAGATCAAGGTCCTGGGATACAAGGTAAAACATACCTTCATTGTAATGGATTTCTCCAAGCATCCTATGTCATATCAAATGATCTTAGGACGTCCTTTCATGAGGGAAGCACAAATGGTACATGACTGGTCGAAAAACCATGTCTACCTACAATTCCAGGACTCTGTCATTCGAGTTGATCTTGAGAATGGTCGTGCACATCCTTTAGGAAGCAAGGTTATCATTGATAATCGATCGGATACCATTGTTCATTCCGCCCCATTAAGGTATTGCTATACATGCAAAAAAGAGACTGATGATGGGAAAGATTCTCCTTACATGGATGTCCTACCGGGTATGACTGAGTCGGATAACGTGGATTGGGTACACCTAGCGGCAACCATAGACACATGGGGAAATAGAGGCACAAGTTGGGTAACACCTGAGGGGCAAGATATGCCACCGTTAGTGCCAATAAACATGATAGGTGTTATGCACATGACTCCTGATGGCGAGAACGTGGCAAACTCCACCGACACTGAAAGTAGCAAAGACTCTGACCAATGCAACTCTGAGTATGAATCTCAAGAAGAAACTGACCCTGAGCCTGATGGGAAAAATGAATCAAATATTCACAAATGTGGAAGCAAGGTGCTCAAGGCCTGGGACAGTGGCCTCCTGCAGTTCATCCGAAAGTGAAGATCGACCAAGTGAGTCCGAATCTGATAGAAACAAAAATCAAAAACTTGGTAAGAAGAAAACGAGACATAAGCGCCAACGCTATCGAGCTAATGTACGCACTGCAATAAACAAGGAAAGATCCACTGCAGAATGGCTCAGTTATGTAGGAGCCATTGATGCTCATCGGAAGATAGCGGATAATTGGGGACAATACCTCCAAAGTGTCATGTGGTGTATTCCGCAACCTCATGACGTCGCCCAATTAGAAATCGAAGAGAAGCCGAAACTAAGTCGTACTGCAAGAAGGCGGCAAAACCAAGAGTTGGCTCAGCAACAAAAGGAAGCGGAATTGAAAGAAAAAAGCCTGGCACAACAAGAACCAGTAGACTTACACCGCGCACCCGAGCATTTCAAATCATTCACCACAGGAGAACGTAAAGTAGTCTACACAAAAGCCCAACGAACGCCTACCAATGGGAGTAGCGGTGTCTACGATGGCCCTGCGGTAGTTAAGGAGATAGACTTAGCAGATCTGGGTGAGGAGTCTAAACCAGTTTATATTGCTCAAGACCTCACCAAGGCGGAAGAAGCTGCACTTACGAAGCTTCTTAAAGAATTCAAGGACATATTTGCTTGGACATATCATGATATGAAGGGTGTTCCACCCTCGGTGGTGCAACACACGATTCCAATGATTAGCACTGCTAAACCAGTCCAGCAACGTCCCTACCCAATGAATCCTAAGTACGCAAAGATTGTACAAGAGGAAATTGAAAAGCTTGTAAAATGTGGATTCATATACCCTATTGAGCACTCAGAATGGGTTTCTCCGATAGTCATCGTACCAAAGAAGAATGGGAAACTCAGAGTGTGCGTTGATCTCAAAAAGGTTAATGCAGCCACCAGAAGGGATCATTACCCCTTGCCGTATTCTGAACATGTGCTTGAAAGAGTGGCAGGCAAGGAGGCATATAGCTTTTTAGATGGGTACTCGGGTTACAATCAGATCACAATTGCAGTCGAGGACCAAGCTAAAACAACATTTATCACGGAGTTTGGAGTGTTTGCCTTTCGCGTCATGGCTTTTGGCTTGACCAATGCACCTGCAACATTCCAACGATTGATAAACACGGCCTTTAAGGAATATCTAAGGGACTTCTGTGAAGCTTTCTTAGATGATCTTTGTGTTCATTCCTCTTGGGACGAGCACTTGATGTGTTTACGAAAAATATTTGAAAGATGTAGATTATATCGCATCTCCTTGAATCCTTTCAAATGCCAATTCTGGGTTAAACACGGAGTTATCTTAGGGCATATAGTGTCCAAAAATGGGATTTCCACTGACGAGAGTAAAATCAAGGTCATTCTGGAATTACCCCCACCCACCAACTACAAGGGAGTCCAACGCTTTATGGGCCACGTTGGTTATTATCGAAGGTTTATTCTCTTCTTCGCCGAGATAGCTCGACCATTGTATAAGCTTCTCATCGAGTTTATTTGGACCGAAGAATGTGACCGTGCCTATGAGCTATTAAAGAAGGCCTTGGCGAGTGCTCCAATATTGAGAATGCCTAACTGGGATCTACTCTTCCATGTGCATATTGATGCATCAAACTTTGCTATTGGGTGTGTGTTGACTCAACCTGGAGAACACAAGCTAGACTACCCCATTAGCTTTGCCAGTCGCCAGTTGAATGATGCTGAGATGAACTACACCACTACGGAGCGAGAAGGGTTGGCAATGATATATGCAGTAAGGAAATTTCGTTATTACCTCCTTGCCACCAAGTTTGTTTTCTATGTAGATCATCAAGCATTGTTGTATCTGGTAAACAAACCATGCTCCACAGGAAGAATCACACGATGGCTATTGATTCTTCTTGAGTTTGATTTCACTGTTGTTGTGAGACCTGGCAAAAACCATGTTATGGCTGATCATTTGTCTCGCATACCTAATGGTGAGGCTCCTACGGGGTTGATGATGACTTACCAGACACTTCCCTGTTCATGGTGGAGACAATGCCTGAATGGAGTGAGAAGATTGTTAACTTTTTGGTTAATGGCTTTCCACCCAAGGAGCTTCATAAAGATCTAGCTCGAAAGCTGATCAAAGAATGCGAACCCTATTGCCTGATAGCTGGGACTCTTTATAAAAGAGGAAAGGATGACGTTCTTAGGCGTTGTGCCCGAGAGGATGAGTATCTATACATTTTACAAGAGGCACATATGGACGTAGCCGGTGGTCACTTCTCAGGAGACTTAACTGCGCGAAAGATCTTACAATCAGGGTATTGGTGGCCCACTATGTTCCAAGATGCATCACTCTTTGTGAAGGGTTGCGATGAATGCCAACGATACAAGAAACCGCAGAGGAAAGATCAGATGCCCCTACATCCGATCAAAGTAAACCAACCATTTGAAAAGTGGGGTTTAGACTTTGTAGGTCCAATTAGTCCAGCGGCCCGAACCACACAATCTCGCTATATTATTGTGGCCACTGACTATATGACCAAATGGGCTGAAGCGAAAGCGACACGTAAGGCAGATGCGAGGACAACAGCCAAGTTCCTCTTTGAAAATATAATCACACGATTCGGTTGTCCTTTTGAACTTGTGAGCGACAATGGTACGCATTTTATAAATGAAGTGATTAAGGAGCTCACAACAAATTTCATGATATCGCATCATAAATCTACTCCTTACTATCCGCAAGCGAATGGCCAAGCCGAGAGTACCAACAAGACTTTAATCTCTATTTTGACAAAGACAGTTGAAGCTCATCGCACGGATTGGGATCTAAAGCTTACGACAGCTTTATGGGCCTATCGTACTGCGTACAAAGTGGCTATTAATTGCACACCATTCAAAATGGTATATGGCCAAGAAGCAGTCATGCCATGGGAATTTGTCATTCCTAGTCTTCGTGTTGCTACTCAAGAGGGTTGGGATGGTAATCCCTTAGTAGAGCGTCTATATATCCTTGAGCGGCTAAATGAAGAAAGACAATTGGCTGTGTACAATGCCCTTGTGGAGAAGGATAGAAGGAAAAAATGGTTTGATCGCCACCTAAAGGACAAGGACATCAAGGTTGGGGATAAAGTCCTGATGTATGGAGTGCGTAACGAAAAGAAGAAGCTCAAATATGCTGGTAAGGGACCGTATAGAGTATGTGAAATTACCCCGCAGGGTACCATCAGAGTGGAGACTCTCGACGGAGTTGAAACCATTGGATTCCTTAATGGGAGTAAATTCAAAAGATACTATGACCCCCTGAGCCAAGAGGAGTTACATGCAATCCATCAAAAGAAGGCAGCCAAAGAACAAGCTGAGCTTAAAAAGATACAAGCGAGAGTCGAAGCCAAAGAACGTCAACAGCGTGCTAGGAGACAACGAGAAGCCAACTTGGGAATTACGCAAGTATTTTTCGAGGAAGCAGAGGAGGATGCACTGGAATCTGACCCACCTCTAAGATACCCAATTGAGTTACAGAGTCCTTACGGGGAGGTGTTGTATAATGCATTATTGGATACAGGAGCTCAACACAATGTGCTATCATATGGCGTGTGGTGTCAACTAGGAAAACCACCTTTAACCAAGAGTTCTATCCAAGTTCAAGGAATCAACAAGAAAAAAACCCCTATATCAGGAATTCTGCACACTCCGGTTGCTTATGACAAGGGAACCATAATTCAAAGCTTTTTGGTTATGCCTGCTGGTACCATGGAAGGGACTGTAATCTTAGGGCGCAAATGGATGATGGCCACCAAGTGCAATATCGATTGGGCAACTAGACAAGTCACAACGCAAGAACCAACACTAGGTCTGACCGCTCAAAATCCCGCACCTAAGTCATCCACTCAAATATTAGATAACGAAAAATCACAAAGTCCAGTGGCAAAACCATCTTCGATTGTTGGCCACCCCTCTAACGCTTCAACGCCAAGAGTGGAAACAGGCAAGGTGGTCCCCAAAGCTTCGCTTACTATGCCAAAGAGTACATACAAATGGGTCCCCAAAGCTTCGTTAACAGCTACTTCCCCTGCTCAATCTCGTTCAGCCACCAAGAAGCCTCGTAAAAGGAAAGTAGCTACCCACCCGAGAAAGGGCAATGTAACATCGCGATGGATCCCTAAAAAATTATTAGTAGCCCAAGGGTACTACGAGGGGAATGACCAGATTTGGGTCCCTAAACATAAGGTGAATCCCTCTACATCACCTGTAAAACCTTGCAAACCAATTGTTGCCACCCCAATGACAATTCAAGACCGTGGTAAGGGAAAGGTAACAGAGTGCTCCACACCACTTCCAGAGTTAGTTTGGATTCCCAAACGATATCGATCATTACCACCTAGCTCAGGAAGGGGGGAGCCACATGAAGCTTCTAGCTCCTCATGCCAGGCACACACTCATATAGAAGTTTCTACATGCTCTACACCTACTCTTGTCAACACCCAACAAAAAACCGATGAGCCTACATCTCCCCTTGTAATAGTATCGATGGAAACCATTTCCTCCATTCGTCAATGGGAGCGTACACTACCATCTCTGCAATTGGATGTGGCCACAAGGGTCATAAAAAGCTATCTGCCCACATCACAACCTATGACCCGCTGGACAAATTGGTTCCAAGAGGCTGCAACATCATTGCAAATAATATGATCTACCCAAGGAAAGGGGGAGCATGTACTCACGCTCGACATTCTAATGCTTCCTCCTTAACCTTCTCCCCTGACCATGTAATTGCCAAATTCAAGGGGATGTATATATATAGCTTCATACATTATAAAAAACAAAAAAAAAACAAAACAAAGAAAAGAAAAACAAAAAATAGTAAAAAGAGCAAGAGCACAAAAAGAGGATAAATATCCGTATACAATCAAGAACTAGATTGACCTGTCTCACAAACCTACTGATGCTATATCTGTGTTTGCAGATATGGCAGATGCACGATCATCATACACTTCATCCACTCCCGCCTTTGATGAGAGGTATCATCTGTACCTTTCTCAGATATTTCACATGTGCTATCCTGTAATTGAAACTGAATGGGATCATATAGATGTATTAGCCAGAGAGGAAAATGTTGAGGAATTAGAATGGCTAATTCGCCTATTAACCATGACTGACCCCTACTCCGTAGAGGACATATCCCTGATAGCCCAATGCTTTCCTTTTCCACAAGATGACTATCCTCGCATGGTTACATTCTTGATGAGTCTATGTGGATGGGAAAATGAAAAGGAAATATCTGACAATGATGAATGGACGGATGAAACTCATGGCACTACTGAGGTTGATTTTATTTATTTGGATGATGCGGATAGAGGCTTAGCCTTAGGGCTAGAGCCAGGACTCTACAACATCCTCTTACCGTATCCTCAGTAGTAGTGTGGTGACTGGTAGGTAGGTTAGTGTTTTCAAGTTTTTTCTAGTTTAGATTCTTTAAACGAGTCTTGAAATTTTCACACTCATGTGCCTCTCGAGGTATAGTGCTTGTTAGTTGATTGTACAGGTTAAAAAGTTTGAGGTGGGTTCGCTTCCAAGTCCAGAGACTGCCGCAACGTTCATCAAAATATATCTACATCAAATTGCAAGCTGTCTCGTCAAATCAAGGAGATCTCCAATTACAGGTGTAATTCTTCCATACCCACTCTCTTTCGTTTTTACTGTTCAATCAATTGCATAAACTATAATGTATGACCACATGGAAATTATCAATGCACTACTTAGTTTTTGAAGTTGCTTGCATGCTAGTGTAAATCATTAATGAGCTTAACTTTATTGGAAATATTCCTAGGCAGCATGACGTCTTTAGTTAACCTTGGAATACGATTGTCTTAGGTCTAGGGTCAAACCATCTTAATGTTTGAACACCTGGCTGTGTGTGTGTTGACCTCTAGGACATAGATTTTACCCCTTGTCGAAAAGATGTAAGAACACATTTTAGTTCAGGAGCGAAGATCAAAACAAACTTTTAAAAAAAAAGCCTACAATAAATGGCAATACAAGTCTATGATGTGCTTTAATGTTGGCCTATCGCCTTATTGATACTTGGTAGGCGAGGAGTATTCTACTCCAGACCGATGCCTTGGTTGGTAGGGGGTAGCCTTGCCTAAAGTGAGCTAATAGATTCCTGGATAATGCCTTGTGTTAAACATGGTACCAGGATCGATGTTAGTTTTGCCTTAGGAAGGTCGCCATTGTGTATAAAAATTGTCATGTGCAAAAAAAAAAAAAAAAGACAAAAGGCTCCTGTAACTCTGATGTTTCTTGTGTCCCTAGGCTCGTGGTAACTACTTGTTCTTAGAGTAGACACAGTATGGTCATCTGTTTATTTATTAAGCTTGGTTATTTTCCTTGACTTAGGCCAGTTATAAACCTTGATTAACCTTTGACACCTTGCTAACTCTTGAATTCCTTTCAATAATTTTAAACTCCTATTAATTTGCTACACTAGCTCACTCATGTACCCTTAAACTAAGTTCTAATAGCAACATCCGTTGTGGTCTCACATGCTTGAATTTATACACTTTATATCTTTTGAATTCCAGCATACCTTCACTCTACTTCCCTGTTTTGCAGACGGTCTACCACAACAACCCTCTCGAGCTTACCATACCATAGCTTCCGAGGACGGAATCTACATCAGGAAGGGGGGCATGTTAACCCATGGCGGACATTGCGACATACTATATTTTACGTCATTAATTTAAATATTCTGAGTCATGGGCCGGGCTTGTCGGCACCATATGTTAAGGATGAAGGGATTGGGTGATCGTCGATGAGAGGCGCACCTTGGATATCAGTAGGATAAGGGTTAGGGTCGGCCGGCCATGTATGGGCGCCCAAGTGTGAACGGCCAAGTCACCTATATGAGTCAAATGTAACCCTAAAATCCTCATTCTCATGTGTTGTGAATACAAAAGTGCTCTTGCCTTATCTCCTTGGTTTCCTTCTCCTGCGTGTGTGAGAGAGAGAGAGAGAGAGAGAGAGTGAGAGAGCGATCGAGCGCACTGTGTAGCGGCACGGCGGCGGCGGCGAGGCGGTAGAGCGGCGACGGCGGCTCCTCCTTCACGGCTGCGACGCGGGAATCCTTCAAGGCGGCAGTTAAGTGGTGAGTGACACACCTTCTGCATTCTGTTTTTGAGCTTGCCTTCCTGGTTGTATGCTTGCAGCCATTCGTGGCTCGCATACGGTGTCCGGCAAGTCCCCAGCTACGACCTGTGCGGCAAAAGCGCACATAGGTGTAACGCAAGAGAGATATGTTCCTCCACATGCAAGAGCACAGGGTGTACAAGTGATCTACAGGTTTTAAGAAGATCACAAAGGATTAGGTATCCAGTGGGGAGATTGACATATAATGGGTATGCAATGTATTATGCATACATGACATCAATGATAAAGCATGTGAAACCATCATGTTTTGGAGAAGCTATTGGAAAGCATGCATGGGAAAAAGCAATGGACGAAGAAATGGATGCCTTAGTATACAATGATACATGGGACTTGGTTGCACTACCAAGTGGAAATAATGACATTAGTTGCAAAAGGGTGTATAAAGTGAAATGTAAGGCAAATGGATCAATAGAAAGGCATAAAGCAGGGCTGGTCACAAAGGGATATGCATAGACACATGGCTTGGATATTATGTGATGAGACATTTAGCCCTTTGGCTTGTGAATCCCAAATACCCTACACATGTATGTAAGTTGAAGAAGGTCTTGTATGGATTGAAGTAAGCACCACGTGCTTGGATATACAAGATAAGTAGGTATCTCATTAGCATTTGTGTTCATGTGGGAACATTAGATTCATCACTATATGTAAAGAAGACAACACAAGGTATTGTGGTGATTTTCATCTATATAGATGACTTGATCGTGATAGGTGATTCAAGCAAGGATATTGCTGATGTGAAAGCTTCATTATGTGGTGAATTTGATATGAAATACTTCGGAGAATTGAGATACTTTCTTGGAATTGAAGTGGTAAAAAAAAAGGCATTTGGTTAGTTCAAAGACAATATGCAATGAACATGCTCGCAAAGTATGGAATGAGAGGTTGTAAGCTAATAAGCACACCATTGGAACTAAATGTGAAGCTAAGGGCTGATTGTGAGGAAGAGATTGAGGATGTGACAATGTATAGAAAGATGGTTGGTAGTTTGATATACATGACTATCACTAGTAGACCGGATTTATGCTATGCGGTTGAGCTTGTAAGTCAATTTATACAATGCCCAAGGAGACCACATTTGGATGCAGTGAGAAAAATCTTGAGATATGTGAAAGCTACAGTAGCACATTATGGACTCCTTTATGAGAGTACAAAAAAGTTATGGATGTTCATGGATATACATATGCAAATTGGGCAGGTAGTTCTTGTGGCAGAAGATGTACTAGTGGCTATGCTTTCACATTGCGAAGTGCAGTGGTGAGTTGGAGTAGCTAAAGGCAACCCAAATTTGCTTTATCTAGCACAGAGGCAGACTATAGAGGAGAAGCTATGGCTGCATGTGAGGTGATATGGCTGAAAAATCTACTCGAAGATTTGAGACAACAATGTGATGGAAAAGTTGTCATACATTGTGACAACATGAGCAGCATGCAGTTGGCAACAAGCAATCCGGTCTATCACGCGAGGACCAAACACATTGAGGTCCACTATCACTTCATCAGGGGGGAGAAAATGTTGGATGGATAGATCGAGTTGACATATGTGAAGAATGAAGAGCAAGTTGCAGATATCTTTACCAAACCACTTGGTAAAGAGAAGTTTGAGTGCATATGGATATGGATATGGTAAGCTTGAGAGGGAGCGTGGAGAATGCAAGCTCATCGGGAACTGCTGGTGGATAGCGGTAACATGTGGACACTAGTCTTGGAGTGTGTGTGTGTGGACAATAATGGCCACATCCACTAGTGTGTGGACATTAGACTTAGGTTATTCTCAATGTGAACTTATCACTATTGTAGTGTGCTGCTGTGTTTTGTGGTGTGCAATGAAGGAAAGCTATGAAGCTTCTCTATTGTGTAGATGTTGATGTTTTTGAGATAATGAGAGCTAATTAGGGTTTGCCTCTCTATACTTGTGTCTATTTCATCTCTCTTTTCAATTGTCATACCGGAGAGCTTCATAATTAATGGGTCGTAAAGAGTGTGCTCAATCTTGCTATGATGGAAGCAAGAAGAGGGGCTCTACTTTGGTAACATGTCACACTCACTTGAAAAAGAAAAGATGATGCAAAAGAAAACCACTAATCATATCCTAATCACAATTGCACTCCATCATGCAATGCAAGATTACAACAACAAATCACATGTAAGAGAGAGAGAGAGAGAGAGAGAGAGAGAGAGAGAGAGAGAGAGATATCACATACAATCTATTGTAAAGGGGAATTATTATGCTTTGGTTAAGAAGTTGACTTATGTACATGTGACTAGCATTCACACTAAATCGACCCCCATGACTTCGAATTAGTCCATGGTGGTATTTTACTAGCCTAGCAGTTACATATGAAGTCCAAGACTTCCCCTATTTTACAATAATCCCAATTGAAGGCTGCACACTCATAAGGTACAATTACCGTCATACAAAGTGTTGCGTCTTTTGAAATACAAAGATGCCTTTTTAGTGAAAAAATAAAGTGATGGCATCGTAAGGTAGCATGGTCAAGGCCATGTTAACCGAAAATATTAACAGAGCAGGGAGGGAGGCTGGGAGGCTGGGAGATGAGGTAAGAGAGAGAGAGAGAGAGAGAGAGAGAGAGAGAGAGAGAGAGAGAGAGAGAAAGAGAGATGATGTGATCGAGAGGAGAGAGAAAGATGAGACGAGAGAGGGAGAGAGAGAGAGATGGAGAGAGATAGAGAGAGAGGGTAGAGAGAGAGATGGGAAGAGAGAGAGTGAGAGGGAAGGTGGGAGGGAGGTGAGAAAGGGATAAGAGGAGAGAGAGAGAGAGAGAGAGAGAGAGAGAGAGAGAGAGAGAGAGAGAGAGAGATGGGAAGAGAGAGAGTGAGAGGGAATGTGGGAGGGAGGTGAGAAAGGGATAAGAGGAGAGAGAGAGAGAGAGAGAGAGAGAGAGAGATGAAGTGAGAGAGAGAGAGAGAGAGAGAGAGAGAGGATGGGAGAGGGAGAGGGAGAGGGAGAGAGAGGAGCTAAGCTAGGCTGTGAAGGGGAGAAAGTGGGGTAGGCGAAGAGGTGGTGGTGGAGATAGTGAGAGGAGATGGAAGGAGCTAGTGGTGGAGGGACTAGAAAGAGAATGTTCACATCTTTAAGAGAGAAGGGTTTCCACCAAGAACTCCCTCCCAAGCTCTCTCCACCAAGCTCTCCCAAAAAACACACTCATAGCCAAAGTGCCAGAGGCGCAAGTCCCAAAGGCTACAATAGCCCCTAAAAAGGCTGATAAACCAGAACCACATGTCTAAAAGAAGAAGAAGACATCAAGAGTGTGGAAATACAATGCACAATCACTTGTCAAGGACAATAATGTCGTGATTGTTAAAAGTGATTCGGATGAGAACTCAGAGGTCACCTCCCTCAAGCCTACTCTTCCCAAGCGGAAAAGAAACCCACTCTTCCCAAGCGGAAAAGAAACCCATAAACTATGAAACTCAGAGGTCACCTCCCTCAAACCCACTCTTTCCAAGCGGAAAATAAACCCATAAACTATGAAAACCTTCTAATGAAACTATTGGGGGGGGCAAGATGAGCCTGGATGGGCGTTGGAGGTGGAGAAACTGCTACACAATCATCTAGAACATCTTTATAGAGGTAGACAGTGGTACCTAAAGGGAAAAATCACTACCTCTCACACTCTGCAGCAAAATGGTGTTGCAGAGCACAAGAATTATGCTATTGTTGAGATGGTAACAAGGAGTATGCTTAATAACAGGAATCTACTTAAATCCTTTTGGACTGAGGCAGTTAACACACATGTATGTACATTCTTAACAGGAGTGCAACAATACCCCATGCATGCAAGCCTCATAGCTCAATCTTGGATGAAGTTATCCAATGGTTTACAATCCATCATGCCACCATTCGTCCATGATCCCTCGTCTGCCCATGAGTTGTTATCTATCCTCGATCCATCCACAAGTTATCGTACATCCTCGATCTGTCCAATTAGAGAGGGGTGTTCTTGCAGAGATTCTCATAAAAGGGGAAGGCCATTGATGCCATCAAAGGAATAATCATCGAAAATAGGATGCTTGCCAATTATTTTAGGGAAAGCCCTAAGGCTAGAGAGAGAAAAAGGGATTAGGATTATAGAGAGAGAAAATAACTTTAAGTGAAAGAAAATACCCTAGATTAATTTAGAAATTATTTAGAAGGATATTTAGAATTTCTGGAGATAAAGAATGCATTTAGTGATGCCAATTCTCCATGGATTATAGCAGATGTGGCTGATTTTTCTTATTGCAAAAGCCAACCTTATCCATGTCCCTAAACACTAAGCTCTTCGATGGCCTAACATAATCTTCCATGTTTTGCTTGGGTTGGTGCATCTTAAATTCATGAGAAAGTATCTCCTTATATGAGACTTGCAAAGTATTAGCACGTTGGAATGTTGGTGAGGTGCTTAGATTTCCTTGTGAACAAAAAAAAGCATAGCCAAACTTGCTTTGTTGGATATAGGAGCAGCAAAAAACTTAGTCATATGAGACTTGGGTCTCATATGGGAAACCTACCCTTGATCCCTAGTGAGACTTGGGTCTCACTAGGGAAACCTGCCCTTGATCCGACCAATGCTTTGTCGCAAGTTTTTATAATGAATGTAAGGGATGTGAAAGATTAAGTTCCCACATCAATTTTTATCCCATTGGTGGAAGGTAGTTTTTATGTTATAACTGTAGGTATAATACTTGAAGAGATCATCCTTGGAACGGCATGGATTGCTAAACTTGACTGCAACATAGATTGGACCATGAGGACAACCACAATCAAGTTAGCATAATAAATTCATTCAAAAGTTACTAACATTACTACAAGTAGGTCCCATTCATTCAGTAAGCACAATTATTTGTAAACTCAAAGCCTCTAATCAACCCCCACAACATCCTTAAAACCAAAAGTAAAGGAGATAAAATCCGAACCAAAGGATGGAATCTTCATCAAAAATCAAGGGGGCACCATAAAAGAAACAACCAATACGTCCGATCCTGCTACCTCGATTTCTCAAAAAGCCCCAATGAACCAGGATGAAGCAAGTGTGGGTATCGAAGACACCAAGGAAACCAAATTGTGAGCCAACCAAATAGCTAAAGCCCAAGAAAAAAAGGCCTAAATAGGTGTGGATTCCAAAGGAGAGTATCCCCAAAATGCCGACAAAAATTGATGACAAGCTGATGTGGATCCCTAAGCAGAGAAGAAATAGAAAGCCATATAGTGATCCAACCACACAAGGATGGGTGACCATGTAGATATCACTAATAGCCCAAGGATACTACTAAGGAAGAAGCCAAATAAGGGTGCCAAAAAGGGCATTGGGAAGAGCAAACAATATCTTCCTTTATAGCATCTAAATTACTGAAAACATACAGCATAGGACATCTAGCAACCCTGCAGTTATCCCTTGAACCTCTGCTCATTCAGTCAACTGCCTGAACTTTCTCAATCTAAATCAGTTGTCTCACCTAAATGTCCTCCTAGGTCAGATCTAACTCTGAACAAGTCTGATCTTTAACTCCTCAGCTAACTCCTTTGATCTTCTACTGACCTGAATTGACCCTAACTCTCTCAGTTTGTCTCACCTGAATGTCCTCCTAGGTCAGATCTAACTCTGAACAAGTTTGATCTTTAACTCCTCAGCTAACTCCTTTGATCTTCTACTGACCTGAATTGACCCTAACTCTCTCAGTTCAGCTGCTCTACTAACTGTTTTTTGATTGAGCTAACTGTTGCTGACCTCTATCAGATCCTTGTCCTCTAGACTCACAGACTTTCTTCAAGGACCATCAACTCTCTCAAATCCTTTGGTCCAGAACTTTACTGAATCTGTCACCCCACACCACTTCTAACTATCAGCTGACTCCTACTTGACTCAGAACTCTCTACTCTTGTTTCCTCTAACACTTTTACAAACCCCTAGACACCTAAGAATCAACAATGATCTAGCCTTGCAACTCCTAATCTGACAGCACCTGACTCCCTCTAACTCTGTAAAATACTCTCCAGCATTAAAACTATCTGATTGGCCCTGACAGACCTCTGACTATCAGACCTGACTCAAAATAGCTTCCTCTCAACCCAGAAAGACTAGTTTGACCCTTCAAGTGACTGACCCTGATGTTTAGCTGACCATGTCTAACATTGCTGGCTTTCAGCTGTGCTAACACTAGCTGAATCAGCCCCCTGACGGTAGACTTTCAATTGACACTAGCAGCCTTGATTGTGGACTTTAGATTTTGACTCACAATGATTTTTCTCAACAATTTCGATCAAAGCAACATACCCACCTCAACTAAAAAACCAAAACACAAAACTTTATCATCCACTTACAAAGGATTCAAACCCAAATTCATTGTCCTATGCATATAGATAAAACCAAATTAGTTTCAACAACCCTGAGACTTTGGGCTTAAATAAAAGAAAAATAGATGAAAAATGAGAGTGCCTCCAGAGCTCCAAACCTGATCGATGGACCCTACAACCACCTCTGTAGGTTTTCTTCTTCAAACAGAAACCAACAGTTGAGCGAAACCCTGGGTAGCACCAAGTTCTAAGAGAGGTGCAAACATAGATCCCTGGGCTTACCTGTGCAACCTAGCTGTCTTTCTCACTCTTTACAAGGTGGGATTAAAAGATGCAACCCTCCTAGAGCGAGGAAAGAAAAGTTAACAAAATCATCATCACGCTCAAGAATCTTGCATCAACAAATCACACCAAAACAGGTATGGGTGCCCAAAAAGCAAGATAAGGGAAAAGCTAAGATAGAGCACACACGGACTAAAGAAGAGCAAGAGCAAGAGCAGCTTCAGAAGCAAATCCAAGAACTACCCTCTTCTTCTCAGCCTTTGCATGATGGAATCCCAACTTCCCTATAATTCGATGAAGTCTCTGATGATGAGCACAGTAGTGTGAAGATTGTCCCAGCACAAGATGGCTTAAAAACCAACAACGTCTCATTCTTAATCTAGGTGGAAGCCAAGCTCATCAAAATGATGCAGAGCCCCTCAACTCGAGTAACAAAATGCATCCATTACGGGCACTTGGTGTGCAGACACTTACCATTGTAGGTAATCCAAAAATCTTTACAAGGTGGGACTCGTGATTTTCCCAAGTTTCCTAACATCTGGAGGCCTTTAGAAACGAGTCCTAATGGGAAGGGAGGGATTGCGATTAGGCGAATGTGAAAAGCCTCCCAAGGCTTACAAAAACCCTACCACCTATGTGGCCCTAGTGCATCCTTGATTTACCTATGTGGGTGGAGGACGAGAAAGGGTGGTGCATGAGAGGTAAAAGTCACATGATATTGGAGCGTTCTAGTGGACTGCACAAACAATAACTCCCCATATCCCAAAGAGCATAAACCACAGCCCATGTACAAAACGGTGAAGGGCCTCCCACTACGGTCGTGCGCGAACGCTCCATGGATCCATGCTGTACCTAGAACGATGATTGTGTAGATGTTGGGAAGCATAAGGCTTTGAAAGGGGTCTAAGGGCTCACATGGAGGCCGTAGAATATTATGGTCGATAGCATGGTACATAGATTATAACACATCGTGATTTGATCTCACCACCACACGCAGTCATCAGTGATAGCAATGTCATGATATGCTCGAGCTCGCCATTAATGTTGCATATGAGAGGAGGAGGAGGAGGTGTGGTGCGCGAGGAAATTGGTTGTATTTGAAGCCCTAGCCTATGACACGCAATTTAATCATCATAAGGTGCGGAGATAGAGGGGTGAAAAACCCACATAGCAAGATTGCCAGCTTAAGCGTTACCTTTATGGGCTCGACGGGGGACTCCTCATCTAGCACGACTATACTTGAACAGGATCTGTTCTATAGTTCGTACATCTTGCCTGAGCATTTCTGCTCTGACAAGTCGCACAGCCCGGAAGACGAAAGGAGGCTCAGCCGCCAGAGCGTGAATAACTTGCCAGGGCTGCTGGGTGTCCCCGCCCTCCGCCCTGCGCCTTGATGACCGTCCCGCCGTGCTCATTCCGCCGGTGGTGAAGGCTGCTGAGCGATCTGACGGGTGTTTCCCCCACCCGCCATTTTTGGCATATATATATATATATTTTGCAAAGCCCAACAACAACTGCTTCGCTTCTTCCCCGTCGTGTGTCTGGGCGGCATCCCACCACCGTTTCTCTTTGGCTGCTGGCCAGCCAGCCAGCCTCTCACACTTACCCGCCGACCTTCATTCGGAACGTGCCCCTTCATGTCATTCCAGTGTGGTTAACCACCACCACTAAGCTCCTTCACTCCTCCCAAACACATTTATAGACACTATTGCACTACATAAATCCCCTTTCTTATACCTCAACCTCCTAAGCTCATTTAGACATGTTGACCAAAGCGGTTCAGACAATTGTATCACACTCATCATTGGCGAGGTGGCCTCCTCAACCCATGGGAGGAGTCCTCCCTATCTCCATGTGTTAAGTACATATATTAGTAAATACAAAATATGCATAACTAATTCCAAGAAAATATTGGTGACCAAGAAATGGACCTAATCCTCAGAGTCTTCGGGTGTGGGAAAGGCTCATAGTTCTGGTTCTCATCTTTACCCTGTTGTTGCAACGTTTAGACATGTTGTATCACACTCATCATTGCGAGGCGGCCTCAACCCATGGGATAATTCTGCCCTGTCCACACAGGTTATCTTCAAGGGTTGGTTTTCTTTGTGTATATAAATGCGATTGGTCTCCCAATAATGAACCAACCTTGCTTCCCTCATGTAAGGCCTTTTGAGGATCATTGTGTATGACCATCTCCTCTCTAAAAGTCTACACCATAAATGTGTAGTGGAAGCCTAGTCCAAAAGTCTTGATTTTTGCATCTTGCAAGATGCCAATGGAATTGGTCATGTTCCTCAAAAGGAGCTGGCTAAATGCGTAAGGGACATACACTGTTCCTTCCCTAGGAGGTGGTGCCTGTGTGATGGGGATGAGATAAAGTCCTCATTCCACCGATCGCCTCAGAGAAAATGTTGCATTGGCTATGGTGAGCCATGGAAGGCCATTTTTCACCTCCCACTAAGTCCTCCCTCAATGTATCTAGCAATGTGGGGCTTGCTTGGATTGGTTCTAGAGGTAGAGGGCTTCGAAACTTGTTCTATCTATGACCTCTTGAGAATGGTTATGGGTCTGTCTGACACCTTGGGAAAACTCTAAGATCCCTTTACTAGTTCTATGATTGGCTTTGGGATAGGGTCTAGGAAGATATCCTCAAGTGGGATTAGTGCTTTGTATTGAACCACCTGCTCTAGCACTAGCTCTAGTTTAGTGTCACGTACCTTCCTTTTACAAGCTCCTTGGCTTGTTTCATCCTCACTTTCTCCAACAAGGGGTTGGGGTAATCCTTGAGTTCCATTAGAAGGTTTTCATAGTTTATGGGTTTTTTTCTGCTTGGAAAGAGTGGGTTTCAGGGAGATGACCTCTGAGTTTTCATAGTTTATGGGTTTCTTTTCCGCTTGGGAAGAGTGGCGTTTGAGGGAGGTGACCTCTGAGTTCTCATCCGAATCACTTTTAATCTCTCTCCTCCCATCTCTTTCTCTACCCTCTCTCTCTATCTCTCTCCATCCTCTCTCTCTCTCTCTCCCTCTCTCGTCTCATCTTTCTCTCTCCCCTCGGTCACATCATCATCTCTCTCTCTCTCTCTCTCTCTCTCTCTCACCTCATCTCCCATCTTGCCTCCCTCCCTCCGTGCTGTTAGTAACCACAAGTCTTCTGTGTACTATCCACAAAAAACTAGATAGCATAAACAAGGTCCTATGCATTGTGCACTATGTTTACAAAGACAGTTGAGGCATCAAGGATGAATTGTGAGAATAAGCTCTCATCCACTTTATAGGCTTGCAAAACTGCCTATAAAACCTCAATTGGGACTACATCATATAACCTAGTCTTTGGACTTTCGGACTTGATGCCATACTCTCGATTGAATTCATGATCCCAACCTCAAGGAAGGTAACATAGCAAATGGAATGAAAGCATAAGCAAGGCCCTATGTTGAAAGAATAAACAAGGTCCTATGCATTGTCCTTACAAAGAAGCTCCTATGCACTGTGTTTACAAAGACAGTTGAGGCATCAAGGATGAATTGGGAGAATAAGCTCTCATCCACTTTATGGTCTTGCAAAATTGCCTATAAAACCTCAATTGGGACTACATCATATAACCTAGTCTTTGGACTTTTGGACTTGATGCCATACTCTCGATTGAATTCATGATCCCAACCTTGAGGAGGGTAGAATAGCAAATGGAATGAGCGGACAGTGAGTTGTCTGAACGACTCATAGAGATCCAGAAACTTAATGAAGCAAGGTTATACTCAGTGTGGTGGGCATGGATGCCGAGAAAAAGAGAAGGAAAAGATGCCAATATCAAAACCAAGAGGTTCAAGGAAGGGGACCTAGTTCTACTTTATAATCTGAACAAAAATAAAAGGAATTTAAAGTTGAGAGGGATGGGTCCTTTCAGAATCTACAAACTCACAACTAGAGGGACATCACATCTAGAAATTCTTGATGGAGTACAAATGGAAGGATTCCTCAATGGGAGCAAACTTAGAAAATACTATGGGCCACTGTCTTATGAATAAATTTAAGCCATTCACAAAGGCTCAAAAAAAAGAGAAAACATGAGACTAAGATGAAGAGACGATCCCAATGGGAAGCTAAAGCTGGGGCAAAAAAAGAAAAGCAAAGGAAAGGTATTATACCTATCCACATGGCTGAAATGCATAACAATCATGAGGAGGAAGAGGTCAAACCCGTGAGGTTGTTTTAGTATTTATGTGAAAAAGGTACACGAAACAATAGTCGTGCATCGTTGAGATCTTCATGATTGATCGCAATTGTCTAGACATTGGGTGGGGGGGGGGGGGGGCAAGATGAGCCCGGATGGGCGTTGGAGGTGGGGAAACTGCTACACAATCATCTAGAACATCTTTATGGGTAGACGGTGGTACCTAAAGGGAAAACTCACTACCTCTCACACTTTGCAGCAAAATGGTGTTGCATAGCACAAGAATTGTGCTAATGTTGAGATGGAAAGGAGTATGCTTAATAACAGGAATCTACTTAAATCCTTTTGGACTAAGGCAGTTAACACAGAGATGTACATTCTTAACAGGAGTGCAACAATACCCCATGCATGCAAGCCTCACAGCTCGATCTTGGATGAAGTTATCGAATGGTTTACAATCCATCATGCCACTGTTCGTCCATGATCCCTCGTCCGTCCATGAGTTGTTATCCATCCTCGATCCATCCACAAGTTGTCGTAGATCCTTGATCTATCCAGTTAGAGAGGGGTGTTCTCATAAAGGGGAGGGCCATTGATGCCATCAAAGGAATAATCATCCAGAATAGGATGCTTTCCAATTATTTTAGGGAAAGCCTAGAGAGAGAAAAAGGGATTAGGGTTAGAGAGAGAGAAAATAACTTTAGGTGAAAGAAAATACCCTAGATTAATTTAGAAATTATTTAGAAGGATATTTAGAGTTTTTGGAGATAAAGAATGCATTTAGTGATGCCAATTTTCCATGGATTATAGCAGATGTGGCTGATTTTTCTTATTGCAAAAGCCAACCTTATCCATGTCCCTAAACACTAAGCTCTTCGATGATTTGCTTGGGTTGGTGATCCTTAAATTCATGAGAAAGTCTCTCCTTATATGAGCCTTGCAAAGGAGTAGCACGTTGGCATGTTGGTGAGGTGCTTAGATTTCCTCGTGAACAAAAAAAACATAGCCAAACTTGCTTTGTTGGATATAGGAGCAGGAAAAAACTTAGTTATATGAGACTTGGGTCTCATATGGGAAACCTGCCCTTGATCCGACCAAAGCTTTGGTACAAATAGTCTCAAGTTTTTATAATGAATGTAAAGGGATGTGAAAGATTAAGTTCCACATCAATTTTTATCCCATTGGTGGAAGGTAGTTTTTATGTATAATACTTAAAGAGATCATCCTTGGAAGGGGATGGATTGTGAAACATGACTGCAACATTGATTGGACCATGAGGACAACCACAATCAAGTTAGCACAAAAGAGTTGGGATAGAGATCTCTACTGATATACAAAAGTTACTAACATTACTACAAGTAGGTCCCATTCAGCCGGTAAGCGCAATTATTCATAAACTCAAAGCCTCTAATCAACCCCCATCACATCCTTACAACCAAAAGTAAAGGAGTTAAAATCCCAACCAAAGGATGAAATCTTCTTTAAAAATCAAGGAGGCACCATAAAAGAAACCAAATGCTAGCAACCAATACGTCCAATCCTGCTACCTCGATTTCTCAAAAAGTCCCAATGAACCAGGATGAAGCAAATGTGGGTATCGAAGACACCAAGGAAACCTAATTATGAGCCAACCAAATAGCTAAAGCCCAAGAAAAAAAACCCTAAACAGGTGTGGATTCCAAAGGAGAGTATCCCTAAAATGCCGACAAAAATTGATGACAAGCTGATGTGGATCCCTAAGCAGAGAAGAAATAGAAAGCCATATAGTGATCCAACCACACAAGGATGGGTGACCATGTAAATATCACTAATAGCCCAAGGATACTCCTAAGGAAGAAGCCAAATAAGGGTGCCAAAAAGGGCGTTGGGAAGAGCAAACAATATCTTCCTTTATAGCATCTAAATCACTGAAAACATACAGCACGGGACATCTAGCAACCCTACAGTTATCCCTTGAGCCTCTGCTCATTCAGCCAACCGCCTGAACTTTCTCAATCTAAATCAGTTGTCTCACCTAAATGTCCTCCTAGGTCAGATCTAACTCTGAACAAGTCTGATCTTTAACTCCTCAGCTAACTCCTTTGACCTTCTGCTGACCTGAATTGACCCGAACTCTCTCAGTTCAGCTGCTCTACTAACTGTTTTTTGATTGAGCTAACTGTTTGCTAACCTCTATCAAATCCTTGTCCTCTAGACTCACAGACTTTCTTCCAGGACCATCAACTCTCTCAAATCCTTTGGTCCAGAACTCTACTGAATCTGTCACCCCACACCACTTCCAACTATCAACTGACTCCTACCTGACTCAGAACTCTCCACTCTTGTTTCCTCTTACACTTTTACAAACCCCTAGACACCTAAGAATCAACAATGATCTAGCCTTGCAACTCCTAATCTGACAGCACCTGACTCCCTCTAACTCTGTTAAATACTCTCCAGCATTAAAACTATGTGATTGGCCCTCACAGACCTCTGACTATCAGACCTGACTCAAAATAGCTTCCTCTCAACCCAGAAAGACTAGTTTGACCCTTCAAGTGACTGACCCTGATGTTTAGCTGACCCTACAACCACCTCTGCAGGTTTTCTTCTTCAAACAGAAACCAACAGTTGAGCGAAACCCTGGGTAGCACCAAGTTCTAAGAGAGGTGCAAACATAGATCCCTGGGCTTACCTGTGCAACCTAGCTGTCTTTCTCACTCTTTACAAGGTGGGATTAAAAGATGCAACCCTCCTAGAGCGAGGAAAGAAAAGTTAACAAAATCATCATCACGCTCAAGAATCTTGCATCAACAAATCACACCAAAACAGGTATGGGTGCCCAAAAAGCAAGATAAGGGAAAAGCTAAGATAGAGCACACACGGACTAAAGAAGAGCAAGAGCAAGAGCAGCTTCAGAAGCAAATCCAAGAACTACCCTCTTCTTCTCAGCCTTTGCATGATGGAATCCCAACTTCCCTATAATTCGATGAAGTCTCTGATGATGAGCACAGTAGTGTGAAGATTGTCCCAGCACAAGATGGCTTAAAAACCAACAACGTCTCATTCTTAATCTAGGTGGAAGCCAAGCTCATCAAAATGATGCAGAGCCCCTCAACTCGAGTAACAAAATGCATCCATTACGGGCACTTGGTGTGCAGACACTTACCATTGTAGGTAATCCAAAAATCTTTACAAGGTGGGACTCGTGATTTTCCCAAGTTTCCTAACATCTGGAGGCCTTTAGAAACGAGTCCTAATGGGAAGGGAGGGATTGCGATTAGGCGAATGTGAAAAGCCTCCCAAGGCTTACAAAAACCCTACCACCTATGTGGCCCTAGTGCATCCTTGATTTACCTATGTGGGTGGAGGACGAGAAAGGGTGGTGCATGAGAGGTAAAAGTCACATGATATTGGAGCGTTCTAGTGGACTGCACAAACAATAACTCCCCATATCCCAAAGAGCATAAACCACAGCCCATGTACAAAACGGTGAAGGGCCTCCCACTACGGTCGTGCGCGAACGCTCCATGGATCCATGCTATACCTAGAACGATGATTGTGTAGATGTTGGGAAGCATAAGGCTTTGAAAGGGGTCTAAGGGCTCACATGGAGGCCGTAGAATATTATGGTCGATAGCATGGTACATAGATTATAACACATCGTGATTTGATCTCACCACCACACGCAGTCATCAGTGATAGCAATGTCATGATATGCTCGAGCTCGCCATTAATGTTGCATATGAGAGGAGGAGGAGGAGGTGTGGTGCGCGAGGAAATTGGTTGTATTTGAAGCCCTAGCCTATGACACGCAATTTAATCATCATAAGGTGCGGAGATAGAGGGGTGAAAAACCCACATAGCAAGATTGCCAGCTTAAGCGTTACCTTTATGGGCTCGACGGGGGACTCCTCATCTAGCACGACTATACTTGAACAGGATCTGTTCTATAGTTCGTACATCTTGCCTGAGCATTCCTGCTCTGACAAGTCGCACAGCCCGGAAGACGAAAGGAGGCTCAGCCGCCAGAGCGTGAATAACTTGCCAGGGCTGCTGGGTGTCCCCGCCCTCCGCCCTGCGCCTTGATGACCGTCCCGCCGTGCTCATTCCGCCGGTGGTGAAGGCTGCTGAGCGATCTGACGGGTGTTTCCCCCACCCGCCATTTTTGGCATATATATATATATATTTTGCAAAGCCCAACAACAACTGCTTCGCTTCTTCCCCGTCGTGTGTCTGGGCGGCATCCCACCACCGTTTCTCTTTGGCTGCTGGCCAGCCAGCCAGCCTCTCACACTTACCCGCCGACCTTCATTCGGAACGTGCCCCTTCATGTCATTCCAGTGTGGTTAACCACCACCACTAAGCTCCTTCACTCCTCCCAAACACATTTATAGACACTATTGCACTACATAAATCCCCTTTCTTATACCTCAACCTCCTAAGCTCATTTAGACATGTTGACCAAAGCGGTTCAGACAATTGTATCACACTCATCATTGGCGAGGTGGCCTCCTCAACCCATGGGAGGAGTCCTCCCTATCTCCATGTGTTAAGTACATATATTAGTAAATACAAAATATGCATAACTAATTCCAAGAAAATATTGGTGACCAAGAAATGGACCTAATCCTCAGAGTCTTCGGGTGTGGGGAAGGCTCATAGTTCTGGTTCTCATCTTTACCCTGTTGTTGCAACGTTTAGACATGTTGTATCACACTCATCATTGCGAGGCGGCCTCAACCCATGGGATAATTCTGCCCTGTCCACACAGGTTATCTTCAAGGGTTGGTTTTCTTTGTGTATATAAATGCGATTGGTCTCCCAATAATGATCCAACCTTGCTTCCCTCATGTAAGGCCTTTTGAGGATCATTGTGTATGACCATCTCCTCTCTAAAAGTCTACACCATAAATGTGTAGTGGAAGCCTAGTCCAAAAGTCTTGATTTTTGCATCTTGCAAGATGCCAATGGAATTGGTCATGTTCCTCAAAAGGAGCTGGCTAAATGCGTAAGGGACATACACTGTTCCTTCCCTAGGAGGTGGTGCCTGTGTGATGGGGATGAGATAAAGTCCTCATTCCACCGATCGCCTCAGAGAAAATGTTGCATTGGCTATGGTGAGCCATGGAAGGCCATTTTTCACCTCCCACTAAGTCCTCCCTCAATGTATCTAGCAATGTGGGGCTTGCTTGGATTGGTTCTAGAGGTAGAGGGCTTCGAAACTTGTTCTATCTATGACCTCTTGAGAATGGTTATGGCTCTGTCTGACACCTTGGGAAATCTCTAAGATCCCTTTACTAGTTCTATGATTGGCTTTGGGATAGGGTCTAGGAAGATATCCTCAAGTGGGATTAGTGCTTTGTATTGAACCACCTGCTCTAGCACTAGCTCTAGTTTAGTGTCACGTACCTTCCTTTTACAAGCTCCTTGGCTTGTTTCATCCTCACTTTCTCCAACAAGGGGTTGGGGTAATCCTTGAGTTCCATTAGAAGGTTTTCATAGTTTATGGGTTTTTTTTCTGCTTGGAAAGAGTGGGTTTCAGGGAGATGACCTCTGAGTTTTCATAGTTTATGGGTTTCTTTTCCGCTTGGGAAGAGTGGCGTTTGAGGGAGGTGACCTCTGAGTTCTCATCCGAATCACTTTTAATCTCTCTCCTCCCATCTCTTTCTCTACCCTCTCTCTCTATCTCTCTCCATCCTCTCTCTCTCTCTCTCCCTCTCTCGTCTCATCTTTCTCTCTCCCCTCGGTCACATCATCATCTCTCTCTCTCTCTCTCTCTCTCTCTCTCTCTCTCTCTCTCACCTCATCTCCCATCTTGCCTCCCTCCCTCCGTGCTGTTAATATTTTCGGTCATTAGGGGGCATTTGAACATATTTTGGGCCTTTTACTAATGAAAGTAATTAGCAACGGACCAATAGGAATAGAGGATTGTGCACATTTGGTCTCCTTTGAATATAGGGAGGGAGACTAGGCTATAGGGAGGGGGACTAGGCTTTCAGTACTAATAATTACACTTGTCCCTTTAAAAAGGTAGGGGGTTTAGGGTAGGTACGGTCCCACCATTTTTCGTGGCTCAAAAAATCCTTCAAATTTTCGAGATCCCCCCAAAACTCACATTTCCCCCCAAAAACCCATCTCAAATTTCATTGTAATCAAAAATTTCATTTTCAAGTCCGCTTTCCCTCTTGAACGTCCAAATTAAACTCTTCCTCTCTTTCTCTTCCATCGCTATCTCATTTGCCCAACCCTAATGAAACCATCAAAGCCCGAAACCCTAATCTTTCTCCTCCATCTTAATCTCCCTCCCTTCTCGGAGCTCCATCTCTTTCATCTTCAAGGCTCCCGTAAAACCCTAGTCTGCACATCTCTTTCCTTTTTACTCTAAACATAACCTTTCTACTCCACCTTCCAAGAAGATATGGCCGCACCAAGAAGACCAAAAAACGAGATTGAGGAGATATCCTTGCACAACAAGAAGGACGATGATGGTGCTTTGGTGGGAGAGGCATTTCGTAAGAGCGCTTGGGTTTATCTACAGCCTGTTGTGCTGCAATCGGGCCTCACCGAGTTCGACGGCGAAAATGTACTAGAGCATCATTGGAAAGGTTGTTTACAAGGCTTCAATAAGGCAAGCAATGGAAAACTAGTGGCCACGGTACAACATGTTTACACAGCACGAGATATCCATCTTCACCAACAAACTTGATTTCCAGACAATTGTAAGTATCGTAGTAGGTAGAAAGGGGCATGTGAGATTTTTTGACAGAGATGTTTCAATCTAAGTCAACTTATTTCTTGTTTGCAGATATTTTTCCTTCAAACATGGTAGAGGAGCAGCCATTGGAAAGCCTTACACCGGAACATTTCAAGCATTGCATGCAGACATTGGTCAGGCAATGCTTTCTTGTGTAAAACAAGTGCAGAACTTCTTAAGGAAAAGGTTTTCTAATAGGAAAGGAACCAAGGTTAAACCAAGAAAGTATCTCAATTCTCCCAAGTATCTCATATCAAATTCACCACATAATGAAGCTTTCACATCAGCAATATCCTTTCTTGAATCACCTACACGATCAAGTCATCTATATAGATGACAATCACCACAATACCTTGTGTTGTCTTCTTTGCATATAGTGATGAATCTAAAGTTCCCACATGAACACCAATGCTAATGAGATACCTGCTTATCTTGTCTATCCAAGCACGTGGTGCTTGCTTCAATCCGTACAAGACCTTCTTCAACTTACATACATGTGTAGGGTATTTGGGATGCACATAGCCTTCTGGCTGCTTCATGAACACTTATTCTTGCAATTCACCATTTAGAAATGCATTCTTTACATCCATTTAACACATTTTCCAACCATTTGACACAACCAATGCAATCACAGATTTCATTGTTCCCATCTTAGCCACACGGTATCATAATCCAAGCCATGTGTCTATGCATATCCCTTTGTGTGACCAGCCTTGCTTTATGCCTTTCTATTAATCCATTTGCCTTACATCTCACTTTATACACCCTTTTGCAACTAATGACATTATTTCCACTTGGTAATGCAATCGAGTCCCATGTATCATTGTATACTAAGGTATCCATTTCTTTGTCCATTGCTTTTTCCCATACATGCTTTCCAATAGATTCTCCAAAACATGATGGTTCCACATGCTTTATCATTGATGTCATGTATGCATAATGCATTGCATACCCATTATATGTCAATCTCTCCACTAGATACCTAATCGTTTGTGATCTTCTCAAAACCTGTAGATCACTTTGTACACCCTGTTTGTACACCCTGTGCTCTTGCATGTGGAGGAACATATATCTCTTACCTTACACCCTGTGCTCTTGCATGTGGAGATTTGAATCTTACAACCACTTTCTCATACAAAAACTTGGTTATTAACCACATGCAACACACATCAACTCTCAGCATAGAGTGAAATCTTATAGACTCAGAGCAAGAATAGATGTCGGGGTCATCCATCATTTTCCTAATTAACAAAAAACAAATTAGCATTATCTTGATCAAGCCATTTTCATTCATAAGAATGCATAAGTCTCGTACAAATCACGTGAATTAGGATTTGTATCAATGCGCTAAGTTTTCTATAACGAATATTTGTATACGTTCCAATTTGGTTCTACAGAGTTGAGTTACTTTCCAATTTCTTAAGTGACATGGTGGATTTTCTCTTAGAAGGATTGATGTGTAATAAAGTAGGAACTTTATTTAATAGGGTTAATAATGGGACAAGTCCATGTATAAAATAGGGGACTTGGACCATGGTTGTAACTTTTGATGATCATTTTTAGAAATGGAAACTTATGTTTCTTGGAGCTCATGGCTTCTCTCTTGGCTTGTGGAAGGCTATTTCCATTCTCTTGGTGAGAGACTAAACACACTTAGGCATCATGTTTACATGGTGATTACTCATATTTTTCATGCATTACATCCCTTCATTCCAATTGGTATCAGAGCTCTTGATTTTGATCATGGGCATGCATGGGTTGTTGGGAAAATTTGCTTGAAAATTTGAGTTTCTTTTAATTTTTTTTTCTCATTTTCTTGTAATCCTTGAGTGATTCTTGACAAATCTTCTCTAATCTTGCTTAATCTCATGGAGATGGTGAGCATTTCATGGAAATTGCTTGAATTTTGAGTGATTTTGGCCAATTTTGCCAATTTTGGACCAAATTTTGGGCCTCTGGACCAAAAATTTGGGACAGTCGGGCCAAAACTTAGGGCAAGTGACTAATTGCAATTAACTTTTCTGTTAATCACGTTTAGTAATCATCTTCTTCTTCCTCAAGCTTTCCATAGCCATGGGATGCTCTTCCTTTACCCGTTTTGATGCCAAACCTTAGGGTTTTTGTAGAGCTCACTGAGATCTTTCATTTGAGCCTCTTCTTGCAAATTTTTTTCTCAAGATTGGAGAGCTTTTGTTCATTCTTCCATGGTTGTGAGAAACCCTAGTATACCTTGCCACATTGAACCATATCTTTCATTGCTAAGCTTGTACACACTTCATAGGCATCATTGGTAGTCTAGTCATCTCATGAAGGAGGCAAAGAAGCGAAAAACGGCGGGCTGCAGCATGCTCACGCCTGAAATTTGCGCTGAAATGTGGGGAGGGAGAGCTAGGTGAAGCCTAGCTCTACTACCTCATGAGATGGAAGCCATTCAAGAGGGTTCTTAGCCATTGTTTGGAGCACATTTTCAAGCTATGTTCAAGCACATGGGAGGTGTTCTTTGGCTGCAAATTTCAGAGCAAAGAGAGGCTACGTTTTTCTTCAACAAGAGGCTTCTTCAACATTTTCTACCATTGAAGCTTTCCGGATGACATTGGTGAGTGGTTTGATCAATTTCTTGCAAGTTTGAAGCATTTGGTGGAGCTTGGGAATGGATTAGGGTTGGACACATTCAAACTCCCCTAATTTTCAGAAATTAACCATTAAAGCTTGACCATTCACATGCCAATATTGCTTCTCCATGCATTATTGATGGCAATGGTGAAAGGAATTGATTCCACATGAGCTTGGCCAATTCATAGATCACATTTTGGGGGATTTTCTTCATTATGTCTCAATTGGCATGCCATTGATGGAATAGCAAGCTTATGCAATGTTTTTGGAGTCCCTCATGCTCATCTTGATGCCATATGGACACTATGGATGCTATACATAGCCATGCCAATGCTATGTTTTACACATGGGCATAAGAGAGCATTTGGAAGCATGCATTTGTCAATATGATGTGAAAGGGATTGTTGGAATGCAATTGCAAATGCCTTGATTGTGGTTAACAAATGCTTATGCAAATGCCATGGTGAGGGCATTGTGAATTGTTGGTTTGTGTTGGAGCTTTTGGATGATGGATTGAGGCATGAGTCCATGCTTTATTGATGAGTTCTAAATTGTAAAAGGGCATGAGTCATGCTCAATACTTGTAAGCCAACAAACTTGTTCTATCATTTGATATTATCCACATCATTTTGTACCTACACTCACCATTGCTACCACTTCAAGTTTCTATAGAATCTAGCAATGTGTGAGGGTACCTTGGCATTGGTTGGAGAGGCCAAGGGGAGAATGGCTTGAACTCTTTGTGCCGTGATTGCCTTAGAAAAGCGGTACAAAGGGGGATTAGGTACACCGGTGTGAAGAAATGGCCTCAACCTTCACCTTGGAGGAAAACTCGGTGAAGGGGTGAGAAGAGCTTGGCCGGGAGATCGGCAAGCTTCAACGCGCGTCCTCAACAATCCTCACCATCGACTTTGTGGATGCATTTGGGCAATGGGGCCCCTTTTTCCGTCATATTGTGTGGATATTGCAAATGCTTTGATGGACAAAGAGTGCATATGATCTTTCATGACATTGTGGGATACAAAGAGTATTGCATTGTGATTTGAGAAGTTGCATTTTCATTTGAGATTTGGTTCCAATTACAAAGGAGACTCTGGCGGAATTTTTCCAACAAGGGAGCCAAACAAGCTTATTGATTGGAGATTTACCCCATGGATACACTTGAAGAGTTATTCACAACTACCAAGGGGAGAAACACCAATCATTTGTAGCCGGATTGAGCTTTGGGACCGAATTTTGGAAATTTCTGGGATTTTACAAAACCCTAATTCAGTCCTAGGGTTTTTGGGATTAGATCCGAGTGATTACACGACTCTATTCTACTCCTTGAGAGTTTTCAAATGAGCCATAGAACCCCTTAATCGGATATCACAATCTTGGTCAAAAGTAGTCATATTGACTTTCTGGTCAAAGTCAAACAGAATATACTTCCACTTTGACTGAATCAAAATGCTTTTAGGGGTAGGTTCTATCTTCCGTTAGCTTTCTATAGAGCCGTCAAAATCCTAATTCCGACATATATTTTGCATTTTAGAGCCAAATTACTACTTTCAGCTGTCCCGCACAAACCCTAAAACAGAGAGTACTTGCCCACACCTAATTCTTACTGTGTTCATTTGGAAGGATAGTAGACACCATTACCTACCCATAGAACCTTCTTTTGTCCAATTCCAACATCATTTGGGCATTCTACCAACATCTTGCATTTCTTCACTATGCCGAAGGGAAGACCTCGCAAGGGTGGGGATGTTGTGCAAGAAATGATCATTGGTGATGAGGACATGGAAGGTAATATGGATGCAAGGGATGCATTCATCAATGAAGACAATGGGGGCAATGTACATAATCAAATTTCTCAAGGGACACAAGCGGCGGTTAACCATGACACCCTCATGCAAATGCTTGTACAATGGTTGGAGACCTTAGACTCCAAGCTTGATTCTCATTTTGAAACATTATCCTCACGGATTGGTGTGATGGAGGACAAGTTTGGGAAGTCTCAAGCACAAGAAAAGCATGGGAATTATGGTGACTATGAGCAAAGAAAAGGCAAGGGCATTTTGAATGAGAATTCCATGAAGGCCGTACAAGAGGATCCATTGGGAGCATCCACTCGGGGATTCATGGCGGATGCACGGAGACCTCTTGTCAAGGACATGTTTCCTCCTTCTTTTCATTCGGGTTTGTCTCACCTCAATGTATCAAAGGGTCCTACCTCTTCTAGGGCAATGCATTCAAGGGAAGAGGATGAGGTGTTTGTGAATGATGAGGAGATTGCACTCGATTGGAATCAAATGTCCTTTGCCCAAAGACAAAGGGATGCTCACGAGAAGTGGATGGAATTGTCGAATATCATCAAGAGGGATTACAGACTTTGCACAATTTATGGAGTCATACTCGAAGATGCAAAGATTCAAGCCCTCTACCCAACATGATAACCCATCCCACATATCTTCCAAGGATGTCAAAGACAAAATCTCACTATCAAAGTTCAAAGGTGACGGGTCATCTCCGCAAGAGTTGGAGGAGTGGGCTACCAAGCTTGACACCTATTTCCAACTTTACCCAAAAAGTGAGCGTGATATGGTACAATTTTCCTCCTTACATCTTGAAGATTATGCTCATCAATGGTGGAGGCACTTGGTCAAACAAGGGAACACGCCATCAACTTGGGAAGGATTGAAGCGGGAGATGAACTTGGCCTTCATTTCACCTTAGTGCTCGACCGATACCATGAAGAATGGTATGAGCTTTCTCAAAAGGGGATGATGGTGAGAGGTTACATCAAGAGATTTTTGAAGCTTTCAATGTACGTGGAAGACTTGAGTGAAGACATGAAGATGAAAAAGTTTGTGCATGGGCTTGAACACTTCATCAAGGCGGATGTGTCGGCTCAAAGGCCTAGCTCTCTCAAAGAAGCTATGAGGTTAGCCGAACTCTATGAGCCAAAGTACAAGAGGTCTCAGCCCATGACCTTCAACAAAGACACACTCAAACCAACCACTACTTCTTACAATTTTGGGAAAGGTCCTACCTCTACATTACCATCCTCTAATCCAAGAACTCTTACATCATTTGGGGGTGGACAGCCAAAGAATGGGATACATCAATTTGATGCCAAAAAGAGTAGTGACTTCATGAAGAAGAAGCCCTTTCAACCCTTCAAGAAGACTCAAAGAATGGATGATCCAAAGATTGAGGAGTTGAGAAGCAAAGGGCTATGTTTCAAGTGCAAAGAGAGGTGGTCACCCGGGCATGTGTGCAAATCAAAGAAGATTGTGGCCACTATGATCCTCATGGATGAGGAAGAGAACAAGGATGACTCTCATGACATTGAGGAATGGGAGGATTGCAATGAAGAAGCACATGAGGAGTCACTTGAAGACCATTCTTTCATCACGGAGGATGGTGAGTTTCTGTTTGATCCGGGAGGTGGAGTTAAGGAAAGCCTTGTGGACGGAGACATGCCTACCAATGCAGAAATTTCAGCTTGCATATGCTCTATCTCACAAGAGTTGTTGGCGGGTTGCAAGAACCCAAGCACACTAAGGTTGGTGGGGACCATCAATGGGAGGGTTGCACATATTCTTGTGGATTCCGGGAGCACTCATAGCTTCATCAACTCTAAATCCATCAACTCTCTCAAACTCAACACAAAGAAGACACCTACAACGTTCCAAGTGCAAGTGGCAAATGGGGAAAGTGAGAAGACTAGCTTGGTTTGCCCTTCTACAAAAGTGGTTTTATCCTCTTCATACACTTGGGAAGGTGATTTGGTGGTTTTGGATATGGGTCCCATCGACATTATCATGGGGTGTGATTGGTTGGCTTCACTTGGTGACATTCACATGAACCTTCAACAAGGTTTCATGAGCTTTCTACATCATGGGCAACAAGTGGTACTTGCTGCAAATGCACCTAAGAAGCTCTCTTTGATCACTCCAAGGGGACTCAAGAAAGAGATTAAGGCTTTTGGCACTATCTATGTGTTACATGTTACCCAAGAGGGGATGGAAGGCAGTGGACAGCACATAGATGAGGAAATGGCAACTCTTCTTAAGAAGTATACATGCTGTAATTTCTGGACAGCTTTGGGAAGGTCTACTATTGGGCCTATTTTTCTACTCCAACAAGCTTCATGGCGTATCCTAATGAAAGATTATGATGTGGGCTACATATGGCTGAGTGTACATATCATTTTCAGCCCAATATATGGAGTCTAAATGAAGGATTTTCAAGGGTCTTCATTGACTAGAAGGGCTGTCATAACAGTCCCACTCATACACTTTGGGCTTGAAGCTTTGTGGACTTGTACACATCCGGATTTTCATTGTATATGTGCTTTGGATGTACTTGAGAACTCTTAACCACTTCCCATTGATTACATTAGAGTCTCATACTTTGAGATTGTACATGTTATTGATTTTGAGGACAAAATCTTTGGGAAGAGATGGTTTGTAATAAAGTAGGAACTTTATTCAATAGGGTTAATAATGGGACAAGTCCATGTATAAAAGAGGGGACTTGGACCATGGTTGTAACTTTTGATGATCATTTTTAGAAATGGAAACTTATGTTTCTTGGAGCTCATGGCTTCTCTCTTGGCTTGTGGAAGGCTATTTCCATTCTCTTGGTGACAGACTAAACACACTTAGGCATCATGTTTACATGGTGATTACTCATATTTTTCATGCATTACATCCCTTCATTCCATGATGGTAGTAACCACAAGTCTTCTGTGTACTATCCACAAAAAACTAGATAGCATAAACAAGGTCCTATGCATTGTGCACTATGTTTACAAAGACAGTTGAGGCATCAAGGATGAATTGTGAGAATAAGCTCTCATCCACTTTATGGGCTTGCAAAA
This sequence comes from Cibotium barometz, assembly GCF_041138505.1. Classification (NCBI taxonomy): domain Eukaryota; kingdom Viridiplantae; phylum Streptophyta; class Polypodiopsida; order Cyatheales; family Cibotiaceae; genus Cibotium; species Cibotium barometz. The sequence goes on from NC_141090.1 coordinate 23,007,973, forward strand.
CTGCCTATAAAACCTCAATTGGGACTACATCGTATAACCTAGTCTTTGGACTTTCGGACTTGATGCCGTACTCTCGATTGAATTCATGATCCCAACCTCAAGGAAGGTAACATAGCAAATGGAATGAAAGCATAAGCAAGGCCCTATGTTGAAAGAATAAACAAGGTCCTATGCATTGTCCTTACAAAGAAGCTCCTATGCACTGTGTTTACAAAGACAGTTGAGGCATCAAGGATGAATTGGGAGAATAAGCTCTCATCCACTTTATGGTCTTGCAAAATTGCCTATAAAACCTCAATTGGGACTACATCATATAACCTAGTCTTTGGACTTTTGGACTTGATGCCATACTCTCGATTGAATTCATGATCCCAACCTTGAGGAGGGTAGAATAGCAAATGGAATGAGCGGACAGTGAGTTGTCTAAACGACTCATAGAGATCCAGAAACTTAATGAAGCAAGGTTATACTCAGTGTGGTGGGCATGGATGCCGAGAAAAAGAGAAGGAAAAGATGCCAATATCAAAACCAAGAGGTTCAAGGAAGGGGACCTAGTTCTACTTTATAATCTGAACAAAAATAAAAGGAATTTAAAGTTGAGAGGGATGGGTCCTTTCAGAATCTACAAACTCACAACTAGAGGGACATCACATCTAGAAATTCTTGATGGAGTACAAATGGAAGGATTCCTCAATGGGAGCAAACTTAGAAAATACTATGGGCCACTGTCTTATGAATAAATTTAAGCCATTCACAAAGGCTCAAAAAAAAGAGAAAACATGAGACTAAGATGAAGAGACGATCCCAATGGGAAGCTAAAGCTGGGGCAAAAAAAGAAAAGCAAAGGAAAGGTATTATACCTATCCACATGGCTGAAATGCATAACAATCATGAGGAGGAAGAGGTCAAACCCGTGAGGTTGTTTTAGTATTTATGTGAAAAAGGTACACGAAACAATAGTCGTGCATCGTTGAGATCTTCATGATTGATCGCAATTGTCTAGACATTGGGTGGGGGGGGGGGCAAGATGAGCCCGGATGGGCGTTGGAGGTGGGGAAACTGCTACACAATCATCTAGAACATCTTTATGGGTAGACGGTGATACCTAAAGGGAAAACTCACTACCTCTCACACTTTGCAGCAAAATGGTGTTGCATAGCACAAGAATTGTGCTAATGTTGAGATGGAAAGGAGTATGCTTAATAATAGGAATCTACTTAAATCCTTTTGGACTAAGGCAGTTAACACAGGTATGTACATTCTTAACAGGAGTGCAACAATACCCCATGCATGCAAGCCTCACAGCTCGATCTTGGATGAAGTTATCGAATGGTTTACAATCCATCATGCCACTGTTCGTCCATGATCCCTCGTCCGTCCATGAGTTGTTATCCATCCTCGATCCATCCACAAGTTGTCGTAGATCCTTGATCTATCCAGTTAGAGAGGGGTGTTCTCATAAAGGGGAGGGCCATTGATGCCATCAAAGGAATAATCATCCAGAATAGGATGCTTTCCAATTATTTTAGGGAAAGCCTAGAGAGAGAAAAAGGGATTAGGGTTAGAGAGAGAGAAAAAAACTTTAGGTGAAAGAAAATACCCTAGATTAATTTAGAAATTATTTAGAAGGATATTTAGAGTTTTTGGAGATAAAGAATGCATTTAGTGATGCCAATTTTCCATGGATTATAGCAGATGTGGCTGATTTTTCTTATTGCAAAAGCCAACCTTATCCATGTCCCTAAACACTAAGCTCTTCGATGATTTGCTTGGGTTGGTGATCCTTAAATTCATGAGAAAGTCTCTCCTTATATGAGCCTTGCAAAGGAGTAGCACGTTGGCATGTTGGTGAGGTGCTTAGATTTCCTCGTGAACAAAAAAAACATAGCCAAACTTGCTTTGTTGGATATAGGAGCAGGAAAAAACTTAGTTATATGAGACTTGGGTCTCATATGGGAAACCTGCCCTTGATCCGACCAAAGCTTTGGTACAAATAGTCTCAAGTTTTTATAATGAATGTAAAGGGATGTGAAAGATTAAGTTCCACATCAACTTTTATCCCATTGGTGGAAGGTAGTTTTTATGTATAATACTTAAAGAGATCATCCTTGGAAGGGGATGGATTGTTAAACATGACTGCAACATTGATTGGACCATGAGGACAACCACAATCAAGTTAGCACAAAAGAGTTGGGATAGAGATCTCTACTGATATACAAAAGTTACTAACATTACTACAAGTAGGTCCCATTCAGCCGGTAAGCGCAATTATTCATAAACTCAAAGCCTCTAATCAACCCCCATCACATCCTTAAAACCAAAAGTAAAGGAGTTAAAATCCCAACCAAAGGATGAAATCTTCTTTAAAAATCAAGGAGGCACCATAAAAGAAACCAAATGCTAGCAACCAATACGTCCAATCCTGCTACCTCGGTTTCTCAAAAAGTCCCAATGAACCAGGATGAAGCAAATGTGGGTATCGAAGACACCAAGGAAACCTAATTATGAGCCAACCAAATAGCTAAAGCCCAAGAAAAAAAACCCTAAACAGGTGTGGATTCCAAAGGAGAGTATCCCTAAAATGCCGACAAAAATTGATGACAAGCTGATGTGGATCCCTAAGCAGAGAAGAAATAGAAAGCCATATAGTGATCCAACCACACAAGGATGGGTGACCATGTAAATATCACTAATAGCCCAAGGATACTCCTAAGGAAGAAGTCAAATAAGGGTGCCAAAAAGGGCGTTGGGAAGAGCAAACAATATCTTCCTTTATAGCATCTAAATCACTGAAAACATACAGCACGGGACATCTAGCAACCCTACAGTTATCCCTTGAGCCTCTGCTCATTCAGCCAACCGCCTGAACTTTCTCAATCTAAATCAGTTGTCTCACCTAAATGTCCTCCTAGGTCAGATCTAACTCTGAACAAGTCTGATCTTTAACTCCTCAGCTAACTCCTTTGACCTTCTGCTGACCTGAATTGACCCGAACTCTCTCAGTTCAGCTGCTCTACTAACTGTTTTTTGATTGAGCTAACTGTTTGCTGACCTCTATCAAATCCTTGTCCTCTAGACTCACAGACTTTCTTCCAGGACCATCAACTCTCTCAAATCCTTTGGTCCAGAACTCTACTGAATCTGTCACCCCACACCACTTCCAACTATCAGCTGACTCCTACCTGACTCAGAACTCTCCACTCTTGTTTCCTCTAACACTTTTACAAACCCCTAGACACCTAAGAATCAACAATGATCTAGCCTTGCAACTCCTAATCTGACAGCACCTGACTCCCTCTAACTCTGTTAAATACTCTCCAGCATTAAAACTATGTGATTGGCCCTCACAGACCTCTGACTATCAGACCTGACTCAAAATAGCTTCCTCTCAACCCAGAAAGACTAGTTTGACCCTTCAAGTGACTGACCCTGATGTTTAGCTGACCCTACAACCACCTCTGCAGGTTTTCTTCTTCAAACAGAAACCAACAGTTGAGCGAAACCCTGGGTAGCACCAAGTTCTAAGAGAGGTGCAAACATAGATCCCTGGGCTTACCTGTGCAACCTAGCTGTCTTTCTCACTCTTTACAAGGTGGGATTAAAAGATGCAACCCTCCTAGAGCGAGGAAAGAAAAGTTAACAAAATCATCATCACGCTCAAGAATCTTGCATCAACAAATCACACCAAAACAGGTATGGGTGCCCAAAAAGCAAGATAAGGGAAAAGCTAAGATAGAGCACACACGGACTAAAGAAGAGCAAGAGCAAGAGCAAGAGCAGCTTCAGAAGCAAATCCAAGAACTACCCTCTTCTTCTCAGCCTTTGCATGATGGAATCCCAACTTCCCTATAATTCGATGAAGTCTCTGATGATGAGCACAGTAGTGTGAAGATTGTCCCAGCACAAGATGGCTTAAAAACCAACAACGTCTCATTCTTAATCTAGGTGGAAGCCAAGCTCATCAAAATGATGCAGAGCCCCTCAACTCGAGTAACAAAATGCATCCATTACGGGCACTGGGTGTGCAGACACTTACCATTGTAGGTAATCCAAAAATCTTTACAAGGTGGGACTCGTGATTTTCCCAAGTTTCCTAACATCTGGAGGCCTTTAGAAACGAGTCCTAATGGGAAGGGAGGGATTGCGATTAGGCGAATGTGAAAAGCCTCCCAAGGCTTACAAAAACCCTACCACCTATGTGGCCCTAGTGCATCCTTGATTTACCTATGTGGGTGGAGGACGAGAAAGGGTGGTGCATGAGAGGTAAAAGTCACATGATATTGGAGCGTTCTAGTGGACTGCACAAACAATAACTCCCCATATCCCAAAGAGCATAAACCACAGCCCATGTACAAAACGGTGAAGGGCCTCCCACTACGGTCGTGCGCGAACGCTCCATGGATCCATGCTATACCTAGAACGATGATTGTGTAGATGTTGGGAAGCATAAGGCTTTGAAAGGGGTCTAAGGGCTCACATGGAGGCCGTAGAATATTATGGTCGATAGCATGGTACATAGATTATAACACATCGTGATTTGATCTCACCACCACACGCAGTCATCAGTGATAGCAATGTCATGATATGCTCGAGCTCGCCATTAATGTTGCATATGAGAGGAGGAGGAGGAGGTGTGGTGCGCGAGGAAATTGGTTGTATTTGAAGCCCTAGCCTATGACACGCAATTTAATCATCATAAGGTGCGGAGATAGAGGGGTGAAAAACCCACATAGCAAGATTGCCAGCTTAAGCGTTACCTTTATGGGCTCGACGGGGGACTCCTCATCTAGCACGACTATACTTGAACAGGATCTGTTCTATAGTTCGTACATCTTGCCTGAGCATTCCTGCTCTGACAAGTCGCACAGCCCGGAAGACGAAAGGAGGCTCAGCCGCCAGAGCGTGAATAACTTGCCAGGGCTGCTGGGTGTCCCCGCCCTCCGCCCTGCGCCTTGATGACCGTCCCGCCGTGCTCATTCCGCCGGTGGTGAAGGCTGCTGAGCGATCTGACGGGTGTTTCCCCCACCCGCCATTTTTGGCATATATATATATATATTTTGCAAAGCCCAACAACAACTGCTTCGCTTCTTCCCCGTCGTGTGTCTGGGCGGCATCCCACCACCGTTTCTCTTTGGCTGCTGGCCAGCCAGCCAGCCTCTCACACACTTACCCGCCGACCTTCATTCGGAACGTGCCCCTTCATGTCATTCCAGTGTGGTTAACCACCACCACTAAGCTCCTTCACTCCTCCCAAACACATTTATAGACACTATTGCACTACATAAATCCCCTTTCTTATACCTCAACCTCCTAAGCTCATTTAGACATGTTGACCAAAGCGGTTCAGACAATTGTATCACACTCATCATTGGCGAGGTGGCCTCCTCAACCCATGGGAGGAGTCCTCCCTATCTCCATGTGTTAAGTACATATATTAGTAAATACAAAATATGCATAACTAATTCCAAGAAAATATTGGTGACCAAGAAATGGACCTAATCCTCAGAGTCTTCGGGTGTGGGAAAGGCTCATAGTTCTGGTTCTCATCTTTACCCTGTTGTTGCAACGTTTAGACATGTTGTATCACACTCATCATTGCGAGGCGGCCTCAACCCATGGGATAATTCTGCCCTGTCCACACAGGTTATCTTCAAGGGTTGGTTTTCTTTGTGTATATAAATGCGATTGGTCTCCCAATAATGAACCAACCTTGCTTCCCTCATGTAAGGCCTTTTGAGGATCATTGTGTATGACCATCTCCTCTCTAAAAGTCTACACCATAAATGTGTAGTGGAAGCCTAGTCCAAAAGTCTTGATTTTTGCATCTTGCAAGATGCCAATGGAATTGGTCATGTTCCTCAAAAGGAGCTGGCTAAATGCGTAAGGGACATACACTGTTCCTTCCCTAGGAGGTGGTGCCTGTGTGATGGGGATGAGATAAAGTCCTCATTCCACCGATCGCCTCAGAGAAAATGTTGCATTGGCTATGGTGAGCCATGGAAGGCCATTTTTCACCTCCCACTAAGTCCTCCCTCAATGTATCTAGCAATGTGGGGCTTGCTTGGATTGGTTCTAGAGGTAGAGGGCTTCGAAACTTGTTCTATCTATGACCTCTTGAGAATGGTTATGGGTCTGTCTGACACCTTGGGAAAGCTCTAAGATCCCTTTACTAGTTCTATGATTGGCTTTGGGATAGGGTCTAGGAAGATATCCTCAAGTGGGATTAGTGCTTTGTATTGAACCACCTGCTCTAGCACTAGCTCTAGTTTAGTGTCACGTACCTTCCTTTCACAAGCTCCTTGGCTTGTTTCATCCTCACTTTCTCCAACAAGGGGTTGGGGTAATCCTTGAGTTCCATTAGAAGGTTTTCATAGTTTATGGGTTTTTTTTCTGCTTGGAAAGAGTGGGTTTCAGGGAGATGACCTCTGAGTTTTCATAGTTTATGGGTTTCTTTTCCGCTTGGGAAGAGTGGCGTTTGAGGGAGGTGACCTCTGAGTTCTCATCCGAATCACTTTTAATCTCTCTCCTCCCATCTCTTTCTCTACCCTCTCTCTCTATCTCTCTCCATCCTCTCTCTCTCTCTCCCTCTCTCGTCTCATCTTTCTCTCTCCCCTCGGTCACATCATCTCTCTCTCTCTCTCTCTCTCTCTCTCTCACCTCATCTCCCATCTTGCCTCCCTCCCTCCGTGCTGTTAATATTTCCGGTCATTAGGGGGCATTTGAACATATTTTGGGCCTTTTACTAATGAAAGTAATTAGCAACGGACCAATAGGAATAGAGGATTGTGCACATTTGGTCTCCTTTGAATATAGGGAGGGAGACTATGCTATAGGGAGGGACACTAGGCTTTCAGTACTAATAATTACACTTGTCTCTTTAAAAAGGTAGGGGGTTTAGGGTAGGTATGGTCCCACCATTTTTCGTGGCTCAAAAAATCCTTCAAATTTTCGAGATCCCCCCAAAACTCACATTTCCCCCCAAAAACCCATCTCAAATTTCATTGTAATCAAAAATTTCATTTTCAAGTCCGCTTTCCCTCTTGAACGTCCAAATTAAACTCTTCCTCTCTTTCTCTTCCATCTCTATCTCATTTGCCCAACCCTAATGAAACCATCAAAGCCCGAAACCCTAATCTTTCTCCTCCATCTTAATCTCCCTCCCTTCTCGGAGCTCCATCTCTTTCATCTTCAAGGCTCCCGTAAAACCCTAGTCTGCACATCTCTTTCCTTTTTACTCTAAACATAACCTTTCTACTCCACCTTCCAAGAAGATATGGCCACACCAAGAAGACCAGAAAACGAGATTGAGGAGATATCCTTGCACAACAAGAAGGACGATGATGGTGCTTTGGTGGGAGAGGCATTTCGTAAGAGCGCTTGGGTTTATCTACAGCCTACTGTGCTGCAATCGGGCATCACCGAGTTCGACGGCGAAAATGTACTAGAGCACCATTGGAAAGGTGGTTTACAAGGCTTCAATAAGGCAAGCAATGGAAAACTAGTGGCCACAGTACAACATGTTTACACAGCACGAGATATCCATCTTCACCAACAAACTTGATTTCCAGACAATTGTAAGTATCGTAGTAGGTAGAAAGGGGCATGTGAGATTTTCTGACAGAGATGTTTCAATCTAAGTCAACTTATTTCTTGTTTGCAGATATTTTTCCTTCAAACATGATAGAGGAGCAGCCATTGGAAAGCCTTACACCGGAACATTTCAAGCATTGCATGCAGATATTTTTCCTTCAAACATGGTAGAGGAGCAGCCATTGGAAAGCCATTGGAAAGCCTTACACCGGAACATTTCAAGCATTGCATGCAGACATTGGTCAAGCAATGTTTTCTTGTGTAAAACAAGTGCAGAACTTCTTAAGGAAAAGGTTTTCTTTTATCGACACTCCTATTTGGTGCCAAAGCAGGACGGTGCTTATTAGCTTACAACCTCTCATTCCATACTTTGCCAGCATGTTCATTACATATTGTCTTCGAACTAACCAAATGCCTTTTTTTTTACCACTTCAATGCCAAGAAAGTATCTCAATTCTCCCAAGTATCTCATATCAAATTCACCACATAATGAAGCTTTCACATCAGCAATATCCTTTCTTGAATCACCTACACGATCAAGTCATCTATATAGATGACAATCACCACAATACCTTGTGTTGTCTTCTTTGCATATAGTGATGAATCTAAAGTTCCCACATGAACACCAATGCTAATGAGATACCTGCTTATCTTGTCTATCCAAGCACGTGGTGCTTGCTTCAATCCGTACAAAACCTTCTTCAACTTACATACATGTGTAGGGTATTTGGGATGCACATAGCCTTCTGGCTGCTTCATGAACACTTATTCTTGCAATTCACCATTTAGAAATGCATTCTTTACATCCATTTAACACATTTTCCAACCATTTGACACAACCAATGCAATCACAGATTTCATTGTTCCCATCTTAGCCACACGGTATCATAATCCAAGCCATGTGTCTATGCATATCCCTTTGTGTGACCAGCCTTGCTTTATGCCTTTCTATTAATCCATTTGCCTTACATCTCACTTTATACACCCTTTTGCAACTAATGACATTATTTCCACTTGGTAATGCAATCGAGTCCCATGTATCATTGTATACTAAGGTATCCATTTCTTTGTCCATTGCTTTTTCCCATACATGCTTTCCAATAGATTCTCCAAAACATGATGGTTCCACATGCTTTTTCATTGATGTCATGTATGCATAATGCATTGCATACCCATTATATGTCAATCTCTCCACTAGATACCTAATCGTTTGTGATCTTCTCAAAACCTGTAGATCACTTTGTACACCCTGTTTGTACACCCTGTGCTCTTGCACGTGGAGGAACATATATCTCTTACCTTACACCCTGTGCTCTTGCATGTGGAGATTTGAATCTTACAACCACTTTCTCATACAAAAACTTGGTTATTAACCACATGCAACACACGTAAACTCTCAGCATAGAGTGAAATCTTATAGACTCAGAGCAAGAATAGATGTCGGGGTGATCCATCATTTTCCTAATTAATAAAAAACAAATTAGCATTATCTTGATCAAGCCATTTTCATTCATAAGAATGCACAAGTCTCGTACAAATCACGTGAATTAGGATTTGTATCAATGCGCTAAGTTTTCTATAACGAATATTTGTATACGTTCCAATTTGGTTCTACAGAGTTGAGTTACTTTCCAATTTCTTAAGTGACATGGTGGATTTTCTCTTAGAAGGATTGATGGTAGTAACCACAAGTCTTCTGTGTACTATCCACAAAAAACTAGATAGCATAAACAAGGTCCTATGCATTGTGCACTATGTTTACAAAGACAGTTGAGGCATCAAGGATGAATTGTGAGAATAAGCTCTCATCCACTTTATAGGCTTGCAAAACTGCCTATAAAACCTCAATTGGGACTACATCGTATAACCTAGTCTTTGGACTTTCGGACTTGATGCCATACTCTCGATTGAATTCATGATCCCAACCTCAAGGAAGGTAACATAGCAAATGGAATGAAAGCATAAGCAAGGCCCTATGTTGAAAGAATAAACAAGGTCCTATGCATTGTCCTTACAAAGAAGCTCCCATGCACTGTGTTTACAAAGACAGTTGAGGCATCAAGGATGAATTGGGAGAATAAGCTCTCATCCACTTTATGGTCTTGCAAAATTGCCTATAAAACCTCAATTGGGACTACATCATATAACCTAGTCTTTGGACTTTTGGACTTGATGCCATACTCTCGATTGAATTCATGATCCCAACCTTGAGGAGGGTAGAATAGCAAATGGAATGAGCGGACAGTGAGTTGTCTGAATGACTCATAGAGATCCAGAAACTTAATGAAGCAAGGTTATACTCAGTGTGGTGGGCACGGATGCCGAGAAAAAGAGAAGGAAAAGATGCCAATATCAAAACCAAGAGGTTCAAGGAAGGGGACCTAGTTCTACTTTATAATCTGAACAAAAATAAAAGGAATTTAAAGTTGAGAGGGATGGGTCCTTTCAGAATCTACAAACTCACAACTAGAGGGACATCACATCTAGAAATTCTTGATGGAGTACAAATGGAAGGATTCCTCAATGGGAGCAAACTTAGAAAATACTATGGGCCACTGTCTTATGAATAAATTTAAGCCATTCACAAAGGCTCAAAAAAAAGAGAAAACATGAGACTAAGATGAAGAGACGATCCCAATGGGAAGCTAAAGCTGGGGCAAAAAAAGAAAAGCAAAGGAAAGGTATTATACCTATCCACATGGCTGAAATGCATAACAATCATGAGGAGGAAGAGGTCAAACCCGTGAGGTTGTTTTAGTATTTATGTGAAAAAGGTACACGAAACAATAGTCGTGCATCGTTGAGATCTTCATGATTGATCGCAATTGTCTAGACATTGGGTGGGGGGGGGGGGGGGCAAGATGAGCCCGGATGGGCGTTGGAGGTGGGGAAACTGCTACACAATCATCTAGAACATCTTTATGGGTAGACGGTGGTACCTAAAGGGAAAACTCACTACCTCTCACACTTTGCAGCAAAATGGTGTTGCATAGCACAAGAATTGTGCTAATGTTGAGATGGAAAGGAGTATGCTTAATAACAGGAATCTACTTAAATCCTTTTGGACTAAGGCAGTTAACACAGGTATGTACATTCTTAACAGGAGTGCAACAATACCCCATGCATGCAAGCCTCACAGCTCGATCTTGGATGAAGTTATCGAATGGTTTACAATCCATCATGCCACTGTTCGTCCATGATCCCTCGTCCGTCCATGAGTTGTTATCCATCCTCGATCCATCCACAAGTTGTCGTAGATCCTTGATCTATCCAGTTAGAGAGGGGTGTTCTCATAAAGGGGAGGGCCATTGATGCCATCAAAGGAATAATCATCCAGAATAGGATGCTTTCCAATTATTTTAGGGAAAGCCTAGAGAGAGAAAAAGGGATTAGGGTTAGAGAGAGAGAAAATAACTTTAGGTGAAAGAAAATACCCTAGATTAATTTAGAAATTATTTAGAAGGATATTTAGAGTTTTTGGAGATAAAGAATGCATTTAGTGATGCCAATTTTCCATGGATTATAGCAGATGTGGCTGATTTTTCTTATTGCAAAAGCCAACCTTATCCATGTCCCTAAACACTAAGCTCTTCGATGATTTGCTTGGGTTGGTGATCCTTAAATTCATGAGAAAGTCTCTCCTTATATGAGCCTTGCAAAGGAGTAGCACGTTGGCATGTTGGTGAGGTGCTTAGATTTCCTCGTGAACAAAAAAAACATAGCCAAACTTGCTTTGTTGGATATAGGAGCAGGAAAAAACTTAGTTATATGAGACTTGGGTCTCATATGGGAAACCTGCCCTTGATCCGACCAAAGCTTTGGTACAAATAGTCTCAAGTTTTTATAATGAATGTAAAGGGATGTGAAAGATTAAGTTCCACATCAATTTTTATCCCATTGGTGGAAGGTAGTTTTTATGTATAATACTTAAAGAGATCATCCTTGGAAGGGGATGGATTGTTAAACATGACTGCAACATTGATTGGACCATGAGGACAACCACAATCAAGTTAGCACAAAAGAGTTGGGATAGAGATCTCTACTGATATACAAAAGTTACTAACATTACTACAAGTAGGTCCCATTCAGCCGGTAAGCGCAATTATTCATAAACTCAAAGCCTCTAATCAACCCCCATCACATCCTTAAAACCAAAAGTAAAGGAGTTAAAATCCCAACCAAAGGATGAAATCTTCTTTAAAAATCAAGGAGGCACCATAAAAGAAACCAAATGCTAGCAACCAATACGTCCAATCCTGCTACCTCGGTTTCTCAAAAAGTCCCAATGAACCAGGATGAAGCAAATGTGGGTATCGAAGACACCAAGGAAACCTAATTATGAGCCAACCAAATAGCTAAAGCCCAAGAAAAAAAACCCTAAACAGGTGTGGATTCCAAAGGAGAGTATCCCTAAAATGCCGACAAAAATTGATGACAAGCTGATGTGGATCCCTAAGCAGAGAAGAAATAGAAAGCCATATAGTGATCCAACCACACAAGGATGGGTGACCATGTAAATATCACTAATAGCCCAAGGATACTCCTAAGGAAGAAGCCAAATAAGGGTGCCAAAAAGGGCGTTGGGAAGAGCAAACAATATCTTCCTTTATAGCATCTAAATCACTGAAAACATACAGCACGGGACATCTAGCAACCCTACAGTTATCCCTTGAGCCTCTGCTCATTCAGCCAACCGCCTGAACTTTCTCAATCTAAATCAGTTGTCTCACCTAAATGTCCTCCTAGGTCAGATCTAACTCTGAACAAGTCTGATCTTTAACTCCTCAGCTAACTCCTTTGACCTTCTGCTGACCTGAATTGACCCGAACTCTCTCAGTTCAGCTGCTCTACTAACTGTTTTTTGATTGAGCTAACTGTTTGCTGACCTCTATCAAATCCTTGTCCTCTAGACTCACAGACTTTCTTCCAGGACCATCAACTCTCTCAAATCCTTTGGTCCAGAACTCTACTGAATCTGTCACCCCACACCACTTCCAACTATCAACTGACTCCTACCTGACTCAGAACTCTCCACTCTTGTTTCCTCTTACACTTTTACAAACCCCTAGACACCTAAGAATCAACAATGATCTAGCCTTGCAACTCCTAATCTGACAGCACCTGACTCCCTCTAACTCTGTTAAATACTCTCCAGCATTAAAACTATGTGATTGGCCCTCACAGACCTCTGACTATCAGACCTGACTCAAAATAGCTTCCTCTCAACCCAGAAAGACTAGTTTGACCCTTCAAGTGACTGACCCTGATGTTTAGCTGACCCTACAACCACCTCTGCAGGTTTTCTTCTTCAAACAGAAACCAACAGTTGAGCGAAACCCTGGGTAGCACCAAGTTCTAAGAGAGGTGCAAACATAGATCCCTGGGCTTACCTGTGCAACCTAGCTGTCTTTCTCACTCTTTACAAGGTGGGATTAAAAGATGCAACCCTCCTAGAGCGAGGAAAGAAAAGTTAACAAAATCATCATCACGCTCAAGAATCTTGCATCAACAAATCACACCAAAACAGGTATGGGTGCCCAAAAAGCAAGATAAGGGAAAAGCTAAGATAGAGCACACACGGACTAAAGAAGAGCAAGAGCAAGAGCAAGAGCAGCTTCAGAAGCAAATCCAAGAACTACCCTCTTCTTCTCAGCCTTTGCATGATGGAATCCCAACTTCCCTATAATTCGATGAAGTCTCTGATGATGAGCACAGTAGTGTGAAGATTGTCCCAGCACAAGATGGCTTAAAAACCAACAACGTCTCATTCTTAATCTAGGTGGAAGCCAAGCTCATCAAAATGATGCAGAGCCCCTCAACTCGAGTAACAAAATGCATCCATTACGGGCACTTGGTGTGCAGACACTTACCATTGTAGGTAATCCAAAAATCTTTACAAGGTGGGACTCGTGATTTTCCCAAGTTTCCTAACATCTGGAGGCCTTTAGAAACGAGTCCTAATGGGAAGGGAGGGATTGCGATTAGGCGAATGTGAAAAGCCTCCCAAGGCTTACAAAAACCCTACCACCTATGTGGCCCTAGTGCATCCTTGATTTACCTATGTGGGTGGAGGACGAGAAAGGGTGGTGCATGAGAGGTAAAAGTCACATGATATTGGAGCGTTCTAGTGGACTGCACAAACAATAACTCCCCATATCCCAAAGAGCATAAACCACAGCCCATGTACAAAACGGTGAAGGGCCTCCCACTACGGTCGTGCGCGAACGCTCCATGGATCCATGCTATACCTAGAACGATGATTGTGTAGATGTTGGGAAGCATAAGGCTTTGAAAGGGGTCTAAGGGCTCACATGGAGGCCGTAGAATATTATGGTCGATAGCATGGTACATAGATTATAACACATCGTGATTTGATCTCACCACCACACGCAGTCATCAGTGATAGCAATGTCATGATATGCTCGAGCTCGCCATTAATGTTGCATATGAGAGGAGGAGGAGGAGGTGTGGTGCGCGAGGAAATTGGTTGTATTTGAAGCCCTAGCCTATGACACGCAATTTAATCATCATAAGGTGCGGAGATAGAGGGGTGAAAAACCCACATAGCAAGATTGCCAGCTTAAGCGTTACCTTTATGGGCTCGACGGGGGACTCCTCATCTAGCACGACTATACTTGAACAGGATCTGTTCTATAGTTCGTACATCTTGCCTGAGCATTCCTGCTCTGACAAGTCGCACAGCCCGGAAGACGAAAGGAGGCTCAGCCGCCAGAGCGTGAATAACTTGCCAGGGCTGCTGGGTGTCCCCGCCCTCCGCCCTGCGCCTTGATGACCGTCCCGCCGTGCTCATTCCGCCGGTGGTGAAGGCTGCTGAGCGATCTGACGGGTGTTTCCCCCACCCGCCATTTTTGGCATATATATATATATATTTTGCAAAGCCCAACAACAACTGCTTCGCTTCTTCCCCGTCGTGTGTCTGGGCGGCATCCCACCACCGTTTCTCTTTGGCTGCTGGCCAGCCAGCCAGCCTCTCACACTTACCCGCCGACCTTCATTCGGAACGTGCCCCTTCATGTCATTCCAGTGTGGTTAACCACCACCACTAAGCTCCTTCACTCCTCCCAAACACATTTATAGACACTATTGCACTACATAAATCCCCTTTCTTATACCTCAACCTCCTAAGCTCATTTAGACATGTTGACCAAAGCGGTTCAGACAATTGTATCACACTCATCATTGGCGAGGTGGCCTCCTCAACCCATGGGAGGAGTCCTCCCTATCTCCATGTGTTAAGTACATATATTAGTAAATACAAAATATGCATAACTAATTCCAAGAAAATATTGGTGACCAAGAAATGGACCTAATCCTCAGAGTCTTCGGGTGTGGGAAAGGCTCATAGTTCTGGTTCTCATCTTTACCCTGTTGTTGCAACGTTTAGACATGTTGTATCACACTCATCATTGCGAGGCGGCCTCAACCCATGGGATAATTCTGCCCTGTCCACACAGGTTATCTTCAAGGGTTGGTTTTCTTTGTGTATATAAATGCGATTGGTCTCCCAATAATGAACCAACCTTGCTTCCCTCATGTAAGGCCTTTTGAGGATCATTGTGTATGACCATCTCCTCTCTAAAAGTCTACACCATAAATGTGTAGTGGAAGCCTAGTCCAAAAGTCTTGATTTTTGCATCTTGCAAGATGCCAATGGAATTGGTCATGTTCCTCAAAAGGAGCTGGCTAAATGCGTAAGGGACATACACTGTTCCTTCCCTAGGAGGTGGTGCCTGTGTGATGGGGATGAGATAAAGTCCTCATTCCACCGATCGCCTCAGAGAAAATGTTGCATTGGCTATGGTGAGCCATGGAAGGCCATTTTTCACCTCCCACTAAGTCCTCCCTCAATGTATCTAGCAATGTGGGGCTTGCTTGGATTGGTTCTAGAGGTAGAGGGCTTCGAAACTTGTTCTATCTATGACCTCTTGAGAATGGTTATGGGTCTGTCTGACACCTTGGGAAATCTCTAAGATCCCTTTACTAGTTCTATGATTGGCTTTGGGATAGGGTCTAGGAAGTTATCCTCAAGTGGGATTAGTGCTTTGTATTGAACCACCTGCTCTAGCACTAGCTCTAGTTTAGTGTCACGTACCTTCCTTTTACAAGCTCCTTGGCTTGTTTCATCCTCACTTTCTCCAACAAGGGGTTGGGGTAATCCTTGAGTTCCATTAGAAGGTTTTCATAGTTTATGGGTTTTTTTTCTGCTTGGAAAGAGTGGGTTTCAGGGAGATGACCTCTGAGTTTTCATAGTTTATGGGTTTCTTTTCCGCTTGGGAAGAGTGGCGTTTGAGGGAGGTGACCTCTGAGTTCTCATCCGAATCACTTTTAATCTCTCTCCTCCCATCTCTTTCTCTACCCTCTCTCTCTATCTCTCTCCATCCTCTCTCTCTCTCTCCCTCTCTCGTCTCATCTTTCTCTCTCCCCTCGGTCACATCATCTCTCTCTCTCTCTCTCTCTCTCTCTCTCTCTCTCTCTCACCTCATCTCCCATCTTGCCTCCCTCCCTCCGTGCTGTTAATATTTCCGGTCATTAGGAGGCATTTGAACATATTTTGGGCCTTTTACTAATGAAAGTAATTAGCAACGGACCAATAGGAATAGAGGATTGTGCACATCTGGTCTCCTTTGAATATAGGGAGGGAGACTATGCTATAGGGAGGGACACTAGGCTTTCAGTACTAATAATTACACTTGTCTCTTTAAAAAGGTAGGGGGTTTAGGGTAGGTATGGTCCCACCATTTTTCGTGGCTCAAAAAATCCTTCAAATTTTCGAGATCCCCCCAAAACTCACATTTCCCCCCAAAAACCCATCTCAAATTTCATTGTAATCAAAAATTTCATTTTCAAGTCCGCTTTCCCTCTTGAACGTCCAAATTAAACTCTTCCTCTCTTTCTCTTCCATCTCTATCTCATCTGCCCAACCCTAATGAAACCATCAAAGCCCGAAACCCTAATCTTTCTCCTCCATCTTAATCTCCCTCCCTTCTCGGAGCTCCATCTCTTTCATCTTCAAGGCTCCCGTAAAACCCTAGTCTGCACATCTCTTTCCTTTTTACTCTAAACATAACCTTTCTACTCCACCTTCCAAGAAGATATGGCCACACCAAGAAGACCAAAAAACGAGATTGAGGAGATATCCTTGCACAACAAGAAGGACGATGATGGTGCTTGGGTGGGAGAGGCATTTCGTAAGAGCGCTTGGGTTTATCTACAGCCTGCTGTGCTGCAATCGGGCCTCACCCAGTTCGACGGCGAAAATGTACTAGAGCACCATTGGAAAGGTCGTTTACAAGGCTTCAAGAAGGCAAGCAACGGAAAACTAGTGGCCACGGTACAACATGTTTACACAGCACGAGATATCCATCTTCACCAACAAACTCGATTTCCAGACAATTGTAAGTATCGCAGTAGGTAGAAAGGGGCATGTGAGATTTTCTGACAGAGATGTTTCAATCTAAGTCAACTTATTTCTTGTTTGCAGATTCCTTCAAACATGGTAGAGGAGCAGCCATTGGAAAGCCTTACACCGGAACATTTGAAGCATTGCATGCAGACATTGGTCAGGCAATGTTTTCTTGTGTAAAACAAGTGCAGAACTTCTTAAGGAAAAGGTTTTCTTTTATCGACACTCCTATTTGGTTCCAAAGCACAGGACGGTGCTTATTAGCTTACAACCTCTCATTCCATACTTTGCCAGCATGTTCATTGCATATTGTCTTCGAACTAACCAAATGCCTTTTTTTTTACCACTTCAATGCCAAGAAAGTATCTCAATTCTCCCAAGTATCTCATATCAAATTCACCACATAATGAAGCTTTCACATTAGCAATATCCTTTCTTGAATCACCTACACGATCAAGTCATCTATATAGATGACAATCACCACAATACCTTGTGTTGTCTCCTTTGCATATAGTGATGAATCTAAAGTTCCCACATGAACACCAATGCTAATGAGATACCTGCTTATCTTGTCTATCCAAGCACGTGGTGTTTGCTTCAATCCGTACAAGACCTTCTTCAACTTACATACATGTGTAGGGTATTTGGGATGCACATAGCCTTCTGGCTGCTTCATGAACACTTATTCTTGCAATTCACCATTTAGAAATGCATTCTTTACATCCATTTAACACATTTTCCAACCATTTGACACAACCAATGCAATCACAGAATTCATTGTTCCCATCTTAGCCACACAGTATCATAATCCAAGCCATGTGTCTATGCATATCCCTTTGTGTGACCAGCCTTGCTTTATGCCTTTCTATTAATCCATTTGCCTTACATCTCACTTTATACACCCTTTTGCAACTAATGACATTATTTCCACTTGGTAATGCAATCGAGTCCCATGTATCATTGTATACTAAGGTATCCATTTCTTTGTCCATTGCTTTTTCCCATACATGCTTTCCAATAGATTCTCCAAAACATGATGGTTCCACATGCTTTATCATTGATGTCATGTATGCATAATGCATTGCATACCCATTATATGTCAATCTCTCCACTAGATACCTAATCGTTTGTGATCTTCTCAAAACCTGTAGATCACTTTGTACACCCTGTTTGTACACCCTGTGCTCTTGCATGTGGAGGAACATATATCTCTTACCTTACACCCTGTGCTCTTGCATGTGGAGATTTGAATCTTACCACTTTCTCATACAAAAACTTGGTTATTAACCACATGCAACACACATAAACTCTCAGCATAGAGTGAAATCTTATAGACTCAGAGCAAGAATAGATGTCGGGGTCATCCATCATTTTCCTAATTAACAAAAAACAAATTAGCATTATCTTGATCAAGCCATTTTCATTCATGAGAATGCACAAGTCTCGTACATGTGGAGGAACATATCTCTCTTATGGTACAAGTGCTATGATTTTCCTAGTGCAAGATTTCTGTAAGTCATTTCAATAAGTACAAATGAATGTAGGATGCAAATGATGTGATACAGAACTGAACTCAAGTAGGTGCTGCTCTACAAGAAGAGAATCAGCCACCATGGAAGCTTGGGCATAAGCTTCAAGAAGACAAGATGTTATATCATCATAAAAGGGTAAAAGGTATCAAAAGGGTACAATATCCTAGAGCTGGTGCGTTTTATGCCCCTATATTCCCTACACAACGTATGTGCAAATGCCCCTAAGCCCCCATGTGCCTAGGCCCATCCCCCATATGTATGTGCACACTAGAATCCTTTCATTACATATGGCAAGTGTGGTGCCTTCATATATAGGTAGCCAAGTGTAGTGCTTTTTTAAAGTAGATTATGAGGGATGAGGCCCAAAATGGGATTCAAATTTAAGGCCTATCTCTATGGTATCCTTTCCTCTCCCATCCGAAGGATGGGTTTTGGACTAGTGTTGACAAAATGAGAGCCATTGGGAGATTTGAATCTTACAACCACTTTCTTATACAAAAACTTGGTTATTAACCACATGCAACACACATCAACTCTCAGCATAGAGTGAAACCTTATAGACTCAGAGCAAGAATAGATGTCGGGGTCATCCATCATTTTCCTAATTAACAAAAAACAAATTAGCATTATCTTGATCAAGCCATTTTCTTTCATAAGAATGCACAAGTCTCGTACAAATCACGTGAATTAGGATTTGTATTAATGCGCTAAGTTTTCTATAACGAATATTTGTATACGTTCCAATTTGGTTCTACAGAGTTGAGTTACTTTCCAATTTCTTAAGTGACATGGTGGATTTTCTCTTAGAAGGATTGATGGTAGTAACCACAAGTCTTCTGTGTACTATCCACAAAAAACTAGATAGCATAAACAAGGTCCTATGCATTGTGCACTATGTTTACAAAGACAGTTGAGGCATCAAGGATGAATTGTGAGAATAAGCTCTCATCCACTTTATGGGCTTGCAAAACTGCCTATAAAACCTCAATTGGGACTACATCGTATAACCTAGTCTTTGGACTTTCGGACTTGATGCCGTACTCTCGATTGAATTCATGATCCCAACCTCAAGGAAGGTAACATAGCAAATGGAATGAAAGCATAAGCAAGGCCCTATGTTGAAAGAATAAACAAGGTCCTATGCATTGTCCTTACAAAGAAGCTCCTATGCACTGTGTTTACAAAGACAGTTGAGGCATCAAGGATGAATTGGGAGAATAAGCTCTCATCCACTTTATGGTCTTGCAAAATTGCCTATAAAACCTCAATTGGGACTACGTTATATAACCTAGTCTTTGGACTTTTGGACTTGATGCCATACTCTCGATTGAATTCATGATCCCAACCTTGAGGAGGGTAGAATAGCAAATGGAATGAGCGGACAGTGAGTTGTCTGAACGACTCATAGAGATCTAGAAACTTAATGAAGCAAGGTTATACTCAGTGTGGTGGGCATGGATGCCGAGAAAAAGAGAAGGAAAAGATGCCAATATCAAAACCAAGAGGTTCAAGGAAGGGGACCTAGTTCTACTTTATAATCTGAACAAAAATAAAAGGAATTTAAAGTTGAGAGGGATGGGTCCTTTCTTAATCTACAAACTCACAACTAGAGGGACATCACATCTAGAAATTCTTGATGGAGTACAAATGGAAGGATTCCTCAATGGGAGCAAACTTAGAAAATACTATGGGCCACTGTCTTATGAATAAATTTAAGCCATTCACAAAGGCTCAAAAAAAAGAGAAAACATGAGACTAAGATGAAGAGACGATCCCAATGGGAAGCTAAAGCTGGGGCAAAAAAAGAAAAGCAAAGGAAAGGTATCATACCTATCCACATGGCTGAAATGCATAACAATCATGAGGAGGAAGAGGTCAAACTCGTGAGGTTGTTTTAGTATTTATGTGAAAAAGGTACACGAAACAATAGTCGTGCATCGTTGAGATCTTCATGATTGATCGCAATTGTCTAGACATTGGGTGGGGGGGGGGCAAGATGAGCCCGGATGGGCGTTGGAGGTGGGGAAACTGCTACACAATCATCTAGAACATCTTTATGGGTAGACGGTGGTACCTAAAGGGAAAACTCACTACCTCTCACACTTTGCAGCAAAATGGTGTTGCATAGCACAAGAATTGTGCTAATGTTGAGATGGAAAGGAGTATGCTTAATAACAGGAATCTGCTTAAATCCTTTTGGACTAAGGCAGTTAACACAGGTATGTACATTCTTAACAGGAGTGCAACAATACCCCATGCATGCAAGCCTCACAGCTCGATCTTGGATGAAGTTATCGAATGGTTTACAATCCATCATGCCACTGTTCGTCCATGATCCCTCGTCCGTCCATGAGTTGTTATCCATCCTCGATCCATCCACAAGTTGTCGTAGATCCTTGATCTATCCAGTTAGAGAGGGGTGTTCTCATAAAGGGGAGGGCCATTGATGCCATCAAAGGAATAATCATCCAGAATAGGATGCTTTCCAATTATTTTAGGGAAAGCCTAGAGAGAGAAAAAGGGATGAGGGTTAGAGAGAGAGAAAATAACTTTAGGTGAAAGAAAATACCCTAGATTAATTTAGAAATTATTTAGAAGGATATTTAGAGTTTTTGGAGATAAAGAATGCATTTAGTGATGCCAATTTTCCATGGATTATAGCAGATGTGGCTGATTTTTCTTATTGCAAAAGCCAACCTTATCCATGTCCCTAAACACTAAGCTCTTCGATGATTTGCTTGGGTTGGTGATCCTTAAATTCATGAGAAAGTCTCTCCTTATATGAGCCTTGCAAAGGAGTAGCACGTTGGCATGTTGGTGAGGTGCTTAGATTTCCTCGTGAACAAAAAAAACATAGCCAAACTTGCTTTGTTGGATATAGGAGCAGGAAAAAACTTAGTTATATGAGACTTGGGTCTCATATGGGAAACCTGCCCTTGATCCGACCAAAGCTTTGGTACAAATAGTCTCAAGTTTTTATAATGAATGTAAAGGGATGTGAAAGATTAAGTTGCACATCAACTTTTATCCCATTGGTGGAAGGTAGTTTTTATGTATAATACTTAAAGAGATCATCCTTGGAAGGGGATGGATTGTTAAACATGACTGCAACATTGATTGGACCATGAGGACAACCACAATCAAGTTAGCACAAAAGAGTTGGGATAGAGATCTCTACTGATATACAAAAGTTACTAACATTACTACAAGTAGGTCCCATTCAGCCGGTAAGCGCAATTATTCATAAACTCAAAGCCTCTAATCAACCCCCATCACATCCTTAAAACCAAAAGTAAAGGAGTTAAAATCCCAACCAAAGGATGAAATCTTCTTTAAAAATCAAGGAGGCACCATAAAAGAAACCAAATGCTAGCAACCAATACGTCCAATCCTGCTACCTCGGTTTCTCAAAAAGTCCCAATGTACCAGGATGAAGCAAATGTGGGTATCGAAGACACCAAGGAAACCTAATTATGAGCCAACCAAATAGCTAAAGCCCAAGAAAAAAAACCCTAAACAGGTGTGGATTCCAAAGGAGAGTATCCCTAAAATGCCGACAAAAATTGATGACAAGCTGATGTGGATCCCTAAGCAGAGAAGAAATAGAAAGCCATATAGTGATCCAACCACACAAGGATGGGTGACCATGTAAATATCACTAATAGCCCAAGGATACTCCTAAGGAAGAAGCCAAATAAGGGTGCCAAAAAGGGCGTTGGGAAGAGCAAACAATATCTTCCTTTATAGCATCTAAATCACTGAAAACATACAGCACGGGACATCTAGCAACCCTACAGTTATCCCTTGAGCCTCTGCTCATTCAGCCAACCGCCTGAACTTTCTCAATCTAAATCAGTTGTCTCACCTAAATGTCCTCCTAGGTCAGATCTAACTCTGAACAAGTCTGATCTTTAACTCCTCAGCTAACTCCTTTGACCTTCTGCTGACCTGAATTGACCCGAACTCTCTCAGTTCAGCTGCTCTACTAACTGTTTTTTGATTGAGCTAACTGTTTGCTGACCTCTATCAAATCCTTGTCCTCTAGACTCACAGACTTTCTTCCAGGACCATCAACTCTCTCAAATCCTTTGGTCCAGAACTCTACTGAATCTGTCACCCCACACCACTTCCAACTATCAGCTGACTCCTACCTGACTCAGAACTCTCCACTCTTGTTTCCTCTAACACTTTTACAAACCCCTAGACACCTAAGAATCAACAATGATCTAGCCTTGCAACTCCTAATCTGACAGCACCTGACTCCCTCTAACTCTGTTAAATACTCTCCAGCATTAAAACTATGTGATTGGCCCTCACAGACCTCTGACTATCAGACCTGACTCAAAATAGCTTCCTCTCAACCCAGAAAGACTAGTTTGACCCTTCAAGTGACTGACCCTGATGTTTAGCTGACCCTACAACCACCTCTGCAGGTTTTCTTCTTCAAACAGAAACCAACAGTTGAGCGAAACCCTGGGTAGCACCAAGTTCTAAGAGAGGTGCAAACATAGATCCCTGGCCCTGGGCTTACCTGTGCAACCTAGCTGTCTTTCTCACTCTTTACAAGGTGGGATTAAAAGATGCAACCCTCCTAGAGCGAGGAAAGAAAAGTTAACAAAATCATCATCACGCTCAAGAATCTTGCATCAACAAATCACACCAAAACAGGTATGGGTGCCCAAAAAGCAAGATAAGGGAAAAGCTAAGATAGAGCACACACGGACTAAAGAAGAGCAAGAGCAAGAGCAAGAGCAGCTTCAGAAGCAAATCCAAGAACTACCCTCTTCTTCTCAGCCTTTGCATGATGGAATCCCAACTTCCCTATAATTCGATGAAGTCTCTGATGATGAGCACAGTAGTGTGAAGATTGTCCCAGCACAAGATGGCTTAAAAACCAACAACGTCTCATTCTTAATCTAGGTGGAAGCCAAGCTCATCAAAATGATGCAGAGCCCCTCAACTCGAGTAACAAAATGCATCCATTACGGGCACTGGGTGTGCAGACACTTACCATTGTAGGTAATCCAAAAATCTTTACAAGGTGGGACTCGTGATTTTCCCAAGTTTCCTAACATCTGGAGGCCTTTAGAAACGAGTCCTAATGGGAAGGGAGGGATTGCGATTAGGCGAATGTGAAAAGCCTCCCAAGGCTTACAAAAACCCTACCACCTATGTGGCCCTAGTGCATCCTTGATTTACCTATGTGGGTGGAGGACGAGAAAGGGTGGTGCATGAGAGGTAAAAGTCACATGATATTGGAGCGTTCTAGTGGACTGCACAAACAATAACTCCCCATATCCCAAAGAGCATAAACCACAGCCCATGTACAAAACGGTGAAGGGCCTCCCACTACGGTCGTGCGCGAACGCTCCATGGATCCATGCTATACCTAGAACGATGATTGTGTAGATGTTGGGAAGCATAAGGCTTTGAAAGGGGTCTAAGGGCTCACATGGAGGCCGTAGAATATTATGGTCGATAGCATGGTACATAGATTATAACACATCGTGATTTGATCTCACCACCACACGCAGTCATCAGTGATAGCAATGTCATGATATGCTCGAGCTCGCCATTAATGTTGCATATGAGAGGAGGAGGAGGAGGTGTGGTGCGCGAGGAAATTGGTTGTATTTGAAGCCCTAGCCTATGACACGCAATTTAATCATCATAAGGTGCGGAGATAGAGGGGTGAAAAACCCACATAGCAAGATTGCCAGCTTAAGCGTTACCTTTATGGGCTCGACGGGGGACTCCTCATCTAGCACGACTATACTTGAACAGGATCTGTTCTATAGTTCGTACATCTTGCCTGAGCATTCCTGCTCTGACAAGTCGCACAGCCCGGAAGACGAAAGAAGGCTCAGCCGCCAGAGCGTGAATAACTTGCCAGGGCTGCTGGGTGTCCCCGCCCTCCGCCCTGCGCCTTGATGACCGTCCCGCCGTGCTCATTCCGCCGGTGGTGAAGGCTGCTGAGCGATCTGACGGGTGTTTCCCCCACCCGCCATTTTTGGCATATATATATATATATTTTGCAAAGCCCAACAACAACTGCTTCGCTTCTTCCCCGTCGTGTGTCTGGGCGGCATCCCACCACCGTTTCTCTTTGGCTGCTGGCCAGCCAGCCAGCCTCTCACACACTTACCCGCCGACCTTCATTCGGAACGTGCCCCTTCATGTCATTCCAGTGTGGTTAACCACCACCACTAAGCTCCTTCACTCCTCCCAAACACATTTATAGACACTATTGCACTACATAAATCCCCTTTCTTATACCTCAACCTCCTAAGCTCATTTAGACATGTTGACCAAAGCGGTTCAGACAATTGTATCACACTCATCATTGGCGAGGTGGCCTCCTCAACCCATGGGAGGAGTCCTCCCTATCTCCATGTGTTAAGTACATATATTAGTAAATACAAAATATGCATAACTAATTCCAAGAAAATATTGGTGACCAAGAAATGGACCTAATCCTCAGAGTCTTCGGGTGTGGGAAAGGCTCATAGTTCTGGTTCTCATCTTTACCCTGTTGTTGCAACGTTTAGACATGTTGTATCACACTCATCATTGCGAGGCGGCCTCAACCCATGGGATAATTCTGCCCTGTCCACACAGGTTATCTTCAAGGGTTGGTTTTCTTTGTGTATATAAATGCGATTGGTCTCCCAATAATGAACCAACCTTGCTTCCCTCATGTAAGGCCTTTTGAGGATCATTGTGTATGACCATCTCCTCTCTAAAAGTCTACACCATAAATGTGTAGTGGAAGCCTAGTCCAAAAGTCTTGATTTTTGCATCTTGCAAGATGCCAATGGAATTGGTCATGTTCCTCAAAAGGAGCTGGCTAAATGCGTAAGGGACATACACTGTTCCTTCCCTAGGAGGTGGTGCCTGTGTGATGGGGATGAGATAAAGTCCTCATTCCACCGATCGCCTCAGAGAAAATGTTGCATTGGCTATGGTGAGCCATGGAAGGCCATTTTTCACCTCCCACTAAGTCCTCCCTCAATGTATCTAGCAATGTGGGGCTTGCTTGGATTGGTTCTAGAGGTAGAGGGCTTCGAAACTTGTTCTATCTATGACCTCTTGAGAATGGTTATGGGTCTGTCTGACACCTTGGGAAAGCTCTAAGATCCCTTTACTAGTTCTATGATTGGCTTTGGGATAGGGTCTAGGAAGATATCCTCAAGTGGGATTAGTGCTTTGTATTGAACCACCTGCTCTAGCACTAGCTCTAGTTTAGTGTCACGTACCTTCCTTTTACAAGCTCCTTGGCTTGTTTCATCCTCACTTTCTCCAACAAGGGGTTGGGGTAATCCTTCAGTTCCATTAGAAGGTTTTCATAGTTTATGGGTTTTTTTTCTGCTTGGAAAGAGTGGGTTTCAGGGAGATGACCTCTGAGTTTTCATAGTTTATGGGTTTCTTTTCCGCTTGGGAAGAGTGGCGTTTGAGGGAGGTGACCTCTGAGTTCTCATCCGAATCACTTTTAATCTCTCTCCTCCCATCTCTTTCTCTACCCTCTCTCTCTATCTCTCTCCATCCTCTCTCTCTCTCTCCCTCTCTCGTCTCATCTTTCTCTCTCCCCTCGGTCACATCATCATCTCTCTCTCTCTCTCTCTCTCTCTCTCTCTCTCTCTCTCTCTCACCTCATCTCCCATCTTGCCTCCCTCCCTCCGTGCTGTTAATATTTTCTGTCATTAGCGGGCATTTGAACATATTTTGGGCCTTTTACTAATGAAAGTAATTAGCAACGGACCAATAGGAATAGAGGATTGTGCACATTTGGTCTCCTTTGAATATAGGGAGGGAGACTAGGCTATAGGGAGGGGGACTAGGCTTTCAGTACTAATAATTACACTTGTCCCTTTAAAAAGGTAGGGGGTTTAGGGTAGGTATGGTCCCACCATTTTTCGTGGCTCAAAAAATCCTTCAAATTTTCGAGATCCCCCCAAAACTCACATTTCCCCCCAAAAACCCATCTCAAATTTCATTGTAATCAAAAATTTCATTTTCAAGTCCGCTTTCCCTCTTGAACGTCCAAATTAAACTCTTCCTCTCTTTCTCTTCCATCTCTATCTCATTTGCCCAACCCTAATGAAACCATCAAAGCCCGAAACCCTAATCTTTCTCCTCCATCTTAATCTCCCTCCCTTCTCGGAGCTCCATCTCTTTCATCTTCAAGGCTCCCGTAAAACCCTAGTCTGCACATCTCTTTCCTTTTTACTCTAAACATAACCTTTCTACTCCACCTTCCAAGAAGATATGGCCGTACCAAGAAGACCAAAAAACGAGATTGAGGAGATATCCTTGCACAACAAGAAGGACGATGATGGTGCTTTGGTGGGAGAGGCATTTCGTAAGAGCGCTTGGGTTTATCTACAGCCTGTTGTGCTGCAATCGGGCCTCACCGAGTTCGACGGCGAAAATGTACTAGAGCACCATTGGAAAGGTTGTTTACAAGGCTTCAATAAGGCAAGCAATGGAAAACTAGTGGCCACGGTACAACATGTTTACACAGCACGAGATATCCATCTTCACCAACAAACTTGATTTCCAGACAATTGTAAGTATCGTAGTAGGTAGAAAGGGGCATGTGAGATTTTTTGACAGAGATGTTTCAATCTAAGTCAACTTATTTCTTGTTTGCAGATATTTTTCCTTCAAACATGGTAGAGGAGCAGCCATTGGAAAGCCTTACACCGGAACATTTCAAGCATTGCATGCAGACATTGGTCAGGCAATGCTTTCTTGTGTAAAACAAGTGCAGAACTTCTTAAGGAAAAGGTTTTCTTTTATCGACACTCCTATTTGGTGCCAAAGCAGGACGGTGCTTATTAGCTTACAACCTCTCACTCCATACTTTGCCAGCATGTTCATTGCATATTGTCTTCGAACTAACCAAATGCCTTTTTTTTTACCACTTCAATGCCAAGAAAGTATCTCAATTCTCCCAAGTATCTCATATCAAATTCACCACATAATGAAGCTTTCACATCAGCAATATCCTTTCTTGAATCACCTACACGATCAAGTCATCTATATAGATGACAGTCACCACAATACCTTGTGTTGTCTTCTTTGCATATAGTGATGAATCTAAAGTTCCCACATGAACACCAATGCTAATGAGATACCTGCTTATCTTGTCTATCCAAGCACGTGGTGCTTGCTTCAATCCGTACAAGACCTTCTTCAACTTACATACATGTGTAGGGTATTTGGGATGCACATAGCCTTCTGGCTGCTTCATGAACACTTATTCTTGCAATTCACCATTTAGAAATGCATTCTTTACATCCATTTAACACATTTTCCAACCATTTGACACAACCAATGCAATCACAGATTTCATTGTTCCCATCTTAGCCACACGGTATCATAATCCAAGCCATGTGTCTATGCATATCCCTTTGTGACCAGCCTTGCTTTATGCCTTTCTATTAATCCATTTGCCTTACATCTCACTTTATACACCCTTTTGCAACTAATGACATTATTTCCACTTGGTAATGCAATCGAGTCCCATGTATCATTGTATACTAAGGTATCCATTTCTTTGTCCGTTGCTTTTTCCCCATACATGCTTTCCAATAGATTCTCCAAAACATGATGGTTTCACATGCTTTATCATTGATGTCATGTATGCATAATGCATTGCATACCCATTATATGTCAATCTCTCCACTAGATACCTAATCGTTTGTGATCTTCTCAAAACCTGTAGATCACTTTGTACACGCTGTGCTCTTGCATGTGGAGGAACATATCTCTCTTACCTTACACCCTGTGCTCTTGCATGTGGAGGAACATATCTCTCTTATGGTACAAGTGCTATGATTTTCCTAGTGCAAGATCTTTGCAAGTCATTTCAATAAGTACAGATCAATGTAGGATGCAAATGATGTGATACGGAACTGAACTCAAGTAGGTGCTGCTCTACAAGAAGAGAATCAGCCACCATGGAAGCTTGGGCATAAGCTTCGAGAAGACAAGATGTTATATCATCATAAAAGGGTAAAAGGTATCAAAAGGGTACAATATCCTAGAGCTGGTGCATTTTATGCCCCTATATTCCCTACACAACGTATGTGCAAATGCCCCTAAGCCCCCATGTGCCTAGGCCCATCCCCCATATGTATGTGCACACTAGAATCCTTTCATTACATATGGCAAGTGTGGTGCCTTCATATATAGGTAGCCAAGTGTAGTGCTTTTTTAAAGTAGATTATGAGGGATGAGGCCCAAAATGGGATTCAAATTTAAGGCCTATCTCTATGGTATCCTTTCCTCTCCCATCCGAAGGATGGGTTTTGGACTAGTGTTGACAAAATGAGAGCCATTGGGAGATTTGAATCTTACAACCACTTTCTCATACAAAAACTTGGTTATTAACCACATGCAACACACATCAACTCTCAGCATAGAGTGAAATCTTATAGACTCAGAGCAAGAATAGATGTCGGGGTCATCCATCATTTTCCTAATTAACAAAAAACAAATTAGCATTATCTTGATCAAGCCATTTTCTTTCATAAGAATGCACAAGTCTCGTACAAATCACGTGAATTAGGATTTGTATCAATGCGCTAAGTTTTCTATAACGAATATTTGTATACGTTCCAATTTGGTTCTACACAGTTGAGTTACTTTCCAATTTCTTAAGTGACATGGTGGATTTTCTCTTAGAAGGATTGATGGTAGTAACCACAAAGGATTTTCTCTTAGAAGGATTGATGGTAGTAACCACAAGTCTTCTGTGTACTATCCACAAAAAACTAGATAGCATAAACAAGGTCCTATGCATTGTGCTTACAAAGATAAGTTCCTATGCACTATGTTTACAAAGACAGTTGAGGCATCAAGGATGAATTGTGAGAATAAGCTCTCATCCACTTTATGGGCTTGCAAGACTACCTATAAAACCTCAATTGGGACTACATCGTATAACCTAGTCTTTGGACTTTCGGACTTGATGCCGTACTCTCGATTGAATTCATGATCCCAACCTCAAGGAAGGTAACACAGCAAATGGAATGAAAGCATAAGCAAGACCCTATGTTGAAAGAATAAACAAGGTCCTATGCATTGTCCTTACAAAGAAGCTCCTATGCACTGTGTTTACAAAGACAGTTGAGGCATCAAGGATGAATTTGGAGAATAATCTCTCATTCACTTTATGGTCTTGCAAAATTGCCTATAAAACCTCAATTGGGACTACATCATATAACCTAGTCTTTGGACTTTTGGACTTGATGCCATACTCTCGAATTGCCTATAATACCTCAATTGGGACTACATCATATAACCTAGTCTTTGGACTTTTGGACTTGATGCCATACTCTCGATTGAATTCATGATCCCAACCTTGAGGAGGGTAGAATAGCAAATGGAATGAGCGGACAGTGAGTTGTCTGAACGACTCATAGAGATCCAGAAACTTAATGAAGCAAGGTTATACTTAGTGTGGTGGGCACGGATGCCGAGAAAAAGAGAAGGAAAAGATGCCAATATCAAAACCAAGAGGTTCAAGGAAGGGGACCTAGTTCTACTTTATAACCTGAACAAAAATAAAAGGAATTTAAAGTTGAGAGGGATGGGTCCTTTCAGAATCTACAAACTCACAACTAGAGGGACATCACATCTAGAAATTCTTGATGGAGTACAAATGGAAGGATTCCTCAATGGGAGCAAACTTAGAAAATACTATGGGCCACTGTCTTATGAATAAATTTAAGCCATTCACAAAGGCTCAAAAAAAGAGAAAACATGAGACTAAGATGAAGAGACAATCCCAACGGGAAGCTAAAGCTGGGGCAAAAAAAGAAAAGCAAAGGAAAGGTATTATACCTATCCACATGGCTGAAATGCATAACAATCATGAGGAGGAAGAGGTCAAACCCGTGAGGTTGTTTTAGTATTTATGTGAAAAAGGTACACGAAACAATAGTCGTGCATCATTGAGATCTGCATGATTGATCACAATTGTCTAGACATTGGGGGGGGGGGGGGGGCAAGATGAGCCTGGATGGGCGTTGGAGGTGGGGAAACTGCTACACAATCATCTAGAACATCTTTATGGGTAGACGGTGGTACCTAAAGGGAAAACTCACTACCTCTCACACTTTGTAGCAAAATGGTGTTGCATAGCACAAGAATTGTGCTAATGTTGAGATGGAAAGGAGTATGCTTAATAACAGGAATCTACTTAAATCCTTTTGGACTAAGGCAGTTAACACAGGTATGTACATTCTTAACAGGAGTGCAACAATACCCCATGCTTGCAAGCCTCACAGCTCGATCTTGGATGAAGTTATCGAATGGTTTACAATCCATCATGCCACTGTTCGTCCATGATCCCTCGTCCGTCCATGAGTTGTTATCCATCCTCGATCCATCCACAAGTTGTCGTACATCCTTTATCTATCCAGTTAGAGAGGGGTGTTCATTAATGCCATCCGAAGGAATAATCATCCAGAATAGGATGCTTTCCAATTATTTTAGGGAAAGCCTAGAGAGAGAAAAAGGGATTAGGGTTATAGAGAGAGAAAATAACTTTAGGTAAAAGAAAATACCCTAGATGAATTTAGAAATTATTTAGAAGGATTTTTCTAATTGCAAAAGCCAACCTTATCCATGTCCCTAAACACTAAGCTCTTCGATGATTTGCTTGGGTTGGTGATCCTTAAATTCATGAGAAAGTCTCTCCTTATATGAGCCTTGCAAAGGAGTAGCACGTTGGCATGTTGGTGAGGTGCTTAGATTTCCTCGTGAACAAAAAAAACATAGCCAAACTTGCTTTGTTGGATATAGGAGCAGGAAAAAACTTAGTTATATGAGACTTGGGTCTCATATGGGAAACCTGCCCCTTGATCCGACCAAAGCTTTGGTACAAATAGTCTCAAGTTTTTATAATGAATGTAAAGGGATGTGAAAGATTAAGTTCCACATCAATTTTTATCCCATTGGTGGAAGGTAGTTTTTATGTATAATACTTAAAGAGATCATCCTTGGAAGGGGATGGATTGTTAAACATGACTGCAACATTGATTGGACCATGAGGACAACCACAATCAAGTTAGCACAAAAGAGTTGGGATAGAGATCTCTACTGATATACAAAAGTTACTAACATTACTACAAGTAGGTCCCATTCAGCCGGTAAGTGCAATTATTCATAAACTCAAAGCCTCTAATCAACCCCCATCACATCCTTAAAACCAAAAGTAAAGGAGTTAAAATCCCAACCAAAGGATGAAATCTTCTTTAAAAATCAAGGAGGCACCATAAAAGAAACCAAATGCTAGCAACCAATACGTCCAATCCTGCTACCTCGGTTTCTCAAAAAGTCCCAATGAACCAGGATGAAGCAAATGTGGGTATCGAAGACACCAAGGAAACCTAATTATGAGCCAACCAAATAGCTAAAGCCCAAGAAAAAAAACCCTAAACAGGTGTGGATTCCAAAGGAGAGTATCCCTAAAATGCCGACAAAAATTGATGACAAGCTGATGTGGATCCCTAAGCAGAGAAGAAATAGAAAGCCATATAGTGATCCAACCACACAAGGATGGGTGACCATTTAAATATCACTAATAGCCCAAGGATACTCCTAAGGAAGAAGCCAAATAAGGGTGCCAAAAAGGGCGTTGGGAAGAGCAAACAATATCTTCCTTTATAGCATCTAAATCACTGAAAGGGGATTGAGGTAAAAGCTTATTCATTATTCAGGCTGAGGAGGACTCTTATACAGTTGCTGCACAGGAGGTGTGGAGGCACGTGGAGGAGCGGCGGGGCCCGAGCACAGAAACATGTGGAGTGAGCGCAGTTGCAGAGCCAACTGCTCAGGCAGCATGGACGTGGGTGTTTTTTTTTGCAAGGCGTGCAGGTGGTGCAGCGTGCAAGCGGAAAGGAGGTGTGGCGGGGCCCCAATGATGCAAGACATGCAAAGGGCGGGAGGCCGGCATAGTTGGTAGGCATAGAGGTGGCGTGGAAGCACGTTGGCGAGTGATGGGTGGGGTCATGGAGTAGGTGGGGGAGTGGAGCTCATGTCACGGTGCACAACATGCAGGAGAGGGGGCCACAGGGCGTAGGTGATAGTTGGACCGGACGTGAAGGTGCACAGGTGGGGTAGGTACACAGGCAGGCAGGGGAAATGGACGTTTTTGTTTTTGTTTTCTATTCTTTTTGTTTAAGAGGAAAAAGAAAAGATAAAAGAAAAAATATATGTGGATATATGTAAATGTATAAAGCAGTACTACACACACACACACACACACACACACATATGGAAAAATAAGAGATTAGGGAAGAGAAGAAATAAGCAATAAAAATAACAAAAATTAATATTAAAATGCAAGAAAATACTAACTTTTAGAGATTAAGCTTTTTTTTGGGGGAGGGGAGTTTTCAAAAATTATCAACTTTCAGGAACCCCTCCTACTTTAGTGATTTCGCAAATTGTGGCCATGATTAAAGCTTGGCTTAATCCATGAACTAATTGGCATGTTAGTCACCAAAATTAAGCACCTATTAACTCCCAATTAGATGATCCTTTGGGGTGGTAGATTAATTGGGTAGCTTAGTGACTAGATTACTAAAGCCTATGTGTGATTAGTCAAACTCACCACTCTTTTTTGGTCTCTAATTCTCCTAATTTGAAGAGGGAAATTGGGGCTTTAAGAGTGATTTATGCCTAATGTGCATAGATTAGGGTTTGAAGTGATGATTTTATGATAAATTGCACTATGACCAGCCCCTTTGACACTCTAATAAATTCTAATCAATTCCCATCTCACAAATTGAGTCCAATTATGTGTTTTTTGGATTCTTTCAAGTTTACTAATGATCTACTAATAAAAAACTAGAAATTAAGGATTAATTAGCAAAAATTAAGCGATTTATGGAGGTTTTGTGTAATGTTTTTCATTCCTAATGACCTTATGCACTTGCTACATAAGATTATACAACTAAAACAAACAAAAAACATCATATTAATGCAAGTAAAACAAATAAAAAACACCAAATTAATGCAAAAAACACAGATTTCTCTCTCTTTTCAAGCATAAACCCTCTTCCTAAATGCTATTTTTCTTACAAATTCTCTACTCTAATGCAATACAAATTAACCCAAATAAAAAACACATGTATGAACAACATCAAAATAACTTTCAATTCTCTAATACCATTGGTTTTCAAAGTGTGATCTCCTAATCAACAATGGGAAATATTAGGTGTCTCCAATGCTTGGAATGGACGAAAATTGAGGCTAATCCCTAAGGTTATTCCGTGGTAGTGGCACCAAATGTGTTAATTAGAAGCACTCACCTTGTCTTCCATTGAGTAACTTGTCATCGTATAGGGAACTTTGCCAAAGAACTATAGGTGGTGCCACAAAGAAGGTCACATAGCACCGAATTGTCCGGAGCGTATCAAGAATTCAACACCAGCAGCAGCAGCAGCAGCTCGAGTCAATATGATTGAAGAACGACAATGAAGAAGAATCATTCAAGCAAGAGGGTAATTCTGATCCAGACTACTCAGAACAAGAAGGTAAACCTCATGTTCATTCTTTGCTTAAAATAAAAGGAACAATAAATGGACATGAAGTTCTTATTTTACATGATGATGGTAGTACACATGATTTCATTTCTGAAAAGGTACTTAGAGCATTAAATCTTCATTCTTCACCTACGAACTATAAAGTCAAAGCAGCATTTACTGGAACAACGTATAATTGCATGCAAGAGTTGAAAGATTTGGATTTATGCATCAAGCGCTTAACAGAAAAGAGGGATTTCTTAGTTGCACCTTTACAAGGGGTAGATATAATTTTGGGTATGCCTTGGAGACACAAGTACAATCCTATTATAGACTATGAAACTCATAGCATTGCTCTTAGAAAGGACAATGAAAATATTATCCTCCAGTGTCAAGTCAAAGAAGAAATGAGTCCTTTGTTGAGTCACACTCAAGCAAAGAGAGCTCTAAGAAAAAGAGACAAGACTTATATGGTATGGGTTAACCAGCTTGATGCTGAGTCTGACACATCTAAAAGTCCAAAGTTTGATCTTTTTATCTCCAAATTTAGTGACTGTTTTATGGAAGATCTACCTCCAGGATTACCTAAGTCTAGGCCCGAGGATCATAGTATTGACATATTGCCTGGAAATTCTCCGCCTTGTAAAGCTCCCTATAGAGTCAACAATTTAGAGCAAAAAGAAATCCAAAACCAAATAGAAGACTTGCTAGAGAGAGGCCTTATTCGACCTAGTAGTTCACCTTTTGGAGCTCCAGTACTTCTTGTTAAGAAGAAGAACGGAACTTACCGAATGTGTGTAGACTACCGTGCATTGAATAAAATTACTGTCAAGAACAGATATCCTATCCTTAGGGTAGATGATCTTCTCGACAAGCTTAGAGGATCAAAGGTCTTTAGCAAGATTGACCTAAAGTCTGGGTATCATCAAGTTCGTATGGCTCAATCTGACATTTTCAAGACAGCTTTTAGAACCCAAACTGGTGATTATGAGTTTTTGGTTATGCCATTTGGTTTGACCAATGTTCCAGCTACTTTCAGCCGTATGATGAATCACATATTCCTTAAGTTTCAAAGTTTTGTTATAGTGTTCTCTGATGACATTCTTGTTTTCAGCAAGGATCGACAAGAGCATGAACAACACTTGGAACAAGTGTTCAACCTTTTGAGAGAAAATGAATTGTATGTCAATCCTGAAAAGAGTTCTTTTTTTCAAGAAGAGATTGAATACTTAGGTCATATAGTGTCGGCTGAAGGGATTTGTGTAGATCCTAAGAAAATTGAGTGTATTGCTTCTTGGCCTATGCCTAGAAACATACATGATCTTAGATCTTTTCTTGGCCTATGTAGTTATTATAGGAAGTTTGCAAGAATTTTGCTTGTATTGCTCATCCTTTGACTGAACTCCTTAAGAAAGCTACAAATTTCAATTGGATTGAAAAGCAAGATAAATCTTTTGCAACACTCAAGAATGCTTTAACACAAGCACCAGTTCTAACACAACCTGATTTTCAAAGAACATTCTGTATAGTAGTGTCTGATGCTAGTGGCAAAGGATTTGGAGCTGTTCTTATGCAAGACAACCATCCTATTGCTTATCAAAGTAGAAAGCTTAAGCCTGTAGAGCAAAATTATAGCACATATGACAAGGAATTAGCAGCAATAGTGCATGCTTTGAAAATCTGGAAGCATTACCTAATGGGTTCTGAATTTCTTTTCAAGACGGATCAACAAAGCATTAGGCATTTGCTTTCGCAACCCCTTATTTCAGATAGGCACATCAAATGAGCATCTTTCATTCAAAGTTTTCAACCTATGATTCAATACCAACCTGGAAAAGAAAATATTGTTGCCGATGCTTTGAGTCGAAGACCAAATATCAACAACATTTCCATTATTGAAAGTGAACCATTTGTACTTATGAAAGAAACTTATGAAGTTGATCCAGATTTTTCTGAAATATGGATCAAATTGCATGAAAACAATTGGACGCCTCAAGGAAGTTATTCTCATAATAATGGCTATCTTTTCTTTGAGAAAAGATTGTGTGTTACTCAACCTTATAGACAACTTGTCTTGGAAGAGATGCACCAACCACCATTTGTGGGACATAGAGGAGTTTTCGCAACACTTCAAGTAGTTTCTCGAGAATTATTTTGGCCTCATTTGAAGAATGATGTAGCTAAATTTGTAGCTGAATGTAACATTTGCCAAACAATTAAAAGCTACAAAGGCAAAGCTTTGGGATTGCTTATGCCTCTACCCATTCCAGATAGACCATGGGAACAAGTGTCTATGGACTTCATTACTGGCTTACTGGCTTTCCTACTACTTCCAGTCATCATGACATGATTCGGACAATAGTAGACAGGTTTAGTAAGCAAGCCTATTTCATTCCATGTAAAAAGACACTATCTTCTCAGCAAGCCGCGAACATATTTGTCAAGCAAATCTTTGTTCATCATCATGGACTACCCAAAGTGATAGTTTCTGATAGAGACTCTAAATTTTGTAGTCACTTTTGGGTTGCTCTTTTCTCAAACTTAGGCACTAAGTTAGATTTTTCCACGGCTTTCCATCCGGAATCGAATGGATAGACCGAAGTCACAAATAGCACTATCTTAGATATGCTTAGAGCCTATGTTTCCCAGCAACCTAGTGCATGGGATAAGTACATACACCTACTCTAATTTGCTTATAATAATACTCCTCATACTGCTACTGGTCGAGCACCATTTGAGATTATCTATGGTAGAGCTTTGCCTATTCTGGCTACTAGACTCTCCCATAAGATTGAAGCTGCTGACCAATATATTAGAGACTTTGATCGCATTTTATCTGACGTGCGTGATTGTATTGCAAGAGCTCAAGAGAAGTATACAACTCAAGCAAATAGGAAGTGTAAAGATTTTTCATTTCAAGAAGGTGATTATGTACTTTTGAGAATTGAAAAACGTCGATTAAAGAGTGTGGAAAAATTCCCTGCAGTGAAGCTAGCGCCTAGATATTATGGGCCATTTAAAATCCTTCAAAAGATTAATGATGTGGCCTATAGACTAGAGCTTCCATCTAACTGGAATATCCACACTTCTTTCCATATCCATCTCTTAGAACCTTTTCGAGGAACACTTCCTACTCACCCAACATATGAGGAACCACCTCTTATATTGAAGGAGAGGAAGAAGTACTAGTTCCTGATGCTATCATTGACCAAGAGATAACAACAATAAGAACAGGTAATCAATACTTCAAGTATCTTTTTACTTTCAAGAATCATCCTCAAGAAGATGCTAAATGGATGCCTGAGAAATTTTTCCGAGTTTACCCTGAAATTCTTTATTCTTTTCAAACCCAACAAATCTGCAAACAATTGAGGACAATTGCAAACTCAAGCAAGAGGGATGTCATGAGAATATATTTTAAGTCCTCTAGAAAAATATTATTTATCCCCTCTTGAGTGATTTGGGGATGCCTGGGTTACTCTTGCGTCATGCCGGCTAGGTTAATATCGTGGGTGACACCACTATAAATATTAATACGTGTAGTATATGACGTATGTTTGAGGCCATCTATGATTATTTCAGTTAGATTTGTATGGCAGGGTGATTCCTGGGGTACTTACGCCTCGTAGTCATGAGTTGTGCCTGTTTAGTATTTGTGGGATTAATTTAATAATTAATTGGGCTTATATTTTTAGGTGATGAAGACTATGGGAATTGAAGAGTTTACTTTGGAAGAAATGTCTTGGTTCATCACATTTCATTTTTGGCAAGCATAGTAGCTTGCAACCTTAGCAAATGATTTTTCCATTTTGATCTTTAGGAAAGATACATTTATTTATGTGGAATTTATTAAAGCCTATGTGGCTTTACCCTAGTCCCAATATTTGACACACTATTTTTGTAAAAGAAGAGTGCCGTGCTCTCTAAAAAGCACATCTTGTATATTTTGGGGGCTATGGCCTAATTTTAGTGGAAAAGAAAGCTAATAAAGAAATACTCTTGTGTGGGGAGAGGCCACGCACAAGAGGGAGAAAGATTGCACCCAACATGGTCTATTGAGCTAAGTATTTTAATCTTGTTAAGTGTTTGAATTTCAATTGATTTGATTTAGTTGAAGCTTGCAAAGCATTGGTTTTTATGGTTGAATCAATTCTTGTGAATTCTCTACTCTTGCACAATCTATCCTAGAATAAGATTTTGGTTGCACTGTTTATAGGTTTACATCAAAACAGAGAACAACTTTTGGCAAGTGTTTGGCATGTAATGAGTTCTTATGATGTTTATATGCAACGTGGAGGATGTATGGATGTCAACATATATGGCCTACACTTGATCATTTCTTAGTGATTTGAAGGATTTGAAGGCTTGCAAAACTTGTCATAACAGGGCATAATGGACTGTTCATACATAGTCGAGATCAAATGCTACTTGGGTGAATTTTTATGCAAAGTGTGAGCTCATTGGAGTGTTTCAAAAAGTGGAAGACTGTTTTGGATACGTTTCTCAGATTTTGTGAGTGGCGCCAAGTTGTTTTCAGCTTATGCAAACAATGGTTTTGAGTCCTAGATTTTGTCTCCATAAAAATTTTGGAATGTGTGGACATCATTGGTAATAACGAAGTATATGTATGTATGTGTGTTTGAGTTGATTAGAGCAAAATGAGTGACAGTCCAGACAATATTGTAGGTGAAAAACTTGATATACACAACTTCCAGATTTGGAAGTACCACATGACAAACTTCCTTGAAGGCAAAGGACTATGGAACTTGGTGAGATGATAGGTGAGGAGACAGAGCCAAGGGTTCTCCCAATGAATACAACACCCGCCCAGCTTACAGCACATATGAATTGGACAGAGAGGGCCTTCAAAGTGTTGTATTATTTCTCCATTTGTGTGACAAATACCATGTTATGCCATATTCAAGACACATATAATCCCAACGATGCATGGGATACATTAGTGAAGCTGTATGATACAACTACATAACCAAAGAAGATGCAATTGAAGCAAAAGATACATGGTGTGGTTGGAGTATAAATGATTATGTACAGGAGATCAAAGAATGTGCTGATGCACTTGACTGAGTTGCCATTACATTGAATGGTTTGGGAAAGGATTACGAAGAATTTGAAACCTCTATCAGGGTTAGAGGTGGAGACTCCCTAGATTTTGATGAGCTGATTTCATTCCTTATTGTGCCTCATCTAGCAGAAGTGGGCATGCAAGGGATTCTACACTCATAGAGGTGCTAGAGGCAAGAAAGAGCTAGTCCAAGAGGACGTACAGGTGGACGTGGTTGGCATGATAGGCCACCACAACAACAATAGGATTCACAGCCATCATTTGGTGCATGTGGTGGTAGAGGTTTTTACCCTCATGCTAGAGGGAGGTTTGGATCTCATGGTAGAGGTCGTTGGCAACCACAACAACAAAATATGCATGACATTAAGTGCCATTATTGTGGCAAACTTGCACACACGGCTAGAGATTACTACAAAAAGAAAAATGATATTCATGGTCGTAGAGTACAACATGGAAATTATGCATCATCTAGTAATGAAGGACACATAGATCATTTTTTTACCATGAAGCATGTGATGGGTACTATGGCATCTTACAAAGAGAGTGATGGGTACTATGGCATCTTACAAAGAGAGTGATGACACATGGTACATGGATTCAGGAGCATCAAACCACATGACTTGTCATGGAGAGTGGTTTGATAATATGATGCCAACACAAAATCAGGGTTATGTTGCTACAGGTGATGATACTCAGAATCCTATTACAGATGTTGGTAGTGTGCCATTGAGGATGCATGATGGCAGGGTGAAAACTATATCTGAGGTGTTGTATTGTCCATCGATACTACAAAGAGTTTGGCATATCAATGGGACAAATGGTTGAACAAGTATTGCCAGCAGAGTGAGATTTAATGAACATGGTTGCTTTGTTGAGGATTTCAAGCATGGCTACAAATTTATTGCCAAAGTTCAAAAAGTAGGAAGATTATTCAAGCTAGATGCAAGCATTCCAAAATTGATGTCAGCCATGTTTTCTCATAGTCATGGGATAGTGCATGACATTGATATTTGGCATAAAAGGATTGGTCATGGGATAGTGCATGACATTGATATTTGGCATAAAAGGATTGGTCATGTAAACATTCAAAAGCTGAAATCTATGCAAACAAGTCATTGTTGGTGGTATATCTAGATTCAAATATAATGGGAGTACACGTGTGTGATGCATGCCAATTTGGGAAACAAGCAAGGTTGCCATTTCCCAAGGGATAGTCAAATGAAACTAAACAAGTGCTCATTTCTAGAGATGTGGTGTTTGATGAGTTAGCAAGTTTGTACAAAAACAAATATGATGCTATGGTGGATGACATAGATGAAGATGTGCATGTGAACTTGCCAAAAAAGAGTACTATTTCATTATGTGGGCCAAGTGAAACATGGATGTGACAATGTAAGTCCATGGTCGTCAGGAAGGTTGAGACATGGTAGTGTGAGAACAAGTGAAAGTGTTGCTGATAGAGGAAAAAAGAAGGTTGAAGGAATTGGTATAACAGGTTATGAGTCATCTAGCTCGGAAAGCTTAGATGAAGAACTTGGCATCCCAGCCTTAGGTACTCTAGGTGTAAGGCAAAGAGAGATATGTTCCTCCACATGCAAGAGCACAGGGTGTACAAGTGATCTACAGGTTTTAAGAAGATCACAAAGGATTAGGTATCCAGTGGGGAGATTGACATATAATGGGTATGCAATGTATTATGCATACATGACATCAATGATAAAGCATGTGAAACCATCATGTTTTGGAGAAGCTATTGGAAAGCATGCATGGGAAAAAGCAATGGACGAAGAAATGGATGCCTTAGTATACAATGATGCACTACCAAGTGGAAATAATGACATTAGTTGCAAAAGGGTGTATAAAGTGAAATGTAAGGCAAATGGATCAATAGAAAGGCATAAAGCAGGGCTGGTCACAAAGGGATATGCATAGACACATGGCTTGGATATTATGTGATGAGACATTTAGCCCTTTGGCTAAGATGGGAACAATGAAATCTGTGATTGCATTGGTTGCATCAAATGGTTGGAAAATGTGTTAAATGGATGTAAAGAATATATTTCTAAACGGTGAATTGCAAGAATCAGTGTTCATGAAGCAGCCAGAAGGCTTTGTGCATCCCAAATACCCTACACATGTATGTAAGTTGAAGAAGGTCTTGTATGGATTGAAGTAAGCACCACGTGCTTGGATATACAAGATAAGTAGGTATCTCATTAGCATTTGTGTTCATGTGGGAACATTAGATTCATCACTATATGTAAAGAAGACAACACAAGGTATTGTGGTGATTTTCATCTATATAGATGACTTGATCATGATAGGTGATTCAAGCAAGGATATTGCTGATGTGAAAGCTTCATTATGTGGTGAATTTGATATGAAATACTTGGGAGAATTGAGATACTTTCTTGGAATTGAAGTGGTAAAGAAAAAGGCATTTGGTTAGTTCAAAGACAATATGCAATGAACATGCTGGCAAAGTATGGAATGAGAGGTTGTAAGCTAATAAGCACACCATTGGAACTAAATGTGAAGCTAAGGGCTGATTG
Organism: Cibotium barometz; assembly: GCF_041138505.1. Taxonomy (NCBI): domain Eukaryota; kingdom Viridiplantae; phylum Streptophyta; class Polypodiopsida; order Cyatheales; family Cibotiaceae; genus Cibotium; species Cibotium barometz. Next base: position 23,049,693 of record NC_141090.1, read on the forward strand.
TGAGGAAGAGATTGAGGATGTGACAATGTATAGAAAGATGGTTGGTAGTTTGATATACATGACTATCACTAGTAGACCGGATTTATGCTATGCGGTTGAGCTTGTAAGTCAATTTATACAATGCCCAAGGAGACCACATTTGGATGCAGTGAGAAAAATCTTGAGATATGTGAAAGCTACAGTAGCACATTATGGACTCCTTTATGAGAGTACGAAAAAGTTATGGATGTTCATGGATATACATATGCAGATTGGGCAGGTAGTTCTTGTGGCAGAAGATGTACTAGTGGCTATGCTTTCACATTGTGAAGTGCAGTGGTGAGTTGGAGTAGCTAAAGGCAACCCAAATTTGCTTTATCTAGCACAGAGGCAGACTATAGAGGAGAAGCTATGGCTGCATGTGAGGTGATATGGCTGAAAAATCCACTCGAAGATTTGAGACAACAATGTGATGGAAAAGTTGTCATACGTTGTGACAACATGAGCAGCATACAGTTGGCAACAAGCAATCCGGTCTATCAGGCGAGGACCAAACACATTAAGGTCCACTATCACTTCATCAGGGGGGCGAAAGTGTTGGATGGATAGATCGAGTTGACATATGTGAAGAATGAAGAGCAAGTTGCAGATATCTTTACCAAACCACTTGGTAAAGAGAAGTTTGAGTGCATATGGATATGGATATGGTAAGCTTGAGAGGGAGCGTGGAGAATGCAAGCTCATTGGAACTGGTGGATAGCGGTAACATGTGGACACTAGTCTTGGAGTGTGTGTGTGTGGACAATAATGGCCACATCCAGCTGGCTAAGTGTGTGGACATTAGACTTAGGTTATTCTCAATGTGAACTTATCACTATTGTAGTGTGCTGCTGTGTTTTGTGGTGTGCAATGAAGGAAAGCTATGGAGCTTCTCTATTGTGTAGATGTTGATGTTTTTGAGATAATGAGAGCTAATTAGGGTTTGCCTCTCTATACTTGTGTCTATTTCATCTCTCTTTTCAATTGTCATACCGGAGAGCTCCATAATTAATGGGTCGTAAAGAGTGTGCTCAATCTTGCTATGATGGAAGCAAGAAGAGGCTCTCTACTTTGGTAACATGTCACACTCACTTGAAAAAGAAAAGATGATGCAAAAGAAAACCACTAATCATATCCTAATCACAATTGCACTCCATCATGCAATGCAAGATTACAACAACAAATCACATGTAAGAGAGAGAGAGAGAGAGAGAGAGAGAGAGAGATCACATACAATCTATTGTAAAGGGGAATTATTATGCTTTGGTTAAGAAGTTGACTTATGTACATGTGACTAGAATTCACACTAAATCAACCCCCATGACTTCAAATTAGTCCATGGTGGTATTTTACTAGCCTAGCAGTTACATATGAAGTCCAAGACTTCCCCTATTTTACAATAATCCCAATTGAAGGCTGCACACTCATAAGGTACAATTACCGTCATACAAAGTGTTGCGTCTTTTGAAATACAAAGATGCCTTTTTAGTGAAAAAATAAAGTGATGGCATCGTAAGGTAGCATGGTCAAGGCCATGTTAACCGAAAATATTAACAGAGCAGGGAGGGAGGCAGGGAGGCTGGGAGATGAGGTAAGAAAGAGAGAGAGAGAGAGAGAGAGAGAGAGAGAGAGAGAGAGAGAGAGAGAGAGAGAGAGAGATGATGTGACCGAGGGGAGAGAGAAAGATGAGACGAGAGAGGGAGAGAGAGAGAGAGGATGGAGAGAGATAGAGAGAGGGTAGAGAGAGAGATGGGAAGAGAGAGAGTGAGAGGGAAGGTGGGAGGGAGGTGAGAAAGGGATAAGAGGAGAAGGAGAGAGAGAGAGAGAGAGAGAGAGAGAGAGATGGGAAGAGAGAGAGTGAGAGGGAGGTGGGAGGGAGGTGAGAAAGGGATAAGAGGAGAGAGAGAGAGAGAGAGAGAGAGAGGATGGGAGAGGGAGAGGGAGAGAGAGGAGCTAAGCTAGGCTGAAGGGGAGAAAGTGGGGTAGGCGAAGAGGTGGTGGTGGAGATAGTGGGAGGAGATGGAAGGAGCTAGTGGTGGAGGGACTAAAAAGAGAATGTTCACATCTTTAAGAGAGAAGGGTTTCCACCAAGAACTCCCTCCCAAGCTCTCTCCACCAAGCTCTCCCAAAAAACACACTCATAGCCAAAGTGCCAGAGGTGCAAGTCCCAAAGGCTACAATAGCCCCTAAAAAGGCTGATAAACCAGAACCACATGTCTAAAAGAAGAAGAAGACATCAAGAGTGTGGAAATACAATGCACAATCACTTGTCAAGGACAATAATGTCGTGATTGTTAAAAGTGATTCGGATGAGAACTCAGAGGCCACCTCCCTCAAACCTACTCTTCCCAAGCGGAAAAGAAACCCATAAACTATGAAACTCAGAGGTCACCTCCCTCAAACCCACTCTTTCCAAGCGAAAAATAAACCCATAAACTATGAAAACCTTCTAATGAAACTATTGGGGGGGGGCAAGATGAGCCTGGGTGGGCGTTGGCGTTTTTTTTCTGCTTGGAAAGAGTGGGTTTCAGGGAGATGACCTCTGAGTTTTCATAGTTTATGGGTTTCTTTTCCGCTTGGGAAGAGTGGCGTTTGAGGGAGGTGACCTCTGAGTTCTCATCCGAATCACTTTTAATCTCTCTCCTCCCATCTCTTTCTCTACCCTCTCTCTCTATCTCTCTCCATCCTCTCTCTCTCTCTCCCTCTCTCGTCTCATCTTTCTCTCTCCCCTCGGTCACATCATCTCTCTCTCTCTCTCTCTCTCTCTCTCTCTCTCTCTCTCTCTCTCTCTCTCACCTCATCTCCCATCTTGCCTCCCTCCCTCCGTGCTGTTAATATTTCCGGTCATTAGGGGGCATTTGAACATATTTTGGGCCTTTTACTAATGAAAGTAATTAGCAACAACGGACCAATAGGAATAGAGAATTGTGCACATTTGGTCTCCTTTGAATATAGGGAGGGAGACTAGGCTATAGGGAGGGAGACTAGGCTATAGGGAGGGGGACTAGGCTTTCAGTACTAATAATTACACTTGTCCCTTTAAAAAAGTAGGGGGTTTAGGGTAGGTATGGTCCCACCATTTTCGTGGCTCAAAAAATCCTTAAAATTTTTGAGATCCCCCAAAACTCACATTTCCCCCTAAAAACCCATCTCAAATTTCATTGTAATCAAAAATTTCATTTTCAAGTCCGCTTTCCCTCTTGAACGTCCAAATTAAACTCTTTCTCCCTTTCTCTTCCATCTCTATCTCATTTGCCCAACCCTAATGAAACCATCAAAGCCCGAAATCCTAATCTTTCTCCTCCATCTTAATCTCCCTCCCTTCTCGGAGCTCCATCTCTTTCATCTTCAAGGCTCCCGTAAAACCCTAGTCTGCTCCATCTCTTTCATCTTCAAGGCTCCCGTAAAACCCTAGTCTGCACATCTCTTTCCCTTTTACTCTAAACATAACCTTTCTACTCTAGCTTCCAAGAAGATATGGCCGCACCAAGAAGACCAAAAGACGAGATTGAGGAGATATCCTTGCACAACAAGAAGGACGATGATGGTGCTTGGGTGGGAGAGGCATTTCGTAAGAGCGCTTGGGTTTATCTATAGCCTGCTGTAATCTCGGGCCTCACCGAGTTCGACGACGAAAATGTACTAAAGCACCATTGGAAAGGTCGTTTACAAGGCTTCAAGAAGGGCAAGCAACGGAAAACTAGTGGCCACGGTACAACATGTTTACACAGCACGAGATATCCATCTTCACCAACAAACTCGATTTCCATACAATTGTAATAAGTATCGCAACAGGAAGAAAGGGGCATGTGAGATTTTTTGACAGAGATGTTTCAATCTAAGTCAACTTATTTCTTGTTTGCAGATATTTTTCCTTCAAACATGGTAGAGGAGCAGCCATTGCAAAGCCTTACACCGGAACATTTCAAGCATTGCATGATGCAGACATTGGTCAGGCCATGTTTTCTTGTGTAAAACGAGTGCAAAACTTCTTAAGGAAAAGGTTTTCTTTTATCGACACTCCTATTGAGTGCCAAAGCAAGACGGTGCTTATTAGCTTACAACCTCTCATTCCATACTTTGCCAGCATGTTCATTGCATATTGTCTTTGAACTAACCAAATGCCTTTTTTTTTACCACTTCAATGCCAAGAAAGTATCTCAATTCTCCCAAGTATTTGATATCAAATTCACCTCATAATGAAGCTTTCACATCAGCAATATCCTTGCTTGAATCACCTACACGATCAAGTCATCTATATAGATGACAATCACCACAATACCTTGTGTTATCTTCTTTGCATATAGTGATGAACCTAATGTTCCCATATGAACACCAATGGTAATGAGATACCTGCTTATCTTGTCTATCCAAGCACGTGGTGCTTGCTTTAATCCGTATAAGACCTTCTTCAACTTACATACATGTGTAGGGTATTTGGGATGCACATAGCCTTCTGGCTGCTTCATGAACACTTATTCTTGCAATTCACCATTTAGAAATGCATTCTTTACATCCATTTAACACATTTTCCAACCATTTGACACAACCAATGCAATCACAGATTTCATTGTTCCCATCTTAGCCACACGGCTAAATGTCTCATCATAATCCAAGCCATGTGTCTATGCATATCCCTTTGTGATGAGCCTTGCTTTATGCCTTTCTATTAATCCATTTGCCTTACATCTCACTTTATACACCCTTTTGCAACTAATGACATTATTTCCACTTGGTAATGCAATCGAGTCCCATGTATCATTGTATACTAAGGCATCCATTTCTTTGTCCATTGCTTTTTCCCATACATGCTTTCCAATAGATTCTCCAAAACATGATGGTTCCACATGCTTTATCATTGATGTCATGTATGCATAATGCATTGCATACCCTTTATATGTCAATCTCTCCACTAGATACCTAATCCTTTGTGATCTTCTCAAAACGTGTAGATCACTTTGTACACGCTGTGCTCTTGCATGTGGAGGAACATATCTCTCTTACCTTGCACCCTGTGCTCTTACATGTGGAGGAACATATCTCTCTTACCTTACACCTAGAGAGATGACAATTGAAAAGAGAGATGAAATAGACACGAGTATAGAGAGGCAAACCCTAATTAGCTCTCATTATCTCAAAACCATCAACATCTACACAATAGAGAAGCTCCATAGCTTTCCTTCATTGCACACCACAAAACACAGCACACTACAATTGTGATAAGTTCACATTGAGAATAACCTAAGTCTAATGTCCACACACTTAGCCAGCTAGATGTGGCCATTATTGTCCACACACACACTCCAAGACTGGTGTCCACATGTTACCGCTATCCACCAGATCCCGATGAGCTTGCATTCTCCACGCTCCCCCTCAAGCTTATCATATCCATATCCATCTGCACTCAAACTTCTCTTTACCAGCAGGTGGTTTGGTAAAGATATCTGCAACTTGCTCTTCATTCTTCACATATGTCAACTCGATCTGTCCATGCAACACTTTCTCCCTAATGAAGTGATGGTGGACCTCAATGTGTTTGGTCCTCGCATGATAGACCGGATTGCTACTCATGTTGTCACAATGTATGACAACTTTACTTTATGCTACTCATGTTGTCACAATGTATGACAACTTTTCCATCACATTGCCGTCTCAAATCTTCCAGTAGATTTTTCAGCCATATCACCTCACATGCAACCATAGTTTCTCCTCTCTATACTCTGCCTCTGTGTTAGATAAAGCAAATTTGGGTTGCTTTTAGCTACTCCAACTCACCATTGCACTTCCCAATGTGAAAGCATAGCCACTAGTACATCTTCTGCCATAAGAACTACCTGCCCAATCTGCATATGTATATCCATGAACATCCATAACTTTTCCATACTCATAAAGGAGTCCATAATGTGATGTAGCTTTCACATATCTCAAGATTTTTCTCATTGCATCCAAATGTGGTTTCCTTAGGCTTTGTATAAATTGACTTACAAGCTCAACCGCATAGCATAAATCCGATCTAGTGATAGTCATGTATATCAAACTACCAACCATCTTTCTATACATTGTCACATCCTCAATCTCTTCCCCACAATCAGCCCTTAGCTTCACATTTAGTTCCAATGGTGTGCTTATTAGCTTACAACCTGTCATTCCATACTTTGCCAGCATGTTCATTGTATATTGCTTTTGAACTAACCAAATGCCTTTTTTTTACCACTTCAATGCCAAGAAAGTATCTCAATTCTCCCAAGTATTTCATATCAAATTCACCACATAATGAAGCTTTCACATCAGCAATATCCTTGCTTGAATCACCTATCATGATCAAGTCATCTATCTATATAGATGACAATCATATCACCACAATACCTTGTGTTGTCTTCTTTGCATATAGTGATGAATCTAATGTTTCCACATGAACACCAATGCTAATGAGATACCTGCTTATCTTGTTTATCCAAGCACGTGGTGCTTGCTTCAATCCATACAAGACCTTCTTCAACTTACATACATGTGTAGGGTATTTGCGATGCACATAGCCTTCTGGCTGCTTCATGAACACTTATTCTTGCAATTCACCATTTAGAAATGCATTCTTTACATCCATTTAACATATTTTCCAACCATTTGATGCAACCAATGCAATCAGAGATTTCATTGTTCCCATCTTAGCCACAGGGCTAAATGTCTCATCATAATCCAAGCCATGTGTCTATGCATATCCCTTTGTGACCAGCAGCCTTGCTTTATGCATTTCAATTAATCCATTTGCCTTACATTTCACTTTATACACCCTTTTGCAACTAATGACATTATTTCCACTTGGTAATGCAACCAAGTCCCATGTATCATTGTATACTAAGGCATCCATTTCTTTGTCCATTGCTTTCTCCCATATATGCTTTCCAATAGCTTCTCCAAAACATGATGGTTCCACATGCTTTATCCTTGATGTCATGTATGCATAATGCATTGCATACCCATTATATATCAATCTCTCCATTGGATACCTATTTTGTGATCTTCTCAAAACCTATAGGTCACTAAGGAGTCTGTAGATATGGCAGGAAAGTCTCAAATCTCGAGGCATCGGGTGATATAAAATAACACCATATATCACTTTTAGCCTCATCAAAATCATGCTCAATGAGATATTCTGCCTCAGCATCAGGCGTTGGTCGCAAGAGGCATGGACATATTACCCTGTAGAGACCACTTCTCTTGCCGTCTCTCCCCACTGGGTCGTCAGGGAAATATAAATCCTCGAAATGGCCCGTGAGTATGGCTCGGATTGTTCGATTTGTAGCGGAAGAGATGAGATGCTCGAAGGCGAAAGCAGTCATTTCTTGTGAGTGGGTGAGGTCGAGAACACCAAATAAGTGTGGAACTTCTATCTATAAAACCAAATTCTTTGATTAAATTCTTCATTAATGAAGTTTAAGGTAAAATCTTTTTCTGAGTTTTTATTATCAATTCTTGATAAGAATTCATTTGTCCTTATTGGCTTTCAACAAAGCTCTGATACCAGCTGTGAGACCCTCGCCCCCTCCGAGGGCGCTGGCACGACAGAAGCAACGTCAGCCTCCTCATGCAGGGCAGGGATCCACACTCGAGGCCTCGCCCATGGATATCCGAACAAGAGACTAGTCTGGCGGTTCCTCTGAAACCGAACCCGAAAAAACTTCCCTCGCTCGGAAGGCACGGGCGATTCCGCCAGGAAATCATCTAACGGGAGAATTAATCTAACGGGTCAAAGTCTTAACTATTCAAACTTGCACTTGGTCCATAGAATTGCTGCTTTTTTCCTCCTTTAACAAGGCACAGCAGTTGATTCCCTCCCACAGAACAAGGGTCTTTCCTAGGACTTAATCTAACTAACATAACTAATCGTAACTTAATTATATCGTAGGAATCCCCCGATCCAGTCGGCCCGTGGGTCACCACCGTATTGGTGGAATTTCTTTATAAAAATTTGGTTATGTTTTGCCCGGGTACCGAGGAAAAGAATTCCCTGGCCCCCTAGCCGGCGTTTCATGCAAAAATTAAGGTAGGCATACCATGTACACACCCAATATAAAATTGCCATTATAAGAGAGTCGGCTATCTTTAAAACAATCCTTCAATGAACATCATAGTATTACTAATCATAATCCTCCAAAATATTGAATCCATTGTATTGCAAAATATGTCATCTGGACTCTCCGTTGAAGACTAGTTGGCTAACCAATGAGATTCAATATCAAAATTTGATTCACAAAAGTTGTTCTTTTTAGTCCATATGAATCTTCCTCGACGCACGCATGGGTGTCCTAGCTACCGCAAGCCCATGCATCACCTGGTCAGAACCCTCTAGGATCCTACTTAGGTGTCCTAGCACTTCACTCAAGGACCGCTTCGTCAGTCCTCGCCCATCGTAACCGGAAGCGCACCATTTTAATCATACCGAGGCTGGTCAAGACCTCGGCAGGCTTTGCCGCGAGCGACGTCCCTGGACGCCTCCCCACAAGCTATTCAGATTGAGAGATGGACAAGTAGTTTACTGGTTATCCCTCTCATAGTCATGGTCTAACCAAAATCATTCGGTTTAGTTCTAGGTTTGATTCTAAGGATCTTCTTCAAACAAACATCTACTGAACTTCTAACCGTAAGAAAATTCCAACTTTATGAACCTCATTCTTTCTTAACCATAATAGATTAAGAAATGGTTTTATATGAGAATATCGAATTTTTATGAAAATACTCTTCTTCCATTTAATCTAATTTTGGGTAAATATCAATTTGGTGATTTAACCCCATAAAATATCTAAAGATATTCTTTCTACCACTTTAACTTATCAACTCTAATTCTCTAGGTGGAATTATGGTGAAAATTTCTCTTTTGTCACCAAAAATTAATTCAAACCTTTCTCTACTTAAATACCATAAAAATTCTTCTTTTAACTAAAAATCAATATCCATTTTTTTGAATAAGCTTAAAATTCTCTTTTTCTCATTTAATAATTGGATTCCAATTGTCATGGGAATTCCTCTTTTATCATAAAATAAATTTATCTAAAATTCTTTTTTAAATTAAATAAAAATATACATTAATTCAAATATGCCAAGAACTCCACTTTTACCATTTAAATAATTGAATTCCAAATGTCATGGGAATTCCTCTTTTATCATTTAATTTTTTTCATGCATAAAAATAAATTTATCTAAAATTACTCTTTAAATTTAAATAAAAAAATTCATTATTTTAATATATCAAATTTTCTCTTTTTCCATTTAATTACATGGATCTCCATTATCATGGGAATCCCCCTTTTTGCATAAAAGTAAAAATATCAAAAATTACTCTTTTCTTTAATTAATTATTTAAGCATAAATACTAAAAACATTATGCATAAAAATGAGTTATATATTAATTTCTAAAAATTTTGCCATAGCTTCGCTGCTGCTATTACTGATAATTTTTAATATTTCTAAAAAGAATAAGACTTTGTAATACAATTATGATAGAATAATTATCCTTAGACTTAAATCTAATTTATGGAATTAAATCATAAGTTTACCATAATTTTATTAGCATAAAAGCATAAAAAAGCCATTTTCTTAACTTCTAGCTTAGTATAGAGTTTGATTTTATTAGCATAAAAGCATAAAAAAGCCATTTTCTTAACTTCTAGCTTAACTAGCATAGAGTTTGATTTTTGAATTGAGAATTTATCGATGAGAAGCATCCATTTGAATAAAGAATTAGTCATAGGAATGACTATTCTTTTGGGAGAGAGAGATATACATAAAAAGCATCCTAATCAAGCATAAAGACTAACTTTTTTGTGATTAATCATTAGAATTCTTATAGAAAGCTTGATTTGCATTGAAAACAATTAATTTGAAACTTCTCAAGCTTGAGAGGGGTTGAGACGTGAAATCTTTTGAGAATATTAATGAAAACCACGAAATTACTTCTTACCTCTAGATTTTGCTTGCTTCTTTATCTTAGAAGGAAGCCCCCAACCAATCAATTGGTTTAGTGAGTTGAGAAGAAAGCTCCAAGAGTTGTTGAAGAGAGAGAGAAGCTCTAATCTCTCCAAAAGTAGAGGATTTTTAAGGGATAATAGAAAATATGATTATTTTAATGTAATACTGGCATGGTATAGTTCACAAATGAGAATATAAAAGAATGAGGGTCTATTTATAGGTGAGGGAGGCCACTAACTGAGTCCAACTAAGTTCTAATTCAGTTTGGCTGAATTAGAACTTAATGTAATACTGGCATGGTATAGTTCACAAATGAGAATATAAAAGAATGAGGGTCTATTTATAGGTGAGGGAGGCCACTAACTGAGTCCAACTAAGTTCTAATTCAGTTTGGCTGAATTAGAACAAGATTTGGACCAATTTAGCTCTTATTTTAATCCAGAAGAGATAAAAATATATTAATATTTTTGAATTAAAAACCCTCCCACACATGTGAAGGAGGTACCTACCTCAAAGGTCCCCCTCTCCTTACCAAGGTGTCAAAAATTCATCATTCCTCCAAAATATCTCATTTTTTTAGTAATATCTCTTAATTTTTAACTAATAAACCTTGTACTCAGTCAACTCTTCATCTTATGTGAGCATTTACTCATTTTTCGGTATTTTCTTTTATTCATTGGATTTATCTCATCCCAACACTTGGATTAATATTATTGGCCCATAGGAACCTTAATTGGACCATACTCTGAAAATTTTTGAAAATCTTGACCCTTAGGCTAAGGTCACTTATATCATTTTTAATTGATTCCTTATGCATTTTGGAGAATTTATTTTGAACTTCTGTTTTAGGGAATTCATTGGATTTATCTCATCCCAACACTTGGATTAATATTATTGGCCCATAGGAACCTTAATTGGACCATAATCTGAAAATTTTTGAAAATCTTGACCCTTAGGCGGCTAAGGTCACTTATATCATTTTTAATTGATTCCTTATGCACCTTGGAGAATTTATTTTGAACTTATGTTTTAGGGAAATATATTTTTGATATTTGTATTTTTATATCCAAAAATATCTCAATATTGAATTACCTCTCTCTAGAATTTTTCATCTCTCTAGGCAAAAACAAGGAAAAACAATATTTTCTTGCATTCAGAAACAGGGAATGATTACAGGGGATTGAGGTAAAAGCTTATTCATTATTCAGGCTGAGGAGGAATCTTATACAGTTGCTGCAGGAGGTGTGGAGGCACGTGGAGGAGCGGTGGGGCCCGGGCATAGAAACACGTGGAGTGAGCGCAGTTGCAGAGCCAACTGCTCAGGCAGCATGGACGTGGGTGTTTTTTTTTGCAAGGCGTGCAGGTGGTGCAGTGTGCAAGCGGGTGTGGATTAAAGGAGGTGTGGCGGGGCCCCAATGATGCAGGACATGCAAAGGGCGGGAGGCCGGCATAGTTGGTAGGCATAGAGGTGGCATGGAAGCACGTTGGCAAGTGATGGGTGGGGTCATGGAGTAGGTGGGGGAGTGGAGCTCATGTCACGGTGCACAACATGCAGGAGAGGGGGGGGCCACAGGGCGTAGGTGATAGTTGGACCCGACGTGAAGGTGCACAGGTGGGGTAGGTGCACAGGCAGGCAAGGGAAATGGACGTTTTTGTTTTTGTTTTCTATTCTTTTTGTTTAAGAGGAAAAAGAAAAGATAAAAGAAAAAATATATGTGTGTTAGAAAAAGTGATCTATGTCATATCATAGACAAGGTCAAAGGGATGTGGATGAATGTGGTGAAGGCTAGGAGTTATCCCACATGCAAAGGCAAAGCCCATATGGTACTTGGACCTATATAAAGGGTCATTTCAATGTAATGTAGTACAACAACTCATTCTCAAGTACACAATCTCTTGGTCAAGTAAGTGCATCTTGTGTTGCTTTGTATTGCTTTTTGTCATTTGTTTATAATCATGTTTAGCATTATGTTTGAGCCTCCATAGGCTAGCCTAGCCCTAGATCCATGATTTCCAACAATGTGGATATATGTAAATGTATAAAGCAGTACTACACACACACATATATGGAAAAATAAGAGATTAGGGAAGAGAAGAAATAAGCAATAAAAATAATAAAAATTAATATTAAAATGCAAGAAAATACTAACTTTTAGAGATTAAGCTTTTTTTTGGGGGAGGGGAGTTTTCAAAAATTATCAACTTTCGGGAACCCCTACTACTTTAGTGATTTCCCGAATTGTGGCCATGATTAAAGCTTGGCTGAATCCATGAACTAATTGGCATGTTAGTCACCAAAATTAAGCACCTATTTACTCCCAATTAGATGATCCTTTGGGGTGGTAGATTAATTGGGTAGCTTAGTGACTAGATTACTAAAGCCTATGTGTGATTAGTCAAACTCACCACTCTTTTTTGGTCTCTAATTCTCCTAATTTGAAGAGGGAAATTGGGGCTTTAAGAGTGATTTATGCCTAATGTGCATAGATTAGGGTTTGAAGTGATGATTTTATGATAAATTGCACTATGACCAGCCCCTTTGACACTCTAATAAATTCTAATCAATTCCCATCTCACAAATTGAGTCCAATTATAAGTTTTTTGGATTCTTTCAAGTTTACTAATGATCTACTAATAAAAAACTAGAAATTAAGGATTAATTAGCAAAAATTAAGCGATTTATGGAGGTTTTGTGCAATGTTTTTCATTCCTAATGACCTTATGCACTTGCTACATAAGATTATACAACTAAAACAAACAAAAAACATCATATTAATGCAAGTAAAACAAATAAAAAACACCAAATTAATGCAAAAAACACAGATTTCTCTCTCTTTTCAAGCATAAACCCTCTTCCTAAATGCTATTTTTCTTACAAATTCTCTACTCTAATGTAATACAAATTAACCCAAATAAAAAACACATGTATGAACAACCTCAAAATAACTTTCAATTCTCTAATACCATTGGTTTTCAAAGTGTGATCTCCTAATCAACAATGGGAAATATTAGGTGTCTCCAATGCTTGGAATGGACGGAAATTGAGGCTAATCCCTAAGGTTATTCCGTGGTAGTGGCACCAAATGTGTTAATTAGAAGCACTCACCTTGTCTTCCATTGAGTAACTTGTCATCGTATAGGGAACTTTGCCAAAGAACTATGGGTGGTGATAATCTGCAACTTTGTCTTATGGGTAAGAACCATAGGTGGTGATAATCTGCAACTTTGTCTTGTGGTGGGTGGCTAGCCAATCATCCACATCCTCACTCCATTTATGGGGAATGCAATCTCATCAGGATCTGGTGGGTGAGTGAGTGAAGAAGAGGAAAATTTTATTTTTGGAGCTATCCATTGGAGCTTGGAGCTTGGAGCTTGGAGCTTGGAACTTGGAGCTTGCAACTTGGAGCAAAGAGAAGCTTGGATCACACACCTACTCAAAAGATCTAAAATCTAAGGACCATGAGTAAGCAAAGCTAAACACCCTCGAGTGGATTGCAGGTGATTTGACACAAGCAAAGCAAGATTTGAGTTGCCCAAAGCAAGTGGAAAATTCTATTTTTGCCAGCTTTAATGGAAAGCTTGAGAGATTGAATACAAAGAGGAAAATGCATGTGATAGATGAAGGACATATGTATGTGGCATTGGTGAATGCAACAGCAACACAAATGCAAACCCTAAATTGATTTTGAAGTAAATCTTTGCATTGTGGAAGTGGGAAAATCATTGTTTTGGAAGCCTCACAAAAACAGAGAACATATGCCACAAATTTATGCCATTAGAGGTGTTTATTGCACAAATCGGAAGCATTGAAGTATTGGGAGATTAGGTTGGGTCAAAGTTAAGTCATATATACCATCAATGATGATTACAAACTTCTCAAACCCCCTATACAACATGCGGCACTGATTTTTCAGTGCATTGGAGCAGTTTTGTGTGGTTTTATACATGGTTGATACCGCTTGAAGTCATATGAAGTGTTTGAATGCACATGGAGCTTAGAAAATGTGTGAACATTGATGTGGAGAAGATTTTGTAGCATTCGGTTGAGTACATTGAGCAATATAGAGCTAATTTGGAGCAGATTAACAAAGATATTAACATGTAATTAGTGAATAGAGCATCACTAAAACACTAATTACTCTCTCCACTTTCATAATTGGGCTAATTCCTTGCATATGGAGTTAGAGGACATTGATACAAAGCTAATGAATTCCCGGTCCTTGAACTAGGATCTCATTTAAAGCGATTAAAGCAAGATTAGTAATTGTTAATCACTGTTTGTCATGAGAATATATTTTAAGTCCTCTAGAAAAATACCCTCTTGAGTAATTTTGGGATGCCTAGGTTACTCTGGTGTCATGCCGGCTAGGTTAATATCGTGGGTGACACCCTATAAATATTAATGCGTGCGGTATATGATGTATGTTTGAGGCCATCTATGATTATTTCAGTTAGGTTTGTATGGCAGGGTGATTCCTGGGGTACTTACACCTCGTAGTCATGAGTTGGTTATGATTTGTGCCTGTTTAATATTTGTGGGATTAATTTAATAATTAATTGGGCTTATATTTTCAGGTGATGAAGACTATGGGAATTGAAGAGTTTACTTTGGAAGAAATGTCTTGGTTCATCATATTTCATTTTTGGCAAGCATAGTAGCTTGCAACCTTAGCAAATGATTTTTCCATTTTGAACTTTAGGAAAGATACATTTATTTATGTGGAATTTATTAAAGCCTATGGCTTTACCCTAGTCCCAATATTTGACACTCTATTTTTGTAAAAGAAGAGTGCCGTGCTCTCTAAAAAGCACATCTTGTATATTTTGGGGACTATGGCCTAATTTTGGTGGAAAAGAAAGCTAATAAAGATTTAATACTCTTGTGTGGGGAGAGGCCACGCACAAGAGGGGGGAAGATTGCACCCAACATGGTCTATTGAGCTAAGTATTTTAATTTTGTTAAGTGTTTGAATTTCAATTGATTTGATTTAGTTGAAGGGTTTGAATTTCAATTGATTTGATTTAGTTGAAGCTTGCAAAGCATTGGTTTTTATGGTTGAATCAATTCTTGTGAATTCTCTACTCTTCCACAATCTATCCTAGAATAAGATTCCGGTTGCAGTGGTATCAGAGCTTGGGCTAGGAGATTTGTAGAGAAGGTAGGAAAGGAGATTTGTGGAGAAGGTAGGAAAGGGCTTCAACTTCTCAAAAATCAAGAAAGTGCAGGAAATTATCCAGTGGAGAGAAGGGTGTTTTGTAGGTCTTTACCCAAAGGACAAAGATTCAAAACTAGATCTACTCTCAAACCCACTCACCACCCTGCAAAACCATCCCTCTCTATCAAAAAGTGGTTTTTTCAAATACTCAGTGAAATCAAAATCTGACCGCATGGATGAAATCCTCATAGCCAAAAACCTCACAGTATCAGAAATCAGAAAGCTTCAAGCACTAGCAAATCCATAATGGATGGAGCACATTAATCAGTGTAAAAGCCATCAAAAAATTCTCAAAAAGAAACCCAAGAAGGAGGCGCATGGCGGCAGCTTGCCGGTGCAAATCGGCGTGTGGAAGTGATTAAAAAAATTACACAAGCTTAATCTACATAAGCTTAATCTTTTTCTAATCTAATCTTACTTTTCCCAAACCCCATGCAAGTCACATCACCTTTTTGAGCCTTTACTTCTCCTATTTTCAAATTTGAAGAGAAATACAAAAGGTTTTCAAATCTGAAATTTCTGGGTGTAGAAAAGTGATTTACAGGTTTTTAAAGGCTTAAAAATTGCCTAGAAAAGAATAGAAAATTCCAAAATCATTTTTGAAAAAATTCTGGAAAAATTTCAAAAAATATTACAGAGATTGGGCAAGGTTTACAAGACTGTTTCAGCAGGTTTCAAAGTGCAAAAAAATTATTTCATCAATAATTCGACTAGCCCAAGTCTCGTGAATCACACGGAATCGTTCAGGATTTGTTTGAAGCGATGAGAATTCAATTCAGCCATTGAACAGCGTGTTTGTTCAGCTTCAACCAAGATCAAATTGCGGGAGAAAAAAACAAGATAAGTACTTACATTTGCTTTATTTATTTACATTAAATAAAGTAAAATTTTATTTATCTACATCATTTGCACAAGCACTATGGCAGATTTTCCTATCTCACCATCAATTCAAGAGCAACTCCTTTCTTTACAACATCAAATTGTAGAAGAAAGAGAGAAGCGTATTGAATTGGAGAGACAGCTCACGAGTCGTAGACACAAGCGCGACTCTTCGCTATCTTTTGATGATGAAGATGACACTATCCAAAGGGTTGTAAATGCTACATTGCAAGCACAAAGGTCACAAAAAGAATCCAAGATTAGTCAGAAAGTTTTCACATTTCAAAATTATGACGGAAAGAAGGATGCTAGGGTCATTCTAGCTTGGCTTAGTCAAGTAGATGACTATTTTTCAGGAGAAAAATTTTTAGAGAGTGATAAGATTAAATGTGCAGTCAATCATTTGGTAGACAGCACAGCTTTATGGTGGAGTGCAGTAAAGCAAGGTCGTGACAAGCCAAATTCTTGGAAAAGATTTCAACGGCTGGTTAAAAAGCACTTTTTACCCTCACAATTCAAGTCCAAAGTTAGGCACCAATGGGACACTTTGCATCAACTGGAAAAGGAAACTATGTCACAGTATGTAGAAAAGTTCTGGAATACTTTATTACAGGTGCAGGTTATGGATAGAGTCAGCGAGAAGGATCAAAAGAGAAAATTCATTTCGGGCCTTAGATCTACCATTAGGGCCGATGTGAATATGTTTCGACCTCATTCACTATCTTCTGCAATATCTTTGGTAACTAATTCTGAACGTAAAAATGGTTGTCCTAAAGAGATTAAAGCACATGAGGTAATTTCTTCTAAACCATTTACTAAATCTTTTTATGCTTCAAAGAAGATGTATAAACCAGGTTATGACAAAGGCAAGGACGAGGCTAAAGGCAACATGAGTACCAATAAGAAAGTCAATGGTGGAAAACCGAAGACATCTACTATCAAATGTTTCAAGTGCCACAAAGAAGGTCACATAGCACCGAATTGTCCAGAGCATATCAAGAATTCAACACCAGCAGACAGCAGCAGCAGCTCGAGTCAATATGATTGAAGAAGATGACAATGAAGAAGAATCATTCAAGCAAGAGGGTAATTCTGATCCAGACTACTCAGAACAAGAAGGTAAACCTCATGTTCATTCTTTGCTTAAAATAAAAGGAACAATAAATGGACATGAAGTTCTTATTTTACATGATGATGGTAGTACACATGATTTCATTTCTGAAAAGGTACTTAGAGCATTAAATCTTCATTCTTCACCTACGCACTATAAAGTCAAAGCAACATTTACTGGAACAAAGTATAATTGCATGCAAGAGTTGAAAGATTTGGATTTATGCATTAACAGAAAAGAGGGATTTCTTAGTTGCACCTTTACAAGGGGTAGATATAATTTTGGGTATGCCTTGGAGACACAAGTACAATCCTATTATAGACTATGACACTCATAGCATTGCTCTTAGAAAGGACAATGAAAATATTATCCTCCAGTGTCAAGTCAAAGAAGAAATGAGTCCTTTGTTGAGTCACACTCAAGCAAAGAGAGCTCTAAGAAAAAGAGACAAGACTTATATGGTATGGGTTAACCAGCTTGATGCTGAGTCTGACACATCTAAAAGTCCAAAGTTTGATCTTTTTATCTCCAAAATTTAGTGACTGTTTTATGGAAGATCTACCTCCAGGATTACCTAAGTCTAGGCCCGAGGATCATAGTATTGACTTATTGCCTGGAAATTCTCCGCCTTGTAAAGCTCTCTATACAGTCAACAATTTAGAGCAAAAAGTAATAGTACTTCTTGTTAAGAAGAAGAACGGAACTTACCGAATGTGTGTAGACTACCGTGCATTGAATAAAATTACTGTCAAGAACAGATATCCTATTCCTAGTGTAGATGATCTTCTCGACAAGCTTAGAGGATCAAAGGTCTTTAGCAAGATTGACCTAAAGTCTGGGTATCATCAAGTTCGTATGACTCAATCTGACATTTTCAAGACAGCTTTTAGAACCCAAACTGGTCATTATGAGTTTTTGGTTATGCCATTTGGTTTGACCAATGCTCCAGCTACTTTCAGCCGTATGATGAATCGCATATTCCTTAAGTTTCAAAGTTTTGTTATAGTGTTCTCTGATGACATTCTTGTTTTCAGCAAGGATCGACAAGAGCATGAACAACACTTGGAACAAGTGTTCAACCTTTTGAGAGAAAATGAATTGTATGTCAATCCTGAAAAGAGTTCTTTTTTTCAAGAAGAGATTGAATACTTAGGTCATATAGTGTCGGCTGAAGGGATTTGTGTAGATCCTAAGAAAATTGAGTGTATTGCTTCTTGGCCTACGCCTAGAAACATACATGATCTTAGATCTTTTCTTGGCCTATGTAGTTATTATAGGAAGTTCGTCAAGAATTTTGCTTCTATTGCTCATCCTTTGACTGAACTCCTTAAGAAAGCTACAAATTTCAATTGGACTGAAAAGCAAGATAAATCTTTTGCAACACTCAAGAATGCTTTAACACAAGCACCAGTTCTAACACTACCTGATTTTCAAAGAACATTCTTTATAGTAGTGTCTGATGCTAGTGGCAAAGGATTTAGAGCTGTTCTTATGCAAGACAACCATGCTATTGCTTATCAAAGTAGAAAGCTTAAGCCTGTAGAGCAAAATTATAACACATATGACAAGGAATTAGTAGCAGTAGTGCATGCTTTGAAAATCTAGAAGCATTACCTAATGGGTTCTGAATTTCTTATCAAGACAGATCAACAAAGCATTAGGCATTTGCTTTCGCAACCCCTTATTTCAGATAGGCACATCAAATGAGCATCTTTCATTCAAAGTTTTCAACCTATGATTTAATACCAACCTGGAAAAGAAAATATTGTTGCCGATGCTTTGAGTCGAAGACCAAATATCAACAACATTTCCATTATTGAAAGTGAATCATTTGTACTTATGAAAGAAACTTATGAAGTTGATCCAGATTTTTCTGAAATATGGATCAAATTGCGTGAAAACAATTGGACGCCTCAAAGAAGTTATTCTCATAATAATGGCTATCTTTTCTTTGAGAAAAGATTATGTGTTACTCAACCTTATAGACAACTTGTCTTGGAAGAGATGCACCAACCACCATTTGTGGGACATAGAGAAGTTTCCGCAACACTTCAAGTAGTTTCTCGAGAATTATTTTGGCCTCATTTGAAGAATGATGTAGCTAAATTTGTAGCTGAATGTAACATTTGCCAAATAATTAAAAGCTACAAAGGCAAAGCTTTGGGATTGCTTATGCCTCTACCCATTCCAGATAGACCATGGGAACAAGTGTCTATGGACTTCATTACTAGCTTTCCTACTACTTCCAGTCATCATGACATGATTTGGACAATAGTGGACAGGTTTAGTAAGCAAGCCTATTTCATTCCATGTAAAAAGACACTAACTTCTCAGCAAGCCACGAACATATTTGTCAAGCAAATCTTTTTTCATAATGGACTACCCAAAGCGATAGTTTCTGATAGAGACTCTAAATTTTGTAGTCACTTTTGGGTTGCTTTTTTCTCAAACTTAGGCACGTCCACGGCTTTCCATCCGGAATCGAATGGATAGACCGAAGTCACAAATAGCACTATCTTAGATATGCTTAGAGCCTATGTTTCCCAGCAACTTAGTGCATGGGATAAGTACATACACCTACTCCTCATACTGCTACTGATCGAGCACCATTTGAGATTATCTATGGTAGAGCTTTGCCTATTCCGGCTACTAGACTCTCCCATAAGATTGAAGCTGCTGACCAATATATTAGAGACTTTGATCGCATTTTATCTGAAGTGCGTGATTGTATTGCAAGAGCTCAAGAGAAGTATACAACTCAAGCAAATAGGAAGTGTAAAGATTTTTCATTTCAAGAAGGTGATTATGTACTTTTGAGAATTGAAAAACGTCGATTAAAGAGTGTGGAAAAATTCCCTTCAGTGAAGCTAGCGCCTAGATATTATGGGCCATTTAAAATCCTTCAAAAGATTAATGATGTGGCCTATAGACTAGAGCTTCCGTCTTACTGGAATATCCACAATTCTTTTCATATCCATCTCTTAGAACCTTTTCGAGGAACACTTCCTACTCACCCAACATATGAGGAACCACCTCTTATATTGAAGGAGAGGAAGAAGTACTAGTTCCTGATGCTATCATTGACCAAGAGATAACAACAACAAGAACAGGTAATCAATACTTCAAGTATCTTTTGACTTTCAAGAATCATCCTCAAGAAGATGCTAAATGGATGCTTGAGAAATTTTTCCGAGTTTACCCTGAAATTCTTCATTCTTTTCAAACCCAGCAAATCCGCAATTGAGGACAATTGCAAACTCAAGCAAGAGGGATGTCATGAGAATATATTTTAAGTCCTCTAAAAAAATATTATTTATCCCCTCTTGAGTAATTTGGGGATGCCTAGGTTACTCTTGCGTCATGCCGGCTAGGTTAATATCGTGGGTGACACCACTATAAATATTAATACGTGCAGTATATGACGTATGTTTGAGGCCATCTATGATTATTTCAGTTAGGTTTGTATGGCAGGGTGATTCCTGGGGTACTTACGCCTCGTAGTCATGAGTTGGTTATGATTTGTGCCTGTTTAATATTTGTGGGATTAATTTAATAATTAATTGGGCTTATATTTTTAGGTGATGAAGACTATGGGAATTGAAGAGTTTACTTTGGAAGAAATGTCTTGGTTCATCACATTTCATTTTTGGCAAGCATAGTAGCTTGCAACCTTAGCAAATAATTTTTCCATTTTGAACTATAGGAAAGATACATTTATTTATGTGGAATTTATTAAAGCCTATGTGGCTTTACCCCTAGTCCCAATATTTGACACTCTATTTTTGTAAAAGAAGAGTGTCGTGCTCTCTAAAAAGCACATCTTGTATATTTTGGGGGCTATGGCCTAATTTTGGTGGAAAAGAAAGCTAATAAAGAAATACTCTTGTGTGGGGAGAGGCCACGCACAAGAGGGAGGAAGATTGCACCCAACATGGTCTATTGAGCTAAGTATTTTAATCTTGTTAAGTGTTTGAATTTCAATTGATTTGATTTAGTTGAAGCTTGCAAAGCATTGGTTTTTATGGTTGAATCAATTCTTGTGAATTCTCTACTCTTCCACAATCTATCCTAGAATAAGATTCCAGTTGCACTGTTTATAGGTTTACATCAAAATAGAGAACAACTTTTGGCAAGTGTTTGGCATGTAATGAGTTCTTATGATGTTTATATGCAACGTGGAGGATGTATGGATGTCAATATATATGGCCTACACTTGATCATTTCTTAGTGATTTGAAGGATTTGAAGGCTTGCAAAACTTGTCATAACAGGGCATAATGGACTGTTCATACATAGTCGAGATCAAATGCTACTTGGGTGAATTTTTATGCAAAATGTGAGCTCATTGGAGTGTTTCAAAAAGTGGAAGACCGTTTTGGATACGTTTCTCAGATTTTGTGAGTGGCGCCAAGTTGTTTTCAGCTTATGCAAACAATGGTTTTGAGTCCTAGATTTTGTCTCCATAAAAATTTTGGAATGTGTGGACATCATTGGTAACGAAGTATATGTATGTATGTGTGTTTGAGTTGATTAGAGCAAAATGAGTGACAGTCCAGACAATATTGTAGGTGAAAAACTTGATATACACAACTTCCAGATTTGGAAGTACCACATGACAAACTTCCTTGAAGGCAAAGGACTATGGAACTTCGTGAGATGACAGGTGAGGAGACATAGCCAAGGGTTCTCCCAATGAATACAACACCCGCCCAGCTTACAGCACATATGAATTGGACAGAGAGGGCCTTCAAAGTGTTGTATTATTTCTCCATTTGTGTGACAAATACCACGTTATGCCATATTCAAGACACATATAATCCCAACGATGCATGGGATACATTAGTGAAGCTGTATGATACAACTACATAACCAAAGAAGATGCAATTGAAGCAAAAGATACATGGTGTGGTTGGAGTATAAATGATTATGTACAGGAGATCAAAGAATGTGCTGATGCACTTGACTGAGTTGCCATTACATTGAATGGTTTGGGAAAGGATTACAAAGAATTTGAAACCTCTATCAGGGTTAGAGGTGGAGACTCCGTAGATTTTGATGAGCTGATTTCATTCCTTATTGTGCCTCATCTAGCAGAAGGGGGCATGCAAGGGATTCTACACTCATAGAGGTGCTAGAGGCAAGAAAGAGCTAGTCCAAGAGGACGTACAGGTGGACGTGGTTGGCATGATAGGCCACCACAACAACAATAGGATTCACAGCCATCATTTGGTGCATGTGGTGGTAGAGGTTTTTACCCTCATGCTAGAGGGAGGTTTGGACCTCATGGTAGAGGTCGTTGGCAACCACAACAACAAAATATGCATGACATTAAGTGCCATTATTGTGGCAAACTTGCACACATGGCTAGAGATTACTACAAAAAGAAAAATGATATTCATGGTCGTAGAGTACAACATGGAAATCATGCATCATCTAGTAATGAAGGACACATAGATCATTTTTTTACCATGAAGCATGTGATGGGTACTATGGCATCTTACAAAGAGAGTGATGACACATGGTACATGGATTCAGGAGCATCAAACCACATGACTTGTCATGGAGAGTGGTTTGATAATATGATGCCAACACAAAATCAGGATTATGTTGCTACAGGTGATGATACTCAGAATCCTATTACAGATGTTGGTAGTGTGCCGTTGAGGATGCATGATGGCAGGGTGAAAACTATATCTGAGGTGTTGTATTGTCCATCGATACTACAAAGAGTTTGGCATATCAATGGGACAAATGGTTGAACAAGTATTGCCAGCAGAGTGAGATTTAATGAACATGGTTACTTTGTTGAGGATTTCAAGCATGGCTACAAATTTATTGCCAAAGTTCAAAAAGTAGGAAGATTATTCAGGCTAGATGCAAGCATTCCAGAATTGATGTCAGCCATGTTTTCTCATAGTCATGGGATAGTGCATGACATTGATATTTGGCATAAAAGGATTGGTCATGTAAACATTCAAAAGCTGAAATCTATGCAAACAAGTCATTGTTGGTGGTATATCTAGATTCAAATATAATGGGAGTACACATGTGTGTGATGCATGCCAATTCGGGAAACAAGCAAGGTTGCCATTTCCCAAGGGATAGTCAAATGAAACTAAACAAGTGCTCATTTCTAGAGATGTGGTGTTTGATGAGTTAGCAAGTTTGTACAAAAACAAATATGATGCTATGGTGGATGACATAGTTGAAGATGTGTATGTGAACTTGCCAAAAAAGAGTACTATTTCATTATCTGGGCCAAGTGAAACATCGACTGGATGTGACAATGTAAGTCCATGGTCGTCAGGAAGGTTAAGACATGGTAGTGTGAGAACAAGTGAAAGTGTTGCTGATAGAGGAAAAAAGAAGGTTGAAGGAATTGGTATAACAGGTTATGAGTCATCTGGCTCGGAAAGCTTAGATGAAGAACTTGGCATCCCAGCCTTAGGTACTCTAGGTTGTTAACCCATGGCGGACATTGCGACATACTATATTTTACGTCATTAATTTAAATATTCTGAGTCATGGGCCGGGCTTGTCGGCACCATATGTTAAGGATGAAGGGATTGGGTGATCGCCGATGAGAGGCGCACCTTGGATATCAGTAGGATAAGGGTTAGGGTCGGCCGGCCATGTATGGGCGCCCAAGTGTGAACGGCCAAGTCACCTATATGAGTCAAATGTAACCCTAAAATCCTCATTCTCATGTGTTGTGAATACAAGAGTGCTCTTGCCTTATCTCCTTGGTTTCCTTCTCCTGCGTGTGTGTGAGAGAGAGAGAGAGAGAGTGAGAGAGCGATCGAGCGCACCGTGTAGCGGCACGGCGGCGACGGCGAGGCGGTAGAGCGGCGACGGCGGCTCCTCCTTCACGGCTGCGACGTGGGAATCCTTCAAGGCGGCAGTTAAGTGGTGAGTGACACACCTTCTGCATTCTGTTTTTGAGCTTGCCTTCCTGGTTGTATGCTTGCAGCCATTCGTGGCTCGCATACGGTGTCCGGCAAGTCCCCAGCTACGACCTGTGCGGCAAAAGCGCACATTTTTGGCGTCGCTGCCGGGGAGTTGCCCTGCACCAAGCTCCAGTTTGCAGCTCGGCTGCTGCTGCGTGAAGTTCAATTTACACTACTGTAGGAAAGGCGTCTGTGTTGCTGTTGTGGTGTTTCTGTGGTTTTCAATCTCTGTTTCTACAAGTTATCTTCTGCATTTCTGTTTTTTTTTTTTTGGTTAATTTTCCGCTCCGCGTGTGGGCGTGCATTCTGTTATCTGGTTTCCGCGTGTGAGAGGGATTTCTGAATCCCCAGATCTGTGCTGTGTGTGCGAACTGCACCACGGCCAAGGCTGAACCCTAAGGAAACCCTAGAAAACTTATCTCACAAAAAAAAAACAGAAAATAAAAAATAAAAAAATTATAAAAAATAAAAAACAAAAAATTAAATTTTATTTTCAAAGAAAGAACCAAACATGTGGAGAGGAAAGATTTTCTAATTGGAGAAAAAAATTTTGAAAAGAAAGAACCCCAAACGACCCATGACCCACGACCCCGGCCTCGGTCTCGGTCTTTTGATATATATATATAGGAGAGTGAGCCTCCATAGCTTTCTCTCAAGTGAGAGCTTATGGGAAGTTGTGCCCTATATGTAGCCCACTCCCCAAGGAGTAAAGTGAGCATGTGGGATAAAGCCCTCACCCTTTCCTCCACAAGCAAATAGGCTTTTGCCCTTTTCCCCCAAAGGAAACGGACTATTTTGAGGATTACAGGAGCTCTAGATAGGCGAACACGGTGCTGTAAAGCACACTAGGACCCTTTAAACGATACGCTCGTTTCGAGCTATCACACGCCCTAGTCCAAGTTCGACCGTAAGTAAGGGGGTCAAAAACGGGTTAAAAACAACACAAAAACAAGTAAAAACGGGGTGCGAAACACCTAAGAAACCACTTGTGTGAGTTTCAAGGGTAGTTACCAACGCACGTAGGGTACCCACGTCACATGCATCTACGTTCTGGTCGGGTGCTAGAGCCTGAACCACTAGAAAGCGTTTCAGTCTACGCAGGCTCACACCATCCCTCCACGTTGGCATCTTGGCCTTCGGCTGGAACCCAAGGGAGTGCAACCCAAGATCCACGAATAGTGGATAGTGACTCATCCTCCGACTCAGAAGCCATGGAAGGGCACCCTACCAAGAACCCTGAGGAGACAAGCCAAAACATGCCAGTGTGGGCCCCACAGCCCGGATCTAGCATGTTTAGTCGTTTAATAGAGACCTTTAGTAGAGCTACACGCTCTGAGCATGCGACAAGCGAAGTAAATGAGGAAGGAGGGGTAGTAGATTCGCCATTCACATCTTATGTGGACCCTACCCTCCCAAAGAGTGTCCATGTGGATATTCTACCCACTTCGTTTAATGAGGGCCCTACTGAGCTACCACATTCCGATGCTCTTCCTAAAGTAGAGGTCCCTAGAAGCCAATCCATAAGAAGTGACATTGCGTCCACTTCAAGAGAACCGTTTGGCACACCAAGTCTAGATGGGATATTTCTCAATGAAAATTGGGAATATGATCTACACACAGAGACTCTAACGGACCTATACACGGGTTACGCATACCATGTAGGTTGGTTAGAAGTCCTACGATCTACATCTAGCGCCACTAATCTAGAGGAGCAACAACACATGATATGTGAGGTGATTCATAGAATTATCCAAATTGAGAGGCAAAATAGGGGAGTGGACCTAGTTTCCACTGGCCCTATGAGGTTTTTGGATACGGGCAAGGCCAAACAACCAACCCTATCACAATTGGAGACTCCCTCGGTGAGTCCCATAGACCCTTCATATGTTGTTTCGCCTGGAGTCTCAATGCAGGTTGAGCCCACGAGTAGTAACTTTAGTTTTCCAACCTTGGCTCAACTTTCCATTAAGGAATCCGCAATGCCTACCCCAATGATGAGCATAGCTGAAAGTGCACCTGTTACCGCTGTAGTTAGTACGACACCGCTACCTAGTGGAACAGTACCTACAACAGTGCGTGCCAGTGCCTATCGACCCTATGTACCTATCGCTACTCATGCTCAGGTAGCTCCTACGCCTCTTAGTATGCCAATGGCGTATGCTCCACGACCGCCTTATCATAACCATTATCCAAGGGGAGCTAGGCCTAGTCACATATCATATCCTACGTCATTTGCCAACTTACTCAGACCAACGCCAACTCCTATCAGCCAGGCTATCCCAGAAGTGCCTCCACCAACTATGCCTGCTCACTTAGGTGATCTCGCAGCATTTGCTCAGACGATCGGACGATCCATTGCAGAAAACATGCGGGGTATGCCTGAGAGAGAACCTAGAAGCAAGGCAGTACAAGTGGCTAAGCTCACTCAAAACTTCAGTGGTAACGAGGATGTTAGGAAGCACATTGAAGTCTTTGAACACGTGTGTGATTCCTTGGAAGAGCACAATGAGCTGCACAAGTGTAAAGCCTTAGGCTTAACCTTGAGTGGGAAGGCCGGAGATTGGTATCGAACCTTAAGGGTTGAAGAGCGCACTCACTATCCCACTCTCAAGAGATTGTTCTTGAAAGAATACATACGCGAGGGTGTGCTTTGGGGGGTAGCATCTCAACTCCAAAAAGCTGAACGTGAGGAAGGGGAGTCAGTGAGAGACTTTATAAGTCGATTGAAGCATCTAAATTCTCGCTGCACTCCCGATGAACGCTTCAATAACAACCAACTCCTCGATAGATTCATCCGAGGATTGCGCCACGAGGACATTTACAATGGCCTAGTCATTAGAGGTCTTACAACGTGGGAAGCAGTCACTGCCAATGCAATCCAGTTAGAAGACAACTTGATGATTGCAGGTAAAAAGGTGTCTTCAGAAACAAAATCCGTTAGTTCGTAAGTATCTGGGCACGAGCCAATGACGGTAAAACCTATTGCCAAGGAGCCCAAGATATCTGAAATGTCTGTGACCGACCTTACTAAGGCTCTCCAAGAATACTTTAGGGGTAATCGAGCTCCTCAGAATAGCCATATGTACCCAAGAAGAGAGCAACAATGGTGTTCGGTGTGCTTAGGACCACATAGCACGAGTGAATGTCCCACATTCAGAGTCAAATTCAATGGGAATTGCAATGCATGTGGTAAGTATGGCCATCAATCTAAAGATTGCCTAACACTTAAGCGAATGTTGGCAAACCAGGCACCACTAGCTTGGTCAAACACACCTCAAGTACCCGCGCTAATGCCTGCACAACCTATCGAGCAACCGTCACAGCACATAGTTCCAAGGAATCCGAATGTAGTCCAGTCTGTGCCGTTACCACCGCCAGTGCTAGGACCACAACCTCCACATCCAAGGATTACCCCAATAAACCAGATGGGTTGTGAGTCACATAGTGCATGTGGGGATTATGAAGAGGAGATAGACCCTACTGCTCCATACGGGATTGATACGTTGGAAATGATTCCCCAGTACTACATGGAGGATCATTTCGGGCAAGTTAAGCCTGTATATCAAGCGGCTGCTCTCGCCACAAGAGGGCAAAACCTTAATACCTTGGCGAGGAGACCACCTCTTCAATGCTATGAGTGTGGTGGACCGCATCGTGTAGCAGAGTGCCCTAATAGGTTACAAAAGATCGCTACTCAGATGCAACCAAATCAAGGGAGCACATCGGGAATGCCGGTACTTACATGTAATCGTTGTGGCATAGATCATTTGATCGCTCAATGTCCACATAATCCTAATGCACCCAAGATTACGCCATTGAATTTGGTTGAGGTCACCAACCAAGCACGAGGAACCACGCCCATTGTACCCGTGAATGTAGTTACACGGTCAATGCTTCAAAATCAAAACTACATTCTTGAAGAGAGGGATACTGCATCAATCGCTCAGGCAAAGAAAAAGAAAACACGGCGAAAGAGATCGCTTAATGCCACGAGCTCCAAGCCCAGTTCAAAGACTAACATAGGGACGGGAGACGACCCCGTGTATATGAATGATCCTGAAGATGATTCCGATTCAATAGAAACCATGGGGACCAAAGCCACTACCTTAAGGGAGGAACCCACTAGGGAGCTCAATGAAGGAGAATCAAGCGAGTACATAAATAAGGGAAAACAAAAGGAAACTTCCTCGGTCCCACAACCAAGTCAGTTAATGCCCTCTCGACCACCCAAACCAACTGAGACTCCCCAAGACAAGCCACGTGGGCCAAAAACCCTCAAGAAAAAGATTGGTACTTACCCAAACCCAGTTGAGGAGATTGAACAAGTGCAACACTTAAGGGGTTTGGTGGAAGAAACACAAAGAGAACTGGAGCCAAACTCGAGAAAAATCAAAATTCCAAACACAGTGTTTCCTACGCAAGTTCAGCCTCACTGGAACCATAAACCGTTAGCTATACCTAGTATCATTCGGGAAGAAAGTGAGGATAGGACATCCGGAAGTGGGCAAACACCCTTCTTGCTGGAAAGAATGTTTAGTGAGGGAATGCCTGACCCCATTGAAGAGGAAGTGATTCCATCTTCACCAGTCCCTAGTCAAGGGGCGATGTCTCGAAAAGTACCGTTGAATGTGTCTAAGCTAATGGATTTCATGTCCTCTGAGATCAGAACCACGATCATATCCAAATTATATGGAGATCCTGAGCTATTCTTAGCTCTTCGGGCATTTCTCAATGGAGAACTAAAGGCGGGGCTACCACAATTTGCAAATATGGATAGACCTGACACGCTTCAAGATGAAGGGGAGCATTGGGATCTACAACCCAACTTAGATGAAGATTCGGTCGTTGAAATACCTGTTAACAAGTTGGGACAGTACTTTGAAGGGGACGAATCTAATGCCACCCTCCCCATTACTACCAAGGGATTAACTCTAAAGGGAATCCTTGATGGTGGTGCTGGAGTGAGCATTGTGACTAAAAACTGTTGGGAATCTATGGGAAGGCCTCACCTTGAAGTCACAAACATAGTGGTTAAGATGGCAAACGGAACCATAGCTAAACCTATTGGAATGTTAAGGGACCTCAAGATCAAGGTCCTGGGATACAAGATAAAACATACCTTCATTGTAATGGATTTCTCCAAGCATCCTATGTCATATCAAATGATCTTAGGACGTCCTTTCATGAGGGAAGCACAAATGGTACATGACTGGTCGAAAAACCATGTCTACCTACAATTCCAGGACTCTGTCATTCGAGTTGATCTTGAGAATGGTCGTGCACATCCTTTAGGAAGCAAGGTTATCATCGATAATCGATCGGATACCACTGTTCATTCCGCCCCATTAAGGTATTGCTATACATGCAAAAAAGAGACTGATGATGGGAAAGATTCTCCTTACATGGATGTCCTACCGGGTATGACTGAGTCGGATAACGTGGATTGGGTACACCTAGCGGCAACCATAGACACATGGGGAAATAGAGGCACAAGTTGGGTAACACCTGAGGGGCAAGATATGCCACCGTTAGTGCCAATAAACATGATAGGTGTTATGCACATGACTCCTGATGGCGAGAACGTGGCAAACTCCACCGACACTGAAAGTAGCAAAGACTCTGACCAATGCAACTCTGAGTATGAATCTCAAGAAGAAACTGACCCTGAGCCTGATGGGGAAAATGAATCAAATATTCACACAAATGTGGAAGCAAGGTGCTCAAGGCCTGGGACAGTGGCCTCCTGCAGTTCATCCGAAAGTGAAGATCGACCAAGTGAGTCCGAATCTGATAGAAACAAAAATCAAAAACTTGGTAAGAAGAAAACGAGACATAAGCGCCAACGCTATCGAGCTAATGTACGCACTGCAATAAACAAGGAAAGATCCACTGCAGAATGGCTCAGTTATGTAGGAGCCATTGATGCTCATCGGAAGATAGCGGATAATTGGGGACAATACCTCCAAAGTGTCATGTGGTGTATTCCGCAACCTCATGACGTCGCCCAATTAGAAATCGAAGAGAAGCCGAAACTAAGTCGTACTGCAAGAAGGCGGCAAAACCAAGAGTTGGCTCAGCAACAAAAGGAAGCGGAATTGAAAGAAAAAAGCCTGGCACAACAAGAACCAGTAGACTTACACCCCGCACCCGAGCATTTCAAATCATTCACCACAGGAGAATGTAAAGTAGTCTACACAAAAGCCCAACGAACGCCTACCAATGGGAGTAGCGGTGTCTACGATGGCCCTGCGGTAGTTAAGGAGATAGACTTAGCAGATCCGGGTGAGGAGTCTAAACCAGTTTATATTGCTCAAGACCTCACCAAGGCGGAAGAAGCTGCACTTACGAAGCTTCTTAAAGAATTCAAGGACATATTTGCTTGGACATATCATGATATGAAGGGTGTTCCACCCTCGGTGGTGCAACACACGATTCCAATGATTAGCACTGCTAAACCAGTCCAGCAACGTCCCTACCCAATGAATCCTAAGTACGCAAAGATTGTACAAGAGGAAATTGAAAAGCTTGTAAAATGTGGATTCATATACCCTATTGAGCACTCAGAATGGGTTTCTCCGATAGTCATCGTACCAAAGAAGAATGGGAAACTCAGAGTGTGCGTTGATCTCAAAAAGGTTAATGCAGCCACCAGAAGGGATCATTACCCCTTGCCGTATTCTGAACATGTGCTTGAAAGAGTGGCAGGCAAGGAGGCATATAGCTTTTTAGATGGGTACTCGGGTTACAATCAGATCACAATTGTAGTCGAGGACCAAGCTAAAACAGCATTTATCACGGAGTTTGGAGTGTTTGCCTTTCGCGTCATGGCTTTTGGCTTGACCAATGCACCTGCAACATTCCAACGATTGATAAACACGGCCTTTAAGGAATATCTAAGGGACTTCTGTGAAGCTTTCTTAGATGATCTTTGTGTTCATTCCTCTTGGGACGAGCACTTGATGTGTTTACGAAAAATATTTGAAAGATGTAGATTATATCGCATCTCCTTGAATCCTTTCAAATGCCAATTCTGGGTTAAACACGGAGTTATCTTAGGGCATATAGTGTCCAAAAATGGGATTTCCACTGACGAGAGTAAAATCAAGGTCATTCTGGAATTACCCCCACCCACCAACTACAAGGGAGTCCAACGCTTTATGGGCCACGTTGGTTATTATCGAAGGTTTATTCTCTTCTTCGCCGAGATAGCTCGACCATTGTATAAGCTTCTCATCGAGTTTATTTGGACCGAAGAATGTGACCGTGCCTATGAGCTATTAAAGAAGGCCTTGGCGAGTGCTCCAATATTGAGAATGCCTAACTGGGATTTACTCTTCCATGTGCATATTGATGCATCAAACTTTGCTATTGGGTGTGTGTTGACTCAACCTGGAGAACACAAGCTAGACTACCCCATTAGCTTTGCCAGTCGCCAGTTGAATGATGCTGAGATGAACTACACCACTACGGAGCGAGAAGGGTTGGCAATGATATATGCAGTAAGGAAATTTCGTTATTACCTCCTTGCCACCAAGTTTGTTTTCTATGTAGATCATCAAGCATTGTTGTATCTGGTAAACAAACCATGCTCCACAGGAAGAATCACACGATGGCTATTGATTCTTCTTGAGTTTGATTTCACTGTTGTTGTGAGACCTGGCAAAAACCATGTTATGGCTGATCATTTGTCTCGCATACCTAATGGTGAGGCTCCTACGGGGGTTGATGATGACTTACCAGACACTTCCCTGTTCATGGTGGAGACAATGCCTGAATGGAGTGAGAAGATTGTTAACTTTTTGGTTAATGGCTTTCCACCCAAGGAGCTTCGTAAAGATCTAGCTCGAAAGCTGATCAAAGAATGCGAACCCTATTGCCTGATAGCCGGGACTCTTTATAAAAGAGGAAAGGATGACGTTCTTAGGCGTTGTGCCCGAGAGGATGAGTATCTATACATTTTACAAGAGGCACATATGGGCGTAGCCGGTGGTCACTTCTCAGGAGACTTAACTGCGCGAAAGATCTTACAATCAGGGTATTGGTGGCCCACTATGTTCCAAGATGCATCACTATTTGTGAAGGGTTGCGATGAATGCCAACGATACAAGAAACCGCAGAGGAAAGATCAGATGCCCCTACATCCGATCAAAGTAAACCAACCATTTGAAAAGTGGGGTTTAGACTTTGTAGGTCCAATTAGTCCAGCGGCCCGAACCACACAATCTCGCTATATTATTGTGGCCACTAACTATATGACCAAATCGGCTGAAGCGAAAGCGACACGTAAGGCAGATGCGAGGACAACAGCCAAGTTCCTCTTTGAAAATATAATCACACGATTCGGTTGTCCTTTTGAACTTGTGAGCGACAATGGTACGCATTTTATAAATGAAGTGATTAAGGAGCTCACAACAAATTTCATGATATCGCATCATAAATCTACTCCTTACTATCCGCAAGCGAATGGCCAAGCCGAGAGTACCAACAAGACTTTAATCTCTATTTTGACAAAGACAGTTGAAGCTCATCGCACGGATTGGGATCTAAAGCTTACGACAGCTTTATGGGCCTATCGTACTGCGTACAAAGTGGCTATTAATTGCACACCATTCAAAATGGTATATGGCCAAGAAGCAGTCATGCCATGGGAATTTGTCATTCCTAGTCTTCGTGTTGCTACTCAAGAGGGTTGGGATGGTAATCCCTTAGTAGAGCGTCTATATATCCTTGAGCGGCTAAATGAAGAAAGACAATTGGCTGTGTACAATGCCCTTGTGGAGAAGGATAGAAGGAAAAAATGGTTTGATCGCCACCTAAAGGACAAGGACATCAAGGTTGGGGATAAAGTCCTGATGTATGGAGTGCGTAACGAAAAGAAGAAGCTCAAATATGCTGGTAAGGGACCGTATAGAGTATGTGAAATTACCCCGCAGGGTACCATCAGAGTGGAGACTCTCGACGGAGTTGAAACCATTGGATTCCTTAATGGGAGTAAATTCAAAAGATACTATGACCCCCTGAGCCAAGAGGAGTTACATGCAATCCATCAAAAGAAGGCAACCAAAGAACAAGCTGAGCTTAAAAAGATACAAGCGAGAGTCAAAGCCAAAGAACGTCAACAGCGTGCTAGGAGACAACGAGAAGCCAACTTGGGAATTACGCAAGTATTTTTCGAGGAAGCAGAGGAGGATGCACTGGAATCTGACCCACCTCGAAGATACCCAATTGAGTTACAGAGTCCTTACGGGGAGGTGTTGTATAATGCATTATTGGATACAGGAGCTCAACACAATGTGCTATCATATGGCGTGTGGTGTCAACTGGGAAAACCACCTTTAACCAAGAGTTCTATCCAAGTTCAAGGAATCAACAAGAAAAAAACCCCTATATCAGGAATTCTGCACACTCCGGTTGCTTATGACAAGGGAACCATAATTCAAAGCTTTTTGGTTATGCCTGCTGGTACCATGGAAGGGACTGTAATCTTAGGGCGCAAATGGATGATGGCCACCAAGTGCAATATCGATTGGGCAACTAGACAAGTCACAACGCAAGAACCAACACTAGGTCTGACCGCTCAAAATCCCGCACCTAAGTCATCCACTCAAATATTAGATAACGAAAAATCACAAAGTCCAGTGGCAAAACCATCTTCGATTGTTGGCCACCCCTCTAACGCTTCAACGCCAAGAGTGGAAACAGGCAAGGTGGTCCCCAAAGCTTCGCTTACTATGCCAAAGAGTACATACAAATGGGTCCCCAAAGCTTCGTTAACAGCTACTTCCCCTGCTCAATCTCGTTCAGCCACCAAGAAGCCTCGTAAAAGGAAAGTAGCTACCCACCCGAGAAAGGGCAATGTAACATCGCGATGGATCCCTAAAAAATTATTAGTAGCCCAAGGGTACTACGAGGGGAATGACCAGATTTGGGTCCCTAAACATAAGGTGAATCCCTCTACATCACCTGTAAAACCTTGCAAACCAATTGTTGCCACCCCAATGACAATTCAAGACCGTGGTAAGGGAAAGGTAACAGAGTGCTCCACACCACTTCCAGAGTTAGTTTGGATTCCCAAACGATATCGATCATTACCACCTAGCTCAGGAAGGGGGGAGCCACATGAAGCTTCTAGCTCCTCATGCCAGGCACACACTCATATAGAAGTTTCTACATGCTCTACACCTACTCTTGTCAACACCCAACAAAAAACCGATGAGCCTACATCTCCCCTTGTAATAGTATCGATGGAAACCATTTCCTCCATTCGTCAATGGGAGCGTACACTACCATCTCTGCAATTGGATGTGGCCACAAGGGTCATAAAAAGCTATCTGCCCACATCACAACCTATGACCCGCTGGACAAATTGGTTCCAAGAGGCTGCAACATCATTGCAAATAATATGATCTACCCAAGGAAAGGGGGAGCATGTACTCACGCTCGACATTCTAATGCTTCCTCCTTAACCTTCTCCCCTGACCATGTAATTGCCAAATTCAAGGGGATGTATATATATAGCTTCATACATTATAAAAAACAAAAAAAAAATAAAACAAAGAAAAGAAAAACAAAAAATAGTAAAAAGAGCAAGAGCACAAAAAGAGGATAAATATCCGTATACAATCAAGAACTAGATTGACCTGTCTCACAAACCTACTGATGCTATATCTGTGTTTGCAGATATGGCAGATGCACGATCATCATACACTTCATCCACTCCCACCTTTGATGAGAGGTATCATCTGTACCTTTCTCAGATATTTCACATGTGCTATCCTGTAATTGAAACTGAATGGGATCATATAGATGTATTAGCCAGAGAGGAAAATGTTGAGGAATTAGAATGGCTAATTCGCCTATTAACCATGACTGACCCCTACTCCGTAGAGGACATATCCCCGATAGCCCAATGCTTTCCTTTTCCACAAGATGACTATCCTCGCATGGTTACATTCTTGATGAGTCTATGTGGATGGGAAAATGAAAAGGAAATATCTGACAATGATGAATGGACGGATGAAACTCATGGCACTACTGAGGTTGATTTTATTTATTTGGATGATGCGGATAGAGGCTTAGCCTTAGGGCTAGAGCCAGGACTCTACAACATCCTCTTACCGTATCCTCAGTAGTAGTGTGGTGACTGGTAGGTAGGTTAGTGTTTTCAAGTTTTTTCTAGTTTAGATTCTTTAAACGAGTCTTGAAATTTTCACACTCATGTGCCTCTCGAGGTATAGTGCTTGTTAGTTGATTGTACAGGTTAAAAAGTTTGAGGTGGGTTTGCTTCCAAGTCCAGAGACTGCCGCAACGTTCATCAAAATATATCTACATCAAATTGCAAGCTGTCTCGTCAAATCAAGGAGATCTCCAATTACAGGTGTAATTCTTCCATACCCACTCTCTTTCGTTTTTACTGTTCAATCAATTGCATAAACTATAATGTATGACCACATGGAAATTATCAATGCACTACTTAGTTTTTGAAGTTGCTTGCATGCTAGTGTAAATCATTAATGAGCTTAACTTTATTGGAAATATTCCTAGGCAGCATGACGTCTTTAGTTAACCTTGGAATACGATTGTCTTAGGTCTAGGGTCAAACCATCTTAATGTTTGAACACCTGGCTGTGTGTGTGTTGACCTCTAGGACATAGATTTTACCCCTTGTCGAAAAGATGTAAGAACACATTTTAGTTCAGGAGCGAAGATCAAAACAAACTTTTAAAAAAAAAAGCCTACAATAAATGGCAATACAAGTCTATGATGTGCTTTAATGTTGGCCTATCGCCTTATTGATACTTGGTAGGCGAGGAGTATTCTACTCCAGACCGATGCCTTGGTTGGTAGGGGGTAGCCTTGCCTAAAGTGAGCTAATAGATTCCTGGATAATGCCTTGTGTTAAACATGGTACCAGGATCGATGTTAGTTTTGCCTTAGGAAGGTCGCCATTGTGTATAAAAATTGTCATGTGCAAAAAAAAAAAAAAAGGCAAAAGGCTCCTGTAACTCTGATGTTTCTTGTGTCCCTAGGCTCGTGGTAACTACTTGTTCTTAGAGTAGACACAGTATGGTCATCTGTTTATTTATTAAGCTTGGTTATTTTCCTTGACTTAGGCCAGTTATAAACCTTGATTAACCTTTGACACCTTGCTAACTCTTGAATTCCTTTCAATAATTTTAAACTCCTATTAATTTGCTACACTAGCTCACTCATGTACCCTTAAACTAAGTTCTAATAGCAACATCCGTTGTGGTCTCACACGCTTGAATTTATACACTTTATATCTTTTGAATTCCAGCATACCTTCACTCTACTTCCTTGTTTTGCAGACGGTCTACCACAACAACCCTCTCGAGCTTACCATACCATAGCTTCCGAGGACGGAATCTACATCAGGAAGGGGGGCATGTTAACCCATGGCGGACATTGCGACATACTATATTTTACGTCATTAATTTAAATATTCTGAGTCATGGGCCGGGCTTGTCGGCACCATATGTTAAGGATGAAGGGATTGGGTGATCGTCGATGAGAGGCGCACCTTGGATATCAGTAGGATAAGGGTTAGGGTCGGCCGGCCATGTATGGGCACCCAAGTGTGAACGGCCAAGTCACCTATATGAGTCAAATGTAACCCTAAAATCCTCATTCTCATGTGTTGTGAATACAAGAGTGCTCTTGCCTTATCTCCTTGGTTTCCTTCTCCTGCGTGTGTATGAGAGAGAGAGAGAGAGAGTGAGAGAGCGATCGAGCGCACTGTGTAGCGGCACGGCGGCGGCGGCGAGGCGGTAGAGCGGCGACGGCGGCTCCTCCTTCACGGCTGCGACGCGGGAATCCTTCAAGGCGGCAGTTAAGTGGTGAGTGACACACCTTCTGCATTCTGTTTTTGAGCTTGCCTTCCTGGTTGTATGCTTGCAGCCATTCGTGGCTCGCATACGGTGTCCGGCAAGTCCCCAGCTACGACCTGTGCGGCAAAAGCGCACATAGGTGTAAGGCAAGAGAGATATGTTCCTCCACATGCAAGAGCACAGGGTGTACAAGTGATCTACAGGTTTTAAGAAGATCACAAAGGATTAGGTATCCAGTGGGGAGATTGACATATAATGGGTATGCAATGTATTATGCATACATGACATCAATGATAAAGCATGTGAAACCATCATGTTTTGGAGAAGCTATTGGAAAGCATGCATGGGAAAAAGCAATGGACGAAGAAATGGATGCCTTAGTATACAATGATACATGGGACTTGGTTGCACTACCAAGTGGAAATAATGACATTAGTTGCAAAAGGGTGTATAAAGTGAAATGTAAGGCAAATGGATCAATAGAAAGGCATAAAGCAGGGCTGGTCACAAAGGGATATGCATAGACACATGGCTTGGATATTATGTGATGAGACATTTAGCCCTTTGGCTTGTGAATCCCAAATACCCTACACATGTATGTAAGTTGAAGAAGGTCTTGTATGGATTGAAGTAAGCACCACGTGCTTGGATATACAAGATAAGTAGGTATCTCATTAGCATTTGTGTTCATGTGGGAACATTAGATTCATCACTATATGTAAAGAAGACAACACAAGGTATTGTGGTGATTTTCATCTATATAGATGACTTGATCGTGATAGGTGATTCAAGCAAGGATATTGCTGATGTGAAAGCTTCATTATGTGGTGAATTTGATATGAAATACTTGGGAGAATTGAGATACTTTCTTGGAATTGAAGTGGTTAAAAAAAAGGCATTTGGTTAGTTCAAAGACAATATGCAATGAACATGCTGGCAAAGTATGGAATGAGAGGTTGTAAGCTAATAAGCACACCATTGGAACTAAATGTGAAGCTAAGGGCTGATTGTGAGGAAGAGATTGAGGATGTGACAATGTATAGAAAGATGGTTGGTAGTTTGATATACATGACTATCACTAGTAGACCGGATTTATGCTATGCGGTTGAGCTTGTAAGTCAATTTATACAATGCCCAAGGAGACCACATTTGGATGCAGTGAGAAAAATCTTGAGATATGTGAAAGCTACAATAGCACATTATGGACTCCTTTATGAGAGTACAAAAAAATTATGGATGTTCATGGATATACATATGCAAATTGGGCAGGTAGTTCTTGTGGCAGAAGATGTACTAGTGGCTATGCTTTCACATTGCGAAGTGCAGTGGTGAGTTGGAGTAGCTAAAGGCAACCCAAATTTGCTTTATCTAGCACAGAGGCAGACTATAGAGGAGAAGCTATGGCTGCATGTGAGGTGATATGGCTGAAAAATCTACTCGAAGATTTGAGACAACAATGTGATGGAAAAGTTGTCATACATTGTGACAACATGAGCAGCATGCAGTTGGCAACAAGCAATCCGGTCTATCACGCGAGGACCAAACACATTGAGGTCCACTATCACTTCATCAGGGGGGAGAAAGTGTTGGATGGATAGATCGAGTTGACATATGTGAAGAATGAAGAGCAAGTTGCAGATATCTTTACCAAACCACTTGGTAAAGAGAAGTTTGAGTGCATATGGATATGGATATGGTAAGCTTGAGAGGGAGCGTGGAGAATGCAAGCTCATCGGGAACTGCTGGTGGATAGCGGTAACATGTGGACACTAGTCTTGGAGTGTGTGTGTGTGGACAATAATGGCCACATCCACTAGTGTGTGGACATTAGACTTAGGTTATTCTCAATGTGAACTTATCACTATTGTAGTGTGCTGCTGTGTTTTGTGGTGTGCAATGAAGGAAAGCTATGAAGCTTCTCTATTGTGTAGATGTTGATGTTTTTGAGATAATGAGAGCTAATTAGGGTTTGCCTCTCTATACTTGTGTCTATTTCATCTCTCTTTTCAATTGTCATACCGGAGAGCTTCATAATTAATGGGTCGTAAAGAGTGTGCTCAATCTTGCTATGATGGAAGCAAGAAGAGGGGCTCTACTTTGGTAACATGTCACACTCACTTGAAAAAGAAAAGATGATGCAAAAGAAAACCACTAATCATATCCTAATCACAATTGCACTCCATCATGCAATGCAAGATTACAACAACAAATCACATGTAAGAGAGAGAGAGAGAGAGAGAGAGAGAGAGAGAGAGAGAGATATCACATACAATCTATTGTAAAGGGGAATTATTATGCTTTGGTTAAGAAGTTGACTTATGTACATGTGACTAGCATTCACACTAAATCGACCCCCATGACTTCAAATTAGTCCATGGTGGTATTTTACTAGCCTAGCAGTTACATATGAAGTCCAAGACTTCCCCTATTTTACAATAATCCCAATTGAAGGCTGCACACTCATAAGGTACAATTACCGTCATACAAAGTGTTGCGTCTTTTGAAATACAAAGATGCCTTTTTAGTGAAAAAATAAAGTGATGGCATCGTAAGGTAGCATGGTCAAGGCCATGTTAACCGAAAATATTAACAGAGCAGGGAGGGAGGCTGGGAGGCTGGGAGATGAGGTAAGAGAGAGAGAGAGAGAGAGAGAGAGAGAGAGAGAGAGAGAGAGAGAGAGAGAGAGAGAGAGATGATGTGATCGAGAGGAGAGAGAAAGATGAGACGAGAGAGGGAGAGAGAGAGAGAGAGATGGAGAGAGATAGAGAGAGAGGGTAGAGAGAGAGATGGGAAGAGAGAGAGTGAGAGGGAAGGTGGGAGGGAGGTGAGAAAGGGATAAGAGGAGAGAGAGAGAGAGAGAGAGAGAGAGAGAGAGAGAGAGAGAGAGATGGGAAGAGAGAGAGTTAGAGGGAATGTGGGAGGGAGGTGAGAAAGGGATAAGAGGAGAGAGAGAGAGAGAGAGAGAGAGAGAGAGAGAGATGAAGTGAGAGAGAGAGAGAGAGAGAGAGAGAGAGGATGGGAGAGGGAGAGGGAGAGGGAGAGAGAGGAGCTAAGCTAGGCTGTGAAGGGGAGAAAGTGGGGTAGGCGAAGAGGTGGTGGTGGAGATAGTGAGAGGAGATGGAAGGAGCTAGTGGTGGAGGGACTAGAAAGAGAATGTTCACATCTTTAAGAGAGAAGGGTTTCCACCAAGAACTCCCTCCCAAGCTCTCTCCACCAAGCTCTCCCAAAAAACACACTCATAGCCAAAGTGCCAGAGGCGCAAGTCCCAAAGGCTACAATAGCCCCTAAAAAGGCTGATAAACCAGAACCACATGTCTAAAAGAAGAAGAAGACATCAAGAGTGTGGAAATACAATGCACAATCACTTGTCAAGGACAATAATGTCGTGATTGTTAAAAGTGATTCGGATGAGAACTCAGAGGTCACCTCCCTCAAGCCTACTCTTCCCAAGCGGAAAAGAAACCCACTCTTCCCAAGCGGAAAAGAAACCCATAAACTCTGAAACTCAGAGGTCACCTCCCTCAAACCCACTCTTTCCAAGCGGAAAATAAACCCATAAACTATGAAAACCTTCTAATGAAACTATTGGGGGGGGCAAGATGAGCCTGGATGGGCGTTGGAGGTGGAGAAACTGCTACACAATCATCTAGAACATCTTTATAGAGGTAGACAGTGGTACCTAAAGGGAAAAATCACTACCTCTCACACTCTGCAGCAAAATGGTGTTGCAGAGCACAAGAATTATGCTATTGTTGAGATGGTAACAAGGAGTATGCTTAATAACAGGAATCTACTTAAATCCTTTTGGACTGAGGCAGTTAACACACATGTATGTACATTCTTAACAGGAGTGCAACAATACCCCATGCATGCAAGCCTCACAGCTCAATCTTGGATGAAGTTATCCAATGGTTTACAATCCATCATGCCACCATTCGTCCATGATCCCTCGTCCGCCCATGAGTTGTTATCTATCCTCGATCCATCCACAAGTTATCGTACATCCTCGATCTGTCCAATTAGAGAGGGGTGTTCTTGCAGAGATTCTCATAAAAGGGGAAGGCCATTGATGCCATCAAAGGAATAATCATCGAAAATAGGATGCTTGCCAATTATTTTAGGGAAAGCCCTAAGGCTAGAGAGAGAAAAAGGGATTAGGATTATAGAGAGAGAAAATAACTTTAAGTGAAAGAAAATACCCTAGATTAATTTAGAAATTATTTAGAAGGATATTTAGAATTTCTGGAGATAAAGAATGCATTTAGTGATGCCAATTCTCCATGGATTATAGCAGATGTGGCTGATTTTTCTTATTGCAAAAGCCAAGCTTATCCATGTCCCTAAACACTAAGCTCTTCGATGGCCTAACATAATCTTCCATGTTTTGCTTGGGTTGGTGCATCTTAAATTCATGAGAAAGTATCTCCTTTTATGAGACTTGCAAAGTATTAGCACGTTGGAATGTTGGTGAGGTGCTTAGATTTCCTTGTGAACAAAAAAAAGCATAGCCAAACTTGCTTTGTTGGATATAGGAGCAGCAAAAAACTTAGTCATATGAGACTTGGGTCTCATATGGGAAACCTACCCTTGATCCCTAGTGAGACTTGGGTCTCACTAGGGAAACCTGCCCTTGATCCGACCAATGCTTTGTCGCAAGTTTTTATAATGAATGTAAGGGATGTGAAAGATTAAGTTCCCACATCAATTTTTATCCCATTGGTGGAAGGTAGTTTTTATGTTATAACTGTAGGTATAATACTTGAAGAGATCATCCTTGGAACGGCATGGATTGCTAAACTTGACTGCAACATAGATTGGACCATGAGGACAACCACAATCAAGTTAGCATAATAAATTCATTCAAAAGTTACTAACATTACTACAAGTAGGTCCCATTCATTCGGTAAGCACAATTATTTGTAAACTCAAAGCCTCTAATCAACCCCCACAACATCCTTAAAACCAAAAGTAAAGGAGATAAAATCCGAACCAAAGGATGGAATCTTCATCAAAAATCAGGGGGGCACCATAAAAGAAACAACCAATACGTCCGATCTTGCTACCTCGATTTCTCAAAAAGCCCCAATGAACCAGGATGAAGCAAGTGTGGGTATCGAAGACACCAAGGAAACCAAATTGTGAGCCAACCAAATAGCTAAAGCCCAAGAAAAAAAGGCCTAAATAGGTGTGGATTCCAAAGGAGAGTATCCCCAAAATGCCGACAAAAATTGATGACAAGCTGATGTGGATCCCTAAGCAGAGAAGAAATAGAAAGCCATATAGTGATCCAACCACACAAGGATGGGTGACCATGTAGATATCACTAATAGCCCAAGGATACTACTAAGGAAGAAGCCAAATAAGGGTGCCAAAAAGGGCATTGGGAAGAGCAAACAATATCTTCCTTTATAGCATCTAAATTACTGAAAACATACAGCATAGGACATCTAGCAACCCTGCAGTTATCCCTTGAACCTCTGCTCATTCAGTCAACTGCCTGAACTTTCTCAATCTAAATCAGTTGTCTCACCTAAATGTCCTCCTAGGTCAGATCTAACTCTGAACAAGTCTGATCTTTAACTCCTCAGCTAACTCCTTTGATCTTCTACTGACCTGAATTGACCCTAACTCTCTCAGTTTGTCTCACCTGAATGTCCTCCTAGGTCAGATCTAACTCTGAACAAGTTTGATCTTTAACTCCTCAGCTAACTCCTTTGATCTTCTACTGACCTGAATTGACCCTAACTCTCTCAGTTCAGCTGCTCTACTAACTGTTTTTTGATTGAGCTAACTGTTGCTGACCTCTATCAGATCCTTGTCCTCTAGACTCACAGACTTTCTTCAAGGACCATCAACTCTCTCAAATCCTTTGGTCCAGAACTCTACTGAATCTGTCACCCCACACCACTTCTAACTATCAGCTGACTCCTACTTGACTCAGAACTCTCTACTCTTGTTTCCTCTAACACTTTTGCAAACCCCTAGACACCTAAGAATCAACAATGATCTAGCCTTGCAACTCCTAATCTGACAGCACCTGACTCCCTCTAACTCTGTTAAATACTCTCCAGCATTAAAACTATCTGATTGGCCCTGACAGACCTCTGACTATCAGACCTGACTCAAAATAGCTTCCTCTCAACCCAGAAAGACTAGTTTGACCCTTCAAGTGACTGACCCTGATGTTTAGCTGACCATGTCTAACATTGCTGGCTTTCAGCTGTGCTAACACTAGCTGAATTAGCCCCCTGACGGTAGACTTTCAATTGACACTAGCAGCCTTGATTGTGGACTTTAGATTTTGACTCACAATGATTTTTCTCAACAATTTCGATCAAAGCAACATACCCACCTCAACTAAAAAACCAAAACACAAAACTTTATCATCCACTTACAAAGGATTCAAACCCAAATTCATTGTCCTATGCATATAGATAAAACCAAATTAGTTTCAACAACCCTGAGACTTTGGGCTTAAATAAAAGAAAAATAGATGAAAAATGAGAGTGCCTCCAGAGCTCCAAACCTGATTGATGGACCCTACAACCACCTCTGGAGGTTTTCTTCTTCAAACAGAAACCAACAGTTGAGCGAAACCCTGGGTAGCACCAAGTTCTAAGAGAGGTGCAAACATAGATCCCTGGGCTTACCTGTGCAACCTAGCTGTCTTTCTCACTCTTTACAAGGTGGGATTAAAAGATGCAACCCTCCTAGAGCGAGGAAAGAAAAGTTAACAAAATCATCATCACGCTCAAGAATCTTGCATCAACAAATCACACCAAAACAGGTATGGGTGCCCAAAAAGCAAGATAAGGGAAAAGCTAAGATAGAGCACACACGGACTAAAGAAGAGCAAGAGCAAGAGCAGCTTCAGAAGCAAATCCAAGAACTACCCTCTTCTTCTCAGCCTTTGCATGATGGAATCCCAACTTCCCTATAATTCGATGAAGTCTCTGATGATGAGCACAGTAGTGTGAAGATTGTCCCAGCACAAGATGGCTTAAAAACCAACAACGTCTCATTCTTAATCTAGGTGGAAGCCAAGCTCATCAAAATGATGCAGAGCCCCTCAACTCGAGTAACAAAATGCATCCATTACGGGCACTTGGTGTGCAGACACTTACCATTGTAGGTAATCCAAAAATCTTTACAAGGTGGGACTCGTGATTTTCCCAAGTTTCCTAACATCTGGAGGCCTTTAGAAACGAGTCCTAATGGGAAGGGAGGGATTGCGATTATTTTGCAAGAAGGCGAATGTGAAAAGCCTCCCAAGGCTTACAAAAACCCTACCACCTATGTGGCCCTAGTGCATCCTTGATTTACCTATGTGGGTGGAGGACGAGAAAGGGTGGTGCATGAGAGGTAAAAGTCACATGATATTGGAGCGTTCTAGTGGACTGCACAAACAATAACTCCCCATATCCCAAAGAGCATAAACCACAGCCCATGTACAAAACGGTGAAGGGCCTCCCACTACGGTCGTGCGCGAACGCTCCATGGA
The DNA here is from genome assembly GCF_041138505.1 of Cibotium barometz. Taxonomy (NCBI): domain Eukaryota; kingdom Viridiplantae; phylum Streptophyta; class Polypodiopsida; order Cyatheales; family Cibotiaceae; genus Cibotium; species Cibotium barometz. The sequence goes on from NC_141090.1 coordinate 23,094,178, forward strand.
TCCATGCTATACCTAGAACGATGATTGTGTAGATGTTGGGAAGCATAAGGCTTTGAAAGGGGTCTAAGGGCTCACATGGAGGCCGTAGAATATTATGGTCGATAGCATGGTACATAGATTATAACACATCGTGATTTGATCTCACCACCACACGCAGTCATCAGTGATAGCAATGTCATGATATGCTCGAGCTCGCCATTAATGTTGCATATGAGAGGAGGAGGCGGAGGTGTGGTGCGCGAGGAAATTGGTTGTATTTGAAGCCCTAGCCTATGACACGCAATTTAATCATCATAAGGTGCGGAGATAGAGGGGTGAAAAACCCACATAGCAACATTGCCAGCTTAAGCGTCACATTTATGGGCTCGACGGGGGACTTCTCATCTAGCACGACTATACTTGAACAGGATCTGTTCTATAGTTCGTACATCTTGCCTGAGCATTCCTGCTCTGACAAGTCGCACAGCCCGGAAGACGAAAGGAGGCTCAGCCGCCAGAGCGTGAATAACTTGCCAGGGCTGCTGGGTGTCCCCGCCCTCCGCCCTGCGCCTTGATGACCGTCCCGCCGTGCTCATTCCGCCGGTGGTGAAGGCTGCTGAGCGATCTGACGGGTGTTTTCCCCACCCGCCATTTTTGGCATATATATATATTTTGCAAAGCCCAACAACAACTGCTTCGCTTCTTCCCCGTCGTGTGTCTGGGCGGCATCCCACCACCGTTTCTCTTTGGCTGCTGGCCAGCCAGCCAGCCTCTCACACTTACCCGCCGACCTTCATTCGGAATGTGCCCCTTCATGTCATTCCAGTGTGGTTAACCACCACCACTAAGCTCCTTCACTCCTCCCAAACACATTTATAGACACTATTGCACTACATAAATCCCCTTTCTTATACCTCAACCTCCTAAGCTCATTTAGACATGTTGACCAAAGCGGTTCAGACAATTGTATCACACTCATCATTGGCGAGGTGGCCTCCTCAACCCATGGGAGGAGTCCTCCCTATCTCCATGTGTTAAGTACATATATTAGTAAATACAAAATATGCATAACTAATTCCAAGAAAATATTGGTGACCAAGAAATGGACCTAATCCTCAGAGTCTTCGGGTGTGGGAAAGGCTCATAGTTCTGGTTCTCATCTTTACCCTGTTGTTGCAACGTTTAGACATGTTGTATCACACTCATCATTGCGAGGCGGCCTCAACCCATGGGATAATTCTGCCCTGTCCACACAGGTTATCTTCAAGGGTTGGTTTTCTTTGTGTATATAAATGCGATTGGTCTCCCAATAATGAACCAACCTTGCTTCCCTCATGTAAGGCCTTTTGAGGATCATTGTGTATGACCATCTCCTCTCTAAAAGTCTACACCATAAATGTGTAGTGGAAGCCTAGTCCAAAAGTCTTGATTTTTGCATCTTGCAAGATGCCAATGGAATTGGTCATGTTCCTCAAAAGGAGCTGGCTAAATGCGTAAGGGACATACACTGTTCCTTCCCTAGGAGGTGGTGCCTGTGTGATGGGGATGAGATAAAGTCCTCATTCCACCGATCGCCTCAGAGAAAATGTTGCATTGGCTATGGTGAGCCATGGAAGGCCATTTTTCACCTCCCACTAAGTCCTCCCTCAATGTATCTAGCAATGTGGGGCTTGCTTGGATTGGTTCTAGAGGTAGAGGGCTTCGAAACTTGTTCTATCTATGACCTCTTGAGAATGGTTATGGGTCTGTCTGACACCTTGGGAAAACTCTAAGATCCCTTTACTAGTTCTATGATTGGCTTTGGGATAGGGTCTAGGAAGATATCCTCAAGTGGGATTAGTGCTTTGTATTGAACCACCTGCTCTAGCACTAGCTCTAGTTTAGTGTCACGTACCTTCCTTTTACAAGCTCCTTGGCTTGTTTCATCCTCACTTTCTCCAACAAGGGGTTGGGGTAATCCTTGAGTTCCATTAGAAGGTTTTCATAGTTTATGGGTTTTTTTTCTGCTTGGAAAGAGTGGGTTTCAGGGAGATGACCTCTGAGTTTTCATAGTTTATGGGTTTCTTTTCCGCTTGGGAAGAGTGGCGTTTGAGGGAGGTGACCTCTGAGTTCTCATCCGAATCACTTTTAATCTCTCTCCTCCCATCTCTTTCTCTACCCTCTCTCTCTATCTCTCTCCATCCTCTCTCTCTCTCTCCCTCTCTCGTCTCATCTTTCTCTCTCCCCTCGGTCACATCATCATCATCTCTCTCTCTCTCTCTCTCTCTCTCTCTCTCTCTCTCTCACCTCATCTCCCATCTTGCCTCCCTCCCTCCGTGCTGTTAATATTTCCGGTCATTAGGAGGCATTTGAACATATTTTGGGCCTTTTACTAATGAAAGTAATTAGCAACGGACCAATAGGAATAGAGGATTGTGCACATTTGGTCTCCTTTGAATATAGGGAGGGAGACTAGGCTATAGGGAGGGGGACTAGGCTTTCAGTACTAATAATTACACTTGTCCCTTTAAAAAGGTAGGGGGTTTAGGGTAGGTATGGTCCCACCATTTTTCGTGGCTCAAAAAATCCTTCAAATTTTCGAGATCCCCCCAAAACTCACATTTCCCCCCAAAAACCCATCTCAAATTTCATTGTAATCAAAAATTTCATTTTCAAGTCCGCTTTCCCTCTTGAACGTCCAAATTAAACTCTTCCTCTCTTTCTCTTCCATCTCTATCTCATTTGCCCAACCCTAATGAAACCATCAAAGCCCAAAACCCTAATCTTTCTCCTCCATCTTAATCTCCCTCCCTTCTCGCAGCTCCATCTCTTTCATCTTCAAGGCTCCCGTAAAACCCTAGTCTGCACATCTCTTTCCTTTTTACTCTAAACATAACCTTTCTACTCCACCTTCCAAGAAGATATGGCCGCACCAAGAAGACCAGAAAACGAGATTGAGGAGATATCCTTGCACAACAAGAAGGACGACGATGGTGCTTTGGTGGGAGAGGCATTTCGTAAGAGCGCTTGGGTTTATCTACAGCCTGTTGTGCTGCAATCGGGCCTCACCGAGTTCGACGGCGAAAATGTACTAGAGCACCATTGGAAAGGTTGTTTACAAGGCTTCAATAAGGCAAGCAATGGAAAACTAGTGGCCACGGTACAACATGTTTACACAGCACGAGATATCCATCTTCACCAACAAACTTGATTTCCAGACAATTGTAAGTATCGTAGTAGGTAGAAAGGGGCATGTGAGATTTTCTGACAGAGATGTTTCAATCTAAGTCAACTTATTTCTTGTTTGCAGATATTTTTCCTTCAAACATGGTAGAGGAGTAGCCATTGCAAAGCCTTACACCGGAACATTTCAAGCATTGCATGCAGATATTTTTCCTTCAAACATGGTAGAGGAGCAGCCATTGGAAAGCCATTGGAAAGCCTTACACCGGAACATTTCAAGCATTGCATGCAGACATTGGTCAAGCAATGTTTTCTTGTGTAAAACAAGTGCAGAACTTCTTAAGGAAAAGGTTTTCTTTTATCGACACTCCTATTTGGTGCCAAAGCAGGACGGTGCTTATTAGCTTACAACCTCTCATTCCATACTTTGCCAGCATGTTCATTACATATTGTCTTCGAACTAACCAAATGCCTTTTTTTTTACCACTTCAATGCCAAGAAAGTATCTCAATTCTCCCAAGTATCTCATATCAAATTCACCACATAATGAAGCTTTCACATCAGCAATATCCTTTCTTGAATCACCTACACGATCAAGTCATCTATATAGATGACAATCACCACAATACCTTGTGTTGTCTTCTTTGCATATAGTGATGAATCTAAAGTTCCCACATGAACACCAATGCTAATGAGATACCTGCTTATCTTGTCTATCCAAGCACGTGGTGCTTGCTTCAATCCGTACAAGACCTTCTTCAACTTACATACATGTGTAGGGTATTTGGGATGCACATAGCCTTCTGGCTGCTTCATGAACACTTATTCTTGCAATTCACCATTTAGAAATGCATTCTTTACATCCATTTAACACATTTTCCAACCATTTGACACAACCAATGCAATCACAGATTTCATTGTTCCCATCTTAGCCACACGGTATCATAATCCAAGCCATGTGTCTATGCATATCCCTTTGTGTGACCAGCCTTGCTTTATGCCTTTCTATTAATCCATTTGCCTTACATCTCACTTTATACACCCTTTTGCAACTAATGACATTATTTCCACTTGGTAATGCAATCGAGTCCCATGTATCATTGTATACTAAGGTATCCATTTCTTTGTCCATTGCTTTTTCCCATACATGCTTTCCAATAGATTCTCCAAAACATGATGGTTCCACATGCTTTTTCATTGATGTCATGTATGCATAATGCATTGCATACCCATTATATGTCAATCTCTCCACTAGATACCTAATCGTTTGTGATCTTCTCAAAACCTGTAGATCACTTTGTACACCCTATTTGTACACCCTGTGCTCTTGCACGTGGAGGAACATATATCTCTTACCTTACACCCTGTGCTCTTGCATGTGGAGATTTGAATCTTACAACCACTTTCTCATACAAAAACTTGGTTATTAACCACATGCAACACACATAAACTCTCAGCATAGAGTGAAATCTTATAGACTCAGAGCAAGAATAGATGTCGGGGTCATCCATCATTTTCCTAATTAACAAAAAACAAATTAGCATTATCTTGATCAAGCCATTTTCATTCATAAGAATGCACAAGTCTCGTACAAATCACGTGAATTAGGATTTGTATCAATGCGCTAAGTTTTCTATAACGAATATTTGTATACGTTCCAATTTGGTTCTACAGAGTTGAGTTACTTTCCAATTTCTTAAGTGACATGGTGGATTTTCTCTTAGAAGGATTGATGGTAGTAACCACAAGTCTTCTGTGTACTATCCACAAAAAACTAGATAGCATAAACAAGGTCCTATGCATTGTGCACTATGTTTACAAAGACAGTTGAGGCATCAAGGATGAATTGTGAGAATAAGCTCTCATCCACTTTATAGGCTTGCAAAACTGCCTATAAAACCTCAATTGGGACTACATCGTATAACCTAGTCTTTGGACTTTCGGACTTGATGCCATACTCTCGATTGAATTCATGATCCCAACCTCAAGGAAGGTAACATAGCAAATGGAATGAAAGCATAAGCAAGGCCCTATGTTGAAAGAATAAACAAGGTCCTATGCATTGTCCTTACAAAGAAGCTCCTATGCACTGTGTTTACAAAGACAGTTGAGGCATCAAGGATGAATTGGGAGAATAAGCTCTCATCCACTTTATGGTCTTGCAAAATTGCCTATAAAACCTCAATTGGGACTACATCATATAACCTAGTCTTTGGACTTTTGGACTTGATGCCATACTCTCGATTGAATTCATGATCCCAACCTTGAGGAGGGTAGAATAGCAAATGGAATGAGCGGACAGTGAGTTGTCTGAACGACTCATAGAGATCCAGAAACTTAATGAAGCAAGGTTATACTCAGTGTGGTGGGCATGGATGCCGAGAAAAAGAGAAGGAAAAGATGCCAATATCAAAACCAAGAGGTTCAAGGAAGGGGACCTAGTTCTACTTTATAATCTGAACAGAAATAAAAGGAATTTAAAGTTGAGAGGGATGGGTCCTTTCAGAATCTACAAACTCACAACTAGAGGGACATCACATCTAGAAATTCTTGATGGAGTACAAATGGAAGGATTCCTCAATGGGAGCAAACTTAGAAAATACTATGGGCCACTGTCTTATGAATAAATTTAAGCCATTCACAAAGGCTCAAAAAAAAGAGAAAACATGAGACTAAGATGAAGAGACGATCCCAATGGGAAGCTAAAGCTGGGGCAAAAAAAGAAAAGCAAAGGAAAGGTATCATACCTATCCACATGGCTGAAATGCATAACAATCATGAGGAGGAAGAGGTCAAACCCGTGAGGTTGTTTTAGTATTTATGTGAAAAAGGTACACGAAACAATAGTCGTGCATCGTTGAGATCTTCATGATTGATCGCAATTGTCTAGACATTGGGTGGGGGGGGGGGGGCAAGATGAGCCCGGATGGGCGTTGGAGGTGGGGAAACTGCTACACAATCATCTAGAACATCTTTATGGGTAGACGGTGGTACCTAAAGGGAAAACTCACTACCTCTCACACTTTGCAGCAAAATGGTGTTGCATAGCACAAGAATTGTGCTAATGTTGAGATGGAAAGGAGTATGCTTAATAACAGGAATCTACTTAAATCCTTTTGGACTAAGGCAGTTAACACAGGTATGTACATTCTTAACAGGAGTGCAACAATACCCCATGCATGCAAGCCTCACAGCTCGATCTTGGATGAAGTTATCGAATGGTTTACAATCCATCATGCCACTGTTCGTCCATGATCCCTCGTCCGTCCATGAGTTGTTATCCATCCTCGATCCATCCACAAGTTGTCGTAGATCCTTGATCTATCCAGTTAGAGAGGGGTGTTCTCATAAAGGGGAGGGCCATTGATGCCATCAAAGGAATAATCATCCAGAATAGGATGCTTTCCAATTATTTTAGGGAAAGCCTAGAGAGAGAAAAAGGGATTAGGGTTAGAGAGAGAGAAAATAACTTTAGGTGAAAGAAAATACCCTAGATTAATTTAGAAATTATTTAGAAGGATATTTAGAGTTTTTGGAGATAAAGAATGCATTTAGTGATGCCAATTTTCCATGGATTATAGCAGATGTGGCTGATTTTTCTTATTGCAAAAGCCAACCTTATCCATGTCCCTAAACACTAAGCTCTTCGATGATTTGCTTGGGTTGGTGATCCTTAAATTCATGAGAAAGTCTCTCCTTATATGAGCCTTGCAAAGGAGTAGCACGTTGGCATGTTGGTGAGGTGCTTAGATTTCCTCGTGAACAAAAAAAACATAGCCAAACTTGCTTTGTTGGATATAGGAGCAGGAAAAAACTTAGTTATATGAGACTTGGGTCTCATATGGGAAACCTGCCCTTGATCCGACCAAAGCTTTGGTACAAATAGTCTCAAGTTTTTATAATGAATGTAAAGGGATGTGAAAGATTAAGTTCCACATCAATTTTTATCCCATTGGTGGAAGGTAGTTTTTATGTATAATACTTAAAGAGATCATCCTTGGAAGGGGATGGATTGTTAAACATGACTGCAACATTGATTGGACCATGAGGACAACCACAATCAAGTTAGCACAAAAGAGTTGGGATAGAGATCTCTACTGATATACAAAAGTTACTAACATTACTACAAGTAGGTCCCATTCAGCCGGTAAGCGCAATTATTCATAAACTCAAAGCCTCTAATCAACCCCCATCACATCCTTAAAACCAAAAGTAAAGGAGTTAAAATCCCAACCAAAGGATGAAATCTTCTTTAAAAATCAAGGAGGCACCATAAAAGAAACCAAATGCTAGCAACCAATACGTCCAATCCTGCTACCTCGGTTTCTCAAAAAGTCCCAATGAACCAGGATGAAGCAAATGTGGGTATCGAAGACACCAAGGAAACCTAATTATGAGCCAACCAAATAGCTAAAGCCCAAGAAAAAAAACCCTAAACAGGTGTGGATTCCAAAGGAGAGTATCCCTAAAATGCCGACAAAAATTGATGACAAGCTGATGTGGATCCCTAAGCAGAGAAGAAATAGAAAGCCATATAGTGATCCAACCACACAAGGATGGGTGACCATGTAAATATCACTAATAGCCCAAGGATACTCCTAAGGAAGAAGCCAAATAAGGGTGCCAAAAAGGGCGTTGGGAAGAGCAAACAATATCTTCCTTTATAGCATCTAAATCACTGAAAACATACAGCACGGGACATCTAGCAACCCTACAGTTATCCCTTGAGCCTCTGCTCATTCAGTCAACCGCCTGAACTTTCTCAATCTAAATCAGTTGTCTCACCTAAATGTCCTCCTAGGTCAGATCTAACTCTGAACAAGTCTGATCTTTAACTCCTCAGCTAACTCCTTTGACCTTCTGCTGACCTGAATTGACCCGAACTCTCTCAGTTCAGCTGCTCTACTAACTGTTTTTTGATTGAGCTAACTGTTTGCTGACCTCTATCAAATCCTTGTCCTCTAGAATCACAGACTTTCTTCCAGGACCATCAACTCTCTCAAATCCTTTGGTCCAGAACTCTATTGAATCTGTCACCCCACACCACTTCTAACTATCAGCTGACTCCTACCTGACTCAGAACTCTCTACTCTTGTTTCCTCTAACACTTTTACAAACCCCTAGACACCTAAGAATCAACAATGATCTAGCCTTGCAACTCCTAATCTGACAGCACCTGACTCCCTCTAACTCTGTTAAATACTCTCCAGCATTAAAACTATGTGATTGGCCCTCACAGACCTCTGACTATCAGACCTGACTCAAAATAGCTTCCTCTCAACCCAGAAAGACTAGTTTGACCCTTCAAGTGACTGACCCTGATGTTTAGCTAACCCTACAACCACCTCTGGAGGTTTTCTTCTTCAAACAGAAACCAACAGTTGAGCGAAACCCTGGGTAGCACCAAGTTCTAAGAGAGGTGCAAACATAGATCCCTGGGCTTACCTGTGCAACCTAGCTGTCTTTCTCACTCTTTACAAGGTGGGATTAAAAGATGCAACCCTCCTAGAGCGAGGAAAGAAAAGTTAACAAAATCATCATCACGCTCAAGAATCTTGCATCAACAAATCACACCAAAACAGGTATGGGTGCCCAAAAAGCAAGATAAGGGAAAAGCTAAGATAGAGCACACACGGACTAAAGAAGAGCAAGAGCAAGAGCAGCTTCAGAAGCAAATCCAAGAACTACCCTCTTCTTCTCAGCCTTTGCATGATGGAATCCCAACTTCCCTATAATTCGATGAAGTCTCTGATGATGAGCACAGTAGTGTGAAGATTGTCCCAGCACAAGATGGCTTAAAAACCAACAACGTCTCATTCTTAATCTAGGTGGAAGCCAAGCTCATCAAAATGATGCAGAGCCCCTCAACTCGAGTAACAAAATGCATCCATTACGGGCACTTGGTGTGCAGACACTTACCATTGTAGGTAATCCAAAAATCTTTACAAGGTGGGACTCGTGATTTTCCCAAGTTTCCTAACATCTGGAGGCCTTTAGAAACGAGTCCTAATGGGAAGGGAGGGATTGCGATTATTTTGCAAGAAGGCGAATGTGAAAAGCCTCCCAAGGCTTACAAAAACCCTACCACCTATGTGGCCCTAGTGCATCCTTGATTTACCTATGTGGGTGGAGGACGAGAAAGGGTGGTGCATGAGAGGTAAAAGTCACATGATATTGGAGCGTTCTAGTGGACTGCACAAACAATAACTCCCCATATCCCAAAGAGCATAAACCACAGCCCATGTACAAAACGGTGAAGGGCCTCCCACTACGGTCGTGCGCGAACGCTCCATGGATCCATGCTATACCTAGAACGATGATTGTGTAGATGTTGGGAAGCATAAGGCTTTGAAAGGGGTCTAAGGGCTCACATGGAGGCCGTAGAATATTATGGTCGATAGCATGGTACATAGATTATAACACATCGTGATTTGATCTCACCACCACACGCAGTCATCAGTGATAGCAATGTCATGATATGCTCGAGCTCGCCATTAATGTTGCATATGAGAGGAGGAGGCGGAGGTGTGGTGCGCGAGGAAATTGGTTGTATTTGAAGCCCTAGCCTATGACACGCAATTTAATCATCATAAGGTGCGGAGATAGAGGGGTGAAAAACCCACATAGCAACATTGCCAGCTTAAGCGTCACCTTTATGGGCTCGACGGGGGACTTCTCATCTAGCACGACTATACTTGAACAGGATCTGTTCTATAGTTCGTACATCTTGCCTGAGCATTCCTGCTCTGACAAGTCGCACAGCCCGGAAGACGAAAGGAGGCTCAGCCGCCAGAGCGTGAATAACTTGCCAGGGCTGCTGGGTGTCCCCGCCCTCCGCCCTGCGCCTTGATGACCGTCCCGCCGTGCTCATTCGGCCGGTGGTGAAGGCTGCTGAGCGATCTGACGGGTGTTTCCCCCACCCGCCATTTTTGGCATATATATATATTTTGCAAAGCCCAACAACAACTGCTTCGCTTCTTCCCCGTCGTGTGTCTGGGCGGCATCCCACCACCGTTTCTCTTTGGCTGCTGGCCAGCCAGCCAGCCTCTCACACTTACCCGCCGACCTTCATTCGGAATGTGCCCCTTCATGTCATTCCAGTGTGGTTAACCACCACCACTAAGCTCCTTCACTCCTCCCAAACACATTTATAGACACTATTGCACTACATAAATCCCCTTTCTTATACCTCAACCTCCTAAGCTCATTTAGACATGTTGACCAAAGCGGTTCAGACAATTGTATCACACTCATCATTGGCGAGGTGGCCTCCTCAACCCATGGGAGGAGTCCTCCCTATCTCCATGTGTTAAGTACATATATTAGTAAATACAAAATATGCATAACTAATTCCAAGAAAATATTGGTGACCAAGAAATGGACCTAATCCTCAGAGTCTTCGGGTGTGGGAAAGGCTCATAGTTCTGGTTCTCATCTTTACCCTGTTGTTGCAACGTTTAGACATGTTGTATCACACTCATCATTGCGAGGCGGCCTCAACCCATGGGATAATTCTGCCCTGTCCACACAGGTTATCTTCAAGGGTTGGTTTTCTTTGTGTATATAAATGCGATTGGTCTCCCAATAATGAACCAACCTTGCTTCCCTCATGTAAGGCCTTTTGAGGATCATTGTGTATGACCATCTCCTCTCTAAAAGTCTACACCATAAATGTGTAGTGGAAGCCTAGTCCAAAAGTCTTGATTTTTGCATCTTGCAAGATGCCAATGGAATTGGTCATGTTCCTCAAAAGGAGCTGGCTAAATGCGTAAGGGACATACACTGTTCCTTCCCTAGGAGGTGGTGCCTGTGTGATGGGGATGAGATAAAGTCCTCATTCCACCGATCGCCTCAGAGAAAATGTTGCATTGGCTATGGTGAGCCATGGAAGGCCATTTTTCACCTCCCACTAAGTCCTCCCTCAATGTATCTAGCAATGTGGGGCTTGCTTGGATTGGTTCTAGAGGTAGAGGGCTTCGAAACTTGTTCTATCTATGACCTCTTGAGAATGGTTATGGGTCTGTCTGACACCTTGGGAAATCTCTAAGATCCCTTTACTAGTTCTATGATTGGCTTTGGGATAGGGTCTAGGAAGATATCCTCAAGTGGGATTAGTGCTTTGTATTGAACCACCTGCTCTAGCACTAGCTCTAGTTTAGTGTCACGTACCTTCCTTTTACAAGCTCCTTGGCTTGTTTCATCCTCACTTTCTCCAACAAGGGGTTGGGGTAATCCTTCAGTTCCATTAGAAGGTTTTCATAGTTTATGGGTTTTTTTTCTGCTTGGAAAGAGTGGGTTTCAGGGAGATGACCTCTGAGTTTTCATAGTTTATGGGTTTCTTTTCCGCTTGGGAAGAGTGGCGTTTGAGGGAGGTGACCTCTGAGTTCTCATCCGAATCACTTTTAATCTCTCTCCTCCCATCTCTTTCTCTACCCTCTCTCTATCTCTCTCCATCCTCTCTCTCTCTCTCCCTCTCTCGTCTCATCTTTCTCTCTCCCCTCGGTCACATCATCTCTCTCTCTCTCTCTCTCTCTCTCTCTCTCTCTCTCACCTCATCTCCCATCTTGCCTCCCTCCCTCCGTGCTGTTAATATTTCCGGTCATTAGGGGGCATTTGAACATATTTTGGGCCTTTTACTAATGAAAGTAATTAGCAACGGACCAATAGGAATAGAGGATTGTGCACATCTGGTCTCCTTTGAATATAGGGAGGGAGACTATGCTATAGGGAGGGACACTAGGCTTTCAGTACTAATAATTACACTTGTCTCTTTAAAAAGGTAGGGGGTTTAGGGTAGGTATGGTCCCACCATTTTTCGTGGCTCAAAAAATCCTTCAAATTTTCGAGATCCCCCCAAAACTCACATTTCCCCCCAAAAACCCATCTCAAATTTCATTGTAATCAAAAATTTCATTTTCAAGTCCGCTTTCCCTCTTGAACGTCCAAATTAAACTCTTCCTCTCTTTCTCTTCCATCTCTATCTCATTTGCCCAACCCTAATGAAACCATCAAAGCCCGAAACCCTAATCTTTCTCCTCCATCTTAATCTCCCTCCCTTCTCGGAGCTCCATCTCTTTCATCTTCAAGGCTCCCGTAAAACCCTAGTCTGCACATCTCTTTCCTTTTTACTCTAAACATAACCTTTCTACTCCACCTTCCAAGAAGATATGGCCACACCAAGAAGACCAGAAAACGAGATTGAGGAGATATCCTTGCACAACAAGAAGGACGATGATGGTGCTTTGGTGGGAGAGGCATTTCGTAAGAGCGCTTGGGTTTATCTACAGCCTACTGTGCTGCAATCGGGCATCACCGAGTTCGACGGCGAAAATGTACTAGAGCACCATTGGAAAGGTGGTTTACAAGGCTTCAATAAGGCAAGCAATGGAAAACTAGTGGCCACAGTACAACATGTTTACACAGCACGAGATATCCATCTTCACCAACAAACTTGATTTCCAGACAATTGTAAGTATCGTAGTAGGTAGAAAGGGGCATGTGAGATTTTCTGACAGAGATGTTTCAATCTAAGTCAACTTATTTCTTGTTTGCAGATATTTTTCCTTCAAACATGATAGAGGAGCAGCCATTGGAAAGCCTTACACCGGAACATTTCAAGCATTGCATGCAGATATTTTTCCTTCAAACATGGTAGAGGAGCAGCCATTGGAAAGCCATTGGAAAGCCTTACACCGGAACATTTCAAGCATTGCATGCAGACATTGGTCAAGCAATGTTTTCTTGTGTAAAACAAGTGCAGAACTTCTTAAGGAAAAGGTTTTCTTTTATCGACACTCCTATTTGGTGCCAAAGCAGGACGGTGCTTATTAGCTTACAACCTCTCATTCCATACTTTGCCAGCATGTTCATTACATATTGTCTTCGAACTAACCAAATGCCTTTTTTTTTACCACTTCAATGCCAAGAAAGTATCTCAATTCTCCCAAGTATCTCATATCAAATTCACCACATAATGAAGCTTTCACATCAGCAATATCCTTTCTTGAATCACCTACACGATCAAGTCATCTATATAGATGACAATCACCACAATACCTTGTGTTGTCTTCTTTGCATATAGTGATGAATCTAAAGTTCCCACATGAACACCAATGCTAATGAGATACCTGCTTATCTTGTCTATCCAAGCACGTGGTGCTTGCTTCAATCCGTACAAGACCTTCTTCAACTTACATACATGTGTAGGGTATTTGGGATGCACATAGCCTTCTGGCTGCTTCATGAACACTTATTCTTGCAATTCACCATTTAGAAATGCATTCTTTACATCCATTTAACACATTTTCCAACCATTTGACACAACCAATGCAATCACAGAATTCATTGTTCCCATCTTAGCCACACAGTATCATAATCCAAGCCATGTGTCTATGCATATCCCTTTGTGTGACCAGCCTTGCTTTATGCCTTTCTATTAATCCATTTGCCTTACATCTCACTTTATACACCCTTTTGCAACTAATGACATTATTTCCACTTGGTAATGCAATCGAGTCCCATGTATCATTGTATACTAAGGTATCCATTTCTTTGTCCATTGCTTTTTCCCATACATGCTTTCCAATAGATTCTCCAAAACATGATGGTTCCACATGCTTTTTCATTGATGTCATGTATGCATAATGCATTGCATACCCATTATATGTCAATCTCTCCACTAGATACCTAATCGTTTGTGATCTTCTCAAAACCTGTAGATCACTTTGTACACCCTGTTTGTACACCCTGTGCTCTTGCACGTGGAGGAACATATATCTCTTACCTTACACCCTGTGCTCTTGCATGTGGAGATTTGAATCTTACAACCACTTTCTCATACAAAAACTTGGTTATTAACCACATGCAACACACATAAACTCTCAGCATAGAGTGAAATCTTATAGACTCAGAGCAAGAATAGATGTCGGGGTCATCCATCATTTTCCTAATTAACAAAAAACAAATTAGCATTATCTTGATCAAGCCATTTTCATTCATAAGAATGCACAAGTCTCGTACAAATCACGTGAATTAGGATTTGTATCAATGCGCTAAGTTTTCTATAACGAATATTTGTATACGTTCCAATTTGGTTCTACAGAGTTGAGTTACTTTCCAATTTCTTAAGTGACATGGTGGATTTTCTCTTAGAAGGATTGATGGTAGTAACCACAAGTCTTCTGTGTACTATCCACAAAAAACTAGATAGCATAAACAAGGTCCTATGCATTGTGCACTATGTTTACAAAGACAGTTGAGGCATCAAGGATGAATTGTGAGAATAAGCTCTCATCCACTTTATAGGCTTGCAAAACTGCCTATAAAACCTCAATTGGGACTACATCGTATAACCTAGTCTTTGGACTTTCGGACTTGATGCCATACTCTCGATTGAATTCATGATCCCAACCTCAAGGAAGGTAACATAGCAAATGGAATGAAAGCATAAGCAAGGCCCTATGTTGAAAGAATAAACAAGGTCCTATGCATTGTCCTTACAAAGAAGCTCCTATGCACTGTGTTTACAAAGACAGTTGAGGCATCAAGGATGAATTGGGAGAATAAGCTCTCATCCACTTTATGGTCTTGCAAAATTGCCTATAAAACCTCAATTGGGACTACATCATATAACCTAGTCTTTGGACTTTTGGACTTGATGCCATACTCTCGATTGAATTCATGATCCCAACCTTGAGGAGGGTAGAATAGCAAATGGAATGAGCGGACAGTGAGTTGTCTGAACGACTCATAGAGATCCAGAAACTTAATGAAGCAAGGTTATACTCAGTGTGGTGGGCATGGATGCCGAGAAAAAGAGAAGGAAAAGATGCCAATATCAAAACCAAGAGGTTCAAGGAAGGGGACCTAGTTCTACTTTATAATCTGAACAAAAATAAAAGGAATTTAAAGTTGAGAGGGATGGGTCCTTTCAGAATCTACAAACTCACAACTAGAGGGACATCACATCTAGAAATTCTTGATGGAGTACAAATGGAAGGATTCCTCAATGGGAGCAAACTTAGAAAATACTATGGGCCACTGTCTTATGAATAAATTTAAGCCATTCACAAAGGCTCAAAAAAAAGAGAAAACATGAGACTAAGATGAAGAGACGATCCCAATGGGAAGCTAAAGCTGGGGCAAAAAAAGAAAAGCAAAGGAAAGGTATCATACCTATCCACATGGCTGAAATGCATAACAATCATGAGGAGGAAGAGGTCAAACCCGTGAGGTTGTTTTAGTATTTATGTGAAAAAGGTACACGAAACAATAGTCGTGCATCGTTGAGATCTTCATGATTGATCGCAATTGTCTAGACATTGGGTGGGGGGGGGCAAGATGAGCCCGGATGGGCGTTGGAGGTGGGGAAACTGCTACACAATCATCTAGAACATCTTTATGGGTAGACGGTGGTACCTAAAGGGAAAACTCACTACCTCTCACACTTTGCAGCAAAATGGTGTTGCATAGCACAAGAATTGTGCTAATGTTGAGATGGAAAGGAGTATGCTTAATAACAGGAATCTACTTAAATCCTTTTGGACTAAGGCAGTTAACACAGGTATGTACATTCTTAACAGGAGCGCAACAATACCCCATGCATGCAAGCCTCACAGCTCGATCTTGGATGAAGTTATCGAATGGTTTACAATCCATCATGCCACTGTTTGTCCATGATCCCTCGTCCGTCCATGAGTTGTTATCCATCCTCGATCCATCCACAAGTTGTCGTAGATCCTTGATCTATCCAGTTAGAGAGGGGTGTTCTCATAAAGGGGAGGGCCATTGATGCCATCAAAGGAATAATCATCCAGAATAGGATGCTTTCCAATTATTTTAGGGAAAGCCTAGAGAGAGAAAAAGGGATTAGGGTTAGAGAGAGAGAAAATAACTTTAGGTGAAAGAAATTACCCTAGATTAATTTAGAAATTATTTAGAAGGATATTTAGAGTTTTTGGAGATAAAGAATGCATTTAGTGATGCCAATTTTCCATGGATTATAGCAGATGTGGCTGATTTTTCTTATTGCAAAAGCCAACCTTATCCATGTCCCTAAACACTAAGCTCTTCGATGATTTGCTTGGGTTGGTGATCCTTAAATTCATGAGAAAGTCTCTCCTTATATGAGCCTTGCAAAGGAGTAGCACGTTGGCATGTTGGTGAGGTGCTTAGATTTCCTCGTGAACAAAAAAAACATAGCCAAACTTGCTTTGTTGGATATAGGAGCAGGAAAAAACTTAGTTATATGAGACTTGGGTCTCATATGGGAAACCTGCCCTTGATCCGACCAAAGCTTTGGTACAAATAGTCTCAAGTTTTTATAATGAATGTAAAGGGATGTGAAAGATTAAGTTCCACATCAATTTTTCTCCCATTGGTGGAAGGTAGTTTTTATGTATAATACTTAAAGAGATCATCCTTGGAAGGGGATGGATTGTTAAACATGACTGCAACATTGATTGGACCATGAGGACAACCACAATCAAGTTAGCACAAAAGAGTTGGGATAGAGATCTCTACTGATATACAAAAGTTACTAACATTACTACAAGTAGGTCCCATTCAGCCGGTAAGCGCAATTATTCATAAACTCAAAGCCTCTAATCAACCCCCATCACATCCTTAAAACCAAAAGTAAAGGAGTTAAAATCCCAACCAAAGGATGAAATCTTCTTTAAAAATCAAGGAGGCACCATAAAAGAAACCAAATGCTAGCAACCAATACGTCCAATCCTGCTACCTCGGTTTCTCAAAAAGTCCCAATGAACCAGGATGAAGCAAATGTGGGTATCGAAGACACCAAGGAAACCTAATTATGAGCCAACCAAATAGCTAAAGCCCAAGAAAAAAAACCCTAAACAGGTGTGGATTCCAAAGGAGAGTATCCCTAAAATGCCGACAAAAATTGATGACAAGCTGATGTGGATCCCTAAGCAGAGAAGAAATAGAAAGCCATATAGTGATCCAACCACACAAGGATGGGTGACCATGTAAATATCACTAATAGCCCAAGGATACTCCTAAGGAAGAAGCCAAATAAGGGTGCCAAAAAGGGCGTTGGGAAGAGCAAACAATATCTTCCTTTATAGCATCTAAATCACTGAAAACATACAGCACGGGACATCTAGCAACCCTACAGTTATCCCTTGAGCCTCTGCTCATTCAGTCAACCGCCTGAACTTTCTCAATCTAAATCAGTTGTCTCACCTAAATGTCCTCCTAGGTTAGATCTAACTCTGAACAAGTCTGATCTTTAACTCCTCAGCTAACTCCTTTGACCTTCTACTGACCTGAATTGACCCGAACTCTCTCAGTTCAGCTGCTCTACTAACTGTTTTTTGATTGAGCTAACTGTTTGCTGACCTCTATCAAATCCTTGTCCTCTAGAATCACAGACTTTCTTCCAGGACCATCAACTCTCTCAAATCCTTTGGTCCAGAACTCTATTGAATCTGTCACCCCACACCACTTCTAACTATCAGCTGACTCCTACCTGACTCAGAACTCTCCACTCTTGTTTCCTCTAACACTTTTACAAACCCCTAGACACCTAAGAATCAACAATGATCTAGCCTTGCAACTCCTAATCTGACAGCACCTGACTCCCTCTAACTCTGTTAAATACTCTCCAGCATTAAAACTATGTGATTGGCCCTCACAGACCTCTGACTATCAGACCTGACTCAAAATAGCTTCCTCTCAACCCAGAAAGACTAGTTTGACCCTTCAAGTGACTGACCCTGATGTTTAGCTAACCCTACAACCACCTCTGGAGGTTTTCTTCTTCAAACAGAAACCAACAGTTGAGCGAAACCCTGGGTAGCACCAAGTTCTAAGAGAGGTGCAAACATAGATCCCTGGGCTTACCTGTGCAACCTAGCTGTCTTTCTCACTCTTTACAAGGTGGGATTAAAAGATGCAACCCTCCTAGAGCGAGGAAAGAAAAGTTAACAAAATCATCATCACGCTCAAGAATCTTGCATCAACAAATCACACCAAAACAGGTATGGGTGCCCAAAAAGCAAGATAAGGGAAAAGCTAAGATAGAGCACACACGGACTAAAGAAGAGCAAGAGCAAGAGCAGCTTCAGAAGCAAATCCAAGAACTACCCTCTTCTTCTCAGCCTTTGCATGATGGAATCCCAACTTCCCTATAATTCGATGAAGTCTCTGATGATGAGCACAGTAGTGTGAAGATTGTCCCAGCACAAGATGGCTTAAAAACCAACAACGTCTCATTCTTAATCTAGGTGGAAGCCAAGCTCATCAAAATGATGCAGAGCCCCTCAACTCGAGTAACAAAATGCATCCATTACGGGCACTTGGTGTGCAGACACTTACCATTGTAGGTAATCCAAAAATCTTTACAAGGTGGGACTCGTGATTTTCCCAAGTTTCCTAACATCTGGAGGCCTTTAGAAACGAGTCCTAATGGGAAGGGAGGGATTGCGATTATTTTGCAAGAAGGCGAATGTGAAAAGCCTCCCAAGGCTTACAAAAACCCTACCACCTATGTGGCCCTAGTGCATCCTTGATTTACCTATGTGGGTGGAGGACGAGAAAGGGTGGTGCATGAGAGGTAAAAGTCACATGATATTGGAGCGTTCTAGTGGACTGCACAAACAATAACTCCCCATATCCCAAAGAGCATAAACCACAGCCCATGTACAAAACGGTGAAGGGCCTCCCACTACGGTCGTGCGCGAACGCTCCATGGATCCATGCTATACCTAGAACGATGATTGTGTAGATGTTGGGAAGCATAAGGCTTTGAAAGGGGTCTAAGGGCTCACATGGAGGCCGTAGAATATTATGGTCGATAGCATGGTACATAGATTATAACACATCGTGATTTGATCTCACCACCACACGCAGTCATCAGTGATAGCAATGTCATGATATGCTCGAGCTCGCCATTAATGTTGCATATGAGAGGAGGAGGCGGAGGTGTGGTGCGCGAGGAAATTGGTTGTATTTGAAGCCCTAGCCTATGACACGCAATTTAATCATCATAAGGTGCGGAGATAGAGGGGTGAAAAACCCACATAGCAACATTGCCAGCTTAAGCGTCACATTTATGGGCTCGACGGGGGACTTCTCATCTAGCACGACTATACTTGAACAGGATCTGTTCTATAGTTCGTACATCTTGCCTGAGCATTCCTGCTCTGACAAGTCGCACAGCCCGGAAGACGAAAGGAGGCTCAGCCGCCAGAGCGTGAATAACTTGCCAGGGCTGCTGGGTGTCCCCGCCCTCCGCCCTGCGCCTTGATGACCGTCCCGCCGTGCTCATTCCGCCGGTGGTGAAGGCTGCTGAGCGATCTGACGGGTGTTTTCCCCACCCGCCATTTTTGGCATATATATATATTTTGCAAAGCCCAACAACAACTGCTTCGCTTCTTCCCCGTCGTGTGTCTGGGCGGCATCCCACCACCGTTTCTCTTTGGCTGCTGGCCAGCCAGCCAGCCTCTCACACTTACCCGCCGACCTTCATTCGGAACGTGCCCCTTCATGTCATTCCAGTGTGGTTAACCACCACCACTAAGCTCCTTCACTCCTCCCAAACACATTTATAGACACTATTGCACTACATAAATCCCCTTTCTTATACCTCAACCTCCTAAGCTCATTTAGACATGTTGACCAAAGCGGTTCAGACAATTGTATCACACTCATCATTGGCGAGGTGGCCTCCTCAACCCATGGGAGGAGTCCTCCCTATCTCCATGTGTTAAGTACATATATTAGTAAATACAAAATATGCATAACTAATTCCAAGAAAATATTGGTGACCAAGAAATGGACCTAATCCTCAGAGTCTTCGGGTGTGGGAAAGGCTCATAGTTCTGGTTCTCATCTTTACCCTGTTGTTGCAACGTTTAGACATGTTGTATCACACTCATCATTGCGAGGCGGCCTCAACCCATGGGATAATTCTGCCCTGTCCACACAGGTTATCTTCAAGGGTTGGTTTTCTTTGTGTATATAAATGCGATTGGTCTCCCAATAATGAACCAACCTTGCTTCCCTCATGTAAGGCCTTTTGAGGATCATTGTGTATGACCATCTCCTCTCTAAAAGTCTACACCATAAATGTGTAGTGGAAGCCTAGTCCAAAAGTCTTGATTTTTGCATCTTGCAAGATGCCAATGGAATTGGTCATGTTCCTCAAAAGGAGCTGGCTAAATGCGTAAGGGACATACACTGTTCCTTCCCTAGGAGGTGGTGCCTGTGTGATGGGGATGAGATAAAGTCCTCATTCCACCGATCGCCTCAGAGAAAATGTTGCATTGGCTATGGTGAGCCATGGAAGGCCATTTTTCACCTCCCACTAAGTCCTCCCTCAATGTATCTAGCAATGTGGGGCTTGCTTGGATTGGTTCTAGAGGTAGAGGGCTTCGAAACTTGTTCTATCTATGACCTCTTGAGAATGGTTATGGGTCTGTCTGACACCTTGGGAAAACTCTAAGATCCCTTTACTAGTTCTATGATTGGCTTTGGGATAGGGTCTAGGAAGATATCCTCAAGTGGGATTAGTGCTTTGTATTGAACCACCTGCTCTAGCACTAGCTCTAGTTTAGTGTCACGTACCTTCCTTTTACAAGCTCCTTGGCTTGTTTCATCCTCACTTTCTCCAACAAGGGGTTGGGGTAATCCTTGAGTTCCATTAGAAGGTTTTCATAGTTTATGGGTTTTTTTTCTGCTTGGAAAGAGTGGGTTTCAGGGAGATGACCTCTGAGTTTTCATAGTTTATGGGTTTCTTTTCCGCTTGGGAAGAGTGGCGTTTGAGGGAGGTGACCTCTGAGTTCTCATCCGAATCACTTTTAATCTCTCTCCTCCCATCTCTTTCTCTACCCTCTCTCTATCTCTCTCCATCCTCTCTCTCTCTCTCCCTCTCTCGTCTCATCTTTCTCTCTCCCCTCGGTCACATCATCTCTCTCTCTCTCTCTCTCTCTCTCTCTCTCTCTCTCTCACCTCATCTCCCATCCTGCCTCCCTCCCTCCGTGTTGTTAATATTTCCGGTCATTAGGAGGCATTTGAACATATTTTGGGCCTTTTACTAATGAAAGTAATTAGCAACGGACCAATAGGAATAGAGGATTGTGCACATCTGGTCTCCTTTGAATATAGGGAGGGAGACTAGGCTATAGGGAGGGGGACTAGGCTTTCAGTACTAATAATTACACTTGTCCCTTTAAAAAAGTAGGGGGTTTAGGGTAGGTATGGTCCCACCATTTTTTGTGGCTCAAAAAATGCTTCAAATTTTCGAGATCCCCCCAAAACTCACATTTTCCCCCAAAAACCCATCTCAAATTTCATTGTAATCAAAAATTTCATTTTCAAGTCCGCTTTCCCTCTTGAACGTCCAAATTAAACTCTTTCTCCCTTTCTCTTCCATCTCTATCTCATTTGCCCAACCCTAATGAAACCATCAAAGCCCTAATCTTTCTTCTCCATCTTAATCTCCCTCCCTTCTCGGAGCTCCATCTCTTTCATCTTCAAGGCTCCCATAAAACCCTAGTCTGTACATCTCTTTCCTTTTTACTCTAAACATAACCTTTCTACTCCAGCTTCCAAGCAGATATGGCCGCACCAAGAAGACCAAAAAACGAGATTGAGGAGATATCCTTGCACAACAAGAAGGACGATGATGGTGCTTGGGTGGGAGAGGCATTTCGTAAGAGCGCTTGGGTTTATCTACAGCCTACTGTGCTGCAATCGGCCTCACCGAGTTCGACGGTGAAAATGTACTAGAGCACCATTGGAAAGGTCATTTACAAGGCTTCAAGAAGGCAAGCAACGAAAAACTGATGGCCATGGTACAACATGTTTACACAGCACGAGATATCCATCTTCACCAACAAACTCGATTTCCAGACAATTGTAAGTATCGCAATAGGTAGAAAGGGGCATGTGAGATTTTCTGATAGAGATGTTTCAATCTAAGTCAACTTATTTCTTGTTTGCAGATATTTTTCCTTCAAACATGGTAGAGGAGCAGCCATTGGAAAGCCTTACACCGGAACATTTGAAGCATTGCATGCAGACATTGGTCAGGCAATGTTTTCTTGTGTAAAACAAGTGCAGAACTTCTTAAGGAAAAGGTTTTCTTTTATCGACACTCCTATCTGGTGCCAACGCAGGACGGTGCTTATTAGCTTACAACCTCTCATTCCATACTTTGCCAGCATGTTCATTGCATATTGTCTTTGAACTAACCAAATGCCTTTTTTTTAACCACTTCAATGCCAAGAAAGTATCTCAATTCTCCCAAGTATTTCATATCAAATTCACCACATAATGAAGCTTTCACATTAGCAATATCCTTTCTTGAATCACCTACACGATCAAGTCATCTATATAGATGACAGTCACCACAATACCTTGTGTTGTCTCCTTTGCATATAGTGATGAATCTAAAGTTCCCACATGAACACCAATGCTAATGAGATACCTGCTTATCTTGTCTATCCAAGCACGTGGTGCTTGCTTCAATCCGTACAAGACCTTCTTCAACTTACATACATGTGTAGGGTATTTGGGATGCACATAGCCTTCTGGCTGCTTCATGAACACTTATTCTTGCAATTCACCATTTAGAAATGCATTCTTTACATCCATTTAACACATTTTCCAACCATTTGACACAACCAATGCAATCACAGAATTCATTGTTCCCATCTTAGCCACACGGTATCATAATCCAAGCCATGTGTCTATGCATATCCCTTTGTGTGACCAGCCTTGCTTTATGCCTTTCTATTAATCCATTTGCCTTACATCTCACTTTATACACCCTTTTGCAACTAATGACATTATTTCCACTTGGTAATGCAATCGAGTCCCATGTATCATTGTATACTAAGGTATCCATTTCTTTGTCCATTGCTTTTTCCCATACATGCTTTCCAATAGATTCTCCAAAACATGATGGTTCCACATGCTTTATCATTGATGTCATGTATGCATAATGCATTGCATACCCATTATATGTCAATCTCTCCACTAGATACCTAATCGTTTGTGATCTTCTCAAAACCTGTAGATCACTTTGTACACCCTGTGCTCTTGCATGTGGAGGAACATATCTCTCTTACCTTACACCCTGTGCTCTTGCATGTGCAGGAACATATCTCTCTTATGGTACAAGTGCTATGATTTTCCTAGTGCAAGATCTTTGCAAGTCATTTCAATAAGTACAGATCAATGTAGGATGCAAATGATGTGATACGGAACTGAACTCAAGTAGGTGCTGCTCTACAAGAAGAGAATCAGCCACCATGGAAGCTTGGGCATAAGCTTCGAGAAGACAAGATGTTATATCATCATAAAAGGGTAAAAGGTATCAAAAGGGTACAATATCCTAGAGCTGGTGCATTTTATGCCCCTATATTCCCTACACAACGTATGTGCAAATGCCCCTAAGCCCCCATGTGCCTAGGCCCATCCCCCATATGTATGTGCACACTAGAATCCTTTCATTACATATGGCAAGTGTGGTGCCTTCATATATAGGTAGCCAAGTGTAGTGCTTTTTTAAAGTAGATTATGAGGGATGAGGCCCAAAATGGGATTCAAATTTAAGGCCTATCTCTATGGTATCCTTTCCTCTCCCATCCGAAGGATGGGTTTTGGACTAGTGTTGACAAAATGAGAGCCATTGGGAGATTTGAATCTTACAACCACTTTCTCATACAAAAACTTGGTTATTAACCACATGCAACACACATCAACTCTCAGCATAGAGTGAAATCTTATAGACTCAGAGCAAGAATAGATGTCGGGGTCATCCATCATTTTCCTAATTAACAAAAAACAAATTAGCATTATCTTGATCAAGCCATTTTCTTTCATAAGAATGCACAAGTCTCGTACAAATCACGTGAATTAGGATTTGTATCAATGCGCTAAGTTTTCTATAACGAATATTTGTATACGTTCCAATTTGGTTCTACACAGTTGAGTTACTTTCCAATTTCTTAAGTGACATGGTGGATTTTCTCTTAGAAGGATTGATGGTAGTAACCACAAAGGATTTTCTCTTAGAAGGATTGATGGTAGTAACCACAAGTCTTCTGTGTACTATCCACAAAAAACTAGATAGCATAAACAAGGTCCTATGCATTGTGCTTACAAAGATAAGTTCCTATGCACTATGTTTACAAAGATAGTTGAGGCATCAAGGATGAATTGTGAGAATAAGCTCTCATCCACTTTATGGGCTTGCAAAACTACCTATAAAACCTCAATTGGGACTACATCGTATAACCTAGTCTTTGGACTTTCGGACTTGATGCCGTACTCTCGATTGAATTCATGATCCCAACCTCAAGGAAGGTAACACAGCAAATGGAATGAAAGCATAAGCAAGACCCTATGTTGAAAGAATAAACAAGGTCCTATGCATTGTCCTTACAAAGAAGCTCCTATGCACTGTGTTTACAAAGACAGTTGAGGCATCAAGGATGAATTTGGAGAATAAGCTCTCATTCACTTTATGGTCTTGCAAAATTGCCTATAAAACCTCAATCGGGACTACATCATATAACCTAGTCTTTGGACTTTTGGACTTGATGCCATACTCTCGAATTGCCTATAAAACCTCAATTGGGACTACATCATATAACCTAGTCTTTGGACTTTTGGACTTGATGCCATACTCTCGATTGAATTCATGATCCCAACCTTGAGGAGGGTAGAATAGCAAATGGAATGAGCGGACAGTGAGTTGTCTAAACGACTCATAGAGATCCAGAAACTTAATGAAGCAAGGTTATACTTAGTGTGGTGGGCATGGATGCCGAGAAAAAGAGAAGGAAAAGATGCCAATATCAAAACCAAGAGGTTCAAGGAAGGGGACCTAGTTCTACTTTATAACCTGAACAAAAATAAAAGGAATTTAAAGTTGAGAGGGATGGGTCCTTTCAGAATCTACAAACTCACAACTAGAGGGACATCACATCTAGAAATTCTTGATGGAGTACAAATGGAAGGATTCCTCAATGGGAGCAAACTTAGAAAATACTATGGGCCACTGTCTTATGAATAAATTTAAGCCATTCACAAAGGCTCAAAAAAAAGAGAAAACATGAGACTAAGATGAAGAGACAATCCCAACGGGAAGCTAAAGCTGGGGCAAAAAAAGAAAAGCAAAGGAAAGGTATTATACCTATCCACATGGCTGAAATGCATAACAATCATGAGGAGGAAGAGGTCAAACCCGTGAGGTTGTTTTAGTATTTATGTGAAAAAGGTACACGAAACAATAGTCGTGCATCATTGAGATCTGCATGATTGATCACAATTGTCTAGACATTGGGGGGGGGCCAGATGAGCCTGGATGGGCGTTGGAGGTGGGGAAACTGCTACACAATCATCTAGAACATCTTTATGGGTAGACGGTGGTACCTAAAGGGAAAACTCACTACCTCTCACACTTTGCAGCAAAATGGTGTTGCATAGCACAAGAATTGTGCTAATGTTGAGATGGAAAGGAGTATGCTTAATAACAGGAATCTACTTAAATCCTTTTGGACTAAGGCAGTTAACACAGGTATGTACATTCTTAACAGGAGTGCAACAATACCCCATGCTTGCAAGCCTCACAGCTCGATCTTGGATGAAGTTATCGAATGGTTTACAATCCATCATGCCACTGTTCGTCCATGATCCCTCGTCCGTCCATGAGTTGTTATCCATCCTCGATCCATCCACAAGTTGTCGTACATCCTTTATCTATCCAGTTAGAGAGGGGTGTTCATTGATGCCATCAAAGGAATAATCATCCAGAATAGGATGCTTTCCAATTATTTTAGGGAAAGCCTAGAGAGAGAAAAAGGGATTAGGGTTATAGAGAGGGAAAATAACTTTAGGTAAAAGAAAATACCCTAGATTAATTTAGAAATTATTTAGAAGGATTTTTCTAATTGCAAAAGCCAACCTTATCCATGTCCCTAAACACTAAGCTCTTCGATGATTTTCTTGGGTTGGTGATCCTTAAATTCATGAGAAAGTCTCTCCTTATATGAGCCTTGCAAAGGAGTAGCACGTTGGCATGTTGGTGAGGTGCTTAGATTTCCTCGTGAACAAAAAAAACATAGCCAAACTTGCTTTGTTGGATATAGGAGCAGGAAAAAACTTAGTTATATGAGACTTGGGTCTCCTTGATCCGACCAAAGCTTTGGTACAAATAGTCTCAAGTTTTTATAATGAATGTAAAGGGATGTGAAAGATTAAGTTCCACATCAATTTTTATCCCATTGGTGGAAGGTAGTTTTTATGTATAATACTTAAAGAGATCATCCTTGGAAGGGGATGGATTGTTAAACATGACTGCAACATTGATTGGACCATGAGGACAACCACAATCAAGTTAGCACAAAAGAGTTGGGATAGAGATCTCTACTGATATACAAAAGTTACTAACATTACTACAAGTAGGTCCCATTCAGCCGGTAAGTGCAATTATTCATAAACTCAAAGCCTCTAATCAACCCCCATCACATCCTTAAAACCAAAAGTAAAGGAGTTAAAATCCCAACCAAAGGATGAAATCTTCTTTAAAAATCAAGGAGGCACCATAAAAGAAACCAAATGCTAGCAACCAATACCTCCAATCATGCTACCTCGGTTTCTCAAAAAGTCCCAATGAACCAGGATGAAGCAAATGTGGGTATCGAAGACACCAAGGAAACCTAATTATGAGCCAACCAAATAGCTAAAGCCCAAGAAAGAAAACCCTAAACAGGTGTGGATTCCAAAGGAGAGTATCCCTAAAATGCCGACAAAAGTTGATGACAAGCTGATGTGGATCCCTAAGCAGAGAAGAAATAGAAAGCCATATAGTGATCCAACCACACAAGGATGGGTGACCATTTAAATATCACTAATAGCCCAAGGATACTCCTAAGGAAGAAGCCAAATAAGGGTGCCAAAAAGGGCGTTGGGAAGAGCAAACAATATCTTCCTTTATAGCATCTAAATCACTGAAAGGGGATTGAGGTAAAAGCTTATTCATTATTCAGGCTGAGGAGGACTCTTATACAGTTGCTGCACAGGAGGTGTGGAGGCACGTGGAGGAGCGGCGGGGCCCGAGCAGCACAGAAACATGTGGAGTGAGCGCAGTTGCAGAGCCAACTGCTCAGGCAGCATGGACGTGGGTGTTTTTTTTTGCAAGGCGTGCAGGTGGTGCAGCGTGCAAGTGGTAAGGAGGTGTGGCGGGGCCCCAATGATGCAAGACATGCAAAGGGCGGGAGGCCGGCATAGTTGGTAGGCATAGAGGTGGCGTGGAAGCACGTTGGCGAGTGATGGGTGGGGTCATGGAGTAGGTGGGGGAGTGGAGCTCATGTCACGGTGCACAACATGCAGGAGAGGTGGCCACAGGGCGTAGGTGATAGTTGGACCGGACGTGAAGGTGCACAGGTGGGGTAGGTACACAGGAGGCAGGCAGGGGAAATGGACGTTTTTGTTTTTGTTTTCTATTCTTTTTGTTTAAGAGGAAAAAGAAAAGATAAAAGAAAAAATATATGTGGATATATGTAAATGTATAAAGCAGTACTACACACACACACACACACACACACACACACACACACACACACACACACACACACACACACACACATGGAAAAATAAGAGATTAGGGAAGAGAAGAAATAAGCAATAAAAATAACAAAAATTAATATTAAAATGCAAGAAAATACTAACTTTTAGAGATTAAGCTTTTTTTTGGGGGAGGGGAGTTTTCAAAAATTATCAACTTTCAGGAACCCCTCCTACTTTAGTGATTTCGCAAATTGTGGCCATGATTAAAGCTTGGCTTAATCCATGAACTAATTGGCATGTTAGTCACCAAAATTAAGCACCTATTTACTCCCAATTAGATGATCCTTTGGGGTGGTAGATTAATTGGGTAGCTTAGTGACTAGATTACTAAAGCCTATGTGTGATTAGTCAAACTCACCACTCTTTTTTGGTCTCTAATTCTCCTAATTTGAAGAGGGAAATTGGGGCTTTAAGAGTGATTTATGCCTAATGTGCATAGATTAGGGTTTGAAGTGATGATTTTATGATAAATTGCACTATGACCAGCCCCTTTGACACTCTAATAAATTCTAATCAATTCCCATCTCACAAATTGAGTCCAATTATGTGTTTTTTGGATTCTTTCAAGTTTACTAATGATCTACTAATAAAAAACTAGAAATTAAGGATTAATTAGCAAAAATTAAGCGATTTATGGAGGTTTTGTGTAATGTTTTTCATTCCTAATGACCTTATGCACTTGCTACATAAGATTATACAACTAAAACAAACAAAAAACATCATATTAATGCAAGTAAAACAAATAAAAAACACCAAATTAATGCAAAAAACACAGATTTCTCTCTCTTTTCAAGCATAAACCCTCTTCCTAAATGCTATTTTTCTTACAAATTCTCTACTCTAATGCAATACAAATTAACCCAAATAAAAAACACATGTATGAACAACATCAAAATAACTTTCAATTCTCTAATACCATTGGTTTTCAAAGTGTGATCTCCTAATCAACAATGGGAAATATTAGGTGTCTCCAATGCTTGGAATGGACGGAAATTGAGGCTAATCCCTAAGGTTATTCCGTGGTAGTGGCACCAAATGTGTTAATTAGAAGCACTCACCTTGTCTTCCATTGAGTAACTTGTCATCGTATAGGGAACTTTGCCAAAGAACTATAGGTGGTGCCACAAAGAAGGTCACATAGCACCGAATTGTCCGGAGCGTATCAAGAATTCAACACCAGCAGCAGCAGCAGCTCGAGTCAATATGATTGAAGAACGACAATGAAGAAGAATCATTCAAGCAAGAGGGTAATTCTGATCCAGACTACTCAGAACAAGAAGGTAAACCTCATGTTCATTCTTTGCTTAAAATAAAAGGAACAATAAATGGACATGAAGTTCTTATTTTACATGATGATGGTAGTACACATGATTTCATTTCTGAAAAGGTACTTAGAGCATTAAATCTTCATTCTTCACCTACGAACTATAAAGTCAAAGCAGCATTTACTGGAACAACGTATAATTGCATGCAAGAGTTGAAAGATTTGGATTTATGCATCAAGCGCTTAACAGAAAAGAGGGATTTCTTAGTTGCACCTTTACAAGGGGTAGATATAATTTTGGGTATGCCTTGGAGACACAAGTACAATCCTATTATAGACTATGAAACTCATAGCATTGCTCTTAGAAAGGACAATGAAAATATTATCCTCCAGTGTCAAGTCAAAGAAGAAATGAGTCCTTTGTTGAGTCACACTCAAGCAAAGAGAGCTCTAAGAAAAAGAGACAAGACTTATATGGTATGGGTTAACCAGCTTGATGCTGAGTCTGACACATCTAAAAGTCCAAAGTTTGATCTTTTTATCTCCAAATTTAGTGACTGTTTTATGGAAGATCTACCTCCAGGATTACCTAAGTCTAGGCCCGAGGATCATAGTATTGACTTATTGCCTGGAAATTCTCCGCCTTGTAAAGCTCCCTATAGAGTCAACAATTTAGAGCAAAAAGAAATCCAAAACCAAATAGAAGACTTGCTAGAGAGAGGCCTTATTCGACCTAGTAGTTCACCTTTTGGAGCTCCAGTACTTCTTGTTAAGAAGAAGAACGGAACTTACCGAATGTGTGTAGACTACCGTGCATTGAATAAAATTACTGTCAAGAACAGATATCCTATTCTTAGGGTAGATGATCTTCTCGACAAGCTTAGAGGATCAAAGGTCTTTAGCAAGATTGACCTAAAGTCTGGGTATCATCAAGTTCGTATGGCTCAATCTGACATTTTCAAGACAGCTTTTAGAACCCAAACTGGTGATTATGAGTTTTTGGTTATGCCATTTGGTTTGACCAATGTTCCAGCTACTTTCAGCCGTATGATGAATCGCATATTCCTTAAGTTTCAAAGTTTTGTTATAATGTTCTCTGATGACATTCTTGTTTTCAGCAAGGATCGACAAGAGCATGAACAACACTTGGAACAAGTGTTCAACCTTTTGAGAGAAAATGAATTGTATGTCAATCCTGAAAAGAGTTCTTTTTTTCAAGAAGAGATTGAATACTTAGGTCATATAGTGTCGGCTGAAGGGATTTGTGTAGATCCTAAGAAAATTGAGTGTATTGCTTCTTGGCC
Source organism: Cibotium barometz (assembly GCF_041138505.1). Taxonomy (NCBI): domain Eukaryota; kingdom Viridiplantae; phylum Streptophyta; class Polypodiopsida; order Cyatheales; family Cibotiaceae; genus Cibotium; species Cibotium barometz. Next base: position 23,124,493 of record NC_141090.1, read on the forward strand.
TACGCCTAGAAACATACATGATCTTAGATCTTTTCTTGGCCTATGTAGTTATTATAGGAAGTTTGCAAGAATTTTTCTTGTATTGCTCATCCTTTGACTGAACTCCTTAAGAAAGCTACAAATTTCAATTGGACTGAAAAGCAAGATAAATCTTTTGCAACACTCAAGAATGCTTTAACACAAGCACCAGTTCTAACACAACCTGATTTTCAAAGACCATTCTTTATAGTAGTGTCTGATGCTAGTGGCAAAGGATTTGGAGCTGTTCTTATGCAAGACAACCATCCTATTGCTTATCAAAGTAGAAAGCTTAAGCCTGTAGAGAAAAATTATAGCACATATGACAAGGAATTAGCAGCAGTAGTGCATGCTTTGAAAATCTGGAAGCATTACCTAATGGGTTCTGAATTTCTTTTCAAGACGGATCAACAAAGCATTAGGCATTTGCTTTCGCAACCCCTTATTTCAGATAGGCACATCAAATGAGCATCTTTCATTCAAAGTTTTCAACCTATGATTCAATACCAACCTGGAAAAGAAAATATTGTTGCCGATGCTTTGAGTCGAAGACCAAATATCAACAACATTTCCATTATTGAAAGTGAACCATTTGTACTTATGAAAGAAACTTATGAAGTTGATCCAGATTTTTCTGAAATATGGATCAAATTGCATGAAAACAATTGGACGCCTCAAGGAAGTTATTCTCATAATAATGGCTATCTTTTCTTTGAGAAAAGATTGTGTGTTACTCAACCTTATAGACAACTTGTCTTGGAAGAGATGCACCAACCACCATTTGTGGGACATAGAGGAGTTTTCGCAACACTTCAAGTAGTTTCTCGAGAATTATTTTGGCCTCATTTGAAGAATGATGTAGCTAAATTTGTAGCTGAATGTAACATTTGCCAAACAATTAAAAGCTACAAAGGCAAAGCTTTGGGATTGCTTATGCCTCTACCCATTCCAGATAGACCATGGGAACAAGTGTCTATGGACTTCATTACTGGCTTACTGGCTTTCCTACTACTTCCAGTCATCATGACATGATTCGGACAATAGTGGACAGGTTTAGTAAGCAAGCCTATTTCATTCCATGTAAAAAGACACTAACTTCTCAGCAAGCCGCGAACATATTTGTCAAGCAAATCTTTGTTCATCATCATGGACTACCCAAAGTGATAGTTTCTGATAGAGACTCTAAATTTTGTAGTCACTTTTGGGTTGCTCTTTTCTCAAACTTAGGCACTAAGTTAGATTTTTCCACGGCTTTCCATCTGGAATCGAATGGATAGACCGAAGTCACAAATAGCACTATCTTAGATATGCTTAGAGCCTATGTTTCCCAGCAACCTAGTGCATGGGATAAGTACATACACCTACTCTAATTTGCTTATAATAATACTCCTCATACTGCTACTGGTCGAGCACCATTTGAGATTATCTATGGTAGAGCTTTGCCTATTCCGGCTACTAGACTCTCCCATAAGATTGAAGCTGCTGACCAATATATTAGAGACTTTGATCGCATTTTATCTGAAGTGCGTGATTGTATTGCAAGAGCTCAAGAGAAGTATACAACTCAAGCAAATAGGAAGTGTAAAGATTTTTCATTTCAAGAAGGTGATTATGTACTTTTGAGAATTGAAAAACGTCGATTAAAGAGTGTGGAAAAATTCCCTGCAGTGAAGCTAGCGCCTAGATATTATGGGCCATTTAAAATCCTTCAAAAGATTAATGATGTGGCCTATAGACTAGAGCTTCCATCTAACTGGAATATCCACACTTCTTTTCATATCCATCTCTTAGAACCTTTTCGAGGAACACTTCCTACTCACCCAACATATGAGGAACCACCTCTTATATTGAAGGAGAGGAAGAAGTACTAGTTCCTGATGCTATCATTGACCAAGAGATAACAACAACAAGAACAGGTAATCAATACTTCAAGTATCTTTTTACTTTCAAGAATCATCCTCAAGAAGATGCTAAATGGATGCCTGAGAAATTTTTCCGAGTTTACCCTGAAATTCTTTATTCTTTTCAAACCCAGCAAATCTGCAATTGAGGACAATTGCAAACTCAAGCAAGAGGGATGTCATGAGAATATATTTTAAGTCCTCTAGAAAAATATTATTTATCCCCTCTTGAGTAATTTGGGGATGCCTGGGTTACTCTTGCGTCATGCCGGCTAGGTTAATATCGTGGGTGACACCACTATAAATATTAATACGTGTAGTATATGACGTATGTTTGAGGCCATCTATGATTATTTCAGTTAGATTTGTATGGCAGGGTGATTCCTGGGGTACTTACGCCTCGTAGTCATGAGTTGTGCCTGTTTAATATTTGTGGGATTAATTTAATAATTAATTGGGCTTATATTTTTAGGTGATGAAGACTATGGGAATTGAAGAGTTTACTTTGGAAGAAATGTCTTGGTTCATCACATTTCATTTTTGGCAAGCATAGTAGCTTGCAACCTTAGCAAATGATTAAACCATTTTGATCTTTAGGAAAGATACATTTATTTATGTGGAATTTATTAAAGCCTATGTGGCTTTACCCTAGTCCCAATATTTGACACACTATGTTTGTAAAAGAAGAGTGCCGTGCTCTCTAAAAAGCACATCTTGTATATTTTGGGGGCTATGGCCTAATTTTAGTGGAAAAGAAAGCTAATAAAGAAATACTCTTGTGTGGGGAGAGGCCATGCACAAGAGGGAGAAAGATTGCACCCAACATGGTCTATTGAGCTAAGTATTTTAATCTTGTTAAGTGTTTGAATTTCAATTGATTTGATTTAGTTGAAGCTTGCAAAGCATTGGTTTTTATGGTTGAATCAATTCTTGTGAATTCTCTACTCTTCCACAATCTATCCTAGAATAAGATTCTGGTTGCACTGTTTATAGGTTTACATCAAAACAAAGAACAACTTTTGGCAAGTGTTTGGCATGTAATGAGTTCTTATGATGTTTATATGCAACGTGGAGGATGTATGGATGTCAACATATATGGCCTACACTTGATCATTTCTTAGTGATTTGAAGGATTTGAAGGCTTGCAAAACTTGTCATAACAGGGCATAATGGACTGTTCATACATAGTCGAGATCAAATGCTACTTGGGTGAATTTTTATGCAAAGTGTGAGCTCATTGGAGTGTTTCAAAAAGTGGAAGACTGTTTTGGATACGTTTCTCAGATTTTGTGAGTGGCGCCAAGTTGTTTTCAGCTTATGCAAACAATGGTTTTGAGTCCTAGATTTTGTCTCCATAAAAATTTTGGAATGTGTGGACATCATTGGTAATAACGAAGTATATGTATGTATGTGTGTTTGAGTTGATTAGAGCAAAATGAGTGACAGTCCAGACAATATTGTAGGTGAAAAACTTGATATACACAACTTCCAGATTTGGAAGTACCACATGACAAACTTCCTTGAAGGCAAAGGACTATGGAACTTGGTGAGATGACAGGTGAGGAGACAGAGCCAAGGGTTCTCCCAATGAATACAACACCCGCCCAGCTTACAGCACATATGAATTGGACAGAGAGGGCCTTCAAAGTGTCGTATTATTTCTCCATTTGTGTGACAAATACCACGTTATGCCATATTCAAGACACATATAATCCCAACGATGCATGGGATACATTAGTGAAGCTGTATGATACAACTACATAACCAAAGAAGATGCAATTGAAGCAAAAGATACATGGTGTGGTTGGAGTATAAATGATTATGTACAGGAGATCAAAGAATGTGCTGATGCACTTGACTGAGTTGCCATTACATTGAATGGTTTGGGAAAGGATTACGAAGAATTTGAAACCTCTATCAGGGTTAGAGGTGGAGACTCCCTAGATTTTGATGAGCTGATTTCATTCCTTATTGTGCCTCATCTAGGGCATGCAAGGGATTCTACACTCATAGAGGTGCTAGAGGCAAGAAAGAGCTAGTCCAAGAGGACGTACAGGTGGACGTGGTTGGCATGATAGGCCACCACAATAACAATAGGATTCACAGCCATCATTTGGTGCATGTGGTGGTAGAGGTTTTTACCCCATGCTAGAGGGAGGTTTGGATCTCATGGTAGAGGTCGTTGGCAACCACAACAACAAAATATGCATGACATTAAGTGCCATTATTGTGGCAAACTTGCACACACGGCTAGAGATTACTACAAAAAGAAAAATGATATTCATGGTCGTAGAGTACAACATGGAAATTATGCATCATCTAGTAATGAAGGACACATAGATCATTTTTTTACCATGAAGCATGTGATGGGTACTATGGCATCTTACAAAGAGAGTGATGGGTACTATGGCATCTTACAAAGAGAGTGATGACACATGGTACATGGATTCAGGAGCATCAAACCACATGACTTGTCATGGAGAGTGGTTTGATAATATGATGCCAACACAAAATCAGGGTTATGTTGCTACAGGTGATGATACTCAGAATCCTATTACAGATGTTGGTAGTGTGCCATTGAGGATGCATGATGGCAGGGTGAAAACTATATCTGAGGTGTTGTATTGTCCATCGATACTACAAAGAGTTTGGCATATCAATGGGACAAATGGTTGAACAAGTATTGCCAGCAGAGTGAGATTTAATGAACATGGTTGCTTTGTTGAGGATTTCAAGCATGGCTACAAATTTATTGCCAAAGTTCAAAAAGTAGGAAGATTATTCAGGCTAGATGCAAGCATTCCAAAATTGATGTCAGCCATGTTTTCTCATAGTCATGGGATAGTGCATGACATTGATATTTGGCATAAAAGGATTGGTCATGGGATAGTGCATGACATTGATATTTGGCATAAAAGGATTGGTCATTTAAACATTCAAAAGCTGAAATCTATGCAAACAAGTCATTGTTGGTGGTATATCTAGATTCAAATATAATGGGAGTACACGTGTGTGATGCATGCCAATTTGGGAAACAAGCAAGGTTGCCATTTCCCAAGGGATAGTCAAATGAAACTAAACAAGTGCTCATTTCTAGAGATGTGGTGTTTGATGAGTTAGCAAGTTTGTACAAAAACAAATATGATGCTATGGTGGATGACATAGATGAAGATGTGCATGTGAACTTGCCAAAAAAGAGTACTATTTCATTATGTGGGCCAAGTGAAACATGGATGTGACAATGTAAGTCCATGGCCGTCAGGAAGGTTGAGACATGGTAGTGTGAGAACAAGTGAAAGTGTTGCTGATAGAGGAAAAAAGAAGGTTGAAGGAATTGGTATAACAGGTTATGAGTCATCTAGCTCGGAAAGCTTAGATGAAGAACTTGGCATCCCAGCCTTAGGTACTCTAGGTGTAAGGCAAAGAGAGATATGTTCCTCCACATGCAAGAGCACAGGGTGTACAAGTGATCTACAGGTTTTAAGAAGATCACAAAGGATTAGGTATCCAGTGGGGAGATTGACATATAATGGGTATGCAATGTATTATGCATACATGACATCAATGATAAAGCATGTGAAACCATCAATATTGGAAAGCATGCATGGGAAAAAGCAATGGACGAAGAAATGGATGCCTTAGTATACAATGATGCACTACCAAGTGGAAATAATGACATTAGTTGCAAAAGGGTGTATAAAGTGAAATGTAAGGCAAATGGATCAATAGAAAGGCATAAAGCAGGGCTGGCCACAAAGGGATATGCATAGACACATGGCTTGGATATTATGTGATGAGACATTTAGCCCTTTGGCTAAGATGGGAACAATGAAATCTGTGATTGCATTGGTTGCATCAAATGGTTGGAAAATGTGTTAAATGGATGTAAAGAATATATTTCTAAACGGTGAATTGCAAGAATCAGTGTTCATGAAGCAGCCAGAAGGCTTTGTGCATCCCAAATACCCTACACATGTATGTAAGTTGAAGAAGGTCTTGTATGGATTGAAGTAAGCACCACGTGCTTGGATATACAAGATAAGTAGGTATCTCATTAGCATTTGTGTTCATGTGGGAACATTAGATTCATCACTATATGTAAAGAAGCCAACACAAGGTATTGTGGTGATTTTCATCTATATAGATGACTTGATCATGATAGGTGATTCAAGCAAGGATATTGCTGATGTGAAAGCTTCATTATGTGGTGAATTTGATATGAAATACTTGGGAGAATTGAGATACTTTCTTGGAATTGAAGTGGTAAAAAAAAAGGCATTTTGTTAGTTCAAAGACAATATGCAATGAACATGCTGGCAAAGTATGGAATGAGAGGTTGTAAGCTAATAAGCACACCATTGGAACTAAATGTGAAGCTAAGGGCTAATTGTGAGGAAGAGATTGAGGATGTGACAATGTATAGAAAGATGGTTGGTAGTTTGATATACATGACTATCACTAGTAGACCGGATTTATGCTATGCGGTTGAGCTTGTAAGTCAATTTATACAATGCCCAAGGAGACCACATTTGGATGCAGTGAGAAAAATCTTGAGATATGTGAAAGCTACAGTAGCACATTATGGACTCCTTTATGAGAGTACGAAAAAGTTATGGATGTTCATGGATATACATATGCAGATTGGGCAGGTAGTTCTTGTGGCAGAAGATGTACTAGTGGCTATGCTTTCACATTGCAAAGTGCAGTGGTGAGTTGGAGTAGCTAAAGGCAACCCAAATTTGCTTTATCTAGCACAGAGGCAGACTATAGAGGAGAAGCTATGGCTGCATGTGAGGTGATATGGCTGAAAAATCCACTCGAAGATTTGAGACAACAATGTGATGGAAAAGTTGTCATACGTTGTGACAACATGAGCAGCATACAGTTGGCAACAAGCAATCCGGTCTATCAGGCGAGGACCAAACACATTAAGGTCCACTATCACTTCATCAGGGGGGAGAAAGTGTTGGATGGATAGATCGAGTTGACATATGTGAAGAATGAAGAGCAAGTTGCAGATATCTTTACCAAACCACTTGGTAAAGAGAAGTTTGAGTGCATATGGATATGGATATGGTAAGCTTGAGAGGGAGCGTGGAGAATGCAAGCTCATCGGAACTGGTGGATAGTGGTAACATGTGGACACTAGTCTTGGAGTGTGTGTGTGTGGACAATAATGGCTACATCCAGCTGGCTAAGTGTGTGGACATTAGACTTAGGTTATTCTCAATGTGAACTTATCACTATTGTAGTGTGTTGTAGTGTTTTGTGGTGTGCAATGAAGGAAAGCTATGGAGCTTCTCTATTGTGTAGATGTTGATGTTTTTGAGATAATGAGAGCTAATTAGGGTTTGCCTCTCTATACTTGTGTCTATTTCATCTCTCTTTCAATTTTCATACCGGAGAGCTCCATAATTAATGGGTCGTAAAGAGTGTGCTCAATCTTGCTATGATGGAAGCAAGAAGAGGCTCTCTACTTTGGTAACATGTCACACTCACTTGAAAAAGAAAAGATGATGCAAAAGAAAACCACTAATCATATCCTAATCACAATTGCACTCCATCATGCAATGCAAGATTACAACAACAAATCACATGTAAGAGAGAGAGAGAGAGAGAGAGAGAGAGAGAGAGAGAGAGAGAGAGAGAGAGAGAGAGAGAGAGATCACATACAATCTATTGTAAAGGGGAATTATTATGCTTTGGTTAAAAGTTGACTTATGTACATGTGACTAGCATTCACACTAAATCAACCCCCATGACTTCAAATTAGTCCATGGTGGTATTTTACTAGCCTAGCAGTTACATATGAAGTCCAAGACTTCCCCTATTTTACAATAATCCTAATTGAAGGCTGCACACTCATAAGGTACAATTACCGTCATACAAAGTGTTGCGTCTTTTGAAATACAAAGATGCCTTTTTTGTGAAAAAATAAAGTGATGGCATCGTAAGGTAGCATGGTCAAGGCCATGTTAACCGAAAATATTAACAGAGCAGGGAGGGAGGCTGGGAGGCTGGGAGATGAGGTAAGAAAGAGAGAGAGAGAGAGAGAGAGAGAGAGAGAGAGAGAGAGAGAGAGAGAGAGAGAGAGAGAGAGAGAGAGAGATGATGTGACCGAGGGGAGAGAGAAAGATGAGACGAGAGAGGGAGAGAGAGAGAGAGAGGATGGAGAGAGATAGAGAGAGAGGGTAGAGAGAGAGATGGGAAGAGAGAGAGTGAGAGGGAAGGTGGGAGGGAGGTGAGAAAGGGATAAGAGGAGAAGGAGAGAGAGAGAGAGAGAGAGAGAGAGAGAGAGAGAGAGATGGGAAGAGAGAGAGTGAGAGGGAGGTGGGAGGGAGGTGAGAAAGGGATAAGAGGAGAGAGAGAGAGAGAGAGAGAGAGAGGATGGGAGAGGGAGAGGGAGAGAGAGGAGCTAAGCTAGGCTGAAGGGGAGAAAGTGGGGTAGGCGAAGAGGTGGTGGTGGAGATAGTGGGAGGAGATGGAAGGAGCTAGTGGTGGAGGGACTAAAAAGAGAATGTTCACATCTTTAAGAGAGAAGGGTTTCCACCAAGAACTCCCTCCCAAGCTCTCTCCACCAAGCTCTCCCAAAAAACACACTCATAGCCAAAGTGCCAGAGGTGCAAGTCCCAAAGGCTACAATAGCCCCTAAAAAGGCTGATAAACCAGAACCACATGTCTAAAAGAAGAAGAAGACATCAAGAGTGTGGAAATACAATGCACAATCACTTGTCAAGGACAATAATGTCGTGTTTGTTAAAAGTGATTCGGATGAGAACTCAGAGGTCACCTCCCTCAAACCTACTCTTCCCAAGCGGAAAAGAAACCCATAAACTATGAAACTCAGAGGTCACCTCCCTCAAACCCACTCTTTCCAAGCGAAAAATAAACCCATAAACTATGAAAACCTTCTAATGAAACTATTGGGGGGGGGCAAGATGAGCCTGGGTGGGCGTTGGAGGTGGAGAAACTGCTACACAATCATCTAGAACATCTTTATAGAGGTAGATAGTGGTACCTAAAGGGAAAAATCACTACCTCTCACACGCTGCAGCAAAATGGTGTTGCAGAGCACAAGAATTATGCTATTGTTGAGATGGCAACAAGGAGTATGCTTAATAACAGGAATCTACTTAAATCCTTTTGGACTGAGGCAGTTAACACACATGTATGTACATTCTTAACAGGAGTGCAACAATACCCCATGCATGCAAGCCTCACAGCTCAATCTTGGATGAAGTTATCCAATGGTTTACAATCCATCATGCCACCATTCGTCCATGATCCCTCGTCCGCCCATGAGTTGTTATCTATCCTCGATCCATCCACAAGTTATCGTACATCCTCGATCTGTCCAATTAGAGAGGGGTGTTCTTGCAGAGATTCTCATAAAAGGGGAAGGCCATTGATGCCATCAAAGGAATAATCATCGAAAATAGGATGCTTGCCAATTATTTTAGGGAAAGCCCTAAGGCTAGAGAGAGAAAAAGGGATTAGGATTATAGAGAGAGAAAATAACTTTAAGTGAAAGAAAATACCCTAGATTAATTTAGAAATTATTTAGAAGGATATTTAGAATTTCTGGAGATAAAGAATGCATTTAGTGATGCCAATTCTCCATGGATTATAGCAGATGTGGCTGATTTTTCTTATTGCAAAAGCCAACCTTATCCATGTCCCTAAACACTAAGCTCTTCGATGGCCTAACATAATCTTCCATGTTTTGCTTGGGTTGGTGCATCTTAAATTCATGAGAAAGTATCTCCTTATATGAGCCTTGCAAAGTATTAGCACGTTGGAATGTTGGTGAGGTGCTTAGATTTCCTTGTGAACAAAAAAAGCATAGCCAAACTTGCTTTGTTGGATATAGGAGCAGCAAAAAACTTAGTCATATCAGACTTGGGTCTCATATGGGAAACCTGCCCTTGATCCCTAGTGAGACTTGGGTCTCACCAGGGAAACCTGCCCTTGATCCGACCAATGCTCTGTCGCAAGTTTTTATAATGAATGTAAGGGATGTGAAAGATTAAGTTCCACATCAATTTTTATCCCATTGGTGGAAGGTAGTTTTTATGTTATAACTGTAGGTATAATACTTGAAGAGATCATCCTTGGAATGGCATGGATTGCTAAACTTGACTGTAACATAGATTGGACCATGAGGACAACCACAATCAAGTTAGCATAATAAATTCATTCAAAAGTTACTAACATTACTACAAGTAGGTCCCATTCATTCGGTAAGCACAATTATTTGTAAACTCAAAGCCTCTAATCAACCCCCACAACATCCTTAAAACCAAAAGTAAAGGAGATAAAATCCGAACCAAAGGATGGAATCTTCATCAAAAATCAAGGGGGCACCATAAAAGAAACAACCAATACGTCCGATCCTGCTACCTCGATTTCTCAAAAAGCCCCAATGAACCAGGATGAAGCAAGTGTGGGTATCGAAGACACCAAGGAAACCAAATTGTGAGCCAACCAAATAGCTAAAGCCCAAGAAAAAAAGGCCTAAATAGGTGTGGATTCCAAAGGAGAGTATCCCCAAAATGCGGACAAAAATTGATGACAAGCTGATGTGGAGCCCTAAGCAGAGAAGAAATAGAAAGCCATATAGTGATCCAACCACACAAGGATGGGTGACCATGTAGATATCACTAATAGCCCAAGGATACTACTAAGGAAGAAGCCAAATAAGGGTGCCAAAAAGGGCATTGGGAAGAGCAAACAATATCTTCCTTTATAGCATCTAAATTACTGAAAACATACAGCATAGGACATCTAGCAACCCTGCAGTTATCCCTTGAACCTCTGCTCATTCAGTCAACTGCCTGAACTTTCTCAATCTAAATCAGTTGTCTCACCTAAATGTCCTCCTAGGTCAGATCTAACTCTGAACAAGTCTGATCTTTAACTCCTCAACTAACTCCTTTGATCTTCTACTGACCTGAATTGACCCTAACTCTCTCAGTTTGTCTCACCTAAATGTCCTCCTAGGTCAGATCTAACTCTAAACAAGTCTGATCTTTAACTCCTCAGCTAACTCCTTTGATCTTCTATTGACTAGAATTGACCCTAACTCTCTCAGTTCAGCTGCTCTACTAACTGTTTTTTGATTGAGCTAACTGTTGCTGACCTCTATCAGATCCTTGTCCTCTAGAATCACAGACTTTCTTCAAGGACCATCAACTCTCTCAAATCCTTTGGTCCAGAACTCTACTGAATCTGTCACCCCACACCACTTCTAACTATCAGCTGACTCCTACCTGACTCAGAACTCTCTAATCTTGTTTCCTCTAACACTTTTACAAACCCCTAGACACCTAAGAATCAACAATGATCTAGCCTTGCAACTCCTAATCTGACAGCACCTGACTCCCTCTAACTCTGTTAAATACTCTCCAGCATTAAAACTATCTGATTGGCCCTGACAGACCTCTGACTATCAGACCTGACTCAAAATAGCTTCCTCTCAACCCAAAAAGACT